>NW_022995743.1:14837149-15510105 GCF_900245975.1 Drosophila guanche | reverse complement strand
TTTTTGGGCGTGGGGGGGGGGGGGGGGGGGGGGGGGGGGGAATATACAGTAAAGTCGTGTATTTGCCGGATGCCATGCTGGGCCTCTCTTCTTCCTCTCCCCCTCGCTCTCTCGAAGGTCGGAAGTGTAGTTTTTTAAGTACACGTTTATATGTATATAATTTGATATATGGCGCATTGTCATTTGCCATCTTCTGGTGGACAACTACACACACAGATTGTCTTTGGAGATGGGGCAATTTTGCTGCTGCAACTGTATCTGTATCTCTGTATCTGTATCTTATTTGGCGATATGTAAGGGGCCCAGCAGATGCACCCCGCTCTTTGAGGGTCAGGGTAGCTTGTTTTTTATGGAGATTGAAATGGAGCACAGTTGAACGAGGTCATACAGAGATGTTTCTGCCGTCATCTCTTATCGTGTGGATGTAAGAATTCTTGGGAAATATCTGTACTCCCCCCGGGCGCTCCTCTGTGTGTAGTATTTTCCTGGTTGTCTGGTATTCCAAATACCCTTTTGATTATTGCAATATTCAAATATTCCTTGTGGATATTATTGCCATTGCCCTTTTCGACTTGAAACAGCGTTGAAAGCGTGTCTAAAAACCACCCACTGCGACGCACTGTGTTGTGTGGGCTGCGAGGGGCAGTAATAACTACCCTCTGGAGTCCAGAGTTCAAACCGTTCACGCATTTTCGTTCTTGAGATTTTCAACAGCTGCATGCAGATTTATTCATGGAATTATATTCTGCCACCTGCGTATGTATCTGTATAATTATATAATATTTTGAGAGTAACTCGGACGTGTTGTCCATTAATGGATCAACGTTGCGCTTTCGTAGCTGTTACTGTGTGTATCTAGGTCTGTGTATTGCTGTCGCTGACGACATGCGACACACTTTTAAATGCCAATTACGAGCGGCTGCTAACGGTTCTTGTGCCTGCTGCTTCTCTTTAGCCTTTTTATATTATGTTGTAGCTTCCACGTTTGTCGCTGCCGCTGCCGCTGCCGTTGACTTGACTGTTGCCTCGTACTCGTTCAATATGCCAGGCACAATCGTTGCCACCTCCCAAATTCTGGGCTCACAAACTGAACCCCAATCCAAGCCGAAACCCAAACTCAGAGTTGGGACCCATGTAATGCGGTACTTTGGAAACTTGCGTCAATTACAAATGTGTGTTTGTGCGTTTCGGTGGAATGAGAGGGAAGAGAGACAAAGCGAGAGAGAGAGAGCGTTAGAGAATGGGCCGTGGCTAAGGCGGGGGCAGACATGAAGACAGCGACAGGCTGGAGGCAAACGCCGTGACTTGCATAGAAATTTAATTTTGTTCTCTTATTTTTCGTAGTCGAAGTCGTCGCTGTAGTTCTACGAATTCCTTGGGTCTCTCGAATAATTCGCTACGGTACAATTAGTTTTCATTTGGCCGTGCCGCCTTCTTCTCGCTGCTCATCTCCATTCCAGCACTCTCGAACCCCGCCAGCATCTATCGTACTCCATCCATCCATCCATCCCGCAATCCTCCCTGAAAGATGCCTAGCCAAGAACTGGCTAAGAGTTGCTCCGCTCTCCGCTTTGGGGCAAGTTTATTTTCACTTTGAGTCATTACAACATTTTGGCATGTTCTTCATTCTGCTGTATTATTGTTATTACGATTATTGCGGGCCTCGCGTTCTCGCCGACTCTGCCCTGTCCCACCTCGCACTCTCTTTCTGTTTTTCTTCTTCTCTATTTTCGCCAAGAATTCTAATATCTGGTTTTGCTTTGAAATGAAATTCGTGAGTAAAATATCGTGATGCAAGTACAAAACAAAAAGGCACGCATTGAGAGCTGCTTTTCCAGCGTCTAAAACAAATAAAAGTATCTCTCGTTTTCGTTCAGTTAAAGCCCAAGATGAAGATGCTCCGTTATTTCAGGCATTTCTTTGCTCAGATATTTCTGATTTGCCGTTGAAATACTAACATATAATTTTAATTATTATTACTTTAGCAGCCAAAGTTGCATGGCTGGCTTCATGCTGTTCTCTGTGCTGCGGTGCGTAGAGGAATGCCGGTCAGGTCTGAAGTGGTCTGGCTGGACTCACGCGGTCATGGGGGGGTTCTTAACCGCTGACTAATGAAATTTCATTCAGCACAGGCTGCCCAAGAACTCAACAATGCAACCGCTAGAATTATTAGATTATTAATTGAAGAAAAGTCTGCAAACTGTGTAGAATTCCTCTTAAACCTGAGATGAATGCTTTTAAATAAGTATTTACAGGTTTGCAAAGGTTTTGCTTGCTTTCGCAAACCTTTTTACAGGTGACAACGCGCTCACTTTTCCCATTTTTGCCAACATTGCCAAAGCTTTGCCTTTACTTTTACTACCCATAACAGGCAGATACATTTCAAAGCGGGAACTTTCTACTCAACAATTTGGCCTGAACCTCAAGCTACACAGGGGTCAAGTGCAGTGTATCTCAACAGATACTCTTTGCAAGTCAGCTCACTAATTGATCGACTTGTACGGGTAGATACTTGTACAAATGTCGGGAAATTGGTTATTAAGTCATTTTTCTGATGTTTAGCATCTACTTAACCCGCCCCCTGGCCCCTTTCACTCTCTGTTTCACACTCCCTCTGCTCCAATCTCTTCTCACCCGTGCAATCGTTCGGGTTCGGGAATCCATTTACACTCACAAACATTTCACAACTTGGAAATTCAAACAACAAAAAAAGTACACAAAAAGCGCGAGAAGAAAGAAAGAAATACAGAGAGGGGGGAAAGGGAGATGCGAGGAGCGGCTGTAGATGTATCTGTATCTGTAGCGCTCGCTGGGTCCCAATCGAAGTACAACGTCAGATCACTTTTTGGGTTTTTGTTTTGTTTTATTTTATTTTTTATCTTTTTTTTGTGTGTGGGGGCTTTGGCTTTGCCCCTTTTCGAATGTACTTCGCGTTGCTCTTTTTTGTTGTGTGTGTTTTTTGGAAATGGCTTTTGTTATTGTTTTGTCATTACTTCTTCCCGGTTCTGTGCTCTCTGCTGAGCTCTCTGTCCCTCTCTCTATCTCTCGCTTCCTCGCATTGTCTCTGTCGCTCTTTCTTACGCTCTGACTTTGCGTTGCTTTGCTTTACCGCTGCTTAAACAATATTTTTGCTGTTATGTAAGCAAGCGACAAGCGTCGACCGCAGATTTTGTTTCAATTTGATTTTATTCTTTTCTTTTCTTTCGGTTTCAGTTTTTATTTCAGTTTTTTTCTCCACTGCTTCTCGAACTGCTTCTTTTTTGTTAATGCCGTTTGCCGGCGTTTTCTTCATGTGCATGTGGCCACATTATTTGGTAATTGTCGTTGTGTTGAGTCCTCCCCTCTCTTTCTCTCTGCAACTGTTTGTGTGTTTGTGTGAGTGTGTGTTGGCCAGGTTATTGAACTTGAACGTCGAGTGACGTGTGGCTCTGGGCCTTGCCTTTGCCTTTGGCTTGGTACTGGGTTTTGTTTTTCAGTATTTTTAATGTTCGCTTTGTACGTACATATATCTGTATCTGCAGCAGAGCAAGCCACACACATAGAAAGAGAGATAAAAAGAGAGTAAGAGCCAGAGAAAGAGCGATAATGATTGCTGCACAAAACTAATGCCCCAAACAGCTGAAATGTTTTGCCCTGCAATTCAACAGGAAGTGAGGTGTAAAAAGGCAGACAATGTACACAACAAAATGCAACCTTTGCCAGATACAGATACAGAAAACGAGTAACGAGTTCTTATCGATAAATGCATTCAATTGGGCAGAATATAAACCCTAAAAACTGCATTTATATCAATTTTTCAATGTCCTAACGCATGGAAAATTCAAGTAATTGAAAAAGCTTTTAACTGAATTCAAAATGTTACGCTTGATAATCTGTTTAAGCGGCTACTATCTAGCAAATCGAACGTTCTAATGGCAACGAGTATATAATTTGGTCAGTTCGTTGTTTTACCTAAAGAAAGGAAAATGAACGATTATATCTTGGCATACTCCAAATACCCTCCAAAGTGATTAAATAAAAAAACCTTAAGTAGAAACAAATTGCCGTATTTTGCAGCAAACACACACAAAAACACGCCAATGTCAACAGATAATTATGTATTATTTGTATTATTAATTTGCTGCAACTATAACAACAAGACGACAATTTGTTGCGGTCCCCAGAATACTTTATGCAGCCGAGGGGCATAAAACTTGTCTCGTTTGAATTTATTTTATCGGCCAGCGGTGGCGGGAGGGAGTTTGTAGGGAGATAAATAATGTATTCGAATGGGATCGAAGGGGGGAAAGAAATCCACCGAAATGGGGGCGTCTCAATGTAAGTAGTGAGTGGCGGCGGGAGATCTACTCGCAGTGGTGGGGGGAGGGGCGATACAATATCTTGGGCTGCTCACTGCTGCCAGTGCGGTAGTACAATGGAACTACTCGTTTCAGACTCGTAGACTAATTAGATACAATTCCAGTTGGTTTGGCATGCCGTTCTCCGAGCACGTTTCCCTTAGATACAATGCAGTGTCGCATGGTACGGAAGAGTGGGGTGTCTGGTGGGGGGTAGCGATAGCAACGAGCCACCGTTGCAACAGAACAGAAAACACGTTTTTCTTTATCGTCTTGTACCCCTCCCCTTCTACGGGTATGACGTATGCTGTCGTAAGTGAACGTGTTGTTCTAGTTGGCAATTGCACATGTTCGTATGTTCGCAACACCATCAGCAGTAGCAGCTAACAGGTATCCCAAAGATTAAAGATAGACATAAAGATACAGCTGTGGACTAGATTATTTAGTAATGCTGAAGCGATTCCTTTTTAAGCGCTTCATTCCACTGTGGCTGGCCTTTTTACCGTATACAGTAAACCCTTTTCGCATTGCCATGCTCTCCGCGCTCTTCCGTTGCTTATTTGGCGCGCAATTTTTATGGCCGCGCTGCTTTTGACTCATCAACGCGTTGCTACCACTGCCGCCTTCTCAAGTCATGCATGGCGAAAGCAGAGGAAAAGAACAAGACCTGTGGTGGCTTTGCTTCTGTTGCTTCTTGCTCTGCTTTCTTTTGCTGCCAGTGCGCGCTCTCTCTCTCTCTCTCTCTCTTGATCAGCTTTCTTTAGCACATTTCTTTTGTGCGCGCGTGGTCTCTCTGCCTGTTTCTCTCTCTCTCTTTCTCTCGCTCACACACGCGTATCTCTTTCTTGCCGAAACGAACTGTTTATCAAAGCCATTTAATTGCTCTCAAAGTTTCTTTGAAAATATATGTAAGTATTTCGTGGCTGATATTTGAATTGCTTCTTCGGTTGCTGCTGCTTCTGTGGCCCACTCTCGATTGTAATTACTCAATTGCTCATACGCCACCTACAGCGCCAGCGTCGCAACGTTTTTCTCTCCCTCACCTTTGGCTCTTCTCTTTTTGTTCTTCTTCTTCTCCGCCTTTCAGCTAAGTAAATAGATAAAAAATATAATTAAGCCAACAACAAATGGAATTGTTATTGTGGCTTTTGTCTTTTGCCTCTCTTTCTTTTACCTTTTTTTTGGCAGGTGCTTGAACTTAATTTTCGGACACTCTCTTTGTTTGTGCGCCTCTCTTTCGGTGAAGAGTAGCACTTTGCTTCGATCTCTCTCTCTCTCTCTCACCTTTTATGGAAATTTCTGCAGCGCCAAAAAACGTGTTTTGTGCAACAGCAAAAACACAAATCAATGCAATTCTCGCCCCTCTTCCACACTTCCACCGCTTCCCCGTTTTCTTATTTTTATGCGCCGGTTTACCTTCACAGTAAATGTTCTCCCCACCGCACCGCTTGCCGTTCCTCTCATGCTGTTGTCGTTGTTGCTGCTTTTGAAATCCAGTTTTGCGCAGCTGCAGCACAGGCAAATAAAAGCGCAGTCGCGCCGCTCAACAGTTACGAGGCAAACAGCGACAGAAGCAGCAAAATAATTTCGCTGACCCACTAAAAAAACAACAACAAAAGCAACCAAATATAATTAAACGTGCGTGTTTGTCTCTCTCTGTGTGTGTGTGTGCTCGTATGTTTGAGTGTGTGACGCAAAGTTGAAAAGATAAAAGCAATAAAAACAAAAACAGCAGTAAACTGCAGCTCTGCCAATTTAAAAGCCCAGCTCCAGCAGCAGGCTGTGACGCGTGAGAGCGTAAGAGAATGCCAGCAAAAAACTAGAGACAGTCAGTCAGTCCAAGGTGTACGCAAACAAGGGGTGAGCATTACCTGATCATCCAGGTGGTTTACAGTTTTTCAAGCCACCTTGTCGACCGCACTAAAACCGATTATGAAACTTGACTGGATGCGCTCTCTTTGAGAATGTATCACCTTCTTTTCACACACCTTGAGTACTGCAGCAGAGGCGACCAAGACGACGACGACGACGACTGTATTGCAAAAGCAGCAAATTCGGTGCACGCTTCTTTTCTGTTGTTGTTGTTGTTGTTTGCTTTTGTTGCTTTTCGTTTTGCCAACGATTCTTTTTAGGCCTGTCTTTATTTTTATTGCCTTACGGGTATGTGTTGCTAACGGTGCTTGTTCTTTATTTAAACAACAGGAACATGCATATACACATATGCATGAATGTACGTATGTACATACATACGTGTACATGCATACCGATGTAGTTTGTATGCCTGGCTCACTCTCTTCAACCCACACCTCGTGTTTTTGTGCACGTTACTGTTTTTGGGAGGTGCTCGTTTGCGAAATCGAATGAGAAATGAAAGCCACATGGCGGTAGGACTTAATCCGTTGTGCACCTCATGGGATGGGAAGTACTTGCATCTGGGGAAGTTCATTTGTAACCCATACATATCCATGTTTCATACATACAATATGTACTACATACATGTGTACTTATACATCTTTAAACATTCGTTTGCAACGAGACTTCTTACTCAACAACACTTTGGACTCGAATGAATATTGTTCAACGTAAACCTATTAGAAATATTATAGCTTTTGCTAAACTTGAGCTTTTGCAGTGCCATCTGTGGAAATTAAATAAACAAACTGTTTTTCTTACTTCAAAAATATGCATATATATATAAATACATATGTACATATGTACATACACATGTCGGTGCAAATTTCATCTTGATAGAATCAAATCGATTTAATTCCAAGCTATCTTCTAAATATTTGTTTATTTATTTATTTGGTGCATTGGTGTTATGGTCTTTTATCGAGACTGAAGACGCTTAGCCTGTAATTCCCTATCAAGTTTGTTGCATGGCATCATCGTCTTTTTTTTTTCAGAGGAATCTCTGTTCATGTATACCAGAATTCCGATAAATTTGTTCCTTTTTCACGCTTTTTTATATAGTGACCCAATTCCGGTCTGTATTTCATTTGCTTGCCTTTCGGTAGCTTTACATTTTTATTCTTAAATGTACGATATAATGTGATGCGATGTTTTTAATGGCATTTAAAGCGTTGGCGATGCGCAGCATTAACATTTAATTGCATTTGCATAAACGCGAGACCTTCAATTATCTGGCGAGAGAAAGTGTTTTCAATTGATATTTCTGATAGAAATCTTTGATGTGGCTCTGGTAATTAATAACCTTTTGCAACAATTTAATTGAAATTGCTTTCCAATTATATTTCCAACCAATCAATGTACCTGTATCACTGTGATAATAAAATATTTGATTTTCTTTTTGACAATTTTCTGATGTCTTGCCTTGGGCATGTTATGAAAAGTCAATAAACTGTCACACATACACAAATGCAGAAACAGACGCACTGCGAGAACGGTTGCATGCAGCCACGTGTAGGACGCTGCCATAGTGTAAATATTTTTTTTGGTCTTTATTTTATATAATTTTTGCATTTGTACAAATTTGTGTACAAGGCTATTCTGTTTTCTTGCGGCTGCAATTACGAACAGAGAATGCAATTTTGTATTCATTTTTTGAAAATATTTTTTATTGCTTCAAATGCAGAAAAAGTTGTGGAAAAAAAAACCGTCCGAGGCTGGCGGCACTCTTTCACTCTTTTTCGCCACAAATTGCAATTAAATCGTAAAAGCAAACGAATAATACAAACCCAATAAAGTTATTAATATTGGATCAGTGTTGCAAGTCGCATGGCTATCTGTCCCTTGCACACAAATGTCGCCCTAAATGGTTATAAATTGAATTCAACAACTTTCGCAGGGGGAAGTCATAGTATGGATAAACACTTTTAATTCATTTACAATAATAATACGTACTACATATGGCATTTTTGCGCAGTTTATCAGCAACAATTGTGGCAGTAACCCAACAGCTTAATTATAAATTGCAATAAATTAATCCCTTTGCTTTCCGTTCTTTTTTTTCTCGTTTTAGGTAAGTTGAATGGGATAAGTGGACATATCCAGAGCTGATACGATATTTTACATCATTTATGGTATATGGGTATGTAGGTTGTAATTATTTCATGACCGAGATTCGTGGTAATGCGTTTGGATGGGCTTCCAAATCAAGACCAATCATAGATTGCAGATTGCAGAGTGCAAACATATGCCATTGGAGTCGAAAGCTTCCACGGCCATGGCGTGTTTGCAACGTGAAGGCATAGCCGGAAGCAATTGCCTGCCACGCTCGCTCATACTCTAACGCCGATAATCAAATAACTGTAGGCCATTGGATATGGCACAAACTGTTATATGTAATGTCTTTTTTTTTTCACCCCACATTTTTATTCTGTTACCCTCGTTCCATTATCCACCGTTGATGTATCGCATTATTGATAGCAGAGCCTGAGCGTAGTGCTCGCGTGTTCGCTGGCAAATAAGATTAAAAAAAAAAGATACAATACTTTGGGTAGCGTTTATTTATGTAGCGCACTTTGCATTGTTGGAATAACAGCGCATCAAAATGAGCGACAGTTCGTTCACACCAAATACGCAATAAAAGACAGAACAACAAAACTTCCCCCAATCCAACTCAACTCTCTCTCTCTCTCTCTCCTATCTGTGTCGCGTTTTATCGTGAAATATTTAAATTGTTCCCTGGCACATTTCGCGACTGATAGCACATTCTACGCGAACCACTAGTCCGTGTGCAAGGGCAGAAAAAAGCACCCAAGAAAGCAAGTGGAATGGGGGTGGAGAATCAACCACAACACGAGGCGACAATCCCACATCTCAAAGACAATTTCTAATGCCTTTACATATTGCATTGCACTTGAGTGCATTTCAATGGTAGAGAGGAAAGATCCTTTGTTTTATTTAAACTCGATTAAAGACAGTTGCCTGGAATAAGTTCTAATGCAAACAGAACCTTGTTTCGGTTAAAAAGTGCCTCAAAATGAGACCAATTCATTCCAAGTAGATTTCAGGATAAAATAGACTGAAGAATAAATTCAGCAAACTCTAATAGATGAAAATATTTAATATTTAAGTGCACATTTAAGTGAGTTTCAATTTGAACTGCTGGCCAAATGTACAACTTATCAGCAGCAAGATAAGATTAATTTTCCATTAATGATGAGATACTTGAAGAACAAGTTGAAAGTTGAAAGTAAAAGCAAGCAATTACCATCATTGTCTGATTGTCTGGTTTTCAATTGCATTTCCTGAAAGGATACAGAATAGTAGATATCTTTTAATGTGGAACATGAGACGTTCCATTTACAATGTACATTCTCCTTAGCTATGCATTGGACATGTGTCCCCCTACCCGTATGTACTGGGGAATAGGTTCATCGATTGCGAAAAGTCCCAAGTTAGAGGGAGAGAGAGCACAAGTACCGGGTGAAATGTGTTTAAATATTGATAATAACAACAATAATAAGAATAACAACGGCTGTGACACACGCCCAAAGAATGCTGCAGCAGCACACACACGTATCCGCTTGCCACATGTGTTCATTTCGGGGGCAAAGTTTTGCACAAACTGCTGACAAATATTTAATGGATGTCGGGGGGGTTCCGTTTGCTTAGATATCAACGGCTCTATATAGGATACACGGGTATCGGACTGGGTCAGGTGCAAAGTGTTGCAATGTGGTTGGTGAGCGCTAAAGTTTTCACTGTCTGTTTGTGTTTACACAAACACATTCCCACATCCCCGAGGTGCTGGCAGAAGCTCGCTCCCGTTTCGCTCTTTTCCCATTTGATGATTAACACATTGAAGGTCTACAGACTTATGGCTAACCAGGAGCGTAGCCAGTAGTGTGAGGGAGGGAGGGCACAAGTGGCAACGTAGAACGGGGGGAATGGCTAATGGGTAATGATGTGGCTCCTTGGCTCCGGGGCCAGCAATGCGACTCGGTAATTTAGTGGCCGCCAACGACGATGAAGATGCCGCGGCCAAAGTAAACATTTGAAAAGCGCGACGGTCGGTGTTCCCTTCTTACTGACTCTTACTGTTTCCTCCCCTGGAGTACACTACCCTGCCGCCTTTCGTTTGTGGTCTGCAAACTACCTCCTGGCGCGTGGAGTTTACGCGGCTTTTTGTTTGCCACCGTCCGTCCGTCTGTCTGTCCGTCCTTCCGTCCGTCCGTCCGTCCGTCGCAGGTGGTGTTGCTACGTATGCTCCGTGTGTTTCTGTGCCGAGGCACAAAAGCTGCTAAATGAAAATTTTATCGCACTGCAATTGCCGTCGCTCTCTTGTCGCTCGCTCGGGTGTCTGCCGTACATTTCCCTAGCACTACATGAAGTTATTTTTGGTGTGTGGAAAGTGGGTGTGCCACCCCCAACGCCCCGGGGTTTTCTTGTGGCTTTGTTTCAGAACTTTCGGAAGTGGAAGCTGTGAGGTTTGCCAGCGCAAAGTGCGCTGCTTGGTACTCCAAAAGTTGCGTTGTACATCTTTTAAATAATCATTATAAAATATTAAAAGATATCTTCAAATATGCGAAATGCATTTCCATCTTAATTGCACAGAAAATTGAGTTATTATTTCGATATTTTTGTGAGCTCCAATTAGTTGCGGGCCATAACGATTTCCAAATAGCAAAACAAGTTAATTAACTGATCATTAAGTAAAATGATAAATGCTCAAGTTAAATCGGGGCAGACGCCTGTTTCCTGACCAAATATAGATTCTTGGCATTTGGCCTAGAATTTTGGATTGAATCGGTTGCCCCTAGGGGGAGAGTTTACGAGTAAATGTACTTAATAAAATAGATCAAAAGGAATACAAAGCACACAAGAAAGCATCGTACAATAATTAAATAATAACTTCACTATATGCTAGATACATAAATACATAAATGTGTACATATGTATGTAGGTCGGCACGTGCCTTACATAATTCGTGTATCTATCTATATCTTTGGCAATTTTTCTTAAATATGAATATGTAGTTCATGCCGCTCCCCCTCTCGTTCTTTACTGCCTCTAGGTAGGCTCCATTACGCATCTCGCTGATTAGTTTTGCCTTGTCGGCTCCTTGTGCTCTGCCCCCCCACACCACCCTACCCACTACCCCTTGGCCTGGCCATCCAATTGTCAAGATAGAAAAATAGCTCAAATATTTCAGTCATTGACGTAGAAATGCTCCAAACAAAACCACATAGAAGACAAAAGAACACAAAGAGTGAATGTAAACCGAAGCGGCAAATACACTTGAGAAATGTATGGTAAAGGGTAGAATATTTTGGTTTTATTTTCCTTCAATTTTTTGAATATCCATCGAACATTGATCCAGTCTGAAGATTCTTCTGTCTTATATGCTCTCTCGTTTGCAACATTCTGAACAAAAACTATTGGTAGCCCATACACGAAGAGCATTGCCCAGATACAAACGAGATGATCATGTTGAAGAAATTGAAACACCTTGAGAGAAAGAGAGAGAGTGCGAAAGAGACGGAGCGGAAGTAGAGAGCAAGGTGAGGCAGCCGCACAATGAGGAAAATTTCAATTGTGTTGAACACGCAGTGAGGAATTTGTGTGTGTGTGTGTGTGTGTGTGAGTACCCGCTCAACCCCCTTTTCGTGGCACCTTTGCCGCAACCTGCCGACCGCATGTAGCGCCCTGTGGTCCATCTTCCCATCATTCCCACATGACAGACGCAGATTGCGTGAAAATCTCTGAGATTTGTTGACATTTTCCCCCACATTTTATTCAATTGCTGCGGGATAGAGGCGGGTGGGGGAGCGTTGGGGAGTGGGAAGCAGCCGAAATAAATAGAAATACATCTTGGGCAACCCGCACCCAAGATGCAATGTACGATTTACTTTGTGTTTCTACGCAATTTGAAATTAGTTTTTGCCAAATTAAATTTAATTAAACGGGGCCGCATTTTCGCCACTAATTTCACCAATTGTACAAAGTATCTGCCGGATACTTTTTCCATTTGCCAATTAATATTCTGCTCTAGCCACAGCCCCCAACCCGCAAAACACTCCGCCCTCTTGCAGGCACATATTTTATGAGCATTTAAAAGCATTTTCCATAAATAAAGAAATTATGAAAAAACCAATGGGGGAAAAATGTAAAAACAAACCGAAACGAAACGAGAGAGGAGCCGTATTAGTGTGGATTTTCACATGAAAAGCGGAGCGTAAATTACGCGCAGAGCATAGATGAAAATTGTTTTATGTTCGAAGGAAGCGCCCCAAAAGATTTTACCACATAAATTGCATGCCCCCGAAGTCGTGTCGATGCCCAAGACCAAGACAGAAATGGAGACACGAGGACGCAGAAGCGTTGAGCCAACTGTTGTCATAAGTGATCAACGCGTGCGGACCTCGGGCCTCCATCTATCTGAATATCTGTATGGGCGAGAGTAGTACGAGTATCTTTGGGTCTGGCCTGGCTGGCCCGTCAAGTGAACTGACATTAAAATGACGAAAACGCAAATCAACAGGCAAACAGGCAAACAACCAAACAGCCGAATGGCAAGAGTTTGTTGAAAAGATAGATGGATTTATGGCCTGGCAGGGTGGCAGTGGGTGTCTGGCTTTTCTTTAGTTTTTTCTCCTGGGGCTCCCTAATGAAGTGGAACTTTGTGGCAGCCAATGTAGGAGGGAGCAAAGCGCCCACCCTGAAGAAGAAATCTCTCTCTCAACTATCGATTGCTCACTGGTACTTCACAATGGTTTCTCTTGGCTCCAATCTCATCCAGGGGATTAAGCCCAGATGAACATAAACTTTAATATCAATAGACACGACAATCTCTGGCCTTAATCCCGAACCAGAGACAGAGTGTGTGAGACGGGGAAAGTGGAAAAGTGTCAGCCATGTGAGACTCTAATTGAAAAACATTAGAAACCAAAGCACATACAATAATACTTTTTCCCCTCGGTGTTTGTACAGTCTCGCCGCCGGGCAGGAACAATCAAATGCCGAACTAATGACAATTTTGAATGCTCCATGTGCTGGGGGCCAACCCCAGGCCCAGCACCAGACCCAACCACCCAACCACCCCGCCGTGTCTAATGAGCGTGGCTAACTGAGATAAGAGATCTGGCCAAATGGTGAATGTTTTACGGGTCTAGACTCTAGAGCAATTGCCGTTTTGTTACCAAGAGATTTAGCAACAGCAGCAGCAAATACACATATTCATATTTGTATTCATATTTCGTATTCTCGTATTGGTATTGGTACTTATGTCATGCCGTGAGAGGCCAACATGGGATCTCTGACGTTTGCGTTCTTCTCTGTTGATGAGCAATGCCAATAGCATGCCATGAGCGATTTTCCTCTATATACTATATGCTCTAAAAGGTTTGTCTTTTGCCAGAATGATTGATTGCCACACAAGCAGAGGCAGGCAGCAGAAGTAGCAGCAACAGCAACAGCAACAGCAACAGCAACAGCATCAACATCATCATCAGAACGGGGAAGATCGAGAGTATCTCGCAGATACTCACATTGAACAATAGATACGAGCACAAATGCAGTCTGCTGGCCAGACACACACTGTTTATAACTTACACATTGCTTCATTATTTTGGCTATATTTTGTAAAAATCCGAAAATTGAGTCTATTTCACTTTTGTTTCAGCATTTTCAAGTTTTTTTTTGCTTTTATTTTTTTATGTGCTTTGGGGCCCGCCACTTGACTTGGACTTTTGATGTTTTTACTTGGGCCAATCCACGGGTGCTGCCCGCTGCCGTTGTCGCTCACTGATCTGCAGCATTTAATTTCATGATTGTTGTCGTTGTTGTTGCTGCTATTGCTCGGTGGCTGCTGTTTTAATTAAATTTCGCAAGGGAAAAACGTTGAAGAAAACATTCTGTAAATTGCATTTTATGTGCAATTTTCGTTCGACATTTTGCCGGGCACTCACTCTGTCTGCCTGCCGTCTCTCATCTCTGTGTGTTTGTGTGTGTGTGTGTGTGTGTTGTGTGCCCCCCTCCGTCTGTGTGTCTCCCTGGGGCACGTCTCCCGTACGGAGTACAGTGCATCTAATTGCGAGTAACAAATGCCGCCTCATGTTGCTGTCGCCAGACATTTCTCTCTTTCTCTGGGTTCTGGCCAGCGCCAGAAAATGAAGGGCAGCAACATGTGCCTGCCAGCCAGCCAGCCTGGCCTGGCCTGCCCGATAGATGACACAGAGATGGACAGTTTGGGAGCTGTTTTGATTAGCCAGTACCTGGGACTGGGACTGGGACAGGCGGCAAATGAGCTGAACAAATGCTGCAGATGGATCATCTGTGAACTGTTCGAGAGAGAGAGAGAGAGAGTGTGAAGAGTCCTCTTCATCCTTCGGCACTGTACCATTCATTCCAGTGCAATTTCGAGGACACTTTGATAAATGTCGATGGGTTGCTGATGATGATGATGGGCGACCAGTCGAAAGACTCTCAGCTTCTGGCTCTTACTGACTGACGGACGGACTGACTGACTGACTCTAGAGCTATATTTCTTGCTATTTTTACAACCTCCCGATTCTTTATCTGAGATTTTGTCGACTTGCAGTTCATTGCGATTGCCAGGCCAGCCCAGCCAGCGGCAATTTCTTCATCTGCATCTACGCTGCGATGGTGCAGACGCGACGCATCTTTTTCCCGTGTCTTTTTTCTTTTTTAGCTTTTTTTTTTATTTCTTGGCAAACGCATTTATATTGTGCACTTGTATCTGTATTTTATGTATGTATCCGCGCTGCTGCTGGGTGAGACTGCACTTTATAGGCGACCGTTTGATCGACTGAGTGCAAATTTCTCGAAGCGAAATTTATTTGTGATTTGCAATTCGCGATTTGCATGTGGTTGTCGTCGTCGTTTTGGTTCTTTTTTGCTGTTGTTGCTTTTGGATCCTTGGGGTGGCGGGATTTTTGGTGGGTAATTCATCTTCATTTCGTTGCGGTTCGAGTTGAAATGCGGTGCGGTATGTAGCACCGCGACACTGCACCACTGCAGCACCGCACCGCCTTTTTGCTCCTATATTGGCTCCTCTCTCTCTCTCTCTCTCTCTCTCTTCACTGCTCTTCTCTGCGGCGGGGCCTATTTTCATTCGTCCGCCGCTGTGCTAAAAATGTTTGAAATGTTTTTCCCAAAAACCAACAAAAAAAGAAAAGAAAGAAAGAAACCAAAACCAAAACCAAAACCAAAATACGACTACAAATTGTACAAATTTCATAGGAAAAATGGGGAAAAATCGAGTAGGAAATCTCCACGAGGCTCAATGCACTTAAGCCCCCATAATATCCGAACAAACCATTCATCTATCTATCCATCCATCCATTCATCCGTCCATCCGTCCGTCAATCTATCCATCCAGCCATCAATCATTTTAGTACGCTGCTGCTGCTGTTTTTTTGTAATTTAATCAACAGTTTTCAGGCTGTGGCTGTGGATATTCTTACGCCTTTGCATGTGGGCGTGCAGCAAGCAAGGGGAAAAAGAAAATATTGATGGTAGAGCAGAGATAGAGAGAGTGAGTCTTATTATAATAATAAAAAAAGGCAAATTTGACAGAAAACAAATGTTTCTTGCCGTTGCCTCTCTCCAGAGTATTCCTGGGATTTTTCTTTTGTGTGTGAAACGTTGTTGAAATTTGAATTAACCCTTGGGTGAGCCAAGGATGCTATCTGCCTTTGCCCGAGGGAGTATACTGTCTGTTTGTCTGTCCGTCCGACTGTCTGCTTGTCTGCTTGCCCCTTTGTGGGTATTAGATATTGGATTACCATCTTTTGTTGATGTCTCCCCCATAAATCCACACATAATGAAGCTGCCACCGGCTAGATCAATAGATATTTGTAGCTGTGAAAAGTCATTTAGTGAAGTACAAGCGTGAAAACAATGTTTCCTGCCTCCCCTCCCTTATTGGCTGTTCCTGTTCCTTCAGTTTAGATGTAGGTCAGCATTTCTCTATAGAGACTTTGGACGGGCACCTGACGATCCATTAACCTAATTGCACAGCCATTCACAGCCTCAGTCGGCAACAGGCAGCAACAAGGGAGCGTTTAAATGCATTAAATAAAAAAGAGGCCACTCTGCGCAAATCTACTTGGCATAAGCCGAAAAAATAATCCTTAAAGCTAGTCCCAAGCCATGCAAAAGTGCATAAAAAGTAAATCAGCTTGAAAAATAATTAACTAATGACTAGCTGACGGACAAGTTCAATTTGCGCAAGAGGAAAACCAACCAAAAGCGAATAAACTTAATGAATGGCTCAGAAAATGTCAAGGTGCTGCATGCAGAGGCCTCCCCAGGAGGTTTCGCTGTCAAGTTAATTAGTGCAAATATCGGCTCAAATGCGCGCACTCTCGCGCGCTACGTGGTCCAAACACCTGTCCGTAGTGCCACATCTGTATCCACATCCACATCCACATCCACATCTTGTTTTCCTTGCGACTGCAATGTGTGCGAAAATTCCGAAAATTGAAATTCACTTCACGGCTCTCACGGTTCTGCACCGCCGCCTCCGCCGCCGCCGCCGCCGCCACACTGTCCCAACCATTGATTGACATTTTGAACGTGACATGTACATGGTTCACCTAAATTCCGTAATTTATTTATAAAAACCTCTCTTAACCAAAAACAAAACGGAAATTATGCCTGGCATTGCCAGCCAGCCAGCCAGCCAGCCAGACCATACATATGCCATGGACGATAGACCATTCTGTTTTGCCTGTTAATTCTGTTCTGTCCTTTTTTAACAGCCCCTCAATTAACGTTGCATATGTTGGGGTTTGCGCTGTCACTAGAGGAGAAAATCAATTTGATTTCGTGGGTTTTTGCAGCTGAATGATTTATTAATTAGATAGAAACGGAATTGGTGAACTGTTTAAGGGTATTCTATGTTCTATACAAGAGAGGAATATAACTTGAAATATGTTCGGTGTGCTGTCAGTAACTCTCTTCCAGCCGTTGTGCCAAGGCTTCAATCTACAATGTTGAAGCTCTTGAAGCAAGATGTTTACTAGTAATCAGGGTGGCTAAGGGTTACAAAGGGTAACCCTAAACCCATTACTTTGTATCAAGCGAAAATAAATCCCCAAAATACTCGACTCAAATGCTGTACACTCTATCGCTGTCTATCTATCGCTCACAAGGAATACCACCATATACTCGTATCAAATACTACTTATACTTATACTTATACTATATATATTTATGAATCTGTTTTGTCACCCACCCCCCGCACAATAAATACCCCAATGCTGATATATATATATATATGTTTTACAGTCCACACAACAACAGAACCAGCAGCAAGCACTTATGAACAAGTCAAATGACGACCTACGGAGAAAGCGTCCCGAGACTACACGGCCAAATCACATTCTACTCTTCACCATCATAAATCCCTTCTATCCCATCACAGTTGTAAGTACACACAGCAAATACTCTGGCTACTACTATACCTACTACTACTACTACTGCTATATATATTGTAACTGTCTATCCACTCTATACATACATTATATGTACATAGATAATACCATATTATATAAATCCTGTTGCTCCTTGGGTTTGTGATTGAGTACAAAAAAGTGTTGGTTGGCAGACAGTTTTGGGCAGTGAAAAAAAAAAGAGAATAAAAAGTGAAATCCATTGCAATTTGTTTTGTAGCTGTGGCAACTTGTCACACACTTGAGTGGACATGTACACACACATATGCCATATGTGGCACACACAAATACAGTTATTTGCCACACAGTCGCCTCTGGCTCGGGATGTTTTTGTTGCAGCAAGAAGGCAGAGGAGCTGTGGCTGGGGCAGGCAGGGCTGGGGCTTAGGCTTCAGACGAGCGTGTTGATTGCATCTTCCTTGCCCCCAAGTCCTCTGCTCTGGCACAGACTTGGGCGATGGGCTTTGACGCTTGTGGAATGCGGCATTCTAGTCTTAGCACAACATTTGATACTTTTTAGCTACAAAATGTCTGGAAGGAGGCGCTTCCCCTCCTGCTTGCTCTTCCTGTTTGAGTGTGTGCCAGTAGCAGCATCAGATGTGCGTGTGCCAGGATATAACCGAGGGTTTATGTCCATGTCCAAACTGCAACAATTATGAGAAAAAAACAGAGAGAAACTAACACAAAGGCCCCGGGGGAAAAGTGACAAATGCTTAAAGTACTCAAGTGCAAAAGCTTCACCTAAATCGACACACAAATGCAGATGCAGATACATGTAGGTGCAGCTGTAGATACAGATACACCTACAGATCGGACAGCAACTTAAATTGGAAGACTTGTCAATGCTCTTTGAAAATTGAGCTACAAACTGGACTACTTCCTGCATTTCTGCTCCTTAAAATTCCGCACTAAGAAAGTGAAAACTGAAAACTCATCTCGCGGAACATGCAATGGCTTTTCTTTTTGTTTTCGACGAACGTAAATGGGTGGAAAAAAATGAAGAAAGAGAACGAGAGAGAGAGAGAGAGAGAGAGAGAACTTATGCATATTCAAATGTGGATCAAGCAGCTCTTGGCTTAAGAAGCATACCCTATTGTTACCCTATATTTCATGTTTGCTATATAAAATACGCATTCTACTCACACATCCACAAACACAGACATGAAGCAGCGCACCAGAGGTAGAGAGAGAGAGAGAGAGAGAGAGAGAGAGAGAGAGAGAGTTTATTGTCTTTTTAGAAAAAGGAGGAAAAAAGAGAAGAGAGAAAAACACATTTGGCGGCACAGCAGCGTGTTGCTGCTGCCCCACAAAGCCAAAGAAAACAACAAATGCGGAAATGTTGCATGCCTCATTCCCATTTGTGTGTGTGTGAGTGTGTGTGTGCCCAGGCAATTGTATTTTCCAACACTTGAGCCAAGAGCGAGCGTAGTGGAACATAAAATCCTGTGAAGTGGAAAACATGCAGCATACTCGTAAAAGCAACAAAACTGAAATTATTTTTCGGTGCCAGTTGTTGCTGCTGCTGCATCTGTGTGCATCTCTGTGTGCGTGTGTGTGCAGCTGCATCTGTATTTTGGGTGGATAAAGCCAGAGCCCAGACATGTTAATTCGCATCCGACAAAATGGCTGCTGCCTTTTTGCTGCCTGCCGGCGCAGGATTTTGCACAGTACTCTACTCCGCCCAGTGTCGTAAAATCCGACTCGCTGGATTTATACCCGGCATATCCTGCGGACCCTTGACTCCACAGTTCGCGATTGCAACGCTGCCTGCCGCCTCTCACGCATAAATCTTTTCTGTTGGCTCAAGTCATCTTCACTGGGCGTGTTTGTCATGGAATTAAGCAATTCTCTCTGACTCGCTCTCCGTCTCCTCCTTTTTTATGGGGCAACATATTAAGCGGATCTGTGAGCCGTATCCCTGCTGAAGATATCTTTATTCTCTTTTTTGCATCTTATCGGTCTGCCGGAAATCTGTTAATGGAGAGTCGTGATGGCAGATGCGAGAGTGCAGTGAGCATTACAGGCCAGCAATGAATGGTAAAAAGGATATGTTTAAGGACAGGTACAGTGAAAGCACTCGTGGAATAAAAACCGAACCCATACATTGTTTTATTCCCTTGGAAACTTTGTAAAATGAAATTAAATTTATTTGCCCTACACTCTAAGCAATTTTCCACCCACTCAAAATATTCCGAAGAAATACGAAAAGTGCTCTCAAAAGTTGCGCCTGAAAGTTTTTGGGGCCTGGTCACGTACGTACGTATGTAAGATCGGCGTTCCATCATACGGTCCAAGCGGCTTTAGTCTAACTAATCGCAAACTAAACGACCTCTAATAGCAGTTGCAACTTTCGTCAACAATGCAGACTCTGCTCGGCGCTCCTGGAGGAAGATGCACATGCGAAAAAGCAAAGTGAACTACGTCTAAAACTTTGCCAGGCATCGCTCATCTCCATAGACAGAGACAAGAGAGAGAGAGAGAGAGAAGGAGACAAGAAAATAGAAGGAGAGGAATGCTTATCCGTATGGCAGAACGAGAAAGCTTTTGGGTGGATAAGATTAAAAACTTTTTAATAAGAAGACACTAAAAGCATCAAAGAAAATTTTGTGCTCTGCATATGTGGATGAGGGGGCGAACTGGTTGATGGATGATAAAGTTGTTAGCCCCCAGTCTCTCACCGTTCCCAGCTTGGTCACGTTAAAGTTGCAACCAGGCTTTTGGCTTGAAGGGAAAATACAATAAAAGTTGCCACTGGCTGCCAGCAGCAGCGCAGGAATGGAGTGGGAGTAGCAGGGAGGAGGACATGCAACAATGTTCAATAAAGTATTAGGGCGGTGCGGGTTGCAACAATGCAAATGCAACCCTGACCCGTGCCCCACAGTCTGGCATATGTAAAACCCTCTTTGAAGCGGCTTATCAGAACGATGTTCGACTTTTGTGTGCAGGGGTGGGGATGGGGCTTCACTCAGGCCGCAGTCAAGCATCAGCCAAAAGCTCTGGAATTTGCCGGCAGTTGGAGCTGGAGCTGCAGTTTTTGCAATATGTGACACATGCTGGAGGACAAACAGAAGCAGCTGCAGCAGCAGCTAGAGGAGCAGCAGAAGCCCACCAGACCATAATGCGTGGCCTGGCAAAAGCCAAACAAAAAGCGATGGGAAAAAAAGAGTAGAGTGCTGTGGTGAGGTGTGGCGTGGCACGAAGGACATGTGGCAAAGCCAAAGCCATAGACCTAAGCCACGCCCAGAAGAGCAAACTAAAACCCTCTGCTTGTGGCGTCTCCGCTTGGTCCCAACTGGGGGATTTCAATAATGCAGGTTTGAAGGCTTCCCCACAGCTCAGTCCCAAGCGCCGGGGAGCGTATTGTATTGCATTTTGTTTATGTATGCACCCCCCGCTCCATATCAAAGATTCTGCAAAGATCCTAGAAAATGGAACGACTCGGGTGAGGGTTTTTGCATGGGTGTGGCACACACAGGTTACGCCTAGAACTCTTGACAAATCGATGAGGTGGTTGTGCCATCGCCACCATTTTTTATGAGTGTTCTTTTATGGTCGACGCTGTCGGTGTCGGTGTCGATGTCGATGTCGAAATGTTGCAGCCGTTACCGTTTGTGGCAGAGAATATCCCACATAAAGTTTATTTTATGGGCATAGAATTCCAGGGCATAGATAACGAGATGCCGTCAAAAGGATGAAGGAACGCCCCCGCTCCTTGACAATACAGATTACCGTATTGATTCGTTTCATATTCAGCAAAAGAATGCAATTCCTTGAGCAATATTACAAACATACGTGGAATTTATTTCGAGCACTTTGATAGCAAAATGATAAATGTTACACTGAGAAAAGGATCAGAGATTGTCGACTGTGGGCACACCAGTGCTGAGCATATGGAAAAGCAGATCCGGGAAGCGTTTGATGTCATTCTTCGTTAGATGTCCCTGCTGATACATTTTCGAGAAGATCTGCAAAGGGAGGAGTGAAGAAGCTGGATGCAATTTCTGTAAAATGTCCTACCATTTCCCTTAGATTGGAGCCATTCAGTTGCTTTGTGCGTTCCAGCAGCCAAGTGCTGTGCTCCTGCTGCTCACCATCGCTGATCGTGCCCGGTGCCCATTCGTCCATTGAACGGCAGATCGGAGTTTGGCTGCGGGACCTGTTCTTCGCTACTGACTGCTGGGAGGTGCCACCCTGGCATCGAGGACTCTGCTTCATGGCATGCTGCTCCACGAAAAGTGTGTCCTCTCGTGCCTCATGCTCGATGTCGCGCTGCTGTCGCACCCGACGGCTGACGTTTCGCTGTTGCTTGCGCCGCAGTGGCCGGGAGACGCCACTGGTGCACCGTACAACCCGAACACGTGGCCTCTTCTCCACTTTGGGAATCTTCAACACGGACTGCCAGATGCCCAAATGCTCCTTGGCGCAGGTGGGGGCCAGCAGCAGCTCCCGCTGGCGGTAGATCTCCCGGGCGATGATGGCACGGTGCTTGCATCGCTGTGCCTCGGCCTCCTCCTTGCGGCGACGCGAGTGCAGCACAGCGGGGCTGACGGTCAGCAAAGGATCCTTCTGTTTGCGCTGTTGCTGCTTGAGCACCTCCTGCTGCTGATTCTCCCTGTAATGCCGCTGCATGGCCTTGTGGGCGAGCTGCTCGCGCCGCCGACTCGACTCCGTGTTGGCGAAGAGTGTCTGGTGCTTGGTTTGGTCGTAGAACTTGCAGTAGTAGTTGACCCTTTCGGAGTCCCTGGGCGGCATTATGCGCCGATAGTTGCCCAGATGGCTCTCCTCCCAGGCGATCTGTTGGGCCAAAGCGCCGATGGAGCAGGCCTGTCCCATGTGCATCGCACAGCCACCCGCCTCGCGGCCCGGGCTGGGAAGGGAACCAGGCGTTGTCTGTGGCATGCCCCTCTTGCTCTGGTACACTTTTCGCAGCAGCCGTGTGCGATGTTCGATGCGATCGTCACGGATGATCTGCTCCTTGTCGACCAGGGCCGTTGTGAGCAGATTGAGCGTGTCCCGTATGAGCGCTCGCTTCACCTCCTTGTCCACCAACTCGTCCGCACTCAGGCTGGGCGTGTGGTTCACCTCTAGGATGTAGGGTTTCAGCTTCCAGTCCACCAGAATGTCAAATCCAAGCAGCTGAAAGCAGCCCTGAATCTTGTCGTGGCGGGGAAAGCACACGTGATAGTTGTGCTTCAGCACTGGCCACGCACTGATGATTGTCTTGATGATGGCATCGTCCACGGAGGCCCAGAACTCGGGCACATCATAGCCGTGCTCCAGCAGCCACTTGTTGAAGGCGCTCAGCTTGCGCTTGGAGCCACCATCCGCACCCTCGCCCACATTGTAGTTGGAGTTGCGACGATTCAGGCTGTAGTTGGTCAGATGCATGTACACGTTGTGGCTGTTGCCCAGTGTGGGTGCCACATACTTGTGGGTGGCGAAACGAGCCAGTCCCTCGTTGTACACAAAGATGCGTAGCGGATCCACCGAGGTGATTAGGGTATAGACACGCAGATCAAACTTGAAGCCATCGATGAGCAGAGGCTGCCAATTGACGGATGAAAGGAGAGTTCACCCGAAAGAGTAATGCATGCCGCTTACCCGCTCGATGTATGTCTGACAGATGAGCTTCTCCCGCTTGCCGACAGTCTTCAGATCGGGTGTTATCCAAATGCCGCGACCACGTCCCGAGGAGTACGGCTTGAGGATGTAGGTGCGCTTATGTTTGCTGGCATAGATAGCCACATCGTAGGCGCTGCAGCAAGAAAGCGGATGAGAAGAGGAGAGGGTCATAGATGGGTCTGCAACGTACTCTGTGGGCATTAGCCAGGTCTTGGGAAAGATGCGATAGTCCCCAGGGTACATTTTCAGCATACGATTGAGATTCCTGGAGAGCAGATCCTTGCGGCAAATCTCAACCATGCCGGGAAAGTGATTGATCTGCTGAAAGCGCTTCATGCCACGCAGCAGATCATGATGGGGCGTGCAGTCGGTCCACTGAACATTCCACAAACGATGCTCGGGCACCTGCTGGAAGCCCATGCTGCGCGCTATCCGCGACACCAGCGGAAAGTGTGTGTGCTCCGCACAAATGCTGAGCCTTGTGCCCCGTATGGTGGGCACTATGTCGGTGCCCTCCATGTGAACGGGTGGCAGTGGCTCTCGCATCACATCATAGCAGATGGCATCCAGCTGCGGTGCGCCAGTGATCAGCTGGTTCTTCTGCTGCCTGCTCTGTGTATGATCCTCGGTGACGACCATGAAGTGATCCACATCGTTGCAGGGACGCCGAACGGGTCTGCCTTTTGCCAGCGTCCTGCAGTCGGGCAAGAGTTTGATCTGCCTGGATTGCTGCTCCTGTTGCTCCTGCCGTTGCCGTTTGGACAGGACGTAGACGCTCTCGCGACGCACGGGAAGGCTCTTCTGGGCATCATAGTACCTCGTGTACGCATTCGTGGCCTTACGACGCGTTTTTCCATTCTTTTTTGTCGGCATCTGAAGGTTTTTTCGTTTTTCTATGTCGTAACGAAAACTTGAACTCCGAAATATTGAATTTTGATAGTTTAATTTTCACATGAAATCCAGGGAGTGGGGGCAGAAATAGTAACTGTAACACAGCCTCCCCCGTAGACCTCAGAACGACCTTATCCATTCATGGGGGTAGTGGGGAGCAGTGCTACATATTGACATTTGATATGCCAGCGAATCGATTACCAAAGCTGTTTGCCGCGCCCGCGCCACCGCCACCGCCACCGCGAGGCAAACTTATGCAACATGATGGTTTTGGTTACGAAAAACACCTTGCCACAACATGCGATACAAACTTTCCCGCAACAAACAGATACAGATACAGATACATGTCCCTCCGACTTGTATACGTAATCAAATGCACTGAGAGAATGCAGGGAGACCCAAAACTAAGCGTAAAGTTAAGACAAACGGCAGGCAGTGGTTTTTGCCGTCAGTGTCGAGGGTGGGGCTCATTAACCGCAGCTTAAACAGGCTCTCTTGGTCCATGCGGCTATTAGTTCAGGCAGTCAATGTCAAATAGACAACAGAGACAACAACTATAATCATTACAGTGACAGCAATAAGTGGGTACACACCTCCAGGTAGTAGTGGGGTACACCTCCAGTTATGGTATGTAAATGTCAGCTAGTCATACGCTTGGGTTAACCCGAGACTACAGTTGGAGTTGGAGGTGGAGTTGCAGTTGCAGCACATCCAATTGAGTGATTAATGCGGTGCAGGGCTGCCCAAGAATCACTCTCATTCTGTCTCCTTCTCCTCCTCGATCAATGCAATGCAAATCCGATTATTTTCATTGTTTTTTTTGGTGCTGAAATCGGATCTGTTGGCAGGCAGCAAACCATGAAATTTGTCAAGTTTATTTGGTTGAGTAACGCGCTTTTGGTTTCATTTATTCCCTCTTTTTCCCCCCAAATTATCTCTCTCATTATTTTGTTCCTGCTGCTGTTGCTGTTGCTGTTCGTTCCATAGATAATTATGCGGACGCTTTGTCGTGTAAAGAGTCGCAGATACACGAGTAAACAGCAGCAAGAAAATTAATGAAAACAGGGGCCAAAAGTGTTGGCAACATTTCTCCATTTCAAATATTAATGATAGTGCACGAACTGCCAACAAACCGGGGGGTGGCGGGTTCTGAGGAAAGCTTTCTGTTGAAACGGAAAAGGTCTGCAGGCAGGCAGCGAAAAGGCGATAAGCGGTGGAGAAATGCGCAGGAAAATTCCAGTTAATGATGCTTTGATGGTTAAATGGCTGAAAATCTGCGAGAAATCGAATGAAATATTCCAAAAATATACTCTAAAAAAATACATGCCAATTATTAAATGAAATCTGTCTCATATGCATCGATACTCGCTTTCTTTATTTCGTTGTTGTTGTTGAATAAATCAATTTATTTGTATAAATAATAATTTATGACAGCTGATTGAATATTTCACACTTTTGTGACGGGTTTTTGAGATTTATCTTGCTCTTCACATCAAGCACATCAAAATCGGGGGCATACAACAAACTGCATTAATTATTTAAGAGTGTGCCACACACACACATTTTAAATTTCATTGGCAGAAAAAATAAATTTAAAAAAAAGAGTAAAACGCGACAAAAAAAGGGAGTGAAACGCGAGCGAAAAAAAAGGGGAAACCCCGTGAGTGTAATAATAAAAAATTAAACAAAAGGAAAATAAGAAAACCAAAAAAGAGCCGGGCAGGAGCAGGAGCAGGTGGCGCATTGGCAGGAGTAACGCAATAAATGGGGAATGGGAATGGAGGGAGTTTTCGTGGCAGCAGCAGTGAAAATTGCTCATAAAACTGACTGCTGCCGGCTGCTGATGATGATGGAAAGCCGGTGCAAAAATCCCGCAGTCCCAGCATATAAATTACAATGTGTGTGTGTGTGTGTGTGTGCTGCTTTTATTTTTAAGGATCCCACACACACACATATGGTTGCAGTCGCATTTTAACTAAGCTCACATTAAAAATTAATCTTTTAATTACTGGCAGAAAGGGTAGGCGCGGGCAGTCGGGCAGGCAAGGAGTGGGGTTCGAGTAACTACAAACACATTGTATGTGTTACTATTATTGTCCATAAGAGGATAAGCGGGGGCAATGGCTGGCAGCCATTTTGTATTTGCATTCACAGCCATTTTGCGGATAACTTTAAGTTTACGTAAGAGCTGTACTCAGTGCTCAATGCCCGGGGGAGATTGAAGTGCACCAGAGACCTCATAAATCCTTAAGAAGATTCACAGCAGCCGAGGAACACGGACGGTGCGCGTAATAACAACATTATCGTCATCTCGCCGCTGCCACCGTCTCTGCTGCCCGTAATCCCCCCCCCCCCCCCCATTCATGGCTTAAAACCACTTTATGTCCATTCTCCATTGTTGAAGCCACCCCACACCAGCTTCTAGAACATTTCTCTGGCCCCTGCTTCCAGCTTTTCAAACTTTTCTTAGTGCCAAAAACTCGCATTTTAATTGCTTTCAATTGACCAAAAACTGAAATGCGACAACTTGCCACATAAAGTGAATGTGGAGGCGGAATGGGCGGGAGAACAAGTGTAAATCTTGCGCCCACATTTGAATTCAATTTACATTTTGTCGCATTAACATTTTTGGGTATTTTTAATGCCAAAAGTTTCCATCCGGAGCGACCCTCAATGTCGTGTTAAAAGCTTTTACAATGCGTGCGACTGTACGTGCAACTGAGTGTGTGCCAAAAAGGAAAGCCCCTGCACATGTTCTCTCTCAGTGGAACCTCTCAGCAACTGTGCGGAATAAGGGGCATACGTTTTTTTGGTTTATGATTTCAATTTGAATATCTATAGCTCATAATTCCCGGTCATTTCAGTCCGACTTAACATATATTACCCCAGTAAAGGTTGATGTTTATAACTGCCTTGATGTGCCATTTCATCCCCAATCTATATTTCCCTTTCTTGAAGCCTTTAGTCCCTGCAGAAAAGCTCTTAATGCCTCCAATGCCTATCAATTCTGGTTGTAGTACTCTTCGACTGAAACGTGATTAACATGTCGATGTCATTTGGAATTCTATTTTTGATTTATCTTGCAGCATCCATCTACGTATGCTGGTCATAGAAATCTGTTTTCTGTTTTCTGTTTTCCTGATTCCTGTTCTGTTTCTGCTGCCACTCACGAATCCTTCACTCTCCTCTCCGCCTGCCCATGCCACCCATGCCGTAATTATGCATGAATCCGAAGCCACGCTTGAATGGATGCGCCCCCAAAAAAAATATATGCACATAAATTTGGAGCACTCTTTTCCCTGCACCCCCCTGTAGCCCTCCGAACCCCTTTGCCAGAGACGCAATGAAAATGTTGAAACGTTAAAATGCTCGCACGTAGCACAGGGGAAAGCACAGGAAAAGTTATTTGTAATGCAAAGAAAAAAGCAACAGAACAATGGGGAAAACATAGTGATGGGACTTTTGTTTTCTGCACTGTTTCTGTGTGTTCTGTGTGTATATTGGGGGTGGATAAACAAGAAAACGCATTCGTAATGGAAATAAACTTTAACGGCAAGGACGAGACCAAGTAGAAGACACTGCAAAGTATGCAGCACTTTTCGTGGCTGCACTCACGTGGCACTTGCAAAAAGAAGGGCACAGGGCACAGAAAGGCAAAGCAGAGCACAAGATAGATATTCCTGCAGCAAAAGATTGTTGTTCGATCGTAGAATATGATCAATAGTAGAGTATTTGCCAATAAGTTTTTATCGCAGAAAATAGTTCGAGTGTGTGACGGGGCGGCAACAAATTGCTCTCAGGCAGAAAGGTGACAGAGAAATGTGACACCTCCAGGCCAGCTTCTTGTCCGCTTGTCAATGTCATAATTTGCCATTAAAGGGTGGGGCAGGAGGGAGCACAAGGAGGGGCAGGCACAACGAAAGAGGTAGCGCAGATGGATGCAGATGGAGAGAGATGGAGATGAACTATGTCAGGGATTAGGACAGGCATCAAAAGATGTCGATGTCTATGTGGATGTGGATGTTGATGCTGTTTTTGCCCCTGGGGGCAACGGTGGGCGTTGCTAAAAGGGTCCTTGTGATGGTCTCGGTCACTCGTTCGGGGCCATGACGACACTTCATATCGGTAGTTGGACTGGAAGTGGAAGTGGAAGTGGGAGTGCGAGTGGGTGTGAGGTTGTTGCTGGGGTTGTCTGTGGGGGCCAGCTCATGTCATGTCCTTGGCTATGTTGAGCATTGTCAACATTAACACAGCCCAGAGGCATAAAAGGCATATCCAATTGCAAAAAGACGCATGCCGATAACAAAGGCTCAGCAAACATTCAACTAACATTAGTGCCACGCCCCTAGCACACACACACACACAGACACACACAGACATTGCCCTATGGTGTCCTGTGGCACTGTTAGTCTCTGGTTGCAGTCTCTCGTTTGCTGTCTATTTTCCTTGGTCATTAAATTTGGATTTTGCGCTGTGCATATCACAAGCGCTTGACTCTCTGCCTCTTAAATATAGACACACACACACACATACACTTACAGGACACACCACATCCACACACACATGCATAGGTACATCTCTTTAGTGGCCTTTTGTGCGGCTCCGTGCTCCTCAGCCTTTGTATCCTCAACCACTCCCCGCCCTCTCACCGATGTGGCCTAAGCCATGTACTCGCCATTGTTGGCGAGGCATTTTGCATACGGAGAACGGATCAAGAGTGAAGGAAAAGCAGGTGGAAAGTGCCCACTCCACATCACATCTTGCAACATCAGTTTCCCTCTACCCACTACCCCGCAGTCCCGCTTTTAGTGCTCCCTCCCTCCGCTCTAATGTTTTGTTTTGCCTTCGGTTTCGAGTCCTTTGTGGGGTCGTAGATTCTTTTTTTTTTTTTTTTTTTTGCATGGCAATTGCAACAGAAGCAGAACAAAAATGGGTTTTGGAGCTTAATGCTGTGGATTTGATGGGGGCGGTAAACGAGACCGTGCTCTAAGCTGTGGGGGAGAGCAACAAAATAACCAAATCCGTTGATGGGATTTGCGGCAATCGGAGAGGAGTTACTCGTACGCTGGGTAACCAAAGCGAAGCCTTTGCTGTGACAGGAATCGATGTAATGGAACTTTCATGGCTAAGAAATCGTTGTGGCGCGGGGGGAAAGGGGAGGAACACTTGGCGATTGTTCAGTATAGAAACACTTACATTGATTAGATTTACTGTAAGATTGTTTTGAAATACACACGTGATTGCCGCAACTAATTGCATCCATGATTCTTTCTCGTTTTAGGTAAGTTCTCGTGACCCAATTTAAGCGCTCTTGTAGCAAATATTTAAGTCGTAAGTGCGTGAGGCCTGGAAGCCAGTCAATTGCTCATTTGCGCCACCCATCAAAGTCACATCAAGACATCAAATACTCATACACAGACACTATCATCATAATCATACAAATCCATCCATAACAGCAATTGCGGGGCAGCAGATTAGGAAGGGGCCAATAAATCAGTAGAGAAAATTTCCAGGAAGCCACTCCAAAGGCTTCAATCTATGGGGAGCACAGCAATCACAAGAAAACTTTCCAGCTTGATGATAGGGGTTAGATGCTAGGGGTTAGAGGGTGAACGTGGGGTCAGATATGAGCTGGGTGTAACCCAAAAGTTGCATCGTAATTCCCACGATAATAATCATAATAAAAATCAAGCAAGCGATAAAGCATAAAACCAAATTACATACAACTCCGGGGCTCCTTTCAGGATTTCCGAGACGAGCACTTGAGGTCCTGCTGCCACAGGCCTCTGCCACATTCTTGCTGTTTTTGTTGCTGCTGCCCCTGCTGCTGTACCTAGTTAGTGGCATTCTTGTTCGCTACAACAAAAAAATGAAAAAGTTTCTTCTTGCACATTGTCAAAAAAAGAAAGAGGAAAAATAGAAGAAAAGAAGGGCGGCAAATTGCGGCCACTAAAATATGTTTACGTACATGCATATATATTTATATATAAATATTTCCGTTCAGGCCCTCTGCTCTGGTCAGAACTGTGTGGGCATTTTATGGAGCACGTAACGTGCATTTTTTCTTGGTTATATTTCTCACTTTTGAAAAACTTTTCCCATAATACGCGAAAATGATGGGGCTTATGCAATATGGTGGTCCATCCGCAATATCGGCACGTACATACATATTTCGGTGGCCAAAAAAGATAATGCCGGGGGCGATCTGTAGAGTAAAAGTAAAGGGCGCCTGTGGCGTGAATGATTTATGCGCCGAGTGGAAACGCTAAATTCATTAAGTTGTCAAATGCAAGTCAACACAATACAATTTTTGACATGGACATGACATTTCCACTGTGTACAAGCCAGAGAAAAGAAAATGCGGCACAGTGAGTGAGAGAGAGAGAGTGGGAGAGGGAGAGGGTTGACAGGCAATGAGACAACTGCTGAGAGCAATTGGCGGATGCAAAGTCATTGAAAACCATATAAATTCGAAGCTAAAATTGGAATACAGCTAAGCGCAGAACCTGCCGCTGACAGAGAACCCAAAAAATTACCATAAAAGATTCAATTTAAAATTTATTTTTATTGAATTGCGATTGCCCGACGACTACTTAGATGATCCATCGCCTGCAATCCCTTCGACGTATACAGAAACCTGTAACGTCACGCTTCCGCACCATGCCAGGGGCACAGGCACAGCCTCGTTTGCATTGAACATATCTGCATTTGCGCATAACCAGCTGATCCACGCAAAGCTTTTGGCAGGAGCGTGCACACTTTACGGGGACATCATTGTTGGTGCACTCTAGATGGAAATCGAATAGAGAAAGTGTCTGCGGAAATGTCCGAGCTTACCCAGTAATTCTTCGGCAAATGCGAACGATAAGAGCATTGGCTGGCAGATAGCCACAAGCAACCAAGGGAATTTCATCTCAACGCAAATAATGTATTTTCTGTATATTTCAAAACGTGTTGTGGGGCTACGCTGCAAACAGCTGCCCCAAATTGATTCGTGAAGCGGTAAATCGTTTTGTTTCGAAAAATCTATGAAACTCATTTGCCGAACAATGATGGTGTCACCTCGAATGCCCCAAAAGCCCTGCCCACATCGCCGCAAAGCCTCTTAGCCCACAAAAGGCTTCGGCCATATTAAGTGGGAAAATGTGCAACTGACAAAATTTGCGCCAACAGATGAGAGAAATTCCCCACGAAAAGGGTGCGGGGAGTGTAATATAATTCTGCTAATTGATGGAATGGATTTGGTGGCCAATAGCCAGGGATCAGAGCAGGGTCTGGGCCTGGACCTGGCCAAAATCAAATGAAAATCCCTTACTAATAAACGGGTTAACGGAGCGTATGCGCAATGTGCGGTTTGCCATGTTGATTTTCGTGCAGTGTAATTAACTGGCAGCAGCGCACGCATAATTAAAATTCGTATATGTATGCAGTAAATGTGGCATATGTGGGCGTGCGGCATGCGGCATGCAGCAGCAGAAAGGTGAATTGTGTGTGTCTCCGGCTTATATGTCAGCCGTGAATTCCAGTGGGCAGTGGGCAGTGGCAGGGAAATGGATATGCTGCTTCAGCACCGAGACAATGCACAATAGATAACTGACCAGCCGCCCTGTCCCTCTGTCCCTCTGTCCCTGCCCCCTCATTATTGCTCCATGTGTGCGCGCGGCCATGGCCAACGATCATGATGATGAGGCATCACTGGCGCTATTTGTGGTTTTAATTATGTCCAGCCCGCATTTTGTAGAACAATGCGAGTGGATTTTGTGCATGGAAATGAGCAGTGCCACAGTGGCAACTGATTGGAATAAATGATGCGAATGATTCCATTCCGTTCCATACCGAATAAGCAGAAAAATCCAGAGAACCTTCAAACCATAACAAATAGCTGCAGCGACGTGAAAGGAAAGGAAATATGGAAAACGAATGCTCATCAGAGCATATACATATAAATCGTTCCATGCTGCAGGAGCTCCTTCAATTCCATCACAGCATCTCTCAGCATTCGCCACTGTTGAAGCCTGGGAAGCGTTGCCACAAGGCGCAACAATAATGTTCCGTTTAGGGGCACACAGTCAATCAACGTGAATGGCTTAAACTGTCACTCTTAGCCAAACTAACGAACAGAACCCAGTCCCACCCACTGGGGGAGAAATGGGAAAGGTTTATCCTTATGGCTGCTAAGCCAGGCGCCTGAAAAATTAATGCCTGCTAATAATTCAAAGGCCCCGTAAGAGGCCACACATAAAGTGTCTCTGCGTGTGTGTGTGGGTGTTCATGTTAAATAATCTAACGCACAATGAATTGAAGGTGCCATAAATATAGCGCATACGCAACGTAAATCAGCCAAGATGGTAGGCAGGATAGGCCAGCAGACAGATAGACAGTTGGACGGGAGGAGGAAACCCTTCAACAAAGACTGATTATGCACGCAATTAATTTTGGATACCTTTACAGCCCCACGCACAGTTCGGGCACCGAATGGGCACGGGACACAGGACAACAATGGTACATGGGACACGTAAATCTGTTTTTGGAGCCCAGTCCTGGGCTGCTCCCTGGGGCGCATTGTTCTGATAGTTTAGGTTCCTTTGAACGGAATTAACTCTGTGTAGCCGCATACGAATTAGGAGCCTGGTGCTCATTACGTTTGATTGTCTTGTCCCTTGTCTCAATTTGTGGCCAATGGCCAATCCGTTCTTGCAGGCTGCCATTCTCCCCAAATCACATTAGTCCGAGGAACAGCCAGCCGGATATAAAAACCCACGAACAGGGACGAACGTCAGTCCGTCAGTTGACCGCAGCATTAAAGCAACATTTGTTTCGTCTTCTCCGGGGGGTGGTGCAGGCCACCAAGCATTCAGCCGCCATCCCGCCGCAAGGGCAAGGGATATTCCCCTCTTTGCCTGCCGTCAGCTTCTCGTGAAAATTTCAAACAATGCAACACAAATTGTCGAGAACCGCAGCAGCCAACGCGGTTTAGTCTCTGTGGCAGCCACAGACCCAGAAATAGATGCAGTGGCAGTCTCGGACCAAGTTGGACTGAGTGGCAGCTTAGCATAGTTGACCAGTGCTATATTTTGACCTGCTCCAGCTGCAAATAAAAGAAGCCAGCCACCAATTTAAAGTGCAAGTTGAAGCCAAGTGCTTGGAGTGGGCGATGGCATTCAAGCAAAGCAGAAAAACGATTTAATGAATTCTCGGAATATTCTATTATAGCAAAAAATGCATTGGAATCAGGGTACAGAAATTTTCATTCGTGCAATTTGCAATCCAAACTGCATTTTCGCATTTTCTTGTTCATTTTTCTCCGTGCCCGTGCCATGTTTGTAATCAAGTTTCAACGTGACTGTAAGACCCCCACGGATAGACATGCCAACAACGACAGGTGGGGGTCCTAGCATCCTCCCATTCCGCCATTGGTAGTCATTTTTAAATGCTTCAGCAGGGCATAAAATTTGCATGAATTTCTTGCATAGTTTATTTAGCGTTTCGCCCCTTGTTGTTGTCCATTTTGAGTCCGACCCACGTTGAGGGCAGAACAGCACGACTGGAACGCAGTGCACACGCCCCCGAAATGTGTGCAGAAAAATCGACGGGGATGACACCAGTTCCACGGGAGCGTAACAAAACAAGGACCCGGACCAGCCTCCCACGGTTAGCCTTGCCCATATTATGGCTCAATTTCTGCGTGCGGCCTTCGGCGACGCCACAACGAAAAACAAGAGGCCGTTGGTGAATGGTGAATGCAGAATTTATATTCATATATGCGGTGTGGAAATGAATCGTGGACCTGGCAGCTCTCACCGCAGGATTTAGTCCATTGCTGACACACAGGTGGGAGGGTGGTGGCTGAAAAAAAAAACAACCACCTCACAGTGGAGGCGGAATGATGGAGTGGCATCTTCACAGCCAGCAAGGCGATGAAAGTCTGTGAGGCATGTGAACCAATTCAATCGCCGGCTCTCTAATTTCTTCAGTTTTATTCGTAGTCAAAGAAATTTGCATGCTTTTTACGCGTATTAGCATAGACAAACAGAGAAGACCCCGAGCAGGGGCAGCGGTAGCTGCAGGGACAAAGCAGAGCACTGGTGGCAAGTGAGTGTGACTGGGCGTTTGCAGCCTTCATCTGCTGCAATCCAATATGTCAAATTTGAAGCACGCTTCACAACTGTCTCTTGGCCGTTTCTATTTTTATTTCGTTCTTTTTTGTTGGATAATATTTTTGCTATCAAATGTCAAGTGTCAGGGCAATTTCAAAGCCAACTACTCAGTGCTTGTCGCCCCACTCCCACTGCTCTGCCGATGCTAGCCATTACTCCCACTTCTCCTCCTCCATAGTGTCAAGTTGGCTGCCATTTTGACACGAACATTCGTCAACAACGGGGCACTCTCAGTGCATTTGTCCAACCCGTTCCGATTGACATGTTTGCTTATCTAACGGGTGCCCGGCTCCCGGTTCCCGGTTCCCCGTTCCCAACACCCACAACCCTCATTCCAGCAGCTTCTTGTCCGACATGTTTCAATAACTATCCATCCATATTGGCTCATTCAGTTAATGCCAATAAATTGTCCTTGAAATGCATTTATGCAGGATCGAAGTGATGCTGCTGGGAGGGAGATATCCTTGAGCCAAATGACATAAAACGCAATTAATTCTCAAAGGATTGTAATGGAAATCTCCGTTTATCCAATGCAAATGGATTTATTGCAGGGGTTTGGAGGGGATAAATTACCTTTGAAATCGCTTACTGGCCAATATCCTGTTGCCCCGATGTAATTGGCGCCTCTACTTCTCATTAAGCCACTTTATATGCCATTCGAATCAAAGTCTTCAGTTGAGCTTAATTCCGTTTCGCATTATTTGAGTATTTGGGTGGCTGCCGTTTACGTTTTACCCACATGTTTCATTAGCTTCGCCGTCTTTCGCTGTAATTTGTGGCCTTTCAGCAATTAAAGCCGCATTGTAATTCCTTGTCTTGTCTGGCCTCCTTACCTCTCCTCCTCTGCTGCACAATAAATTCATTACACCCTGTCGGCTGCGGGTGTGGGTGTGGGTGTGGGTGTGGCTTGAAAATTGTTGCATACTTTTGTGCGGCGGCTTCAGCGCGGCTGCCACTTGACGCTGCGACAGCAGAAAGCAGAGGCAGCTGCCACTTTAACGCGCTCAGGCTGTGCCTTGCCATGCCACGCCCCATCCCGTATAGTACATCCCTGCCCGGCTTCTAGGGCCAACGAAGCAGCCACCCGGCCACAGGCGCACGGCCCACTCAATTAACGCAAGTCAGCAGAGGGGCTTTTGGGGCGGTAGCTGTAGATGTGTGTGTGTGTGTGTGTGTGTGTGTGTGTGCGTGTGTAGGTATGTTTATATGTGTGCACACTTGTACTTGTATTTGTCTTAACAACTCTTGCATACAATCTAAATGGCTCTGGCTGCTAACTCCAGCATCCTGGATCTTGGCTTCTTCCTTGCTCCTGTTTTTTCCCCCTTTGTGTTTCTTTTTTTTTGCGCTGCCTCTCGCATAATTACTTTGACTCGACTTTTACGACCTTTCTATGAATTACTCAAGAAGTGTTGGGAGCACGTCGCCAGTGTGTGTGTGTGTGTGTGTGTGTGGCTGCCCGGATGCTTGGCTGTACGTTTCAGGACATGCCCTTTCCATGCCATCACATCTCGTACAGAATGGAGATGCCACACTCGCTCCTTCCACCTCGTTCTCCCTCTGGAGTGGAGTGGAGTGGAGTGGGCGACGCAGTTTATCCTTTTTAACTGCCGGGATTGCCATCCTTTCGTTTCGCCGTCGTGCCTGCCCGCCGTTCGTCTTATTTATTTCTTTTGCTCGTGTTTGCCTGCTAATTTCTTTGCTCTCTTTGCTGGAGTGGAGTTACTGCCTCCATCCGCACCCCCACAATTTGCAGAAGGTGCAGCCAGTCAGTCAGTGTCTCAGACAGGGTTGTCGAGTCTCTGTTGACTTTTCTTTTGCTGTAACCTAAATAATTTAGTTTTTTTTTGTATTCCTAAAGTTTCTTCCCTTTCTTATCTTATGGTTATTATCTCTACTTTGTCCTGCAATAATGGCGGAAAACAATTTCGTGTATTTTTTCAATTTTTCCCAATGCCATCGCTAGTTCAGTTTTTATTTTTTCCATTTCCCCTCCAGCGTTGTAATGGCATTCGTTTCTTCCAGCATCATCTTATCTTTTCTTATCACTTTTTAATTTCCTCTACAATCCTTTTGCAACCCTGTCCTGTCATGGATATAACCGCATCTTCCCCCACTCCAGCTTACATCTAATGCAACATTCAGTGGCATATACACAAAGAGAGAAAGAGAAAGAGAGAGCGATTGAGATGGAGAATTGGCCGAACATTATCTCCCTTGGCTTTTTAGCCAAACGACCAAAGGACGACGCAACACCTACGCGATTGCTGGAGCCCATGCCGCCACCCCCCTGTGTCCGTCGCATTGTTAACCAGAATTTATGCTTTCAGCTGCTGCCTCCTACTCACTAACGATACTTTCTTTTTCCCTTTCCCTTTTCCCTTTTCCCTTCTTTACTTCCTGTGCCTGTGCGCTGGCCTGCCCCTTGTTCTTTTTCTTGGGCTAACTGTTGTTGCCATTACGTTTATAATTGTCTTGTGCAACTTCTGGCCGCCGCCCCGTTGTGGCTCCAACACACGCACCCACGCACCCACGCACCAGCAGTACGCAGCACCACCTGCCAGTAGGAGCAACAGCAGAAGCTCCACCTGGCGCCACCCAAGTCGTTAGGTGCCCGAAGTCTCTCTCTCTTTATCTCTCTCTCCCTCTTTCTCTGTCTTTCTGCTGAGTGGTGTAACATCTGCCTCTCCTTCTTTTACTCTCTTTTTCTTTCTCTTTTCTCTGCTTACCTTTCGCTCTGTCACGTTAACGGTTTTGCTCGATTCCGTGTGCCTCCCATTCGGCCCTTTCAGGCTCATTGGCTAACTGTTGATTTCGTTGTCATGTTGAGTGCACTGCCAGCCGCCTCCTCTCCTTCTCCGTAGCAACTACCAACCCCTGCCCGTTGCGACACACATTTTGTGTCCTCTGCTCTCTCTCTGGTTTTACCCGAGCTCTGGGCTTGTTTACATTTTCATGCTCGAATTGGCTCTTGTGCTTTGGCAATTTCCATTGTCTCCACGTCTTGGCCTTCGCCTCCTCCTCCTGCTGTGGCTGCTGCTGTTGCTGCTGTTGCTGCTGCTGTTCTCCTTTTGCCCAACTTCAAACAAACACATTAAGCGGGCTCTGACTCTGGACTTTTGTGTGCCACTGACAGGAGCTAGCCTCTGGTAACCTCTCCGGCTCTGCGGCTCTCGCTCAGCTCTGTTTCCTTTCTCCAACTTCCGCTTCCCCTTCCTGCTTTCATCGCTACCTTTGTGAGACATAAATTTTGCTTTAAAAAAACTGTATATCTCTCTCTACTCTCGAGCAGCAGCAGCAGCAAGCACTCTCTCCCCCATTCGACCCCTCTCTATGGCTTCTTTCATGTCCCCTTTTGTTTTGCGCTTATTTTCAATTTGAACATTTTAATGTTTGTGGTCATAAAATTCTTTTTATTGGTTGTAAAACTGAAACTGAAGAGCTGCAGCGGCAGCAGGACACGCGGGGAGGACAGAGAGGGGAGTGGTGTGTGGTGTGTGGTGCGTGGAGCACAGTGGGTGCTTGGAGAAAATTAGCAGCCTCTTGCCTCTGCCAGCCCTGACAATAGCCACTTAAGAGCCGCGTTAAGGTGCTTTAAGAGGTGCTGAAGCCCAAAATTTGTCAAATGAAACGAGCTCCAAATTGCTTACTAGAATCGATATGTCAATGACTGACACCTTAAGAGATAATTCGGGAAGTTTTGCCAAGATTTGCCTTCCCGTTCCCAATCGAATGTGCACATTTTCCTGCCATTAGCATGCCATTTAATTGAGGCATCCTCCATGGCTCTATGCCAGTTTCATTTCACAGTTTGACGCCCTTTCACGCCCCCCCACAAAACAAAAACCACTTGCCGGCAGACCGAGAGAGTTTCCGTTGAGTTTTTGTCCCAGCCTGGTGCGCCTCAATTAAATGTTAATGGCAAAATTTTATTGCCAACACTCGGCCGCCAGCTCCATCTGTAGTACATTTTCGTTGCCATCTCTGTATCTGCATCTTGGAGCGACTCATTTACATTTTGCTTACAGCCATCGCCACTGCTACTTCCAGCGGAAGTTTCTCAACAGCTCGTCTCTGTCTGGGCTACTTTGCTTTTACTTTTTATCTTCAAACAACAACTGCATCAGCAGCATCAACAATGTGGGGGCATGCAACTGCGGTCACTTTCACACACAAATTTTTCACAAATTGAATCTTCTTTTTGTTGTAGCATGGAAGGGGGAATAACTCGAATTATTTGTATGATTATCTACTTTATTAGTTATTAACTTATAAACAGTTTTATTTCAAATAGTTTCGCCTTGGGAACTTCATTATTCTTATAGTTTTTAATCTATTTATATGACTTATTTCTGAATTCCTGCATTCCGGTCTAAAATAAAACCGTATCTAAGGCTTCGGTTTGAAGCAAAGTTTCCCTCTTGGTTTCTATTACCATTTGCCTGGCCACCGCTCCTCTCCCTCTCGCGTGTATGCATATTTTATGGCTCTGTGATTTTTCAATTTTGATAATTTGTATTATGCTAATTTTCTCACTCCGTCAGAGATCGTTACGATACGGGGGAGAGTCCAGTCCCCCAAGCCCCTGTGCACACGTCCGGATAAACTGCGAATGAAATAAAAATCGAAATGATATCAAAATATTTGTGCAAACATTTTTGTTCTGTGCATTATGATTTGTTTGCTGTGGCCCAAGCGGAGTGGGTCCGGGTCCAGTCGATCGCTTTCAGCATAAATTTAATGTACATAATATTTACGGGACCTATTAAAAATAGAACACTTTGTGTTTATTTACGGGCACTGCGAATGTGTTAATTTGGTTTTTGCGCTTGGACACAGTGATCGCCCAATCAATGGCAACAAATATTTGCCATCGAATAAATTAAAGCGATTCGAGGCAGAATAAAACTAGCCAACTGCTTGCTGGTTTATGCTGGGGCTTAGAGGGTTCGTAATCTCTTTCGCTGGGCTTCACTTTCGGCTCTAACAAATCCACAAAGTCGCAATGCCTTCCTCGCAAAGAGGGGACCAAGAAGCGAGGATGAAAAACCCGTCTTTCCAGTTGTTCAAAATTTACTTTTGCACTCAAGGGCCGGGCCCCGCGATGCTGATTCTGCTGCTGCTGCTGCTGCTGCTGTTGCTTCAGTCCCCCCTCTATGGCTAACGGCACATGGTGAGAGCCAGGCTAAAATGCAGTTACTCACTCTATCTCTTTCTCTCTCTCTCCCCTCTCGTATTTCGACCTTCCCCTGGCAGCTGCAGTCCCCGAAAGTGTTGCAAATGACTTGAAACGGGTTTGAATGGGCTTTGCTCGGATTCGGGCTGTGTTTGGTCTTGTGCTTTTGGTGTTGCCCCGAAGAAATGGGTCAATAAGAAATTCAAATGCTAAAAAACTTGTTGAGTATTTTTTCTCTCTTTTTTTTTTTTTAATTTTGTTTGTGCGAAGAACCAGACCAAAACAGGGAACTGCCTGCTTGCCTGCTGCCTGCTGGCGGGGGAATGAACTCCGCTCTCGGTTTGTTTCCTTCTCAATTTTGCGGTCGGTTCAATGACTTGCACTCAGTTCGACCAAAAACCATGACAATCAATCGAACTTCAGGGCACTGCAGAAAGTGCAGCTGCAGAGTGAGTATCCAGGAGGAAGCCACAAACATGGATTTGATTTGACTTGATTGCATTTTGCTCTGGTCTCCACTGCCCTGACATAAACGTTTCAGCGGTAAGGCTCTGCCTGCTGTCAAATGCTTGCATTGTGTCGTATGCTGGCAGGATAGAATTTTAGTCCTGTAAACCTCAGCAGTAATTTCTGATAAAACCACGAAGCCAAGCAACTGCCTCATTTATATTAATTGAAATGAAGTTCTGGTAATACCGCCACACGTTAGTGTCCATCAAAATTTCTACAGCTTAGAAAGGATCTTATGATTCCTCTTCATTGGGTTTAGTACTTGTCAGACCCTAAAATAGTCTATGTAGAAAATCAAATACTAAAACAATGGCTGACCACACAATTTTTTGCAACGCGTGCACATTGATTGCACATTATTATTAATATTTAATGCGCTTTGCGGTGCTCTCCAGCCATGCTCCATTGTTCCCGTTTATGTGGCCAAATGATGTGGGAGTTCCTGGTCCTGGTCCTGTTCCTGGTCCTGGTCCGGTTGATGGACCTGGGAAAAGCCGCTTAAAATATTTTCCTGCCACACGGAGATGCTGTGGCGATGTTTGTCTCTGCTTTCATTCCATACTCCGGCAGCTGACGCTGCTGTTTTTGTTGTTGTTGCTGTTGGCATTTCGCTGATTTAATATTTAGCACGCCTGGACACTCCCCCAGCCCCTGGGCAACAGCCAACCCCCCTGGCATGACGCCTTAGTAAAATTTTAATGCGCTTTTGATGATGGCCATAAAATGGCAAAACAAAATGCATGCTGGGGCATGGCGGTGGTGCGGGTGGCTCTGGCGAATCTCTGCTCTAGATAAAATATTAATTTATTTTTTTCCTGCACCGCACACCAACACCCAACCCGCTGGTCCCTTTTCGCAGAATTCTTTGTGGTATGTGGGGGTGTGGTGATGATGTTGTCCCGCGGCCAGTCCGAACAAGTTATAGTGCCTCATAAAATGCCGCGTAGCTCGTACGATATGTATTGCTGGAAAGCACGGCGCTTGTATTTTAAATAACTGTTTCATGCCACAAAAAAGTGCAGCACCCACACACGCAACCACACCATCCCCCCTACCCAATCCCCACCCCCACACTGCTGTTTTATTAATACTTTCATTTTGGATGCGGTTTATTTGTTTCTCCCACAAGCTCTCTCTTTCCCTCTGTGTGTGTCTTGCAGCTTTTTATTTCTCGCCTTCTTGTGGATTAGTTTTTTAATTTTCACAGCTCGTGAAATGTTAAACTTTTTTGATATGCTCCGCTCTGCCCCCTCCTTGGATTTAAGAGCATGTCTCAAAGTTATTTGGATTCGTATACGTTTTATGGCGGAAATTCTGTTGGCCTCCATGTTGATTAAAGTTCTCAATCAGTCCAAGGAATGCAAAGAAAAGACGACTCGAACATAACTGTACTTTGTTATGGCATCCTCAGGAGAGAGAGCCCGGCACTTCCGTTGCCAGCCAGCCAAGAGTTTTGTCTAATCAGCTCCATTTCGCACATAATCATTCAGGGATACCAAAGCTCTTTCTTGCCCCTTCTCTGTTTGCCAATCCCAATGCCATTCGCCTAATGGGCTCGAATTACCCAGCCAACAATGACTGAACAGAGTCGACTATCCGTATCCCTTTTCGTTATTCGAGAAGGTCTCCCTGCTGCCATCAGAGGGCACGTGCCTCATTTATTCAATAAGCTGCCCTCATAAACAAGAGTAATTTTTTCACAGGGTTTCCACCTCCACACTTTTTTTTTTTGCACCCTTCGCTGGCTGGTGACGCTCGATGATTACGCTATTTACAATAATTGCAGACATTTCGTGCTCTCCAGCTTTCTCTCTTGCCACTTTCTATCCATGGCTGCCTCCAGCTACAACTATGCCTTGTCCTGTCCTTGTCCTGCTTTAGGACCTTGTGCAAATTGCATTAAATGCAGCTTCAAAAACGAATTGTAAAATGTCGCTGCAGATGAAAATGAGCGAGAAAACGTATTTTCTCTGACCCCCTTCTCACTCCTTCACTATCTTTCTCTGAAGCACACTTGCACTTCCTCCTGCAAGTCGCACTCCGCTTTCCGCTCCTGCAGTGCAGGCACTCCTCTGGCTGGCCAGCATTACCATGCAGTAGAATGGCGCACTATCCAACTATAAAGCGCAGTGTGCACACAAAAACTAATTAGAAAACTTTTGCGGTTGATAGAGGCAGAGACAGAGTTGTCGGGCGGACAAGTCGGGAAGTGTTAAGTGTGTGCAGGGAGCGAGAGAGGGGAAAAGAGTAGTGGAAGTAATGGAAAAAAAGAAAGCAGCTGCATTAATAATTAAGTAATAGTACACACACACACACACACACATACACCCACAGACGTACACAATCATTGAGCCAGAGCGTGGGGCGAGGGCGAGGGCGATGGTGCGGTAAAGTGAGAAAATGATTCATATAAGAGTTCCACTGCAGCCAGGAAAAATGAAGAAAAAACACACAGAGAACATGTAACTGTGTCAGTGGCAGTGGATGGCTAATATTGGGTCTCCAGTTGCAACTCAGTTGGAGTAAGAGTCTCAGAAAGTGCCCTGAAATTGGCTACATAAATACATAAATTTGTAGAAACTCCTTGAGGAACTGTACCAGCCATCCCTTGTCTTTCTTCTGGGTAAAAGTCCACCCAGTCCATGGGATAATATTTGTGCTGATGAAGTTGCTGCTGTGTGTAATGCAAATCAATGTGAAAAGTTTTCAGCACGCTTCAAAATTTCATGAGCCGACGGACTTATCGATGAATTTCATGAATAACAAAATACACTGACAGACAGACAAAATCCGCTTAGGCACTGCCTCCCAATAGAATCTGTGTGAGAGAGAGAGAGAGAGAGAGAGAGAGAGAGAGAGTTGGTAGTGGAGCGGTGGTGGGGCAGGGCAAAATAAATTGAACATTTAACCCATTACAATATGACAAGCGCACCCCCAAAAGAAACCCGCAAAAGCCTCTTCCATCATCGAATTTCTTGACTATTTTGCTTGGGAAATATGTACATAAACGGAAGTTAAAGATAGCGACAGTGGCTGAGAGTGGGTGGGGTAAGGGTGTGGGGACCATGGTGTTGGCAGCTTAAATTTTCCATAAATTTCCATGGCAACGACCAATGCTCATTATAACTTGCCATCAATTCAGGGAACATGAACCCAGCCAGACTTTCTTTGGCCTTCTCCCCACGGACTGCCAGACAAGAAATTCTTTATGTTTGTGCCCAATTCTTGGTTGGCCTAGACCTGACACGCCCAGGATTTTGCCGCCTGCTCGGCACACTCGAAACTCATTAACGTATTTTCGAAAATTTATGAATGTTAATTGGAAAATTTCTTTGGCTCAGTAGTGGAGCTGTGGAGCTGAGCAAAGTGCTTATTAAATTATGCTAATGAGTTCCTGAGCCTCCTCACAGACAGCTGTCCTGGCCAGGAACCCCGCCTGCCTTGGATTGTGGAGCATTCAAATGAGAAATTCCAATTATTTCGGACAAAAAACACAACTGAAATTGAGAAAGCGTGGCTGAAAAAGAACAAAGGACCCAGGGAAAGCCAAGAAATTCGTTTGCAATTTGATCAGCCCACGCATATGTACATATGTATGTATCTGCTGATCAAATGCAATTTCGAATATTATTTTAAATGTGTCGATAAAATGACTTACTTGAATGCATTTTCTTTGCAGGATGTTTTGCACAAAATCTGTCATCCACATGGCCAAGTGCTACGCATTGTCATCTTCAAAAAGAACGGCGTTCAGGCCATGGTGGAGTTTGACAATCTCGATGCGGCCACAAGGGCGCGCGAGAACCTAAATGGAGCCGATATCTATGCCGGTTGCTGCACTTTGAAAATTGATTATGCCAAGGTAAGTTTGATCCATCAATGGGAGACGACAACATAATGCTATCTCTATCGATTTGTTGCTACATTTCATTCATGTTTTTGCAGCCAGAGAAATTGAATGTGTATAAGAACGAGCCCGATACCAGCTGGGACTATACGCTGAGCACAGGTGAGATTCTACCAAGTGCGTTCACATTTTATTACTACTTTTTTCCCCCTCCCGCCCCCTTAGCCACTAAGTGATGCACCTATACACACACACACACAGCACTCACACACATACACACTCTGTCATAGAACACAATTGCATTTGCCACACGCATAAACACACGCACACACACGCACACGTACTCTGTCACGCACACGAAGACGGAGAGATGATGATTGCTTTTTGTGTGTCACCTCTTGAGCGAATATTTAGTGTAGAAATGTACCCAGAAATGTGTCCACAAACTTCGATTTTAATTGGCTAAACAATTCCACGTTGCGTATGCTCAATATCTTCTTACGCTGCTCCATCCCCCCCACAGCAGCTTTTGCTGTAATCCTGTAATCCTTTTATTAACAATTTGTGCCGCTTCAAAGTTCTTACCGTAGCCGCTTGAGGCGTATACTTAATGTCTTAACGTACAATCAGAGACACTCAGGAGGAGACCGCATCATCATCATCATCATTAGCATCACCATTATCATCATCATTATCATCATTGTGTGGCATCTGGCATTTAAGATTCACAACAGTGCCACCAACACCACTAGAGCCGCCTACGTCCAAGCAATAGTGCCACCTGTTTGTCTCTTTTTCTCAGTGCTACCCCAATGCCACAGCCACAGCCACAGCCGCCACTGCCCCTGCCACACCCACTGTCAGTGCTAGTGCATTCGCACATTTCACATGTTCTCAGTGCTTATGACAGGCGACAAAGTTGTGCGCATTAAATGCCATTTTTAATTTGTATATTTCACTTTGAATAAAAATGAAATTAAATGCTTTTGGCCCGTTTTCCGCTCTCTTCCGCTGTTCTCTCTCTCAACTCGACTCCGACTCGACACCGACTCTCGTCTGGGGCAGACAGCGAGGCGACGACACTGTCAGCGTTGTCATCCTTGTCGTTGTCGTTGTCGTTGTCGTTGTTGTTGGTTGTCTTTGTCTGTGTAACGGGCAATTTGTAGCTGGAAGAGGTCGACAGACGGGCAACATCAAAAGGCCGACAAACTGAGCTACCAGCGGATCCTGTCCCGTTCTGGCGAACGCACTATCAATGCTGTTGTTGCTGCTTGTGTTGCTCTGGCAAACTGTCAAAGTCTGCCGCAACCACTGCCACAGCAACGGCAGGAACTGTGACTGGCTGGGAGGGCATAAAGCTGGGATGACCAAAGCCACAATAACTCCAGGCAGCCACGTTTTTTCAATGGACAGACGGACGAGCACAAAGTTTGGCTGCTGTTGCTCCTGTTCCGCCATCCCCTGTTGCATGGCAACAGGACCGATCCGATGCATTTATCTGCCTCGTTGGATTGCCGTTTACATTTGGTGTTGTCTGGTGGCAGCCGTAGTTTGTTTGCACTTTGCATTTGCATGCCACATCCAGCTCTCTCTCTCTCTGTTTGGATTCCTCCACCCTGACACTGTGTGGCAGCTCTTGCCACAAACGGATGAGCCAGTGCTACGCTGTGTCCATTTGCCAGGCAGGGCAGCCTCCCATCAATGAATGGCACAGCATTGAATGAACTTGGATCCTGTCTGCCTGTCTGTCCGGGCGCTGGAAATGGAGAAGGCGTGGGCGGAGGAGATGTGTAGCTAGTAGCTACAACATCATTGTCATGTGGGCGTGGATGAGGACGGGGGACAGAGAGCAGGATATACGTTCCTTTCTTTGTGGTTGATTATGGTACAGCTGGGCTGGGACAGGTGGTGAAAAACTGTGGAATTTTCCCCACAATGTCCGTGTGGTTGGCTAATTGCACGGCCATGCAAAGTGCTTGGCATGGCCCACTGACTGTTCTCCACTTCTTTTGACAAGAAAATCCATAGATTTGATTAGAATTCATCGTGGGGCGGGCTGACAATCCGTCCGACCCCACACAACTTGGCTTGAACGTCAATTTCGTTTTGCATTATTGTCTTAACAATAATAACAGAGCGGACAGAGCAAACAACGGTTAGAGGACAGAGTGGACGGAAAGGAAAACAAAAAAGTAAAGTGAGGAAAGTTAAATATAAAGTGGAAAATGCAAACCTAATATTTGCATACGATTTTTCACTCGCCCCGCTGTGTGAATCGTCTTTCTATTCTTTTCTGCAGCTGTCTTTAACGTTGCCTTTGCCTTTTCCTTACCTTTTTCCCGGGCAATCGATACAAAATGCCAGCACGTGAAGGCGGTGGCAGTGGCACTGTCCTCCTAACTGTGCCACCGCCTTGGGTAAACAAGGTTGCTCCTGCCTGCCTGCCTCCCTCCTCTCCTCTCCTTTCTCCTCTCCGTTCCGCCTGGCCAAAAAAGCATTCGAAATGACTGGCACTGGCCGAACCGTCCAAAGCAGCAAAGAAGTTTTTAACAAGTTGACTTGAGTGCTTAGCCACCACCCGAAAGCCACCCAGGCACTTCCCGTTTCGCAAGGAAAGACTCCTGCAGTGGCTCCAGCTCCTGGCTGCAGCTCAAAACTTCATCAAGTACATACCATAAATTTGTATTTGCATTTGACAACCGAGTTTCTAGCTGCCACAGTTGCCACCGATGCGGTTCGTCCTCGCTCCTCCTCCATCCGGCTGCATAATTTTAGGATATATTTACAGTGGTTGGTTGGTTGCTTGGCGATGGTGATGGTTCCGTCGTCTCTCCTGCATTCTGTCTATTCGCGTTTTGTTAATTTTCTACTCATTTTGCTGTCATCCTTGCGCGCTGCGTCTTGCGGCTCTGGCGGTTATCCTTGTCCTCGGCTGCAGATGGATTCATGCTCATCAGGAGTCGCATTTTCCTTTTCTTCGTGTTGTCACGCGATGTTCTCTTTGCTAGAGCTTCGCCCTCCTATCTCTTACCTTCTGCCCCCCTTCTCTCCTCTGCATCCCCGTTGTTCTTTATTTGATTGCAAATTGTTTTTGCTCATCCTCACACCGACCACTCCTCCCTGCACCACCCTTGTTTGGGTTCTGTTTTGGCCCAAGGACGTTCGATTTTTTTGTTGTTCCTGCATTTTGTCCTACAACTTGAATTTTCATACACTTAGCTTCCCATTCCCGTCTGGCCCATCGCCTTGATGCAAAGTGACAGTTTCGTTTTGCCGGATAGTTTGTCTCCGAGTTAATTTGGTTTGCTGTGCAGAGAAATACTCGTAAAGTGTGCACTTGAAATTGATTAGAAACGATTTTGCGAACCATGCGAATGGTGCATCAAATTGCAGCTTAGTATTTGGGCTGTGGTCGGGACTATCTGCTGGTCAAAACGGTTGCCCATTTTCCCATTAGCCGCAGGCAACCTGCCCATAATTAACCACAGAATGAGTCCTTCCTCCCAGTGGCTCCCAGGGGTACCCAAAAACGAGCACCGTAATGGCAGTCATTATTTAGTTTATTTCCAAACAGCAACAAAATAACAATCATACGAAAAAAGGGACAGAGAAAGGCGGAATTAGGTAGCAGAAATTTCAATAAAAGGCGAGACACAAATAAAACAAGACAAAGGACAAAAGAAACGAGACGGAAATGCCATAAAATATAAAGAGAGAGCAAGAGAGAGTGGCTCTTGGTCCTTTGAAAGTGGGACAACTGAAGTTGAATATAAAACATGACAAAACTATTTCATGTTTACGATTAAATTATGTACGAAGTCTACCTCGTAATCCTCGCAGTTCTCTCAGGGCTACGGTTTGTCCCCCATGCACCAGAACGATGTGTGTCCCTATGCCACAACAATCGAATTAAATGCGCATAAATTATTCATAGAGTTGCTCTTTCTCTCTCTCTCTTTCTGGGTCTCTGGCACACATGCAAATCACGTTGACAAAACCCTGAGTCGGGTCGGGGCATGTGTAGGGGCATGTGTCGTGTGTCGTGTGTCGTGTGTCGCCGTGGCAACTCCGATTCTCCCAGTGATTTCAATTATGGCTAGAGTTTTCGATCCTGCCGCCTTTCGTATTTATTTAAATTGCATTCGAATAACTTTTCCCCCCAAACGCTTTCGCTTTCTTTGTCCTAAATCAACATGGGATTGTCCTTAGTCCTCGTCTTTACCCCCTCGTTGGGGGCTGTACATTTTTATGACACAACGAATTCCGCCAGTGTATGTCCTTCGGCCTGACTGCCTGCTGATTATTTTCGTTTTATCTTGAGCCTTGCGCCATTTTTGGACCCCCAATTTGTTTTTAGTGCCCTCCCATATGCTGTTGTCATTCAATGTGTTCTGTTTGTGTGTGCATGTGTGTGTGTGTGTCGTATGTGTGTGTGTGTTTACCCATCAAATACTACGTAATTATAACGGTTTACTTTTTCAGCATGGTTTATTTAATGCCCCGAAAAAGCCAGCCGAAAACTTCATGTAATCAGTGTGAATAATTTGTGGCCTTTGTGCCCTGATCTGATATGGGCTTTTATTTGCAGGAACCCCTGCCCTCAGTCCACAGTGCCCATAACAGTGCCCTTGCCCCATCAATGCTGCCAGATTTTACGAGTATGTGTGTAGCATTGTGGGACTGTCTTGTCTGTGCAATTGCGTGGACCTCACTCATTTAGAAGCAATTAAAATGGCTTTCATTGCTGCCCACATAGTGGCCAGTGCCGACTTTTAGGGCCTGTCCTATGCCTGCACCGCCCCGCCCCAGTGGCTTATTGCCAGAGTGCCCAGAGTTCCCCCCCCCCACCCCCACCCGCTCTCGGTGACACTGGATGAGATGATGGCACGAAATTTGCGAATGTCATCAGCGTTATGGAGCTGGCGAGTTCCGCTGCGTGGGGCTAGAGCTATGATTGAGTCTTAAACGGAGTCTCGGTTAATTATAGGAAAACATTTGCATAGCAAGAGCCTGAACCACACACACACACGCACACACACACCCATGTCATTCGCCGCAGCCGCTTTACTTTCGCTGATCTTTAGAGTAACTCATTATTACAGCACACAGCGTCAAGCACTCCATCCATTAGCCAATATCCATTATCCCACACACAGACACGCCTGGAATTGGGTATCTATAAACATACATACACACAAACATATATTTAATATCCTATACTTAAGAGTAGCTAAGCTTTTACATAGGAATATATGTACATGCGAATGCGCTCCAGCCACATTACTGCTAGTTAGTACATAACTTTGACAACCCATGGGAAAATATTCTCTACCTTTTGCCTATACCATATTTTGCTACTAGTGAAAAATAAATACACTGTAATTTCCTTGAACGGGGGTTTCATTTCTTCGTTACGTTTTCATTTGTTCGTTTGTCTTTTTGTGCCTTCAAAGTATATCTGATTCAGTGATTAAAGTGATACATAAAAAGTACATGAAGCAGCTCAAGCCTCAACGATCTCAGCACTACAGCCAGCAACAACTACAACAACAACACAATTCCAACACATGAAAAGCGTCTTACTAAACCAACAACAAAAACCAAGCCAAAAAAACACCAAACCCGAAAGAGAACATCTAACCAAAAGAAACAGCTACTAAAAACCTACTAAAAACCTAAAATATGAAACACACTTGTAATATAGGATACGACCAAAGAACACAAAACATTGAAACATTGTGTAACATAAGAACAAGAATCACCACCACAACAAGAACAACAAGAAACAGCCACAGCCACAGCCACATCAAGCCCAGCAACAACAGCCACCAAAAAGAGAGTCTGTCTCTGCTTCAGAAACCCCCCACAAAAAAAAAGAGAAGAGAATTCAACAACAACAGCCAATACAAGAACAACTACAGCCAAATCAATATATTTATATGCTACAGCAAACATTAATTTTAACAAAAATAAAACCAGAAACAGTCAACACCCCTGCACCATTTGTACAAAGAGAGATCCAGAACAGAGAGAGAGGGGACACACTGGAGTGTGTACTCCAGTGTGCTCAGCTATCTAACCAAAACCACCAACTCACTAACAAACAGATTCCGACTAAGAAACGTGTTTTTTTGTTTGTATACATATTTTTTATTTAATGATTTGTTTTATTTTTGCAAGAAGTCTGTCGAGTATCTTGAATATAATACCAATAACAACGCCAAGAAAAAACTATCAGCAACACACGGATAAAGCTTAGTTTGAATACCGAATACTGAATACTGAATGAATACGAGTACCCCCCCCGTACCCAATCGAATCTATCCACTAACCACTGCGTGCGGTCAGAACAGCTCCATCCTCTTACTCCTTACAGCCTTTAACCCGTGCAAAACCCCCTCTGCCTGCCTTGCCTGCCACGCCAACCGAACTAATTTCGAATCCACAATACAATACTAGCCCCACCAAGAATCCGAACCAAGTGAAAGGTACAGCCAGTAATCTATCTGTCTACTACTGCAATGTATTGAGAAAGAAAACAAAAACTTGCTTAAACCTTTTGCTGTGTTTGTGTGCGTCTCTCTGGGTGCGTTGAAAGTTCCGGAAACAAAAATATATATATATTGATGTACTTTATTTAGATATTGCCCCACCCTCCCAAAAAAGTATTACAACTACAACAACAACTACTTACAATTACTACAACAACAACAGCTACAACAACAACAGAATGCAACCAACAACAACAGAAAAATATAATCTAATATCTCTGCAAGAATGCACCAACAAAAATTAATTCCAGAAAATTCAAAGTCTGACAAATTCTTTTGAAAAATACCATTCAATTTTATGCAATCTATACAACAAATCAATCCAAAAAAATATAAAATTCAAAAACCACGAAAATGCTAAAAAAACAATTACCATACAAAAATAAACAAGAAAATATATAGATAGATATTTATATATAGACAATAAATAAAACTCTTTGGGCAGGACCAAAAGCATCACAACAAAAACCGAAACTTTGCAAGAACTCTCACTGTCTCTCTATCTATCTCTCTCTCTCTCTCTCTCTCTCTTTCTCACTATCTATCTCTCTTACTCAAAATAAGTAAAAACCAAACAAACAAACAAAAAAAACCCCCAGTAAAAAAATCAGTAAAATATCACAACCCAACACTATCTACTATCTATCTCTATCTCGCTTGTGTTTGTCTGTGTGCAGGAGAGATGCAGATGCAGATGCATGGCACTGGCTCTGGCACTGGCACTGGCAGCGACACCGACGCATCCAGAATGGTTGTTGTTGGACTTGATCTTGATGATGATCATCCGTATATGGAAAATATGGATAAGGATGAGGATGAAGGTGATAAGGAGTTTATGGATATGGAGAATATCGAAGTGGATAAGGATGAACAGAGGCAGCGATACAACGCGGGATCAAAATCAAAGCATAGATCCTCCACTACTACCATCCTAACAGATACTACCACTAGTGCTACTACCAATACCAATACCAATACCACTACTACTACTACTATTACTACTACTATCCCAGCAATTAGTAGTCGTTATAAGCCGAAATCGTATTTGAACAGATCCTTGAAACGTTGTTTGACTGCCGCCGGCTGAGGCGGAACAAACGAACGAACAAACGAATGTTTTTGAATTTTGTTGCATAAAACTGAAACCAATTGAGACCGATATCATCGGATAACCATGATATATGTACTACCGTATAAACATACATACATATGTTGGCAAATGTAAATGTGGTTGTTGCTGTGGCCTGATGTGTTGACTGACAATCCGACGTATACAATGAGAGAGAAGAACCCCCATAAGAAAAATCAAAACAATATCAAATTAGAACTTTTTGCTAACATCCATCCATATATTATATATATATATATCGTGTAGTATATATATAATTTTGTGTTCTATTTGTCATACCATGAACCACAAAATTTCAATTCAAATTTGAATTATATCTTAATTTTTGTTCACGAATTTTACCATTGGGATCTGTTCAAAGCTATGTAAAGCCCTAGCCTATACCATTCTCGTGTTATAATTATTGCTACTGATTCCCGGGGCAAGTACTATGTATGTATTAGTGAGTGGTATTAGTCGGTCGGTACGAGTATGTGTATGTCTTGTCTGTACGAGTAGTTCCCGTTGCCTCCGCCTAAGCATACTCCTACGCTCCGGGCACAAACCTTTCCTCCCAATTTGCGAACGGGGAGGGGAGGGGAGGGCCTTCCATGAGTGGTGGTACGGAGAAGAGAAGAGAGGCGTCGGCGTCTCAACTACGCAGCGACTGTGTGCCGGAGGTGAGTCAGTTGAAGCACTCTAATCTAACTCTATGTCTAAGTACCATACAATTTCATAGCTTGTAAGTGCCAAACGATTCGATTCGATCCGATCCGATCCGAAACCGACGAGCAAATCTGTCAAATCTAAGCACAAATATACGCGTATTGTATGTATTGTTTAAGACTAGTATGAATACTACTCCGTTAATGGATTGTTGTGATCCTTTTCTGGTGCACGTGGGGTTGGATGGATGGAAAATAAAACAAAGAAAACTGCCCGCGTATCGGTAATCGGTGTACGATGTAAATCATTAGCCCCATTTAGCCATAAAAAGTCAATAAAACAAACGTAAAATGCTGTACATAAAAATTAATTGCACAACGCTGGTCGAGCCGAAAAATAACAGTCGCTGGGGGGCAATCAACAGCGAAAATAAGTAAATAAATATATTTTGAAAACAGGTTCTGAGCCACTCGTCGCACCATTAGCTATACGATTGCTATATGCAGTCTATTGGGGTCGCCATTGAATGATTGGCTGCTGTTTTGGTCAGGCACCGGACTAGAAGTTGGCCCTGAAACATTGACAGTGCACTCGAATGGAGCGTGTGAATGGTCGCGCGAAAAAGTGTGCCAGAATCAACCTGACCATATACATATTTATGTATATTTGTAGACACACATATTCGGGGTGGGGGGTTATGTTATCTCTTGATCTATTCCACGCTTGATGGCACTCTTTGCCATTCTCCTTGTATATGTATTTTTCTTTGTCTCTCGTAAATAGCTCGATAATCTTGTTCAAAAAGCTCTTGATTTATGTGCCTGTCGCCTTTTATCTCAGCTGGTGACGTATGTGACGGTGGTGTAGGGGTAGGGGTTGGGGAAGGGCTGCTGCGTGCTCTGTTCATTTCGCTAAAATGTTCGGCTGTCATAAATTAATCCACTTTAGATGTAGTGTTCGGCATTTGCTTTTTTGTTTCGCTTTTTGAATGAATTTTATTAGTCGACTTCCCATGCCCATCCCATCCTCCCCCCCTTGTTCCTGACTCTGACCTGCCTCAACACTGAAATCCAATTTGTTGTGTGTGGTTTGCCTCTTTCCTCTTTCCTCTTTCCTCTTTCCTCTTTACTATAAGTATTTTATGTGTATATAAAAACTGATTCATTGGCATTCAAGGCACTGAACAACACACGTCGGGTGGTAGCAGCTGAAGAAAGCGGCAACATTAGCGTGAATTTGGATTTATGTGCTCCGCTACCTTTTATTCTAAGTATGCCGGGAACAGGGTGCGGAAAAGTAGACCTTTCACTGGTCGCATTTGGTCCCAAAGAGACACGGGTTTCGATTCCCGATATGCGAAGGATGTTCTTTTCTTTTTGTCTCCTCTATTTATTCTCATTTGGTTTTGTTTTTGGTTTTGTTTCTGTTACATCTGTGAGGTCAAGCACACACACAGACACACTCAGACACCATCTATGCTATGTACACTGAGAACAATTGTGTTTTTGCCTAGTTAGTAGAGAGCAAACAAATGAATGAAATCACAAACCAGAGAGAGAGGTGGAGAATGTTAATGAAGAAACATCGCCTACACAGCATACACACAACCACAAACAGCGATACCAAATCAAATCAAATCAATCAACAACCAACAAAACAACAACAACAACAACCAACCAACCAAACAATCAACAACAAACCCAACCAGCAAAAACCAACCAAAAAACCCAAACAGAAATTCAACAAATTTGTGGAAACATTTATCACGCGCAATCTGTTTGCCATTTTGCTCTTGTCTCATTTCAGTTAAGGATATCGGAAATGGTCGCTCGCCATTACTGCAGGAGCCCCTATACGGTACACGACCTCAGCCCTACAGTGAGTAGAAGGCGCCTATTCATTTGTAGTTTCTGTTTAGCTGACAAATGTTGTACCCAAACCCCCACCCAAAAACCTCAACAAAATATCTATCTATCCATTCGCCTGAACATCCAACGCCTACAGACCCCTACAGAACTATCACATTCGTCATTTTTGTCTAAAGAACTCCAAATGATTTTGGTGTGTGTGTTTTCTGTGTGTGTGCTCAAACACATATTTCAATTATTTATGCGTTTCGTTGTTCGTTTGTTTGTTTCGATATGTTTACCTACATACCTACACGGCTATCCGTTTGGAATGTCTCTAAGAAAATCAGTCCGACCTGACCTTTCGCCCCCACCCGTTTTCGCATTTCTGTGCAGCAGAAAGAACACCTGGCTGGCTGAAAAGTTCCTCTCTAATTGCTGCCACTTACGGTTGCAATCGTCATAGTTGTTTTTGTCATCTTTTCAACGAATAAGCTGGCGACATATGTATGCGCAATTAGGAGGAGAAGAGAAAAAAAGATCTCATCATAATTAACTAGGTTATGGGACTGAGAGAAGCACACTCTCGACCCAATTTCGTGTGCCTGGAAAATTCTATTAACAGAAATGGTGCGGGGGTAAGAGAGAGGTACAAGAGCTAACAATTTTGAGTCAACAAATAATCGAATGCTAGACAAGTGCGGGCCCTAAAACGTGACTGGGTCTGGTGTGATGTGTGTTGGGCCCAGGACATCCAAAGCGAGAGTGCCCAGCCGCCAGGCACCGTCTTGAGTGTTTTCCAATTGCCTTGCAGAAAATTGTCTGGTGTCAACGCCAGAAAACTGCAAAGGAAATGAGATATGTAGGATGTGGGGAAATGCGAAATGGCAGGAGAGGAAAGTAGAGCCTGGCTCAATATTTTCCGAAGAACATGTGTCTTCATTTCGTTGTGGACTTTGTGGCCTGCCAGGCAATCGATTCGTTTGCTTCCGCTCCCTCTCTCTCTCTTTGTAAAGTGGAAAATTAATTGATTTTTTTTTTATGGCATTTCAGGCATTTGCAGCATTTCAATTTCAATTGCGAGAATCCAAGTGTGAAATTCTGAACGAAAGCCAACTGAAACGTTTTCCTTGCCTCAAATTAGCCGGAAGGCTGAGAAAGTTTTATTTTCTGTGTGGGTTTTCTTTTGGCCAATAATGATAAATGTCGGCTGCTGCCACCACAATTCTCGATAAATTATCCATCGTACAGGGCTGAGAATTCAATATAAAATTAATCCCTTAATTAAGACTTTTCAGCCAGAGAGGCTGGCTGCTGGCTAATTCAGAATGGACTTATGTGTTCTCCACACTTTATTACTTATCGATCTTTGGCGTAAAAGTTGTTCTACCCAAGCAACCTCATGGAACGGAAGAACTGAAGGAAACTGAAACGCCTCAAGGACGCATCTAGTTACAACTTTTGCATTATCTCAAAACAGCAAACTATAAAGTATAGTAAAAAACAGCCTCCTGCCTGCCTGCTGTTGCTCCGCCCGCTCCTTCTGGTTATCAAAACTTATGTAACCTGGCCCCGAGGGCGCTGCTGTTGCTCGTTTATAATTTTAGCCAGACAAAAATCTCTGTGCCCTGCGCCGCTCTCAGTTGATGTTTAATTTTCTGCGTAAATAAGATTTGGAATTGGTTTGCTTTTGCATTAGGCCAGGCATAAAGTTTTTCCCACACCGAAACAACAATTGCTGGAACTTGGAACTTGGATGTGGCTTCTGGTGGTAGTGGTGGTGCTGCTGCTGTTGCTATTCCTTTTGCCTGAGTTGTCTGGATGGGGAGCTTTGGGACAAACTGATTCGGAAGATTAAGTAAAAATCCGTCTCTAACTGATGCTTGGCTGCTGCTTTTAATTGCATTTTACGCAAAAGTTTAAGTTCTCGTCGTTGCCTAGGTTTCAATTAGGGTCTTGGGGGTTGACTTCTAACTCTACACCGCCCACACCCAACCCCTATGCGAACTTTCTTTGCAGCAAATACTGTGGGGAGTTGGAGAAACTTTTGGCGTTTCGCCAGTTGCTTCTTTTAGTGGTTATACCCAGGCATTAGTATTTGCGTCAGTAGTAAAGGACTTTCCGAATCTTAACAGCTAGATGCGGATGTACATACATACTCGTATACATAGTATATGCATGTGTAAGGGTATCTAAAGCTTCGAGCACTGAAGCACTATCCTTTCGTTTTCTTTTATGTTTTGTTATATATTCCTTGGTTTCGTTGGTTTTTTTTATTGTAAAAGCATTCGAATGCTGCTCGAGAAACTTTCACAACCAAATTTTCTTTACTGTTTACTCTGTTTGTTTGATAATTGGCCATGGAACGGCATTTGGCATTTTATGGGCGGGCAGCCACCCCCTGGCACTGGCATTCCTGGTCGCTGGAATAAAGTTTTACTTTGCTTCAAGCTAAAAAGTCGAAATTCAATTGATACGAGAGGGGGATGGACAGAGACAGATACGAGCATGGATAAGGGGGAGGGAGAGTTCCAAGTGTAATGGATTCATTGGGTTGTTTTTGCTGTTTTATTCTATTTGTATTGTCATTTTTGGTTGCATGTTTGTTGGCTGTTGGCATGCTTCGGGCCAAATAAATGTGGTTATGCGCTGTGGATAATACATACTTTAATAGAAACAAATGTATGTAAATATGTACGTGCTTCTGTTACGTGTTGGCTAACATTTTTCCATGTTCTTGTTTGATTTTATTTTGTTTTGTGCAATTTGTTGCTGGATGGTAATTTTGATGGTAAATGGAGTTGAGTTGTTGCATTTGTTATTGCACCTTCAGCTGCCCTCCAACCACACCTGATTGTTGACGCCCTCTGTCCCTGCCAAAATGATTTTATGCATAGTTGATCAGTCGTTGGTTTGCTTTTCCTTTTGTCAATTTCCTTCTTCTGGCTTACGGGTTTGAAGGCATGTCGGGGGCAGCTCAACTTCTCCCTTTCCTAATCAGAGAATAACACCAGTCTGGATCTCAGCTGCACTTAGGTCGGAAATGTCGGAGCAGCACAGCAGACCAGAGTGGACTGCTCGACGATTCAATTCATTGGGGGTTTTGTTTTTTTGTAGCCCGTTTTCCCGGCACCGGCTGACTAATAAGCATCCTTGGGGAAATTATGATGAGCAGAATTCAATTTCGAGTTTAATTTGCAGCGAATCCGCCTTCTACTTGGACTCACTTTACAGGGCGATTTCCTTAAAAAATATAAGACATAAAATATGCGTGCAGTCGGCTTTCAAGCAACTTTCAGTCTTTGTTTAGGCCTGGCCAAGTTTTAGTATTTCCAAGCCCCATTTTCGTCAAGTTTCTGTGACCCGAGCTCACAAAATGCAAATTTGTTGGTTTCTTTGTTTTGGCTTTGCCTTTTATAATATTAAAAAAATAAATGTAAACGTTTTATCTGTATCTTGGCTGCATTTGCAACATTCTCACCACTTTCCACATTTTCCTTCCTTAGTTTTCAACCACAATGAGCGCTTTTCATTATTTGCTGTGGAAAACATTTGACTTTTTCCTTTCATTATTTGATTATTCTTTGCCGCTGCATAAAAAAGTATTTTTAATTTTACCACAAACTTTTTTCTACCCCACCGCTCCCCTCTTCGTCCTGCTGCTCTGCAAGCAAATGAAATGCTAAAGTGATTTTTATTAAAAAGTTTACTTTTTAATCTGATGTGCGAGGTCCCGGCCCCGCCCCAACTTTATTTATTTGTTTATGTATTTTGTGTGCCATTCTTTGTTTTTTTTTGTTGCATAATTTGTCGTTTTGCGGCCAGCAGGGGTTCATTAAAATTATCACTTTTGTGGGAAGCAATGACGAAGCCCTGGCAGGGTAACATTTACTGTCAGGAAATTCTGTTAATTAGCACGCGGGTGGAGCGGTGCGATCTTAGGAGTTGCTCAAAAAAAGCCACACAACACCATGCAATAAGCCCGGCCCATATCCCAATTGCAATTCTTTTTGATTAACATATTTATGGCCTCGGGGGCTACTACGCTTTTGTTGAATGTGAATCAGGCAGTCGGCAATCATTCACACCTCTAAGCCAGGCCTGACAGTGCCTCGAGCCTGGTCCCTAGTGGGCGCTGGGCCGAAACGCGTTAAAGCATTGTGCCCCCAGTGGGTCGCTCGTAATGGCTGTACATACAAAATGGCCACGGACCGGAAGTTGTGCTGCTTCTGGCAATGGCGGCCGTGGTGGCGGTGGAACAACTGTAACTGAGCCACGTTTTTTACTGCCATTTCCGCCGCAGTAGAAAATGTTTTTAATTTTAATGCAAGTGCTGTTTCTCTTTCGGTTGCTGCTGCTCCTGCTGCTGCCGCTCTCTGGGGGGATCGGGGTTTTGGGTCACTTTGCCATTTACCATTCTTGAAATTCCCTGAAATATTTAGAGGTTTCAGCGCGACCAGTCCGATTTATCAGCGAAATTCAGAAGGCCGAAATGCAATTCTCAACTTTGAATTGTGTGTCCATATACAATTGGTAGGGGTTTCTCTATTTTTTCTCTGCCGTTTTTCTTCCCATGTTGCCTCAGCTGTCAAGGGAAACTTTTATGAGAAATTGAACTGCAGAAACTGCCACTTGCCATTGGCTGCTGCTGCTGCTCCATCGTCTGCTCCCTCTGGTCCTTTTTTCTGCCATGTTTTGCATTATTGCCATGCCACAACAGCCTGCGGCATTGCATTTGAAAGTTATCAGCAGAAAAACACAAGAGCAAAGCAGCGGAAAAACTATCTAAAGGAAAACTCCATCCCTGCAGCAGCATCTGTTGCTGAATGGCATAATTTTACCTCCCACACAACTCCGTCGTTGCCATCCATCCAATCGACAATTGTGAAGGAAAGAAAGCTCGATTTCAGCTGTTGAGTGTTTTCCAATTGTTATCCGTAGGTTGCATGCCACAGCTCCCATCGTATCTGCCATCAACACATCATCTTGTGTGCCTTTTTTTTGGTTTGGGATGGACTGTGTGGGGTTGGGTGGGCGTTTTTTTTTTTTTATTACAAAATATTGGCAACAGTCTGCCACAAATTGAGGAAGCCAAACGTTTACTGCCCCACGTGACACACACACACACATTATCGTTCCCATCTTGTGTGGTTTGGTGCCATTGTTGTCGGGGCTCGGTCTCTGTCTCTTGTATTGAAACATTTCTGGCCAGATAATAATTTTGCTTTATTATTTTGTGGCCCTAGTCGGAGGAAGGCGAGACATTCCTCGATGTGTGTGTGTGTGTAAGTGCTGCTGCTTTTGTTGTTATTATTGCTGCTGCTGTTGCTGCACTTGTCTGCCTGGCTGTCTGATGTGTGGCTGGTTGACGATAATTGGCACATTTCGCCACTTGCAGCCATCCCCGGGTCATCTCGATCCATATCTGAATCTGACAATCCATTGTCCTGGCCAGGCCTGGCCATTTTTGGGATTGTTCAACTTACATATGCCCACCCCATGGTGACAATTTGTCCATCATCATTGGCAGCCCACCACCAACGGCATCGTGTCGTTTCCATTGTGCGTAATTGCACGTAGTGCCAGTAATGCCGATTGAGATGAAGCGTGACAGCACTCAGGATACACAGGATACAGTTGGATAATCTAAGGGAATGAATACGGCTGGATATCTTCAGGGAATGCGTTCAGTTGAATTCAGTTTGCAAGAAATGCAAGGCCATAGATGGGTCAAGAGTTTGGCATTTGATCAACATACAGGAGTTAATATTTGAGCTACTTCCCATGAGTTGTCTGGGTAATACTTCAATTGCCAAGTGGAAAACTTGTTCAACTATTGGCGGGTTAAAGTTTAGAGAGTCTTGCCAATGGGGGGTACTGTCTAAAATCTGTTTTGTCTCCATTGGCAGTCGGCTGCCACTGTCAGTGCTCAAAGATGCATGGAGCGTAAATTGGCATTGCCACATCTCCACACGCATGGGGAACACACACACACACACACACACACAGCCAAGTGGATGCAAGTGGAAACAATGGAGTGACAGGGACATTGTGAAACTGTCATCGGCGGTTGTCGGCCAACTAAGCATTTAATTTTAGCCCCAGCCCAGCGACAATTTTAGCGAGGCCTGAAGTAGAACTGGCCCAGACCGAAAGTCGAGCTCCCTGTGGCTGCTGTTGCCACAGCAGTTGCACAATACGCAAACTGTTGTTAACTGTTGACGTTGGGAAATTGTACGAGTGACAAAAGACATGGCAACTTGTCCAAAACACAATGAATGCGAACGGCAAATCCGAATGGGAAAACCGACTTGCAGACGTCGCTGATGGCCGGGAAATTGAATTAGCCAAATGCCTGAAAAGTGGTTACAATGCTCGCAGACTGTCTGGCAGCTCTCTCTCTCTGGTTCAGGAGTGCCTCGTGAATTATGCACTTCTTGAATTAATTGCGCACAGCGAGAAGATATCAGCGCTGCAGTCTTGTCGCTGCTCCTTGACAGGAGGGATGAGGGGATTGTAAAGGGAACTTATTCAATTAAACTTTTGCCTTTTCCTGTCCGGGCACAGCTCGTAATGGGAAAGCCTTGGACAGCCGCCACAACCACCGACTGTGGTTGGGAGTGCTGCTGGCGGCGGCGGGCAGAATAACTTATGCTCTAAATGAAATTTCATTAAAATATAATATTTGCTTGGAGACAGGACATTTCTGTGTTCCTAGAGGCGAGGCAGGGCGTTTCGTGGCGTCACATGTGACATGCGTTTAAATAAATGTTGCACTTGATCCTGCTCCACACTGGCAGCGACCGGCAACATCTGTGTGCCTTTGCAGCTGCATGCAAATTGGAGCGTTATTATATTGCACAGCCATCGGGCTAAGGGGCTCTGATGTATGGGAATTTGTGCGGTACGCAACTCGCTTCTACTTGTACTCCTCCTTCCCCGTCTTCTCTCCCTCTCTCTGGAGAGCGACAGTTGCTGACGTTGAAAGCATTTGACTTTTTGGCATTTGACTTTTTGGCCGGGCCCGGCCCCCAAGCTGGATCCGAATCTCTGGGGACGTTGTTTCAACAAAACTATTTCCATGGGAAAAGTCTCTGATTTATGCATGTTCTGTTCTGCCACATGAGGCCTTTGCTTCTGCCCCATCCGACCATCCGTCCATCCATCCAACCAGTCCACATTGTTTGATTAATTTCATAAGCTTCGCTGTGCCGCTGCCGCTGCCGCTGCCGCTGTCTTCCTGTTGCCTGCCACCGCCTGCCAGCAATTACGTCACAAAAAGGACAACATTCCAGGAGCGCCCCCAGCAGGGGAGACACGTGGCACTTGTGTGTATGTGTTTGCGTGAGCTTTAATTGTTCACCAGAAAGTGCTGTGGCAAACACTTGAAGGGCTTAAAGAGCTTGACCATCATTCGGGGCAGCTCGAACGGCCTTTTGGGACAGCAAAGTACAGTGGCTGCCACCCGACAAAAGGAAATCTGAGTCGCGTGTAATGGGACTAGAACGAGAATTCAGGGAATATACAGGAGAAAATATATTTGGAAAATTCTCGGGAAATCTTCAAATCACTCGAGCTCTTTCCTTTTGTTGTGGTTCTGCCAAGGCAACTAAAATAATTACACTGATTTTTCATTTCTTGAGTCATTTAACATTCATAAAATACATTCATGCAATCTCTTATTTCTGGTTGCTGTTACTGGACTTTGGCATTGTGTTCCATAAGCCAAGGCAGGCTGGTCGAACTAATCCCCAGATGTCGACAGCTAGCCTTAGCATCCAACCTCCCCCCCCGAGATGAAGCCTTTATTATAACATTCAGATGGATGTGCAATTTCTTGTAAATTTAATTTCCTGCTTTACATTTCTGCTCATTTCGCTGGCAATCTCTGACTTTTGCTCTTGTTGGATTTGCATTTTTGGCAGGCGAGCAATGACGCTGCTGCTCTGATGGCTTCTACATTGCTCATCATCTGTGCAGAATTCATTTCCTCATTTTTGGACGTACAAATAGTGAATGAATCATTTGCTGCAGAGCTTCCCTAGTTGTCACTGAATTTCAATAGTTAATTGGTTTTGGAATCCTATCATAGATATTCATTTGTGGTCTTCCAATGGCATGCTAATTGTTGATTAGTCCTTGAACTTTCAAAACTTTATTGTTATGGGCTGGTCGACATGTGTATTTGGTGCTGAAAATTGTTTGCCAATCAAATCAGTGGAAAATGTCGCAGCTTTAGATACCCTTGTGGGTGCAGCTATTAATGTGTGATTTGGGCGGGCTTCCTACATTCACCCCATTCCTACATACCCTGTGTAAGGGTATTTACTCAGCACAAAGCCCCAAAGCCAAAAGTTATGTGCAAAAATGTTTTCCCTGCCAATGAGACGTGAACTTTTATGGTGCTCTGCCTCTCACTCTCTCTCTCTCTCTCAGTTCTCGCTCTTGCCTCTGCCGCCCTCTCATGTCAAGAAAACTAATTGATTTTAAAATAAATAATGACTAATCGCCACCTGCAGCAAAGGAAACGGAACCCCACAGTTTTCTAGTGGGGCGAAAATGTTATGTGGGTCGAATTCGATAGCTCTGCGCAGATACGGGATAACCCGTGGCCGTGCATAGGGATCCTTTCCTTTCCACCTCTTGATTAATTGAAATTTCACTCACTGTCAAGGTGTACTACGTGTGTTTGTATTCCCACCCGAAGTTTGCTTGTGTGTGGGCGTGGCAGAAGGTCGGAAGAACCCATTTTCAAATTAATTAAGTGCGCTAATTTTGGCAAAAAGGTTTTTTAATTGATGGGTGAGAAGCGTTGAGGAACTTATTTACCACCGAAATACTCGTGCTTCCTTCAGTGAATGAAATTCCATTTGCACTCAGGCAACGAGTTTTAAGCTGTTAAAACTTTAACCTGTTTGAATGATTTCAATGTTTTATTTGATTTGATAATTGCATAATCTCTGGGCGAATTATTCCATTTAATGCTTGAAGATTTTCCATTGAAGGGAAAGTCTAATCGGCTTATTTTGATCTTAAATGCCACTCAATCGGGACAAAAGACAGCAGGCAAATTGAGAAGAAATAACAGCAATAGCTGATAATGAACACAAATACATAGCAATGATAAATGGACCCTTTTTCATGTGAAATTCGCTTCTCTATGGTTCAGAGTTTGCTCATTTCCACACTCATTTTCTCCACATGTGTTCTGACTCTTTGCACTTTGGTTTCCCCCTCAATTTGCATTCAATATGAGTGCATGAATGTGTCAGCAAGCTGCCTGTTCTATTGCCTTGTGGATTAGCTGCTCTTGATGATGATTTTCACACCAAAGTCTGTACACTTTACTGGCATTTTGTGGTGCTGTGATGATTTGGTAATTGTGCTGCAAGTGGGCAGTTGGCCCAATGAATGGATCGGCAAATAGTAATGTGATTGCTGGCCATTCGAGATTTAGACTCTGCGTCGATTCCAGTCAGATGCAGGAATGCAAGAAATACAACAGGACTGCCACTCTATGTATGCGTGTAGTTCATAGCTATTCAGGCTCTTTTCAACATTTCCTTTTGGCAAGTAATGACCCAAAAATCTACATTTCTCTTGCTACATTTGCTGCTGTATGGCGGCAGATAGTATGCCCAGCACATTTACATACATATCTGGCCTAATGCTATGCCCGAGGGTATGGGTTGGGCCGGGGCACCCCACGACATGCCATCCCCTGGCTGTGTGCCAGGGGCAAAATTCTGCTCTAGCAGGATACTCCATCCTGCACGCAACAGAGAGCAGTCTTCCTGCAGCCTTCTCTTGTGTTTGTCCTTCGACAATATTCAAAAACTGATTTTCATATGTCTCTCAAGTTTATTTGCGACCAGGCAGATTGTGGGTAGGAACACACGGTTCCGCCCTGCCGCTGGGGCACTCGTCTCCAGCTTCGTATCTGTATCTCTGCCGTCAGTCTCTGCTGGTGCTGCTGATGCTGCCACTGCTGCTCCTGCTTCTGCTACTGCTGAAGTCTTATCATCCCTCGCACACGCACCAAAGTTGGCCGAGTGCTTGCGAATTTTTCCTTCCAACTTTTTTTCTTTTCTTTATTGGGTCCCGAATTAAATTCGCAGCACACACTCCCACGGAAAAAGGGAAGTCGGGGCGAGACCCAGGGAATGGCAGGCCGACTCCTGTGTAAGTTTTTTGAAAAGCGATTTCGAATGCAAATTTCATTGGGCCCCCCAGTTCGTGTTCTCCATTCCCGTTGTGTGTGTATGTGGAGATGGAGATTAAAATCAATTCAATTTGCAGCAGACCAAGCAAAAGTGGTAATAATTTTTGTTCTTTGTTTTCCACGCACCCTGCGGAAATTCCCATTTTGCTTGCCTTTACATTCTTTTACTTAAAATAATGAGATTTTAAGCTGAAGTAAATTTGCGTTGAGCCGTTGGCATTGGCTTAAACGATGTTGGGAAATGGAATTGAGGTTTTCCGAGCACTAGCCGGAGCAGGAATCTATAGGATCTGTGCACAGTCAGCTGGCTCTTAATTGACTCATTTCTTAGCTCATTCGATACCTAGCCAGACAGACACACTGCCTGCCGACAATATATCACACGTTATGCACCATTAAGTGTTCATTTAATAGCGTGCCATTTATCAATTCTGCCGTCGATGCTGCCAAATGTTGAGTAAAAGTCGCAGGATGAGCCAGATACCTGGGCGGGCTGTTGGCAGCTGCCAGTTTCTAGGAAAAATCATGAATAATAAAAAAAAATATAAAGGGAGAAGTGGAAGCAGAGGCAAGACATCTGAAGCTGTGTTTGTCATAATAAAAGTTACTTCAAAAATTGTACGAGAATATCTGAGCGTGCATAAATCAACGTCCTGTCCACACGCTGCTGCGCATTCCCGTTTCTGGCCAATCGGGCGCTTGATCTGCGCCAGGTACAGCATGGCGTATGCGTGATTTATATGCTGCCAAGCATCGAAATTATGTTTCAAATATATTTTCCAGCGGAGTTCTCATAATTAGTCAGCGCAACAAAATACATCCATTGAGCTCATCCCAGGCACCGGCGTACCCGGATTAGCTTTGCAGCCAATTCCTTAAGGGGTTTGTCTTGTGTGTTAGTGTTTATTTTACGCTCGTAAATTAACAAACTTGAGCCAAGTTGATGGATAGAGTACTCTGGGAGTGTATCTCGTACCTCATATCTATGTATGTGTCCCGTGTTCCGTGTCCTGTGTTTGCTTAGGCAGAGTGCACAGCTGGCAGGTGCAGATGGAGATGCAGCGGCTCCTGTTGCTTTTGCTCTTGCCAGACTCCCAACAGGCTGCCGCAATTTATTGCTGTCTTGTTCCGCCTTTGGGGCAATCAAATACCAAAATGCCTTCGCTGCGCTTTGACATTTAATTGCGTCGTTCTGCGGTCTGCGTTGTTTATGAAATACGAGTATTTTTGTGCTTTACTTTGCTCAGCCCCCACCCAGTCTGTGTCTTTCCCCACTATCCTCCATCTATCTACGAGTATTTGCCAGAGCAGTCTCATGTGTTTGACGATTTTAACCATCGGCAACCCTGTCAACGCACCGGTTTCCATTTTGTTGATTGGTCTGTGGAGTGAATGCAGCTAAGGATAACGTCCCCCTAAGTCCTTTCGCACATCAGGATTACTTTATTGAATGCAATATTTTGTGATTTGCCTGTCGCCTAAGTGCGCTTGCCCTTGCTCCGACGTATGCCGGGCTTATCCTTGTTCGCACGGAAGCCGTGCCTATGCCTCAGTCTTTCCAACATGTGATTACAACATGCGTTTCTTGTGCTTTGACCGCCAGCTTAAGCCTTTGCTCCACCTTTTGCGCTTGCCCCGACGTGTTCGATGGCTGGCGCCCGTTCGGCGACGCACCGTGATGGATTCGACTTCCTCCACAGATATCTCCTTGTTGGCGTCGTAGTGGTACGAATAGCACTTAACGTGTCCATTCTCGATCAGGCACAGCCAGCTGAGGTCGGTCCACTCGCTGGTTGGCGTCTGAGTCTCGCAAGAGGCGCCCTGGCAAGGTTCATTGCCAGAGAAATCGTAGTCCGAATCTGTACCCATCTGTGCCGAGGAAGCTTGGCCGGAAGGCTTTGGCCCTTCCAGAGGATGTCTATCAAAACTCTGCTTCGGATTAGCTTCAGGAATCCCAGGGACAGCTCCAGGCATTACTCCAGGGACGGTTCCAGGAACACCTCCAGGGAGACTTCCAGGGAGACCTCCAGCGACGGTTCCAGGAACAGCTCCAGGGACACCACCGGGAACACCTCCAGGGACAGCCCCAAGAACGGTTCCAGGGGAAGCACCAGGGACAGCTCCAGGGAGACCTCCAGGGGCGGTTCCAGGGACGGTTCCAGGGGCACCTCCAGGAACACCTCCAGCTGCAGCTCCAGGGACACCTTCAGGGACAGCCCCAGGAACGGTTCCAGGGACAGCACCAGGGATAGCTTCAGGGACAGCGCCAGGGACTGTTCCAGGGACAGCACCAGGGATAGCTTCAGGGACAGCGCCAGGGACTGTTCCAGGGACGGTTCCAGGCACAACTCCAGGAACACCACCAGGGACACCCCCAGGAATACCTACAGGAACACCATCAGGAACAGCTCCAGGGACAGCTCCAGGGATAACTCCAGGGACAGCTCCAGGGATAACTCCAGGGGCAGCACCAGGGACAGTTGCAACCGGAGTGCCTGGTGGTCTGTTGACGGTACACCAGACGTGCAGCTTATCAACCATATCCTGGATGGTCGTACCGGCCAAGAGCTCTTTCATAACGAGTTCGCTGATTGAGTTAACGACATCAGTGTTTATGGGCACTCCAGGGCTGAACTTTTCCACCTGCTTGATGATCACCTTGGTGGCCCCCATGACCGCTACCTCCATAAGCTCGTCCTTGGTGATCTCTGGTGCACACAGTTCTTCCGTCTGCCTCGGTGGCAGCTCTGCATGAGATTGACGGTGCGCTTGAGATTGAGGGTCGGTACCAGGGTCAGCTCCAGGAATAGCTCCAGGAAGAGTTCCAGGGACAGTACCAGGGACAGCTCCTGGAATAGCTCCAGCAATAGCTCCAAGGACAGCTCCAGGCACAGATCTGGGTTGTACTTCAGTACGTCGGCGTGTATGGTGAGAGTGATGACGGTGGCTTCTGGCCTCCAGGAAGTTCAGCGGTCCAATCATTGCGCCCAGCCAGAGCAGCAGCCACAGAGATTGTTTCTACAAAGGGAGATAATGTAACACAATCCTACGGACACGCAGTGTCCCAATAGATTTCACCATTTCAATCTTCTAGTGGCAGCCACCTTCAAGTTTGGTGTTTGGATTTCAATTGAAAGGGGAACATTTGCATTGATTTTTACTGGATTTGGTCTATCCTAAGATTTCAAGCTCATTTGTCATGAAACTGAGATTAGCAACGCCTCAAGTCCATAGTGTTCGTATTATATAAGCTCCCATGTGAAGCAAATTACTGAGATTATCATGCCGTCCCATGCTGTGAGAGAACGGTCACACTGCCACAATTATTCCACTGGAAACGGTTATGCAACAAATCCGATTCTCAAAAGACTTCCCCGATCAAATTCGATTCAATCTGATCCTCTATGGGCTGGCATTCGCCATACTTCGCACTTGAAATTTGGCCAAAGGCACAAACAGAATGCGAAATGCAATTAATGAAAACTGATTACGCGCAGTGGGCTGCCACATAATGTCGGTGTCGGAAATTCTCAGCTTCGAATTATTGCTGCTCTCCAGACTGCAATGTCTGTTTACATTTTGCATTGCCATTTCCCCATTTTACCATCGTTCTCCTTTCTATACCCGGTACTCGACGAGTTAAAGGTGTATATTAGATTTGTGGTTGAATTGATGCGACTAAGGCACAGATGGAAACCGAGTCGATATAACCATGTCTGTTCATCGGTAATGTAAAACATGAAAAACAAGAAAATCATAAGTAGTGATGCGTTTGAACGCGTCTCACAACGTTCCTTGCCGATGGGTGTGCCTGTTTTCAATGAAATTGTTCGGCAAATAAAATTGGGAATATATGCATGTGGTGGTTGCTCTTCCTCAATTGTGCCCCCCTCTCTGTGTCCCTCTCGATTCATTTGTTTATTGGTATATTTGTTTACTTTTGGGCTTGAGGCTGTTGGCAAATATTCGGGCACTTAAATCGCAATGATCTATGCTCTTAGTGTACTATAAATGCACCTCTATATGTGTATGTGTAGCTGTATATAGCAGAATCGGAATTGGAATCTGAATCACAATCCGAATTCGAAATTGTTTACGAAGTTTCAACGCTGCTCAAAGATCTTTGCTGTGCAATTTCTTTCGTCGTTGAATGTGTCCCAACTTATACTACGAATACGAATCCATATAGTATATTGCATGCCTCCTCTCCTCTGAGGCATATTTCACATTTTGGCCCGCTGCTCGACAATTAATGCATTCATTTCAACTGACAGAAAGATGACCGCCCGAATATTTATGTGTAGATTTATGTTCACAGCTTATGAGATTATTTTTCGGATTTGTTCATGTGAAATAGCACCCGTTGCCCCATCGAATTAGAACTCAATTAGTCGTAGAGTACTTGTAAAAATGCAATAGTAGTTGGGATCGTTAAACCAGACAACTGGCCTGATGTATTTCATTGTTCTCTGCTCAGGTCAGCAGAGTGGAAGAGGTTGATTTCATCAGCTGGGATGGAATGCGCTTTCAAGAGTTGTGGGTAAATCGAATTTCCATCTCTTCGCTTCAAACTCCACTCAGTTGTGCTCGCAATATTTCATTTTCCATTTCGCATTTCCCACTTTGCCAATTTCGATGCACCGCATTAAAGTTGTACTTCCGGTTGGCCACATCCTTCCTTCTTTCACTTCCAATGCCCCAGCCAGTGCTGCCCCACAGGTAGTTCTGCCCAAAACAACATGCTGTTGGTTGCCAATGGTGCTCCAGTTTTGATGGCAACATGAGCCAATAGCCGCCATTAAATACGATGGTCAGCACAATGTCCTCCCCTGTGTATCTAGAGCTTGAAGCCAGAGGGGAAACTTTCGATGCAACACTGTTTTCACACTCACGCCACGCACTCTTCTATTCGTATTTGTGCTACTCGAATGGAAAACAAACAAAATAAACGTCGCACTAGTGGACGAGACGGGTTTTCCTACGCTTACATAACGCTCAAATCTCCTCCCCGACGATGGGAGCCAATGGCTCCTGATGAGCGCGGTTCATTGGTCCCCACAATGGCCACGCACATTCCGAAATTGATTTCGATTTCGATTTCGTTTGATTTTGCTTGCATCAGCAGCAGAAAGGAAGAGAAACCCGAACACAAACCGATACTGACTAGTAGAAAAGCAGCGAAAAAACATGTTGAATTGGTGGAAACTGCTTTTGCTTTGCCTGATTGTTGCTGCTGTTACCATTTCCTGGCCATGGACATTGTACTCTCCTCCTGCAGCAGCAGCAGTAAGATTGGAAAACTTGATATTCAAGTTGTGCCATCGCAAGCGGAAAACGCATTTCCCAACAAGAGCGCATAGTTTCCCAGAGCTGTCGTCGTCCACTTTTAGTCGTCGTTGTCGTTGTCGTCGTCGTCGTCGTCGTATGTTGCTCTAATTGCACGACAAACTCTCGAGCAACTTTCACACACTTTTGGCGCTGTATTTGGAGGTGAAGCACCCGCAAAGCGTTTTCCCCTACCTCAGCCCCTGCCCCTGCCCCATTTGATGTCCATAAACGTCACATGTCAGGGAGAAAAGTGAAATTTTCCTTGTGTATGCCTCCAGGCAGCGGATATTGTTGAACTCGTCGTAGTAGGAAGTAAATGGTCGATACGATGCCGTTCTAGAGACGGATTTCTAGGAGTTTGCATCAAGTAATTAATATTTAGATCAGATTTGATACAGGCCAGAGACACGCCGCCGTGCGAAGGCCTCGAGAATGTGGAAGACATTTTAATGTAATTAATTTTAAACGCAGATCTCTGATGAGCTTGTCTGCTGTGTATCTGGGCTAAAGTATGTGGGTATGGTATGCCATAAATATGCCAGAATAACAATATACAATGCCTGACACCTCTAACATCTCTCTCCCTCTTGGCCATTCTCTATGTGAGTGTGTATCTCGACACCCGCTGACAGCAAATACTAATAAGCATAATGAATGAACGAACGAATGAAAGAAGGAGCAAATGAATGGGGGGCAAGTGGCAACCAACCAGCTGAGTTGCTGTTTTCCCTCAACGCGTTGAACTTGTGCTGTCACCTGTGAAGGCAACGATGGGGGCCCCCACAGCACAGCCATAGCTAGGTCCCTCCCTGGTGGTGACCCTGGCAAATGTATTGAAATCTACACCCAGAGTATAATCTATTCGCACATGAGCCCACAAGAATCGTCTGCTTTTCGTCGTTTTGGCCTGGCCCAAACTGCTGTCGTTGGCTGCTGCCGGGTTTAATTAATTTCTATATTAGATACACTTCATTAAAAATGCTTTGAATTCGGATGTAGATGGGTGTGTTTGTGTCCGTTGTGCCATTGCATTGTCAAATGTGTGGACCCATTGTTGTGGTCTGTTCTTGGCAATCGAAAGGAATTCAATGATTGAGCAGCACAAATGCGGCTCGGATGGGGATTTATAATATAAATAGACGGCCCCAATGCATACCTAATGGCTTGTAAGAGATGCATGGTCCAAGAGCTCCAAATCCTGCCGACAAGCACTTGCATAGGTCAGTAAATCTGCTTGTACGTACGTATGTACTACGTACCCAAAACCAAGACAAGTCGAGTCTTTCTGTCAACCCATTCCGGAGGCTTTGGCAGTGCCAGCAATTAACGCACTCAAAACCGCCCCCCCAGGGCCAATAGGATGGGGAAATTGGGTCAAGTGCGGCTAAGAGCAAAGCGAAGCTCAGCTCAGCTCAGCCCGGCTCGACTCGGTCCCTGCATTTAGACTCGGCTTAATGAAATGCACTTCTGCTCTCATTAGGCAATCCATTTTGCGACTGTACACGAGCGGATTCCAGCCCTCGAGAGAGTGATGGTGAGAATGAAGGAGTCCGCCACGCACATGGCAGGGCACCAGCACCAATTATCAAATGGTTAAATTATTTCAAATAGCAAGTGACAGCTTTCTCCATGTAGCTGTCAGTTTTGGGTATATTTAAAGCATTTGGATTGGCATACAATGAAAGGGTTTGTGCCAGATGTGCCAGCCAGGCTGCCACTTAATGCAACTTTGATGTTTTTCTGGCCACGCACCCACCGAGCAAGAAGTTTTCACCTGCTGGTGGATTATCCGAGAGGAAAAATCCCTACACTACAACCAGTAAATAAAAACTTTTGCGGTTAAAGTTTTTGTGCCTTTGTTTTGGTTGCTGCTGCACCAAAAGTATTCCTGCCGCTCTCGCCGCTCATCCAAATGGACTTCTCATTCGCATGGCATTCCCTGGCACTTGCCACAATAGCCACGTTTCACTCTCTCTCACACTTGCACGCTCGCACACCGACAAAAACAGATGCAGAGACACACAAATGCATTCCGTGTCGAGTCATTCTGGTTGCGCACTCTTCCATGGTAGAGCCCGACGAAGGGCGGAGCGGATCTGGTGCGGCTGTGGCTGTGGCTGTGGCAGCCAAGCGGAGTGTGGGGATATGGCCACGGCTTTTTGGCAACAGCAACTTTGCTTTGTCATGTGCCATATTTCTTTCTCGCCCGGCAACTGTGCATCTTTTGTTTAAGACCTGCAAATGGGGAGGAAAACACCATTAAGGAATTTCACCCGCTCCATCAACGACACATCGAATTAACTCAGCACAGATGTCTCTCTCTTTTCTCATGATATTTCTGCGATTGCTATCAATAAGAGTTATCTCATTGCCAAAGTGTTTCCTCTCGTTGTCACACGAATTTCCAGCATTCACATTCAGTATTTCCTTCGATGTTAAGCCTTTAAGCTCTAGCACTCTTTTTCCTGCAAGATTTCATTCGTTGGCTATCGAATGGTCCACATATCGATATTATCCATCATTAATTACCATCATAGTAGGGTGGCAACGCCTGACCAAAGTCACGAACCTTTTAGAAGTTTTCAAATTGAAAATATAGTAGGCCGGTCAAGGTTTACCAGTCAAGGAATTGAACTCAAAAATCATTAGTCGCCAAGTCGTCGAGCCGCACGGAGTTACACAAGGAACTCAGAAAACAAAACTAAAAAAAAAAACCAAAAAAAAATCGGAAAAAACCAACAAAAAACTGTATAGGAAAAAAAAATTGTGTTAGTGAAATCGTTTTTCTGCGCTTTTCTTTCGGTTGTGATACTTTTTTTTCGACACGTTTCGATCGCCAGTTTTGCGGTTTTTTTGTACGTTTTTCTGTTCTTTTCGGCTTTTACTTTGTGTGTCGTCGGTTCGAAATCATGAATAACTTGAACGCCAATGCCACTGCCTTCATGTGGCCGGGTCAGCCGCAGCCGCAGCCCCAGCCGCTGCCCTCCCAGCAGCCGCTGCACCAGTCGCTGCCCTCCCAGCAGCCGCTGCACCAGCCGCAGCCCTCCCAGCAGCCGCTGCACCAGCCGCAGCAGGCTCAGCTGCTCCACGGCGTTGTTGTGCCGCAGAACCGCAAGTTTGGCGGTAACAAGGGAAACTACAACTACGTGCTGAGCCACACCGCTGGCGGCGCCATAATGGGTAATGGTGGTGGCGGCGGTGTTGGAGGCATGGCTGGTGGCGGCCAGATGGGAACCATGGGCGGTAATCCGAATTCCTTCCGCAAGCGGCAGCAGCCAATGAACCAGGGCTATAATGCTGGCTGCTTCCAATCAAATGGTAAGCAAGTGGAATAATCAGCTTATCACTTATTTTGCCCTGCAAAAAGGGACACGCACACACACATACATGCATACAAGAAAAAAATTGCAGCTGCCATGACTGGCAAAAAAAATTAGGTGACGTCATTGGATTTTTTTTTGTTCGACTGACAGCTGAGGGGCTCGGCTAACTTGGTTGCGTATGTGTGTGCGTTTAGGTAGTGCTGTACAATTCCCAATTCTCACTTTCCCCTGTCAACATTTGTCACTAAACACTGTTCAACACAGATGGAATTATTCAAATTGAATTCTTGTACTTACTCACTCACTGTTCGAATTGTGAAATATTATTGTGTGCCGCTTTCGACTGTTTGCACAAATTACTAATTGTTTATTTTCCTTATTCTCATTTTCAGGTAAGTCGCTGTTTTCTATACCCGAAAATGTTGTTATGCTTGAGAGCCGTAAGTACATTTGAAACTACAACCTCTTTACCAACACTAAACCAAACACGATTACCAATACACACACATGCACACGAATGCCAGCACTAAAACCGAAGCACGAAGCTGAAAAAACGACTGCAAAGCCGACAACAAATACCAATACCAATGCCAAAATGCCACTCATCCAATTCGGACATACGAATCAATTTTGGTTGCATTGGCAAAAGGCAGAGATGATGGGTAGTTTTTTGTTTTGTTTTAATGCAAATGCAAGCTGAAAAATTAATTACACTTGGAATGGGGCAGTGGCAGCCCAAGTTCAATTACAAAATAATACAATGGGGCGGGCGCTGGCCTCCGTGCTCGTGCAACAAAATAGATCAAAAGCGCACGCGGCCCCTGTGAACATTTGCATCTCAATGTGGAAAATATTTTGCGAGATCCATCAATTTCGGTTCTGTTTTCGTGCGTTCCTCCCCACTGCCCCACGTTTCGCGTAATGCAATTTCAGTTTTTTGTCTTGCATGAATTTTCAATTGCTATTTCTCCATGGCGCTCCATTAACATTTCCATAACGATGACGTGAATGGGGATCCAGCAGTAGTATCTGGGCAAGACTTCTTCCACATTGCCTTCCCCTTGGCTTTCGTTTCGCATATTGCCATTTATATTTTTTGTGTTTTGCTTTTCCCATTGTTTTGTTATTGCCCGGCGATTTGCATAATTTTCAATGCACGCAATTTCCATTGAAAACGTCGAGCTGACAGGCAGAGGGGCCATGCCATGCCATACATTTTATCTGTACGAGTACAATGTAAGTGCCCGGGGTCCTTTGTTTTTAGTGCCCTGCCAGGCCGTCAGTTGTGCATCCTTTCTCTGGAGCTGCCTGCTGCGATCGAACGACCAATGAGCACTTTCCGAAGGGTTTAGTCAATTCTTATTATGGGTCGTTTTCTTAATCGAGCAACAAGGCAGCCGATTATGACAACCAACCCACCCACACCCACAGCATCAGAGAGTGTCATAAAAATATGAAATGGCCATTTGAATAATTTCTGCTCTCGGCAGCAGAGCAGAGCAGCACACGACGAAGCCGAAACAAATTTGCACCATAATTAAAATAAATGCTTTCAATGGCCAATAATTGCCGAATAAATTAATTTTAATTGCAGGGTGGCTGGCTGTCGGCTGCTGCGGGGGTGCGGCTGCCTTTTGCGGCTGCCTAAAAATACCATTTCAAAAGTGGCTAAAATAAAATGTTTTCATGCGCCTCCGCCTTTCTTCTTCATCTGCTGTACGCCCTCTTTTTCGTCTTATCCGACAGTGTGCGCATTTTATTTTTAAATGTTCCGCTTCTGAATCTGTCCAATACGATCCGTGCCACGCCCACAGACTGCACCACCACCACCACCACCACCACCACACCAGAAGCAGCAGCAATACTCTCGCGGCAGATGTCGTGTCGCACGACATAGTATTACATTTTGGTGTGGTATATTTGCAGGTGGCAATATGTTGGCAAAACACTTAAAAATACATAAAAATACCAATGGTGGGGATGAATGTGTGTGTGTGTGTTAGGCGGAGGCTGTAGGGGAAGTGATTCACTTGACATGTTTATGGCCTTCTGTCCTAAAGACTGTTTTCCATGGGATCAGCATCCGAGTCACTCAAAGATTTATGTGGGCGTTCGTTAAACGCACATCCGTCGTCGGGCCAGCCACAGCCTCAGCCACATCCACTGGCCAATCACTTAGTTAATACGACTACGAGACACGCGGAATCATTTCGGAGCGTATGAATATTTGCATAAGTACTCACTCGTTCAAAGATATGGCGAATGGTGAATGCCTGTGATGGGGTGGGTAAAGTAAACATGACTTTTTGTTTGTTTGCACTTATAACCCCGTCAGTATGCCCAAAAGTAATACACATTTGAATATAGTATGCATATGGCCCAGCCCGTGGAGGTGGCTTAATTTTGTGCCATTACAACGCTTCTCCTGCTCCCACGCCCTTTATTTATCTACTTTTCTGATTGCTGTGCCTTACTTTTCCTGATTGACAGTGCATTTCGTTTGCTTTTCCTGTCGACAGTCCACATTTCCCCTCCCGTTGCTTGTTTTTTGGCTAATATTTGTACGCCTAATGCATTTGTTGTATGGTTTCATTATTGCTTTGGCTCTGCGGCTGTCCAAATTAATTTAATTATCGTTTTTCCTGTTGGGTAGGCTGCTTTTTCCGTGTACCATTTTCACCCAACCTCAACTTTTGCTGTTTTGTGGCTGTAAATCGGGCCGTAAATCTTGGGCCGTGTAACACGGACAAAAACGCAGCATCTTTCCCACCATAAATTCATGGTAAAATCCAATAAAAAGGCTAGGAAAACAGTAGGGGGAATTCTGGATAGTATGAATAAAAGGCAACCGCATCCCGCATGACCAAATATATAAATTGTGTCGCTTGCATTTTAATGGTAATTCAATAAATTGAAAATGACAAATTGTGTCATGTTGCGGTCATTGGATTGGCACCACCAGAACACGACCCCCGGTTGCCCCAGCGTCTCTTGCGGTATTGAAATGCTGGCGGATAATTAAATCTATGTCGAGGCATCAATAAATGTTGCAAATGGTTTTAAAGTTGCCGTGTGTCCATCTCCACCGGGAAGAGGAGGCGAGGATCCCAGGCGCATCCCATCAATCAATCAAGGTCGATCAATCAAATTGTTGTCAACAGCGGAGAGCATACGGCGCACGCAGTTAACGACTACGTCGTAGGAGGAGGATTCCGAAGGCGTTGGCGATGATATTGCTGTCGCTAGATGGCGTGTCGAACAAGAACAATGTCACTATTGGCGGTTGGATGAACTTTTCCACGCACCATCACCAATCCACCCACGGCTGACCCACTAACGAGCGCTAATGGACACCAGTACCAGTCCCATCAGCTCCTTATCCCAGCCCCTATTTTCGCTCCAAGCCGAAAGGAAACTATTGAACCAAAAATGTTTTAGTTGCTGTTTCAGGGTGGGTGGCAGATCTGAGGGCATATGGAAACTTTTCCACTCCACGCAATATTGCGTCGATTATCTTCAATCACGCTGCCGTGATTGATGACTGCGACGACTCGACTGTCTGGCCGGAAGACACTCTTAGGTCGCACACACAGCAGTGCCCGCCCTCAGAGCAGCTTTAAACTTCCTTCCTGCAATCCAACCCAGAAATCGACAAGCAATTCATCAGCGTCTGCGGTATTATTGAAGGCTTTATTGTTTGCCATTTTGATTGCATTCTCAATTGGTTCGTTAAAGCTTCAACTCGACTTCGGATTACCTTCTTCCTCTCTTCAAGTTTCTACTACAAAAAGCGCTGCTTCGAGCAGCTCCTTTGTACAGAATTTGGTTAATTTATGCAGGACACGGCTGCTGGTGGCTCCTGCAGCTTTTTGCCTCTCACTTTGACTTCTAATAATTTGTAATTAATTTGTGCATCTGGCGGCGATGGTGGTGGTCCAACAAAAAGCGTTTCGTGGCAGCTTTTTGTACGCCTCATACTTTTGTATATAGTCATTTTGCACAGCAATTAATTGGACATTTTGCTAATGCGTCTGCCACTGGCAGTTTTTGCGCCATCGCGGAGCAAACCCCAACCCCAACTGGAACCCCAACTATGTAGAATCGTGCAATTTTGCAAATTACAATATCAAAATTGTCCCCCATCTGCTGCACTCTGTACTTTTCCATGCTTCGCTCGCTTCACTTTTCTTTTGCTGTTTGTTGTATTTTTTGTATGGGCAATATCGATTTTCGCTTTTCCCCACTTATCTCTATCGCAGCGAGGGGGCAGGAATAGCAGGAACAAAAAGCCAGAAACTTTATCAAAGCAGAAACTAAGTAACGTGAACGCGAATTCGTTATGAGAATCGGCCGTTGCTGCGCACTTTGTTTAATATGATAAAAGAGAGTGTATGTATGTATTTCTGTACATATGTATTCCACTTACATACAGTGAAACTTCAACAGAAGTAACTTTGATTAATGGGCCTCCAGTTAGTTGCACAAGTTTGAATGGAAATCATAAATATTCAGTGGTAATTCCACTGCGGAGGAGCGCCATTAACTAGCAAAATGCTTCAAAATGTCATATCCGAGGTTGTGGGCTGCTTCCCCACAAAAGTCAATACACTCGTATCCAAGTCGTTGCGTTGTTCAATAAACAAGCAACGAACCAAACGGACAATCTACGGGGCAGGGATAGCCAATAAAGTTAAGGAATATCGAGGGCACTCAATGCACGAGCGATATTTTCGCTTGAGCAAAATGTAGCCACACAGGATATAAGTACTGTAAATATGTACATATGCATGTAGGCATGTAGAAGCATGTAGAAGTTCTGGTATTGAATAACTCAAGTAGGAACTCAAGATTGTCCGAAGAACTTAAGTGCATTCCAAGGAAGGAACTCACTGCTGGCTGCCTTTCTGCCATAAGTGTCTGTGTCTCTACCTATGGGTGTGAGTGAACTGATTACATGTGTGTGAGTGTGGGTGTGAGTGTGGGTGTGTATATGTTTGCATTTGCATGCCATTAACGCCGTGTCCCAAAAGGTTGACCAATGCGATAATTAGGCGAGACCCAAAGCAAATCTCAGACAAAGGCCAAATCCCGGGTGCTGCCAAGGCCAACTTCAATTTGTTAAGAACACACACACACACACACACCAGCAAGCGGTAATGTGTGTGTGTAGTGTGATTATGAATTATATTATAAATTCTGATACACATGGAGGATGGGCCTTATCCTGGCCCCTGATACACAGTGGAACACACAACTTAAATGCCATTTGGCGTCTCTAATTATGTTGTCCTGCACCACCTCCATATCCCACCTCGTCCTCCTTCTCGTCCTCCCACTTTGTCCTTGCCGGCGTCAACGTTCTGCGTATTTGTTCTTACTGTCAGTTATTGCCTGATGTCTGTTGCCTGTTTTCGCCCATGTTTGCACTTGGCCATAACCCCAGGCCCAGACGACAGGACGAAGCCGGAAAGAAGTGCCGCGCCGTATGAGCGGTGGGAGCGGAGGGAGCGGAGGGGTGTGGTGGAGTCAGAAGCACACAGCAATTACATGCGTTTGTATTATTCAAATCCGCCGTAAATGTAATTAAGCTCATGGGAATTAAGCGTACATTTATTTCAGCCAGCTCCCACCGCCAGCAGTTTCCTTCCCTAACCGTTTCGCAATCCTTTTCACTCCTTTCTCGCTAACCCTGCTTATCACAGACGCTAATTTCTCCTACTAAAATGGAAGCGTGTCTTGGGAGGGAGTGCAGAACATATCGCATATAAATTGCCTCATTGCCCGGAGGATCCAAGTACATAGCTCCGTGGCACAATGATTTCTGGCCGATAAGCAATGGCATTTCCTGTTCTGTATTAAAGGCTCATTGAATTTCAGTTTCGTTCTGCGGAAAAGTTTTGGAAGAACTCCACAGAATCCGTCTGCCTTCGTGCCAAACTGTCAACCTGAAAACTGGGCCACCAGATAGGAAGAGAGAGAGAGAGAGAGAGTTTGGGACACATTAAAAACCAATCAGGCGCGTTGTCACATAATCAACCCACAGCGCTCATGGGAGACCTATGTATGTGCTGGCCCTTTCCCCCACAATCTTTTCCCTATTAGAATTTTTTTTTTTAACTCTGGGAGCAGATTGGGTTTGATATGGCTGCGCTTTCGTATCATGTCACATCCAGGGACAACTCTTTGCCAGCATAATAGTTTTGCTTATGAAAACAAATTCAATTTTGAAGCTGCTTATGGAAATGTTTATGCGAGTCGTGAGCGCCAACTGTTGGGTGATGATTTTCCAGAGAACGAGGAGGAAAAACAGCTATGGAGAAAATTAATGTCACATGACAGGACGCGCGCAGCACCACCAGTTGCAAGAGCAGCATTGCTGCCGGCTAGGGGGGAGGAGAAGTCAACGGGTAGTAGCAGCTAGAGAGGGGCTTGGGGGGATGTCAGTACCAGTACCAGTACCAGTACCAGTGCCATTACAGAACAGGGCGTGGCTGTGTGCATGGAGCCACAGATAAACGGGACAACAGCCCCGATGGCGTACGTTGTCATGACTCTTGGCATATTTTGCAGCTCGGTACAGTTTCGTTTTGCTGCTGCTCCCCTCTGAAGCAAACAAATTGAAAATCATTGAACAGAGAGACTGCATATGTGGGAGGCAGAGGAGTGGGTGCAAGTGCTCGTCTAAGCCACTCTGCACAACCCAGCGGTTGGCATGCCCTGCAGTTTGTTGCAATGTAAGCAAGCTACGACAGGGGTGCGGTTGGTTGGTTGGTTGGTTGGGTGGCTGGTGTTGTCGGTTCACTGAAAGATATTGTCGCACACATTTAAGCAAACTGCAATTAAGGGGCAAAGTGGTAGGTAGATCCGAGAGCGAATATGCTGCTGCTGTCCCAGTGCCATTTTAATTTTTCCTGCGAATGGCAACCGTTCCCCATCTACAATGGGTTTTAGTGCATTTTTCTAGCCTTATTTTGATTTAAATCAGTGCTTTGTTTGCCATACATCCCTCCGTGGCGCCAATCGACATTTTGCAGCTGCTTGGAATTCCGAGATTCCATAAATTGTTGGCTTCCGCATGCACAATATTTAGTTTTGCCGCATAACTTCTGGTGTAGAGAGAATTCGTTTGCATACGCTTTCACAACTTTCTCTAATTGCGAACCAACAAAGTACTTAATTGTGGTGGCGCTCACACACATGTCCTTTAAGTAAGCCGCATGGCAACATTTCTATATGCAAATGGCACACACACCACACTTAGCGCTCCATAAAACCGAACTAAACTTCAACTTCCGTCTGCTGGCACTCGCACTCTCGTTCTCACTCTGATGCCCCTGTGCCCCTCTATTCCTCTCTGATTGCTGCGGCAGCACATAATCTAAAATAATTTGTGCGCAGTGAAAATTTACACCTGCCTTGGACTTGCCGCCATTCTTGGTCGGTGTCGGCGACGCCTTGCGTGCGAAACATTTTCCAGCAATTGCATGCAACAATTTCCCCAAATGCTTAAACATTTTAGGCACGCTTCCGACACCATCGTCCGTCCAGCCCGGGGCGGCGAGAATTTTTCTTTTCTTTGTGCGACCCCCTGCAGATTGTGGCTGAAACTTGAGTGGGCGCAATGGCGAAGGCGAAGCCGGAAGCTGGAGTTATTCGCAGGTTCTGCTTGCGCCTGGCGTCACGCATACGCCCCGTGTTGCTGCAGCAGCAGCAGCAAATCAGCGAGAGGGCTGTGAATTTCAATTAAAGGCAACGCCACCACCAATTCACTTCAAATGAATGAGTATGTCTGAGAGTGGGACTGGGATTGGGACTGCTTCAGGCCATGGCCACAGTGTTGTTTGGCCCTTGAACATTTATTACAGTTTATTCTGGCTGTTATTGACTCTCGATTCGGACCATCGCCCTGGGGGTGACACAGGGGATTAGCATGCATGCCAGAGCCAGAGCCAGAGCCAGAGCAAGAGAAAGGACTCTAAGGCCTAAGCAACATCTCATTCATTTCAACACAAACCCAACGCTCCGAGACCGCTTGAACTTCATCGGGGATTATTTACTTAAGCAAAACCTTTGCTGAATTGGAACGTGCCGATTAAACTTTTTTGGGGTCGAACGCTTTAAAGTTCTCTCCCCCAACATCAAACGGATTAAGGCCAAGTGAAAAATTGCATCAATTTACGTTGTTTGTGCTCCTCTCATCTCATGCCATCTCCTGCCCTGCCACCGTCCTGTCCGTGCGAAAAACAACACTGGAAAAGCTGAAAACTAACAACCAACATCAAAATGGTTCCTGTCGAACTTCACGTCGCGCATGGGAATATATGTGTGTGTGTGTGTGTGTGCATTTTCATGCAAATATTTTGTCAGGTAGCCCCAAAGTCCAAAAACAAACCTAGCCGTGCCGTGGTGCGGATTCACTGTTGAAAGGGCCACAGCCAGAGCCACAGCCATAGAGACAGACACAGAGCGCTTGCAACTAAATCAAATCAAAGCAAAAACAGCTCTCTAGCATGGAGCGGTTCTGCCATAACAAGCCACATGCAAATTCAGTTCCTGACGTGACTCCTCTTCTACCTTGGCCATCCCCTCCCTTCCACCTCCACCGCTAGTTGCCTGTGCGCGCGCGGCATTAACTTTGCGAGTGATTAAGTTAGAGAGTGTTTGGGTTAAACAACACTAGAAACTTGCAACAGCTCTTTGCCACACACATGTGCGACACTTTTAAAGTTAATTAAATGTCTTCTAGGGCCTCCATCCCTCCCCTCGCTCTCTTCGTCTCTCCCTGTCTGTGTTGCCATATTTGCTGCGACATTTTGACAGTTTGTTGTAGCCGTTTCCGCTTTAATTATAAGTGGGTTGTGTGTGTGTGTGTGGGTGATTTGCTGCGCGGTGGTTGTGTGGTTGCGCCTTTTGCTGGAATGCGACTTAGTGGGTGGGGATTGGGGGTGGCCCTGTCGATGGCTCTGCCAGAAGTCGACGATGCGGAAATGTTTATTGTTATTTCTGCACAGTGGGGCGAAAATTGGATTGCAGATCAACCGAGGCGCATCTCGTACACAGGCATAGCTAACGGCTATTTTCGGCCATTTCCGGTCGCCGCACACACATACATACACACACGCGCACACACACAGAGAGAGGGCCAATGCAACCGCCATAAAGCAAAACACAAAATGGAAGCCCGAAGAAAATCCTAGACCAATTTGGGCGGCGTATCCTCGCTACATTTTCGCTACATTTTTCTCTGCCTGCCAAAAAAAAATTCAATTAACTTACATGGCCAAACCGCAGCCAAAAGGAGCAGCAGCAAAACCCGCTCCAAAGCGGATCCTGCCAAAACTCATCTGACCAGAACCACGTCTCTTGTGGCATGTCTGTGAGGGTTGCTGGTTCGTGGTTTTCGAGGTTTGATATTAGAAGAACGCTTCAGAACTAGGAAAGGGCCCAAGGACTGTGACCTAGACTGAGACTGGGACTGGGACTACGCTTTAATCATCGACGGGATATGCAACAACAATAAACTAAACCAAATCAAATGGAAAGAAAGAATTCATCCATGAATTCATCAACTAACATTAGTGTTTACTTTAAGTCTTAGCTTTTAATTCTGGCTAAATCCAAAATATGTTTTCCCCTTTTTCTGTTTCGTTTCATTTTTGTTGATTTGCCAAATGTTTATTGTTGTTGCATGCTGCCCATTTGGTTGCAAATACTTACAATACACCAACAAAAAATGCAGTTGCACCACAACAACATCAACAACAACAACAACAACAACAACATGCACCACAACACCACCAACAACAACCACATCATCACCAACAACAACACCACCACCACCACAACAACCACCATCAACAACAACAACAACAACAACTAGTTGCCCCAGCTCAATCGCACAATCTTTGTCAATTTAAAGAGCCACCGCTATTGGGACCGGGCGCCGCCTTCCCGCCATTCGGTGCCCCCGAATATCATCCCACCACACCGGACAACTGGAAGGGCGCCTCCATCCATCCCACTGGACTCATGAAGGAGCCAACCGGCGTGGTGCCCGGACGCAATGCGCCCGTCGCCTTCACACCTCAGGGACAGGCACAGGTGAGTGTTTGCGCGCCGGATGAAGGAGGAGAACGAGGAGCATGCGTAGGAGGAAGTATGTGTCGAAGACACAGCTCTCGCACACCTCTGAAGTGGCTCCAAAATTGCATCACGCGAATATAATTTGAATTTCCGCCAATCTCTGGGCTCAAAGCCGGATCCTTCCCCTGTCTGTCAGACACAATTTTAATTAACTTCCCTTTCTCTTCCTGTACCCCATTTTTTTTTTCGCTGGATGCTGCTGATGCAGGGCGCTGTCATGATGGTCTATGGCCTGGACCATGATACTTCCAACACGGACAAGCTCTTCAATTTGGTGTGCCTGTATGGCAACGTGGCCCGGGTAAGTCGAATTGTTAACTACATATATAAATAGGGTTCCTGCAACCCAAACAAGTGTAAACTGTGCTCAAAAGTGCAGCCACTTTGATGACATTTAGAAACAAATTTAAAGTGAAAGCACTCATGACTTCAATTTTCATTATCAACCACACTTCAGGGCTTTATCAGGGTCGATAAAAAAAGTATAGCCCCTTGCTTTTATAACCTTTTACAATGTGAAGAAGAAACGAAACGTAGAAAGAAATATTCTCCCAGCTTGCACTTAGCCGGAAAGCTGACAAAAAAAAAAAAAGAAAAGGGGAAAAGACGCGTTTCATTGCCTTTTGCGTTGGTCGTCAGTCAGCACTTTGCGGCGAAGGCCTGGCCAAAAAAAAATATAAGAGAGCTCCGAAAAAAGGTGTTTGAATGGGGGGGACGTTGAAGAGCCCCGCAAGACAATTTTGTGTCTGTGGGCCATTTGTAAATGCGCAAATAAAACGAAAGGCAATAAAAGGACGAGACACGGACAGCGCCTGGAGGAGGCACTAGGAGTACCAGTACCAGCTGGCCAGTCGTATCGGCACAGGGACATTTAGATAAAGCGTTTTAGATTAATACCCCAGCCATATGTGTGTGTGTGTGGCATGCCTCGGGACAGCAATCAGTGCAGCGTCATCAGCTTTATCTGACGGCGGGAGGAGGGGTTCGCTGGCTAAGTGCTGGGGACTGGTGGCTTTTTCCCACCCAACAATGCGAAAACGATTGGCAGTCCGCTGTAAATCAAAACACGATGACGACCAAAAAAGGAATCCATTTAAAAGCTTTGGCAAATGACAATTCAAAATGTTCCTATTGTGAGACGGAAGCCAAAAAGAACGAATACTCGCTTGGGGAGCATTTAGCGCATAAGCGAAGGAGATGAGAGGAACCTTTGCCTGTCCCAATCCCACTTCTTGCCTCCCTTCCACAGTCAGTGGGTCCTGACATCAAAGTCAAATGCTAAAAACTTTCTTGGCTTGTGCCTTGTGCCACTACCAGTGCTGCTTTCACTTTATTGCTACTATGGCTTCTCTATGCGTCCCTCCTCGGATCGGAGCTGGAGTGCGACTGCGACTGCGAGTGTGGGTGTGTGCGTCCTTTGACAATTGTGCACACCAAGGACACACACACACATACACATACACCGACATGGGTTCGCTTCTTCATCGCTTCCCCATGACATGTTTTGTTTTCTTTATGTCTGCGATAAAGCGAGTCAAGGCGACTGGGGAGGACCACAGGAATGACTTTTCCCCAAACTCTGAAGTGGCCATGGCAAAGTCAAAGGATTTTCGCAAGCAGGTTAAGAGGTTGCTTTTCCATTTAGAATTTCATCCACATGGCATGGCATACACGTACATTTGAAATTCCAAAACAAATTCTCTTTAAAGTCCAGCGAATGCTCGATCGAAGTTCTTATCTATACGGCCAGTGCATTATCCATTATATTATCCATGCAAATAGTACGGACCGCTCGCCAGGGGCAGAGACAGAGCTCCATTAGCTGGGGTTGGCGCAACGATAATTCAGGACACGGCCATTTAGCTCGGTTTCTTTCAGGGCACTGGCTATCGCTCCGACTCTGACTCTGACTCTGACTCTGACACTTGCCTTGGTGGATATTTATTGCCAACTTCCTGTCCGAGACGGAAACTACTCATTAGCCATTAAAAATGATTATGCGCAAACATTATTCACTGGCTGTGGCCGGTCTAAGCCGCAAACATACATTTGCTCTCCACGCCGCCCACGCTGTCAGGTCTCCTGGTCTCTTTTCTCTTCTCTCTTCTCTTTTGCCTTCTGCTGGCTTGTCTCTCTCTCGCTTTTTCTGCGCCTGTCGTCAGGCACCCACACAGAGACGGGCCCACCCAAATGCCCGCCTCTGTCCGCTGTCTCATTATAAAATCTTTATAAGTGTGCGGCGTGTGTGTGTGTGTGTGTGTGTGGATGGGTAGATGTGTGTGTGAGTGTGTGCGTCAGTTTAGGGGCCGACATGTTTGAATTGCGAATGAGAAATTGATGGCCACTCAATCAAAGTGAGTTTCCTCCTCCTCTCTGCAACTCCGATCCTACACCCATCCGATGTGTCGGTGTTAATGGGAATCCCATGGGAAAGTATTCGGGATCAGACCTACTGTAAATTAGGGATAAGCACAGGCCGCCTCAACGCATGAGTGTATGAACGTGCGAGAGCAAAGGAACTCATTTGGAATGGTGTTGGCCAAAAGCAAACATCCCGGCTGCCATAACGGATATTGTAGAGGGATGCCAGGAAGTATTCGATTTCAATAAGCGAGGCGGAGAGGGGTAGCATAAACAATCTGTTGAAAAAATTTGATTAACCTGTCGAAAAACGTAGTAGGCCTCCTCCAGATGGAATTTCAACCTGTCGAAGCTCACCAAGAAAGCTGTCAAATGTGACAGGAGAGAGAGGGAGCGGGAGATGTTTTTGCATTTTGTGATTTGTAATTTAATGGGGGAGGTGCCTGTAGATGTGTTTACGGACGGGCACGTGTTACCTCCCGCTGGCACATATTTTCTGAACCCATTTTGGAGCCCATTCAAGTTGAAGGGGCGACAAGCTGGTTAATTATTTTTGGAGCTGTGCGATGAAGTCATCATCAAATTGATTTCCAGGTTAAATGGCATGACACAAATAGGACTGCGTTGCTGACAGGGCCAATAGCTACACAAGGAAAATGTTTGGATGTCTTTAAGGAGCAACCCCCGGCCCCACCAGCACACGCACTCAATTAAATGCGTATTAAAAAAACATTTGGATAGACTCTGGGGCGGGAGACGGAAGTGGAAATGAAATTGGAAACGGGGGCGGGGCGGGTGAGGTTGAGGTGGAGGCTGATGGCGAGGCCAGAGGTCAGCCATCGCGGCTGGCTCTCCGCGCTTGGCTCTCTGAGCAGCAATGAGCGCGTGAGCAATTAAATCAAATGGCAGAGCAGACAACATGCCGCACTGCATGGGGAGGTCGCATTTTAATTAACGCAACGCGCGGGGGTGCTGGAAAAGCAGCAGCAGGGAAGGCACAACGCAACAGCACAGCTCATTAGACACGCACCGAATGTTTGCCACCGTTGACCGGCAATGACCAGTCAGCCATGAAGCGCCCTTTGATTTGCCCAGAGTCCTGCCGCTGGTCCCTGTCCAACCCATCTCGCTGTCCAGCTGATGTCCTGATGTGTTTTTGTGTGTGTCTGTGTGTCTAGCCTTCTGTTTGCATGTTTGTAATTTCATTATCCCTTTGTTTTTCCTGGACTAGAATTGTGAATGGAAATGGGCAAATTCAGTGCCTATCTGCCCGCTTTCTGCTTGACTGATTTATGGTCTATATTTAGTTGTATTCATTGTTTTTACTTTTATGATTCGTTTCGTGTCTCGCTTTTGTTTTTCGCTTTTCGCTTTCGATAAGCTCCATTTGCTTTTTATTTACTTTGGGCTTCGGCCATCTCTCTGCATCAGGCCATGCCAGAATTCATTTTGATTGAGCGACTCACTCGTGGGCATAGAGAAACAAATAAAACGACACACTGTCCCCCCGCGTATTGTATAGACTTCGGTGCTTGCACCACTCACAATCCAATGTTGCTGTCGTTATTGACCTTTATTTAAGTTTAAATATCAGCGAGTTGAACCAAATTTGTGCTGCTGTATTTAAGACTTGAAAAAGTCACGAAACTCTCAGCCAGTTTACCGCACGAGAGGCGTAATGTGTGTGCTATTTTCTCGCTTATTTGGAAAACTCCCTTTTCCACAATTTTCCTTCCCCTGTTGTCTGATGTAATTATATCGGTTAAGCAATGGGAAACAATTTTTCCCGTCACTTGCAGGCAACGAGCGCCAATCATTTCGGCCTGCAGTCATAATTAAATTCCTTTGACCCCAAAACTGAAGTGCCAGTGGCCGGACGGGCTGAAAATAAATCAAATCAAAGCTCGGCTTGAAAGAAACTGGCCAAAATGCCAGGCTCACTTTACGGTGCGTGTGTGACAAACGCCACAAAAAAAGCGCCAAATGAAGGCATTTGAAAAGCAAAAATTGCAGCAGCTCTCGCCCAATTTGGACTCGGTGCTGTCGGTCCACCTGTCTGTCTGTGGCTGTTGGTCAATTGCGAAAACTCGTTTGAGCAGCCACCCCCCCTCGGAGCACAATTTTGATTCAGAGTCCGCAGCGCCATCCGACCAGCACTCCATTGAGTTCAATGGCTTGCAGCGGGTTCCAGCAAATTGATTTGCAGCCAAATGCAACCCAACCAAGCGAGTGAATGAACGGGTAACGGGGAACGGGGAACGGGGAACGAACAGTCCAACCAAACCAACCGAGTCCGCCAGCAGCATTTCCATTGATTTTTCACTTTCACCTGTCTCTCTATGTGTGCGTGTGTGTTTGTTGATTTTGTAATTATTACTTTGGAAATTATGATGGTCTATTATGTTAACAACTCTGCAGTTCGTTGGCAGAGCGAGGTGCCAGAGCCTGGGATTGAAAAGAAAATTGAGTGAGCTAATGAGACGGCTTCGATAGAAAGTTTGGTACTGCCAGAATCGAATACTGCTCGCCCGCCACTCCATCCAGTTAAAAGTAGTTGAAGTTTTCTCGCCATTTCAGCATTTTCCATAACTGACAGACTCCAACGAAAGTGTCGAGTCTGTCATATCGAATATTTGTCAAGTCAAAATCATAGGCAATGATAATATTTTATTTTCAGCTATTTCGGGCAATTGGGCACGTACGATATAATTTGATGACCCAATAAGGGAGAATCGGATATGACAATGGAACTGAGCATCCTTCCACGCGTACCTAAGAGTATGTTTGTGTCTGTCAGAGGAATAGTCTGCTGACAATGGGGGAAGAATTAAGGGCACCATTCTGTCATGTAATTGCATTTGAAAGAAATTTTAAATTGAATTCAATGAAGGTGTATTGCTTGTGGAACGTTGCTTGCTTGGCGGTTCAACGAGGCAGAGAAAGGAGGGTGTAGAGGGGCAGGAGACAAGAGAATTCAATCAGTCAGCAGGAGCCGTGGGCAAGGGTCAACTGTGGCATGGACGGAGTACGATGGGGTGCACCTTATATATATAAAGATAATAATTTAATTTATTTGCATTGCGGTGACGGGTTCAGGAGACAGGGGACAGACGTGCAAACGTGCAAACGTGTTCCATATTGGCAGGAATTTAACCTCATATTTGTTTCCCTTCTTCCTTCTTTCTCCCTTGCAGATCAAGTTCTTAAAGACCAAAGAGGGCACCGCCATGGTCCAAATGGGCGATTCAGTGGCCGTTGAGCGTTGTGTTCAACACTTGAACAACATTCCCGTTGGCACTGGCGGCAAAATACAGATTGCTTTCTCCAAGCAGAACTTCCTATCTGAGGTGATCAATCCATTCTTGCTGCCCGATCACACACCCAGCTTCAAGGAGTACACTGGCTCCAAAAACAATCGTTTCCTATCGCCGGCCCAGGCCAGCAAGAATCGCATTCAACCACCGAGCAAGGTAAGTCCCTAAATCTCGCCCAAAAGCTCATGTGGTATATTCTCGGTATTTCGTTATAGATTTTGCACTTCTTCAACACACCGCCTGGTCTGACCGAGGACCAGTTGATTGGAATCTTCAACATCAAGGATGTGCCCGCCACATCGGTGCGTCTGTTCCCCTTGAAGACCGAGCGCTCGTCGTCGGGACTGATCGAGTTCCCCAACATCTCGCAGGCTGTGCTGGCCATCATGAAGTGCAACCATCTGCCTATTGAGGGTAAAGGTGAGATAGTGTTGTGTTTAAGTGTTTTTTCAAAAAAAAAAAAAAAGAAAAAAGAAAAGAAAAGAAGAAAAAGTTAAATTCATCTGGCCACCCCAGAATCCAAAAGTTACACGAAATTCTCTCATCAAAAACCTCCAAAAACACGCCCCAATAAGTAGGCAACATGCATTTTTCGTTTTATTTTTGACTCCTGTTTTAGTCCTTCACCTCCGTGCCTGCACCCTTGTCGTTGCTGCCGCACTGCTCGAGAGTCAAAAGTTTTGACAGCTATTTCGCATGGCCTCTTGGCTTTTACTGTTGTGCAGCAGAGCAGGGGCCTTACACCCACCCAAAACCCTCCTATTTGCCCCACTTTCTACCCAAGCCCCTGGCCCACTCCACGCAATGCAAACTTTAACCTTTCATGTTTCTTTGGCTGATTTTTGGGCTAGCAAAGTTGGCCGCGATGAAAATTTTAATTTGGTAATTAAGATAAACAATTTCAGTTCTGTAGTTATTCATAAATGGGTCGCCCGCTGGAAGCGTTTCTCCAACAATTAGTCCCTAGACCTGGGTTACTCGGTTACAAATGGGTTGACGACCAATAAAAACTTTTCCCATAAATATCTCACCACCAGCAGCAGTTCCCGCCAGCATACAAATGAGGCAACAGATTTGCTGTCCCCTCAAGCCTTTTATTTGCCTTGTATACATGGGCAATATACATAAATTCTGGCAACATCATTTGTCAGCAATGAATATTACATATTCCGAAATTCTGAGTTTTCGAACTATTCCAAAGCCTCTCACCTTCCGTCACTATTAGATCTCTAGAAGCGCAGCCACCGGAAAAACGGTTCAGTCGAGTACGGGCTTGGCATTGGCATATATTTTGCAGCAGCAGTCACATTGTTTACACCTTGTGGTGGAAAACGCTTAGGAATAGCTTGACAGAGTGGCGTGGCCTTCCCGTTCGCATAATTTTGTCGATATTCTTGTTTGGTTATTTGCTGTTGATGCTGCTGCTGCTGCTGCTGCTTCTAGTGCTGCTCGAGTGCATCGCAAACAGTAATTAAAAGTGTAAAGAATGCAAATACTCGTGCACGAATGCACACACCCTCCCACGCACTCGTACCGAAGCAAATGGGAATGCAAATTCAAACGCCGAGTGCAAACAAGGGACATTGCCTACTTTCAGGCAGTAAAATTATGCTGAAAGCAAACATATGTATTGCTCTTTCACTTTGAATTGGCTCGTGCGTGTGTGTATTTGTGTGTGCAATTTTCACATATGAGTAATTTCGATTGCATTGATATGTGGCATATCCATATACTAATATTAGGAAATACTCCCACATATTGTATACATATTTGAGGAATCATAGCTGCGGGTAGCTGCTCCAGGTCCTTGATTGCATTGCATTGCATTGCCTTGCATTGTGCAGGGCAGAGTAGGGCTAGGGCAGGAGGTTAATTTCGTTTCATTCAACCCTCCACCCAATATATCCTTTCATCCATTCATCCATCCATCCATCCATCCATCCATTCGTGGAATACAATCAAAGACTCCTCCAGCAAAATCAATTAAAAACGAAATTCAAGAATATACAACACTTATACACATTACTACACCATGTCTAAATATATATGTGATATAACCATTGTTTTTGCGAAGGAACCACATGTCCTTATACCTCTTTTATCCGTGCTCTCCCACCCCTCTCCACATAGGCACCAAATTCCCATTCATCATGAAGCTGTGCTTCTCCTCTTCAAAGAGCATGAACGGAGCTTGGAACAATGCGACCAACGAGGGCATGATCGAGAAGGAGAATGAGGTCGACTCCAAGGTGGACATCTACAATTGAGATTTGATAACGATTGTGTAAGCGGGGCCCAACAACAACGGGGCCCATCCAGAACACACTACACAACAACAATCAACAAGCAACAAGCATCAAGCAGAGGGCCTAAGACAACCAAAACCTACACAACAACTACAAAAAGAACATTCAGAGGGCGTATACACACATGTGAAAACACACAGCCACAGAAAGGGGAAAATGCTAAGGCAAACAATTGATTATAAACTAAAAACTAAACGCAGAACCACTTCAAACAACAAACAACAAACAACAAACAGAAAAAAAAAATCCAACCAGAAGCACACAGGGCGCAAACGCATGTACTTTTTTACGAGCCACTTACATAGACAAGCTGAAATCATCTTCAATGATTCAGACACACGTTTTATCTGTCGCCCTATGTATGGTACGGACTCGTTCAAAAGCAACACACACTATGCACACTATATAGAATCTTATTACAGACAATTACATGCGTTTGCGTGGCAGCTGGAAAAACATATTCAAAATGCTAAAGAGATACAAAAAATGGAAAAAGAACTTTCTCACTCACACACACACATCAAACGCAAGCCAGAAAGCACACTAACCATTTTTTGTACTGCTTCCCTGTTTATCACACTTGAATCAATTTTATCCAATTGTATGATATGTAACGTTTGATTGGTAAATAATTAAAAAAAGGAAAAACACGAAATGACATAAACCAGAATAAACCAAAAATAATAAAATGAATGTTAAAATAAGCTGATCCCCTGCCCGCGATCCCATGAACCTCCTATCCCACAGGCAGATACTGTTTAGTTAATTAAATAATTTGGAAACGGAAACGAAAACGAAAACGGATACGGATATATGAATATGCAAAAATCAAGAACAATTTCTTTGGACAATATTTCGACAAGTATTCGGGCGTGAGAAAAAGTCTTAACAAAACTATTTATTGAGAGCAAAATAAATGTGTAAATTTAAACCAAAAATTTAGCAATTTTAAATGAAATTTATTAATTTTAGTTATGAGAAAGGCAAACACTGCGGACTGCTGCAGCCGCACTTGCAGTTCATTTTAAATTTTTACTTTAGCAAAAAGAATAAAAAAAGAAAAGAGAATCACAGAGAGAGAGAGAGAGAGAGAGAGAGGGAAGAAAAACTTGCACAAGCCAATGTTTTTACTATTAACAAAACAAGAAAAGACAAGACGATAAACATAATTTTTGTGCTTAATTTACAAAGTTGAAAAAGGCATAAATTTATGTGTACGAGCTGTATTTGTATTTACATTAAAATTAATATTAATTTTACACTAAATGTAAAAAGTGAAATAACTAAACAAAACAAAAGCAAAAATATTAAACCTACCAGAAATTAAGTTAAGTGCAAGTGAGGAGATATGCCAACCGCAGACATACAACAAAAATCAACATATTTTTGAGGCGTTTTAAAGTAAGACAAGGGAAGAGAGAGCCAAACATTTCAGAACTCCAAGTAAAGTTAGCAAAAGCAGAGCGACTACGACGAGCAGAGCAGAGAAGAGAAGAGACGAGAGAAGGATTAGGGCGTATTGCAAATGCGGATAATGGTAATGAAAACAAAAAAACAAAATAAAAGAGTTAATTAATGATATCAGCAATAAAGCAACAGCAACAACACCATATCAAAGGCGTATGTTAGATTATCTAAAACGACATAACTAAACATAAACCAGAAATGCTAAGTAGTAGTGTTATGTATATCTAATCGGTACATCCTCGTTTATCATTTTAAGTTGAAACCCTAACAGGCGGCCAGAAGACAAGAGAACCAGAGAGTCTCAGCTGGTAGCGCCTGTCTGTACATTACACAAGGCGTTGTTCGATATATCCTAAATTCAAATCAACGAATACTTACACTATGCTACGGCCGCGAATCGAATTTCTTCACCACCACCCGTTTCCCACACACTTCACCACACCACTCCATCCACGTTCACCGATTGACGGAATCATTTGCTTCCATAAAGATCGTGCTTCATCCATCATCAATCAACAATCAAATTATGTGCAATTTGGGCTTTAAACGAGACTTTATTTCCTTCTATTTATTTATTGCAACTCCCTCTCATTTCGAAATCTAGTTCGTGTAATTATTTCAAGTGTCTTTACAGTCTTAGTTATTATGTAAATTGTTTTTTAATCATTAATTGTATAATATTTTTGTAAAGATTAAGTATTATTGTACTTAATTTAAATTACGAACATGATTTACTGACAAGCTTCAATTAGCCGCAACAAAAGATGCAAGAAAAACAAAAGCAAAAACAATAAAAAGAGAGAAATAATTGCAAAACAAACAAAAAAAAAAACAAAAAGAAAATCTCGTTAATAATTAATTGATAAATATTAATTTGTAAGAAAATAAAGCAACAACGATCTTGAAGCTCCTAATTAGATAATAATCCAATCAATAAAAAATACAATAAATAATAAATATATAAAATATAAAAAAAAAATACAAATAAAAACTTGGTAGCTATATAATTTATAAACACACATCTGATAATATTGATTTTAAATTGTTAATAGTTTTATTCGGCTTCTCTCGCGAGGGAGTGCCAGTGCGTTTTATTTTTATTGCGTATTTTATTGCTTTTAATATCGTACATTTAATTTTTATGAGTTGAAATAGCAAACAAAATAAAAGATATATATTTACCTGCTGTTGTTTCAATGTGAAGCGGCGACTATAGTTAAATATATATTGCATAAATGTCCGTATATGATATATAATTTGTTTTATTTAATATTTAAATTTTGTTGTTATTTTTTAACGCGTATTCTTTAAGCCCAGAGTTTGTAACATGCGCGCTCATTTTTTGATATAAATATATATGTAAAAGAATCTGGCAATTGCATTTTTATTTTGATGACCGCCCGACACCGCTACAGAAGCAAGCAACAGCATTATCGAGTTTTTCCATATTCGAATAGGAATTTAAACGTGACAAATAATTTTCTTGAAAACTATAAAACACTCGCAATGCATCAAAGGCAATACAATAATGTTAGAGGCATACCAAGAACGCACACCCCTCACGCCCTTTTCCTTTCATTTACCAGCATTACGATCCGCGTCTAATGACAACCTATACTTAAACCAAAAGCAAAACCAAAAGATATGCCAAATAACTTAACGAGAAATCCTGAATTTTTAACATATCGAAATTTTTGAAAAAGCATTCAGACAGAGAAAACGGCCCAGGTGGCATATTTTACACTTTAGGCATTTTAAATGTAAAAAGGATAATCCAAGCTACCCAAACACACTTTCCAATGATCAGCAAAATGGCGAACGAACATAATCCTTGCAACAATCCTTTGTGAAAACGCCAAGAATTGTACATACGAGTAAGCATAAAGCCTATATAGAGCAAACAAATTAAACAAATAATCGACGGAATCCAATGATGGGCCTGAGCCGCCCATACATACATTGTAATTAGTGACTACTTTAAAGTATTATTTAAAAACAAAATTTAAGAGATATGAAAACTAGGACAATTGTTTTTAGTTCATTTCCCGCTTGCTCCCCACATTGAAATTTAGCAAGAAATAATTACTTTCTAGTATCAATTACTTAAGCTTGAGTTAAACGCATTCAAAATCAAATCAAAGAAAATTAGTCAAATTTCGTTACGTAGCCGCCACTTCTGGTAAATAAAAAATTGTGAATCACACTTTAAGGCTGTTACAAGGCCTAAACTTGTTACGAGCTGGCTATTCGCTATTTGCATGTTATGTTAAGTACCAATTATTTTGTTCTGTTTTCCGTTCTTTTGGTTTTGTGCGTTTGCAATTTGCCTTGTGGTTTTCAACTCCAGGAAATGCGCATTTCTTCCGATTTGTTCAAACTTGTGTACCCCAATCCATGATTTGTTCGATTGGGATGGCATTGCTCTCGACTCGATTGACGATGGGCCGATGTCCGATGGGCAGTGTCTATACCAGAATTTGATGGTTATCTCAGCGCTTTGCCTGAACACACCAGCAACACAAAATGGACCAGTTTATTCAGTATTGAATTGACAACCACCAAAAATCAAAAATAACAAAATTATGAAAATTTGTGAAACCGTCCAATAAACACAAGAACAGCAAAACGACAGACACCACACACACACACGATTTGAAAACTGAAACTGGCTACAAGAATACTTTATAGGGGGAAAGGAAGCAGAAAAGCAGAATCAGTTCTGTTTCTTCTGTTTCCGATGTGTCTTTCACAGAGCTTTATATTTCGGAGTGCATACTCGACTTTCACTTTTCCACCTATCTTCCTTCCATGCTGCTTACACGAGTTACAACTACAAGCCTACCACCTACCAATTACAGGACAAACTAAATTTGCTAAAACACATTTTCTATGATCGAGAGAGTCTTTTGAGTTGCTACAAACCTTTTCTAGGATTTTAGTTATGTATTTCCCCAAGAAGCTAAAGAGAAACACTAAACAAAACCAAGAACTTTGTACACCGAAACGAATTCATAATTATCTACAATGCATGTGCATATTGAGATGAAACATGAATTAAAAAGAATACAACTATAAAAACGAATTCAAGATCAACTATATTCTTATAGGCTTATAGTTTATACTTACATACACACTTACAAATACTTATATACATAAATATTTATATATATATATATATATCAGAGGGCATAACGAGCATGGTATTAAGACACCACTCATACACATATACATCATACATACATATAAACATATAGTTTTAATAGGAGGAATAATACGAAGCAGCGTGAGTCAATTTTAAATGCAAGCGAACCCCAAAAACCAAAAACTAACAAATGTACCCTTACTCTAACCAGCACACCCAAGACGATGAGTATTATTACTGTTGCTCGTAAATATGTGGGCAGGGGAGTACAATGGCAGGCATAGCCAAACTTAAGCATAATTACACCACGAATTACACACACAGACACTACACAACAGGCACAGACACAGCCACAGACACAGACACAGACAAAGATACCGATACAGACAGACAGAAGGACGAAGTCAAGTTTTAAAGGCAAACACGGACAACTGCATAGTGTAGTCGTACGCGTAATTACTGGTGATAATTTTGAAAAAATCTAAACAAATCAATGCTCGTAGGAGTCATAAATAATACACACGCAAACTCTAGCACGTTTGAATTTCCAATAGATGTCTATTATGCGTATATACATAAACATAAATATATATTGAAGATTCCTTATAAAACATACATACATAAATGTCTTAGTGTGCAGTCTGTAGAAATGTAAGCGAAAGCGCAGCATAAACGAAAATGCAATAAACGAAATTAACGAGTAAATGAATTAATTTTACCACTGTTCGAGTATTAGTGAATTAGGCATTGTATCTAGCAAACATTATTTAGTTTCCTCTGACATGCAGCATAAATAATCCACCCACCCAAGGGCCCCCAAAACAGGCCAAGCAGAGACTCTGGGACCTGGGATCGCAGGGCTCTAAATAATTTATTAGCATTTTTAAGCTCCCCCCCTATTCTACGGAACGATTCCTATATTTAGGCCCCAATTAGTTTGTTGTATTGTACGAGTATGTCTGTGGATGCAATCACAATTGTCGGTGCACTGGGTTGGCTCTCGGAGTTCGAGTCTGGCCACAGCCGCTTTAGGAAAACACCGATAACTGGCCATATACATACATACGTACATAAATAGTATGTATGTAGTTTCCACTCAACAAATACCGGTTGTACAAGCACACAGATGCGCATACCCACACCAGAGCCCTAACAGGAGCCACTACCGAACACCGGAAACGCACAAGCACACAAAGACACACGTTAATAGCGCTGGGCAGCAGGGAAGTTGTTTCGTTAACCGTGTGCAATAAATATGATTTGACCTGTGTTCAGTTAACACACACTCTCAGCTGTTAGTAATAGCAATGTTAGGATGCAATTTAGTTCAATTTCTGTTAATCGATTTAGTTTAGTTTAGTTTAGTTTAGTTAGTTATACTTTAATTTAGAGTTGATTGTGTGGCGGAAGACGTTTCCCCAGTTTTACACAAGCCGAATGAATACTCACCTTTTTACACACGGCCACACAAACACACACTTGTTAAACTAATCCACCGAATAAAACAATCTCATTGAACGATGTCAACATTTAATGCATTAACAAACAATTTTCGCTGTCTCCGCCTTGAGCTTTCTGTTCTATTGCGTTGCGGTTTGGGGGGAATTCATTGTGTACTCATTATTTAGGCCGCGACTGTGGGGCTAATTCTCGTAGGACCCACAAGACCCACAACAAAGCGGGCAATATCGCATAGAGACAAATTTAAATCGAAATTCTAAGTGTTTAGTTGAAGAGATTGTCGTAAAAAAATCGTATGGTAATACATTTAGCGAATAAATAGGGGAGCTAGTTTACACGTAATACTTACACACCTAACATTAACATACATACATACTTATACATTACATACAAAACATACATACATATATAATAAGTACACGTATTACATACATGACATACATACTACATACATACATACATACATACATACATACATAAATACATATTTAAGCCTACGAATGCAACATAATCACAGCAAAACTCCTTTTGATAACTTATTTTTGAATCTACAATGTACGGAATAGTTTTTGAAACATTTCTGCGTCGCATTTACACAACAGGCACACAGACATAATCAGCAGTTAGACACACAAAAAACATACTTAGATACATAAATACATTCATACATACATATATATAAATGATATATACCTTTATATACACATGCAAATGTACATCAATCGACCATCTTTCGCTTATATTTAAGAACAAGTAGGTATCGAGCGAGGCGAAAGTATTAACAGAAACCAGAAACCAGAAACAAAAGACAAAACAACAAAATATCATTTACTGCACGGCAAATTTACTTCAACAAGAACACACAGAGACACACACTCACACAGACACTAAGACACACACACACAAATAAGAAATTATTAACAAATAATATTCAAAACTACTATTTATTAAACGTTGTTAGCATCAGAAAACAAGAAAAAAATAAATGAAAACGAAAAAGAAAAAGAAAAAGAAAAGCAAGAATAAGCAAACTGATGAAAAATCGCTGTAGTGCAAAAGCAAAAACTAAGAACAAAAACAAATTGTAAACGAACATTGAATCTTATTTAATTTTAAGCCAAGTTTTGCAGCAGACGAACAAAAAGACAATTCTCAAATACATGAACATTAACTACCACAAAACAACAACAACAACAACAACAACAACAACAACAAGAACAGCAATGCCACAACAAATACAAAAATATACGAGTACATACATAATACTACAATTATTTGATCTTAAAGCAAAAGAAAACCCAGAATACCAAAACCGAAAAAACAAATAAATGAAAAACTTAAACTTATACACAAAAGAAACTCGAACGAAAACCTTGTTTTATTTAAGAGCAAACTTCGATTCCTTCGATTTCAACTCACTTTACTCACTCTGCCTATACCTTTATCATATTTACAGTTAGCAACTACAACAACAACAACAACAACAACAACAACAGCTACAACAACAACAACATTTAAACAACAACTAAAGATAGAGTTCAGTTAGTGGCCGCATTACAACAGCAACAACAACAGCACCACAGTCACCAAGCCCCCAAAAATATATCTACATATAGAAAAAACCTCCTAAAAACCACCAAAAACCAATCCAACAACAGTAACAACCACCTCCATCACAACTACAACAACAACAACAACAACAAAACCAGAACAAGAACAATAACAATAACAATTCTAAGAATTAATTAAGTCGCGAGCCAATTGATTGTCCTTTATTAAATTCTATTTTGTTTCGTATGTTTGTATAATAGTTTGCCAATTTGTTGCTCTTGGATACTACTCAGTTAAGCCTCACTTCTGTTTCCTCCTGCATGCGGTAAGTAATTACGAACCAGCAATTACGAACCATTTCATTGCATACCACACGAACCAAAGAAAAAAATCGAAAAACTCTCGATCAGGAATGTTAAACAGATCACTGAAAGGAAGGGTGGTGGTGCCTTGGAGTCAAACTTTCGAGCAGTTTTTACATTTCTGCCTATATGTAATGCAGCCTAAAAATCTAAACTTCGGGTTCTATTTGTTCATATGGTTTAGCCAATGCATAACCAATCCAAGTCATACAATGTTATTCAATATTTTACTCTCTATATTTCAACCGTGAATCGTTGGAAAAATTAAATAAAGTTCCATAATGAAGCGAGCGTAATAATCTAATTTAGCATCGAACCATTAGCTGCTGGTAGTGGGCATGCAATACAATACATTAATTAAATCCAGCCATTCGACAAACCATCTAGTGATTTCAAATGAACACAGCACAGAGTTGGCGCAGATAGCATACAAATTAAAATGTTCCCAACATTTCAGCAAGCAAATTTACTGGTTAAAGCTTCGCCCTTTCATGAATCTGGTCTTTGGTCTTTTAGATGTTTGATAATTTCGGCGTAAATCGACTCGACAAATGTTTGAACTGTTTGTTTTGTGCCCCATCTTCCCCTAATCGTTTTCTGGTTGAATGATTTTTTTGAATTGCATTTAGCATTGTTTAATTAAAAGGCCTGACCGCCTGGCCGCATGCCTGCCGGCCGTGCCTCTCTTCCGACCCACCTAATCTGAGGGAAAACTTTTTTAAGCCCACCCCGCTACGATTGGAAGCAGCAGCATTACCGGAAAGAAGGGTCAATCGTTGGTTCAGATAATCATTTATCAGCCGACTTGGGGCACATGCGTGCAGCCAATCCGGCAGAGCCACCCATCTGAACAAGGCTGAAGCAGTCATCTAAATGCCAAAGCCATGTCTTTGGCCGTGGCTCTCTGTTTGTGGCTCAATAAATTATTTACTTAAGCTCAACCCTATGCAAAGTAGCAGATTGTCCATTGGTAATCCTTTGTCTATTATTTCATTTCGAATCCAGACAGGAGAACGAGAAACCAAACGACTTACACAAATATTCCATTTAAAATGCATTGCGTTTGGCTTTGTTCATCTCGGGTCTTAGCCCAGACAGTTTTCCTTCCATTGTCATTCCGTTGAGCCCGTTGTTTTCCCTTTTTCCCCCTTTCAATGGGTTAAGCCTGTATTTACCTATGCTCCATTTATTCTGTTTCAGCAGAGACCACAATGCTGTACCAGTAGAGAGATAAATGTACATACATAAATGCACTGCTGTTTCTTTATTTATCTGCCAGGACTAATATTATTTCAGTTATTTTTTGCTGTCTTGTAGTTGGCGTTAAATTGCACTTCACATGTCCGGACCATGCCTGTGGCCGGACTGATTGATTGATTGCAGTGGCTGGCGCTCGGGCAGCCATGACAAATGCCAAACTGTTTGTCCACCCGAATATGCAGCAAAGTGAAATAGTTCAAATAAATAAATTGCACTTGCGCAAAAGTGTTTTTGGATTGGCAGCAAAATATGTCTAAAAAATGGCTAAATATTCGAGTTTTCGCCGTCATATACCTTCTGTCGCTTCATGTAATGCATTTCTAGAACTCATTTCCAAGAGCTTATTGACTGATAATCTTCACAGTTACATACATAGACACACACACATACACGTACACGTACACGTACACGTACACGTACATGAAAGGTAATGCCTGGAGGAGGGGTTGGAGAGAAAGGCTAATAGAAGGAAGCACTCGAAATGCAAGCAAAGGGACCAAATATGAGTTGCCACATTAAGATGATTGAGATTTTATGATTGTTTCGTTAAAGTTTCATTTTGTTAGGGATGACATAACACAGATTTAACATATAGCCTTGATATACGAGTGTGCGTGTGAGTCCTTGAACATTTATGGGATAAACACTCGCTGGAAGCTTTGTTGGAAACAAAGTCCAATTGTAAATAACGACAGCCAATGACCACAAAATGTAAATTAAAATGTTGAAAATCGTTTGTAATCCTAAAATTAAAGGACATCCAAAAGTGTCTGCACATGATTATAGCCAGCTTTGGGGGTTCATTTGCTTTGTATGTATCATTTATTTTGTATTTTTATAAATGCTTTGCAGGGAAGTGTGAAAAGTATGCAAACAATTGTAAAATAAAACTCCCACAGAAGAAATGAAAACACATTATAGGTACACATAGGTATAAATATAAGTGAAACATACACGGAAAGATGTTGAAAATGATTCTCTGTAATTTGCTCAATTCACTTTTCCAAGTGATTTATTCCCATTTCTTATCCAGTATTTCCGTGCATCACAAATGTACTCAATGTATGTAGGTATGTACTCCTAAGCCAAACACACACACACACACATAAAGGCATACAAAATAAATATAAACCAATACAATAAATGAGAATTACACCAACCTAAAGGAAGATGAATAAATGTGAGTAATTAAGGTTAGAGTCAATTGCCTCTCAATTATTTTAGAAAAGTGCACAATAATTATTGGATATACAGAAATACATATATACATAATTACATACATTTATGTAGTTGATTTAGATAGAACTACGCGTAGATGTAACTGCACCAAAGAACACTTTTATTTACAATTCTGGTGTAATTATAGAACTATAATTTATGAACTTAAGCAACTCGAAGTTCGGCCAAAAGCATTTCACGATGCGAGCCAACGCGGATGATCCTAATGTCAATTTCAAAGTAAAACTTAAGTAATACTAATAATGAATATTAATGAATACAAATACCTAGGCTAAGACATCACACAATTCATGTGCAAATCGAGTTACTTTAGCCCAGAAAATGCCAATTAGTTGCATCGATGTTTTCCATAAATGTCTGCCTCTGAGGCACATGCATACTTACCTGGGCGTTGGCATACATACTACACACACATACATACACAACATAAAAAAATTCGCTTTAAAGAGCCACGCCCTCCCAAAAATACATATATCACAGCGTTGTATAAAAGCCAAACGAAGCAATTTCAAAAGCGTGATTTAGATATTTGTCACCACTACATAAAAATACATGATTCAAATGTGATTTTGCTATATACATATACATATACATATACATATACATACATACATAAATACATAATAAAGATACAACAAAGTAAAATAAATTTAACTGTACTGTGTTAACTGCGAGACGGCTTGTGTTAGCGGTTTTAGGTTTTAGGGTTTTAGGGTTTTAGGGTTTTAGTTTGTGTAGCCAAATGTTTGAGAATGTAAGGTAGGCCGTTTAGGGTAGAGTAATAGAAGATACAATACATACACTACTACTGTCAATGCCGCCAAAGCCTTGCTCCCTCTGTCTCGCTAATTCTGCATTTTAATTGAACTGTTGTTTAGAATTCATTCCACTGACTAAATGTATAAATGGAGTCCAAATAAAAGCCACCGCCTCTATTTCTAAATAACTTAGAGAGAATTGTGAACAAATTGTGTCTAAACATAGTGCATATAAATATATATACATACTATATATATATATATACATAACTACAACTATTATTGCAACAACTACAACTATATACCATAAAGCATACATAGGTACATATGTATGTATGATGTGTGTAACGATAGGATATACAAAAGAGGAGGCCGACAGTATGCAGTGCAGATAAGAATGTATGCTGCATACAGCAAAAGCATACACAGAGAGAGAAGGAGGAGTACAGCATATATACAGATATTATACATACTTATAATATACAAGCATACCAACCGCATGAATACTCTTGAACTATATACATACGTGTAGATATACATATACCATATACTATGTAATACCGATATGCTAATCCTTTTGGACAACTTTTTCGATGTTGCTACTTCGAACGATGAACGATGAACGATGAACGATCTTTAACCAAAGAACAATTGATAGCCAACAATGTGTGAACAGAGTGTGGACGGACATAGAGCAACAATTATAAGTAGTCGAATTTGTAAATTGTGGTGCAACCTGGTCAAGTATAAAGCCAAATTCACAAAGTATTGAAATCCGAGACGAACAGCAGTTGCAAAGCAAACCCCATTTCCAATCGCTCAGATATTCCCATCTCGAATTGTCTTGTTTTTTTTTCGTAGCCTGCTTGCCTGCACACACACACACACACACACACACACAGCTATCTACTCGTATAATTTCCAAAAAACTACCCACCAGCTGCTCTTCCAGCAAGATGCAAACCAAACTATACAACAAATCCCTTTCCAAGCAGATATCTTGTACGAGTCGATATCTACCAATGAATGCCATCACTATGAGAGAATCTCTTCTAAACGCTGACTGCAGAATACCACCACGTTAAAATTAACTTAAAGTAAAAGTAAATACGCTAAGGGAGGCCAGGCCATCTCCACTCGAATATATTTTGAATGAAATATTGAGCGGCAGCAGGCCAGGACGCCGCCAGCCTCTGTAGTGCACCCTCTGTGTGGTGGAGGCTGAGGATGAGACGGAGGCGGAGGCGGCTCCCATCAGAAAAACATACTTAGAATGTACGAGTAAACAGTAAATTGAATAGCATATAAAGTATATTTTATTAGTAGCGAAATTGAACAGCAGTAACAGTAACAGTAAAGAAGGAGTAAATGTTACGAATTAAACAAATTAATAATAATTATTGTATTTAGCAGTAAGTGTCTATGAAGGTCATGTAATCTAATGCATAAAATGGCAATTAAACCAACAAAATGTTGTTAAGTTTTCCGCTTTAAGTGTCAAATTAGCCAAAGATTGTAATTATGATAAATGCTTAACGAATAATAAATAAATTATTTAAATGGGTGTTAATATAAATGGATACTTTAAAGGCGAAACCATTTTAACTGTTGGCGCATAATTTTAATTGTAAAGAAATTATTTAGTTATACAACGTTTTGCTTTAACGAGAGATTTTATTTATCTTTTAATAAACTAAACAATACGATAATAATACAAGAAGCTAAGGCACAGAGATGACTTTAAAAAAGAACAAATAAATGATAAATATAAATATAAATATAAATAAACCAACCCAAAAAAAAAGTCCAACAGGCAATTAAATAAATTTCTAAATGTATTTCAATGTGTGGCGGCAGATGCTAACGGCAGAATTTACAAAGTCATAACAAATGGTACTGCAGATCCAAACTACAATACAAATTAACAGATGAAGATGAAAATGAAGTGTTATGAAACTTCATGCAGACAAATATTGTAAAAGCAGCCCCAGAAGCTCTATTTCAAATGCGACAAAAATAAATATAATACGATATTAAATTAAAATTTATAACGAGAACTTTTCATTTGGTTGTGGTTAGTTGTTAATGTTAATTTCTCTTCGTCTATGCTCTTAGTTCTCAGCCATTATCTCGTTGGCTGTACACAAGCCTCTCCATCCGGAACCATCTGCAATCGTCTGAGTTTATCTCCTGTTCAGGATCCGCGTGGCTTTAACTGCTGCGAGTGCGGCAAAAACTTTGTCATGCCACTCGACATCCCTCCGGCTGCTTGCTGGTGACAACGGCGCGCGCTCCTGCGGTGGCAGCGGTTTAATTTACCCATTTCAAACTGTCCTGCCAGGCCACATTTCAAATGCACACAGACCACCGGACAAACATGCAAGTGGCGAGGGCCGCCACTGCAGTTGTAGAAGAAACACTTAATGAATGGCATAGCCAAAAATGGGCATCCCTGTACCTACAACTCTTCCTGCCCATCGGTTGCATGTCACTCTTACATGGTGCAACAAAATGTGGTTCCATTTCGAGTGTCATAACAAACAAAAAATACTCAATTAATAATGTTCAGTGTCAAACTATGGCACTTACCAAGGCACAGATTGCACAGACAATTCCTTTGCCTAGAAACTCTGAGCATTACGCAGTCAATGTTAAAGAGATTGCCTTTCCGACTCGCTCTCTGGGCAGACAGAGGGATTCTAATTGACTTTTCCGAAACTTTGGTTGCTGATCAGCAGGCAGCAAATGTCTTCATTAGTTTAATTGCAAACATTATTATTGCTCGCCAGAAAGTTGCACTCGAATGCTGCACCGCTCCAGACAGGAAGACCAGCCAAAAGCTTGACTCATTTGGCTAACGATTCCCATCTGGACGCGGTCCGTGCGCGTAGCAAGCAATTGTTGCTGGGCCCACAGAGTGAGAGATAGAGAGAGAGAGAGAGAGAGACAGGGAGATATATAATGAGGCAAAAGGCCAAAGCAAGCGAAAAGGCGTGAAGCCAAAGTGCGATTTTTTGTGTGTCTTGGTTTACTCTGTTTTTCCTCTGCATAAAATGGCATAATTATACAGAGCAAAAGAAATCTCCACCAGCTGCCAAAATGCCATGCTGTCGAATAAGTGGGCAAACTTTTAAGGGATGCTACTGCAATGCCTTAACTATTTTTCATTTAATGTAGTTAATAAACATGTTCGTTCGCCCATAATTAAGAGTCAGAAAACTACTATTGCCAGAAGAACCCTCCTGCTACTACCCTAAAAACAAGATGCCTTTCGTCAAGGGCATACAAGAAGTAAACTATTGTTCTTCATCAAGGAGAGGTATAGCATAGCGTGCAGCGATTTGTAACCAGGTAAATTCTCTAAGATATATATTTAGCTAAGACTTGTTTATTTGGAGCGTGTGTTTTTGTGTTCTTTCTTTGCCAAAATTAACATAATAATTAACAAAAAATGCATATTTCATAGGTTCTGATAGGGGACCCGCCTGGTTTTCCCCACATAGTCAAGAGTTTCTTTCCTTCTATGCATTGAGCACTTTCGGAGGTTAACGTATACGTAACGCGATTACTTACGTGCCTGAGGTACGGCACGAGTATTTGTTGCACCGAATATCACTATGGTCTTTGGCACTCTTGTGCACTTTCCTTGCAACACAACGTAAATATTCCCTTGATGGTAAATCAGCTTTACTCTTCTTTCCTTCTCGTTATCCTTTTGCTTTCACCTCCCCAGGGGCAGAGGCAGAGCCCATTAAAGTACGCATCAAAGAATACGGAAATTGCCTTTTTTCGGAGCTGCACCTGCAGCTCATAAGTTAAATATTGAAAATTAGCTAAAGCTGAGATATTAATGTGCAAATTGAATTTTTCTCTTAAGCGGATTGCATTGTCTGGAGCTCCTTCGAGGAGACTGTGACTCCCTTGGTCAAAGTTGCTGCTCTAGCTGCTCCTTGGCTTCTGTAAACGGGAATATAAGCACAAAAATAATTACTTTTCATTAACATGGGCAGTCAGGGCCTATTGCTTGCACCTGTTCTCTCTCTCTCTCTCGATGCCGAAAACTGAACGGGCGGATGGACAAATGAACGGACAACATAGCGGGTGAAGCAGGAGAAGCGGAGGGTAAATTAGAAAATACATTTTTCAGCATTAAAAACTGTTCGACGTGCGGAGATTGCGGTAATTTCGCTTAACAGTTAGTTGCTCGGCACACGGGCACGGACACAGACACAGATGCCGACACACACATCGACACATGCTGCTGCTGCGGTGGCAGTCAAACACACCTGCTGCTGGCCGATGTTGGCAGATATGGGAACTGGCACGAGGCACTCGGAAAGTAACCAACCATGGGGGCAGCACTAAATGTCGAAAGTGCAGCCCCCAGCGGCGGATGGGGCAGCAGCTGGCACTTGACATGAGCCACGGCAGGGAGCCACAACTCGAGGGCTTTCTCTCACCACCCTCGCGTATTTCGCTTCCGCTTAGAAATGGCAAAAACTCATTCCATTCCATTCCCCTACCCACTCTTATGCACAAGTAGCGACATCCGTGCATGTGTACGTATAAATCCTTGAAATATATTGCAACTAAAACGCAACAAAATGAGATACAGACGAGAAGAAACATGAGACCAGGGACCCCAAAGTCAGAAAGCGCTGGCGGCTGGCCAAATTGATAACTTTATTTCAGATTGTGTCGACTTGACTGGCATCATAACTGACGTGAAGATGCACGCGTGTGCTGAGATTATGTCTCAGATAATTAGCTTTGGTTTGTGTTAATGTAAAGTGAAGCTACTAATTGATGCCTTGACCTATAGGACCCATGCATAAAGGCGGAAAAAGGGTATTTATAGGACGCGTTAAGTTCCACAATATGGGGCTAATGCTTGGCAAACTTGAACGCTTTTGGCGAAAACAAGAAAAACGTTAAGAAATAAAATAAAAAGAGAGGCCTCTGCTGGTGAGTTTTGAAGTGTCTTCCAGGGTCTTCCTTTCAACTAAGTGTAGCTCCAGGTGTCGTACAGCTGGCCGTGTTCCCACGCATTTGGCGGTGCCTTGGAAGAACACAATGGCAGCATAATGCCAACCCGAAACAACTGCCGGGCTTACGTAAGCCTTAGATGATGATTTTGACAAATCATTCGGCAAACAAAGCAAAGCGAAAATGTTGCTGTCAATAAGGCACAAAGGGCGACTAAGAGGATGAACCCTTGGCTGCATCAATCATAAGTAATTTTAAGCCGCAAAGCATTTGCGATGACTTTGTGTGTGTTTGTTTTTGTGTTTGTGTGTGTGTTTGTGTTTGTGTGTGCGCTTCGTGTATGCGTACCTAATTGCATTAGCCAGGCATGGCACGGGCACGGGCATGGGCATGTGGCCTCAAATGCCAAGACTGCTGGCTAGTGGCATTTGCGCCAATTATGGAGTTTTGCGGCAATTAAAATTTAATGAGCACTTGCAATATGGCAACCCGGCAAGGGTCAGCAACGTTTAGCAGCGAGTCAGGCGCAAAAGCCATTTATATATGTATATCGAGTGACGCACAAACGAAGTCAAAGGATTGCATACAAGTGTCTAAAAGAAAGGACATATGTGTATGCTCAATGCAGATATCAAGTATGGGCCTTTAATCTGTTGAATATTAATGAGGTTCAGAGCATACCTAGCATGTAACATCTATTTCTTTCAGTGTATTAGTTTTTCTGATGGCAGGCGTGTCGACGTGCCGCAGGTGGCCAGCCGATCGCATGACCTGCACCGATTTGTCCAATTATATAGCTCTTGTGGCATAAACCGCTAAATGGCAAATATGCCTGATTTGCACTTGAGATAAAGTTGTTTTAGGGGTCTATAGGAGTTCATAATGAATACGAACCCACAACTAGCAGGGTCTCGATTAAAGCCAGGGGCGCAACCACCGAACGCGGGCCCCGGAAACAATGATGCAAGTACTTCCGTTTCCATTTGAGTAAACACAAGACTATTTAAGCAGCAATTTAGGGGATAAAAGTTAAAAACCTTATTTGTGCCCTGTGCCGTTCCTGTACAATTTGATGGCCATAACTGACATGGAGAAACTCGAATTGTGCCTTGTTGATGAATGTGAGATTATTGCTCACGCCCCGCCCGAACGTTCGCCCCCACATGTACATACATGGCGATGCGTCCTTCAACTTGTCAGTAGCCCGTTGGCATTCGTGCAACCAATATGGACAATCAAGCAGCAGAGCTCATACTCCAGGAGCGGGTTCCCATTGGAGTCCTGTTGCCACAAAATGGCACTGAACGCGGCAACGTGCACTTGCTCAACACCACATTCGTCTTGGAACTGCTGTTTGAGATTACCCAGTTGTATCACTTTAAGAACTTTATTTTCTACATTTCGGAGAGACTGGATCTGAAGAACAAGGACTCGCTGGACTTTTTTCACGACTTCTGGTCAACCTTTCCCCTGGCTCCGAACTTGATCATAACTCGGGACTACCATGCCGCCATTCCGATGGTTCAGTTTCTCAGTACTCCCTCCCTGGTGATGGTCTACACAACGGAACGTGACGACCCCATTATGGAAGTGGCAGCACAAACCATGAGCGGAATTCGCTGGCTCAAGACCATCTTCATACTGTACCCCTCGCTGGACACTCGGGACTTTGAGGAGAGTTTCGACTCGTTTGCACAGTTCTCCAACGACATCAAGGACTTCTACGACTGGGTGTGGAGCAGGCAGTTCATTAACACAGTCCTGATTACCATCAAGAACAATGTGTTCCTGCTGGATCCGTATCCCACGGCGACAGTGGTGAACAAGACAGACTCGTGGCGAGCCGAGGAGTTCTTCAAGAAGCACAGCAAGAATTTGAAGGGTTATGTGGTGAGAACGCCCATCCTGTATGACCTGCCGCGTGCCTTCAAGTCCGACCGGCCCACCAATAGCTACGAAAATAACTTTGTACACGGCACCAGCGGCAACTTGTTTCTGGGTTTCCTCGAATTTGTCAACGCCACGATCCTGGACACCAGCACAAACGTGTCGACGAACTATCTTAACCTAACGAATCTCCTGGATCTGGTGGCCCAAGGTGTGTACGAGACGCTAATCCACTCGTTTACCGAAATGCTCGGCAAGTACGTGGTCAGCTACAGCTACCCCATTGGCATCAACGACTGCTGTCTCATGGTGCCGTTCCTGAATCAATCACCGACCGACCAGTACATGCGGGAGGCGCTTCAGGACAATGTCTGGCTCTCGATAATCCTCTTCGTCTTCTACATAGCACTGGCCATCTGGTGGTGCTCGCCCCTGCGGCCGCGCGACTTCAGTACCGCCCTGCTGCAGTCCGTTTGCACTCTGACCTACATGGCTCCCACGTACATCATCAAGACGCCAACGTTGCGGATGCGCTACTTGTATCTGCTGCTCGCCATCATGGGCATTGTGACGTCCAACATGTACATCTCGAGGATGACCAGCTACTTCACCACAGCTCCGCCGCAGAGGCAAATCAGCACGGTTCAGGATATAGTCGAGGCGAATCTGAGGATCCTCATGATGGAAGTGGAGCACGATCGCATGGCCAAGTCGCCGCGGCAGTACCCGGCCAGCTTCATGCAGCAGGTGGATGTGGTGGAGAAGCAGGTCCTGGACACACACCGGGAGCCATTTAACACAAGTTTCGGCTACACTGTAACCACCGATCGCTGGGAGTTCCTGGACATGCAGCAGCTGCACCTGCGGAAGCCCATCTTTCGGCTCACGGAAATCTGCGAGGGTCCCTTCTATCATGTGTATCCCATGCATCGCGACTCCCACCTCCGCTCGCCCATGAAGGAGTTCATTATGGTGGCCCAGCAGGCGGGCCTCATGGATCACTGGCAACGCGAGGCGTTCTGGGAAGCCGTGCATCTGCATCGCATCACAGTTCCCGTTCACTATGAGGAGCCGTTCGCCCTGAGTCTGAGCTTCCTCTCGAGCATGCTGCGTGCCTGGTGCCTGGGTCTAGTGCTGGCCGGACTCACCTTTGCCATGGAGATGAAATGGTACGAGTATGTGACCTTTCGGCGACGCGATGCTTTCACCCGAAAGCCAAGATCCTTTCTGAGAAGATTCATGAGAGTGTGAGGGAATTGTGCGTATATTTGTTTGTCTACTGCAATAAATGTTGTCAATGTTTAATGGTTTCATACTACTAAACAATTAAGCAGTTCCATGGTGAAGACAACTGCAGCTATGGCGCTCATCACCAGAAGGTAGATAAAGGCAATGGCCAAATGCTGCATTCCTGCTGCCGTGTACTCCTGATTGTCCGGGATGCGCTCGACGAGTCCGGCGTGCAGAGCAGCCTGAAAGCTGCTGCGAGCATAGAAGTTGAGCAGACCCGAGGAGTGGATGCGGAAGGTGAAGTATTCTATGTCGCGCCAGAGAGACGAGTCCATTTGGAGGGGAAAGGCCAGGTGGTAGGAGCCAAAGCAGATGTTGCTCAGCTTGAAGCGGCGCTGCTTCAGGTGCTTCTGCTGTTCGTCGAGGAACTGCCAGTTATCCTCTGTGATGAAGTAGGCAAAGGAGCTGTTGAAGCGTGTCTGATGCTGCACAAAGATGCCAGAGTCCACTGGCCGTAGCAGCTTGTGGAACTCCTCGGGCAGCTCCTGGTTAATCTCCAGCAGGAACTCCATCTCGTAGTCAATGATCATGACTGGCAGCTGGGCTCGCACAATGTCGTCCATGTTGTTGATCTGAGCGTGGAATAAGTTCACGGTGAGAATGCTGCCCAGAGTGGATGTGTAATTAGCGGAAAGGAAGAATCCATGGAAGAAGACCGTGAAGAGCAGCAGGAAGCGCAGCAGGGAGGGTCGCTGCAACTGTCCTTCCGTGGGTACATTAAAAATGTAGCAGAAGGAGCTCAACACTGCTGCATGTATACCCGGCATGGTGGGGCCAAACATCTTGAGCCACAGCAGCTCAAGGCAGGTCAAGGCAAAGAATGATCCTAGGACAAAGAACCAAACCGTCCAATCGAAGGGCTGCAGGGGGTATAGGTATGTGGAGACACTGTTGTAGAGCGGCACCATGAGGCACCACTGCACCACCAGCATGGGATAGGTCTTCTCCAGCTGATCATCCGCCCTGAACAGTGCATAGGCATGGGCGCAAAACTCCACCTGACGATCCCGGACCAGCTGCAGGGCCTGCTTCATGTTGATCACCAGTCCACCGAGGGCATCGGGTGGCTGCCGCAGCTCCCTTAAGCTGCCGTTGATAAAATGGACAAAGGTGTCTATTATCCGATATGTGCTGCCCTCGTAGTGTCCTCGGGACTCGAACAAATGCGGCAGATCCTGCCGCAAAGGAGTTGCGAAACAAAAGCCCTCCACATCCGAGCGGGCGCTCAAAACCTGCTTTGAGGCGAGGGCAAAGTATCTCATGAAATCCGTGCGATTGGAAAACTTCATGGAGGGAAACTTCGAAACGCCAAAGAGCTGATTGAAGCCATCCTCGGTCTCGAAGTAGACCATCGAATTGAAGAACTGCTCGTCGTAGGCAAAGCGCAGGAGATCGTGGACCGGCTTCATATCCTTCATGTCCACCTTCTGCAGCGGCATAATCAGCGCAAAGTAGAAGTGGCGACCCAGCAGAACCTTTCTGAACACCTCCATTATGGGATCATCCACGCCCGTGGTGAACACAAAGCTGATGTGGTTCCTCTTTGCGGGTGAGCGATTCATTCGCATCTCCGTGTCGTTGTTCACCACCGTCTGTGTAGCGGATCCTGCGAATGCCTCACCCATAAGCCGAACGAACTGATCAAGCTCATCCACGCTCTCCTTTTGGCTGACAAACCACACGATTTCCTGGAATATACCCATGCGAGAAAAGGGGGTCAATAGATTTTGCACGTATCGCGGATTCCAGCCATTTGTGGCCTGCACAGCTACCAGTGCCAGGAGACCGACTCGTAACAGCAGCGATGACTGCATGACTTGACCAATGAAGCTCCAAGAAATAATTGAACGGTACGCATTTCGATTTGTTACGCAGCTTAACCTCACCTCAGGCCCCAATGGGGGGAGCTCCCTGGACAGCAATTAAAGTCATGTAAATTCATTCCTTACACGTCAAAGAAGCCCTTGAGCATTCCCTTTTGAGCTCTTGTTCTGACAAAACAAAATGATTAATGTGTCTATTTGATCAAACCGATAACTGATGAGCCGAATTGTCATCGTAGCACTCAAAGCGATCATGGCGGACCCGCCTCGATACCCGCGTATCGTCGATGCACACAAATCTCAAGGCACCAGGCGAGAAAGCTTACGGGGAAGCCGACGACTAGCACCAGCCAGGCTGTGGTAAAGAACTGCAGATCCAGCGGCTCCACAGGGTAAGTGTCGAGAAAGATTTGGGCATAGCCGCCACGAACGGCATAGCGAAAGGCCACATCCTCCCAGTAGTTCCAGAGACCGGCCTGCCAAGCGTACAGAATGAATCGATCCAGCTGCAAGGCGAATGTCGCGTTCCTTCGCATGGGAATTGCATTGTAGAGGCCGCCGAAGCACACTGAGGACAAACGGAAATGGGGCTGGATGAGGACACGCTGCTGGCGGTTAAAGAACTTCCAGGTATCCTGCGTTACCACATAGGCATAAGAGCGCGAGGGACTCGCCAGCAGAGCCTGGTAGTCCTGTCAGCTGCGTGAATCGAACTGAGGCTCCAGCAGGGAAGTGTCGACAATAGGCAGCGAGCGCAGCTCCTCCAGCAACGACTCGGGCAGAATGATGGGCAGTCGTGAGATGATCAAATCCGACCAGGAATCAATTGGACGAGTAAACATTGGCTTCATGTCGTAGGCAGTCATGTGGCTGGAGTGATAGTTGGAGAGAATAAAACCGAGGATGAAGAGCAGTGTGTAGAAAAGATTCACGCGCAGTGTGGCCTGGCTCAGCCTTAGCTTCATGTTCATGTTGGGGCTGAACATCAGGATGGCCATGGCCTGGAGCATGTTCCTGGTGTAGGATCGGGTCGCATGCGCCGTCTCACGCCAGTGCAGATATCTGAGCAGAAAGGCCACGTAGAATATGCCAAGAAAGAGGGTGGTCCAGATGAACTTGCCCAGGGGCCAGACCACGTACATCCACTTGGGCAGCTCCGGGTCCAGCGGCACCATCACACAGTTCATCATCAGCTCCAGCGGATAGCTGTAACGCATTTCCTTCGCAAATGTCTCCTCCCTCACGGGTCTGATGAGTACCCCGTGCATCGAAATGTCATATTGTCCATTGACAATATCCTGCTCGACCGCAGACTTCTTGGGCAAGCTCTGCAACTCGTCCAGCAGCAGTCGATAGCGATTCACGTCGGCAAAGTTCATGGCCATCTCCATGTAGGGGCCACAGAAAAGCTTCTCCGCGGAGGGGCTGTCATTGTAGACAAACGCGTGAGGGATGTCGAAGCTATATGGCGACAGGATACTGCCATAAGCCGCCTGCTCCGTATCCGACAGCATTTTGTTGCCGACTATTCAGCTTGCCGTGCACCAAACCATATTTATAGTATATATATAGTAAGTTGTAAGTTACCAATTACCATAGACTGAGTTAGCAAAAACGTGTCCAACGCGATTCGACAGACAGAATGGACAGGTAAGACTCTTAGTACAAAGTTCATCAGTGATTGTTGATGTTTAATGGCTGGTTTTTGTGTCATTTCGATGTTTATATAGATTACAAATAATATTTGTATGTAAAAAGCGCCATGACGCTTTGACATGGCTGAACTGAGGACTGCAAAGTTATATGCCAATTTTCCAGAATTTAGTTGCAAGCATAGTTTCGGCGTGGGTGGGACTTTGTTATGTAGTCGTCATCGTCCGGTCCAGAGCGCAAAACCATCCGACCCTTTGCGCACTTATTGGAGCGCGAGTGCTTTTTTCCCACTCATATTTAATAAAAAAAAAAGCGGTCAGCTTTTTTCACATTTGAAAGAGCAGTTCATAAAAAAGCATGGGGCGAAAAATCCCTGTGTATTCTGTCTTTGTCTGGTCGGTGGATTTTCCGTTTCCATGTAAATACTTTTCAATGTGTTTGTTTGTCGGTAAAAACCCGAAACCACGAGACCAGCATTCATTCATCTATCCCACCCCACGCTTTCATGAAAAAGGAGAGCTCTCGTTTGCAAATAGCTCAAAAGTAAAAACAAAACTACCATTGAAATAATATTGTGCTTATGGGTAATTACAAAATCGTTAAATGCAAAAAGTTCTATACAACTGGATTGTTCAAGTTTCGGTTGGAGAGATTCGGTTATTGCAAATCGAAACTTTTAAATGGGAATGTCGAATGAGGAAGAGTTCAGGAAGCTAATGAGAATATGAATATGTGCTGCACGCGAGCTTATTTTACACTCATTAATTGTTCCGTAAAAAACGTTGTATTGGGCAGCTAGAAAAGATTGTTTGAAGTGAAATATTTACTTTAAAACTATTTAATGAAACATAGGGAGAACACACATATGTACATATTTACCATTGGTGATAAGAGATTCCCTATAAGCGTTGATATGTGTGCTTATCTCCCTCCTAGGGTTAGCAACTTTTGATAGGCGTCGCTGTGGAATTACTAACTCAAATGTCACATAATTGTATGTATGTTAGACAAATCCACAGCCCCTTGTGAAAAAATCAATTATACAACAAATATCCCGGAGGGGAATGCCATCAACGAACCTCATTAAACCATCATTAATTCAACTCGTACTCGTAATAGTTTTTATTTTAAAGAAATTATATTTATTTTTTCAGTGACCAACGAACTTGAATGAGCCATGCAGGTTTTTTTGAATGCGCTAATTACAATTTCACTTATTTCCATATGTACATATGTATGTATGTATGTCCCGCGGGCTTAAAACCAACATATTTTGGTATAGTGTTAAATATGTAAATATGTACAGTACAGTACAATACAGTTTAGCCTGCCTAAGGATGATGAATGATGATGGATCGGAGAGACATATCAAACATAAGGTACTATGTTAACGTGTACATTTTTACATATGTATTTATATCTATGGTTAATATTGTTGACTGCATGTTCCACTTAACTACGGATATTCATATTACACAAGCATGAAAATCAGTTCATACACAGCAAAGCACCCACCGAAATTATGCATAGTCAAATCAAATAAATTCATTCTTTCAGGTTCGGAAGTTCTTGAATTTTTTAATACATACATATGTACGTAGGTATTTTTAGAACATTTTACTTTCGGAAACCCAGTCTACCCCCCCTGTCTGCCTTTACGGCACAGTGTGCAATGGGATTCTGTTCTACGACAACCAACTGACAGCAACAGCAGCAGCAGCAGCAAAACACTGCTGAGAGCAAAACGATTTTAAATGCTGAGCCAAGCAACGGTGCCGGTTCCGGTCCCTCCCATTTCTACTCCAGCCCACTCCACTCCACTCCACCGACCTACCTTACTTTTTGTGGCCCCATTGCAAACTCAAATTAATTTATGATCCAAAATCTTGTTTATCGGCTGTGGTCTGTGTCGGTCTGTGGGTCTGTCTGTGGGTCTTTGTGGTCCCCACCGGACTGGGGTTTCTTTGGACTTTCACTGGTTGCTACTGCTGTTGTGATTGGTGTTTTTATTAAGAGCAGTTGTTGCTTGCTCCACAATCTTTTTGGAGAGCAAGAAGTGCAAGGCCACCGCTCTACATTGCTCTTGTTCGCCATTTGCAATGCTAGTTTCAAGTGTCTTCGTAGCCGTGATCGTCTAGTGGTTAGGACCCCACGTTGTGGCCGTGGTAACCCAGGTTCGAATCCTGGTCACGGCAATGCTGCAATTACGCATTGTCACGGAGGAGACACATCCTTTTTGTTTTTCTTTCACTTGTATTCTCTTCTAATAGACTATAATATATATATGCTTTAATCTTTTATTCGTTTTCCATTTTTATCAGCCTCTAAGATAAGGTATTTCGGATTGTGTATGTTATTTTGGTGGCTTTGTAAAGCACCTGTGCCCGGGACTGCTTTTCGTCCTTTGCTGTGCCCAACGACGGCTGGAATTGACTGGAATTTTAATTTAATTGTAAGCAATTGACAGAAATACACAAAATCCACTTCGGAGTGTCGACCAAACGATATTAAGACGCCAGCAGCTGGCGTTGACATAAAAACGCAATAAAAAATACGTCCCCAAAAACGAAACGAAACGAAACGAGTGATTTCGCATAGTCAATGGAAAAACGAAGCTGGAATACCCTTTTGTGCAGAATGCCTGTTAGTTAAAACATTTAAGTTACTTATAATTCACTTTGAACTTAATCGGAGGTATCTATGAATATTTTAATGATTGATGCGATTGCCTTTCTCCAAGTAAAAGAGGGTATCGTCGGAAAAATCACTCAAAATCAATTGAATGTGGCCAACAGTGTTTGCCTGTCCCAATAAGGAAAATCAAAGTGAAAATAACGACGACAATGCGTTTTGTTGACTCTGTGCAGCCGCAACTTATTGGATTTTAACCGTGAGAAGCTCTTGACAACATTTGGTGGGGGGTAGTCTTTATTGGAGCAGAGCGACTTCTGACAGCGACAGTTGGTATGAGGGCGCAATGATTAAAAGCAGGGACATAAGCCTTTATAATTGTCCGTAAGTCCTGCGGTTGAAAGTCTTGGGTTCTATCGCATGTCTTATTGAAATTCAACAGTTTGCGTAAATGAATCGCACATGGGAGACAATTATAGTATACAATATACAAGAGCACAATGGAATGGCCACTTCCATGCCGTTTCATTGAAAATAAAGTACAAATAAAAATATTAACCGCAAAAGCGTTGCTCCCATCTGCCAGTTTTTCCCTTGGCTCCTCCAGCCTCTTTTTTGATGTGGGCGTGTGTGCAGTCGCCTGTATTTATGCATTTATAGTCGCTCATCTGTGGGTCGGGTCTGTGTGCGACGAGTATGCATATTGAATGGATAAATGGGATTTGCGACTATTTCGTCCTGGTTCTGGCCTGGGTACGCGCTTGACTGGGCTGTAGGGTCCCCGTGTGCCACCCCAATGGGACGAGCAACACTCCGGAAGCATTTTTGTTGTGCCATTTCCATTGTTATACATTTTCGATTTACACACACGAAGCAATAACGGGCCCATTCAACCCCATTCCATTGTATATTTCATAAACAAGAGCAAATAGGCTTTCACGCGAAGTTTGTCCAACTAATTGGCACTTTACCATAACTTCAGTTTAACAAAGATCTCAAAGATCAGGCTCTACTTATCATAACATGCCGATTCAGAATGGACAATTATATTATTTTATATTGAATTATGCCAAAAATTGAATGCAACGATTTTTAGCAGAGATGCGAACCTTTGCTTTTTAGCGAGACTCGAACCCAGTATTTTTATATCGATAACTTTCACATTGGGGCCAGAATGGGAAGCAACCACTCATATATAAAATAAGGGATTGGTGAATTCGAAATTCTGATTAAAATATTTTAAAAATTCTGCAAAAAATCCGCTTTAGAAACATTGCTTTATTATCAAGAAAATGGACTCAAAATATTCTTCCCGTGCCGTAATCCTATTGTAGATGTAGACTACGGACGCTGTGTAGTCTGACGACGGGAAATTGTCACTTAAGTTAATTGGTTAAAGTAGCAAAGACAGTAAAAAAAGAAAAGTAACACATACTCCGTTGACTCATTCCACAATTTTAATACACTTGATTAGCTACAAATTAAATACATAAATGTCATTCATAAAATGGCAACGTACTGCCAGTACACGATTCAGTGACAGGTAGTTTCAATTATTAGTGTAGTTGTACGTGTCCTCGAGGCGATGGCAGCGACGTCGTTTTGTGCAACGACCACAAATTGAAAACGGTGGCAGACACCCAATAAATAAAAATAAACTAAAAACTAGATAAATAACAAATATTAGCACGTGCACGCTGAAATGAGATTGATGGCTGGGAGCAGTGACTACTTTGACTTCTTGGACTCCAGAGGAGACGTTGCCTTCTTGGCAGGTTCCGGCAAACGCTCAATGGCTTGCTTGTACAGCTGATTCAGTCCAAATGTTGCACGCACATTGTCGCTGGAGAAGAAGAACTTCTGCAGCTTTCCCTTGGTATCCACGCAGGGCCGACGGTCGACTTCTTTGCCCTGCTGGAACAGCACAACGGTGGGCAACTGGCGGGAGAAGCTACTGTCCGAAATGCGATACTTCTGCGCCACATCCGGAAAACGGCCAATGTCAATCTTTCCAAATCGAAGATGCTCTGCGTTGTACTCGTGGGAGAGTTCGGCAAACACGGGTGCGAAGTTGACACAGCTCGGATTCCAAACGGTGTAGAAGCAAATCAGCCAACTGGTGCGCTTGTCCCGCACCAACTCATCCTCGAACACCTGGGAATTGCGGAAGTAGGTTATGTGCTCGGGCCCTCGGTATGACGGTTCCGGCAGAACCATGCCAACCAGCACGCACATCAGAAGGAAGCCCAGGCCGAAACGAAAGTCTGCATAGCCCCAGAGTATGGCATTGGCCACCTTTGTGTAGAGGAACGATGACGACAGATAGTTTATCATGGTGACGCTGCCGGTTTTTCGTGACCGTATCATTACGACGATAAGTAAAAAGAACAGTATCTCTGCCTCGCGGCTGTCAAGATCGCAGACATCGTCCTCTTCGCCAAGGGTAAAGATGCGGGTGCATATAAATTTCGTCTTCTTCGAAAGCAAATACGACAGGGCCATCAATATATTCACCCAGTAGTAGGGCATTGCGAGTGTTGCTAGCTGCTTTTTCCACGTCATGATGTAGTCGGGGGCTGCCTTGGCCGAGTTAGGTTATGCTTTTAATTAACAATTTCCCGTGTTTTTCTTTTTCTTAATTTCGGCAGAGTGTTGTTAATTTTAGCAATTTTAGTGTTATCGATCAAATATACCGTCAGGGCCTTCTAAATATACCAAAATATACCATTGCATCTTCAAAATATACCGTAGTCTTAAATCAGATTCCTCAATTTTGATCTTCTGTTTAATATTACCAGATAGTTAGGTCTCTATGCTTTAAAACTGTAATTTTTCTCGAATCATCATTCAATTCTCCAAGAGATCGGATAGTTTTCATGACTTTCTTTCATTTGAATGTTTTCAAGAAATGTTACGTATTTGATAATATGTGGATGACCCACCGGTATTATAGTATGGGCGTTAGTGTTTTCTATTTTCATTATTTAATATTAAAATTACGTTTTTCCAGCTGCTTTTAAATATTAATTATGACTTTATCTTAGACTGACAAAAATCCCTATCGGGAAGAGAGAAAATCCGCGAGGGGCATTAGAAAAACCAAGGGGAGTTTCGATTCCCTATATTCTTGAATAAACCACAAGAAGTGGAATTTAACAGGCGGATGATTTTCATTAAATATACCCTTAAATTGAACTAATTTTCGTTGTTGAAATATATCCAATTGTTATTAATATATCATTAATATTACCCCATGGTATTATTTTACGCAATTTTAGTTATCGATACAGTATTCTCTGACCCTCAGAAAATACCGGAAAATCTTTACTGTTTTAAATTCCTTGATTTTGATGTTCGGTTTAATAATACTATCACCACCAAACACATAATTTAACCAGATAGCTGAATCAAGTTTCTAGAGGACTGGCTTATTTTGAGGACTTCTCTTTTATTGGTTTGTTTATAACGTAAGCCACTATTCCGGTCCACACACGGTCCACTATTTATACAAGAAATTGTAGGAAGCAACTCGATTCAGTTTGGAAATTCTACCAGAACACTTGTAAAACTGACCCGTAATAAAGTAGTTTGTGGTCGACGTTTTTTTAGTAAATTTAGGGTTTTTAGGTAAATTAGTTACAAAATTTTCTGTGCCATTCAATAGGCAGGGCTAAACTCAGGTGGTTATGCGTATATATTCTGGTATAACCGAACATTCAATAAAAATGTAGGTGTGAAACACCCGCTACCTACCCGTCGATGACCTGTGGACAGTGGCACGTTCAACAACCTGTAATACAAAATTACTTCGAAAGATTTATCAACTTCCTGCCGAGAACATTGCCTTGAAGAACTTAAGATTTACTTCCTATTACATTCCATCCCGCCATGTTCTTTGAAATTCTATATCGAAAATAAATACTTTTAATACTTTTTTCCGACTTTTTACGCGTTTTCAACTTTCAACCAATCAAAATTCAAATTTTAACCAACCAGTGTTGTAAGCTGCTCGCAGTTGCCATGGCTGGCGCCAAGCATTTGTCGATAGCTCGACAATTTAAATCACATGTTGTTGATAAGGTTTATTATTCTGCTTGAATTTATTACGTCAGATTTTTGCAAGAGTCATTGGCGGCTCGTTGAACTTTGCTGAGAAGGTATCTTTCAAAGATGACCGGGGATATTCATTATCAGAGCACACGCCTGCCGAAAATAAAATAAAAAATATGTTAATCAGCAGAACTGGCTGGCTCTACGTGATCATAGACAGACACTCGCATTATCAGTTGAACATTTGTATTTTTCGGACCTCCTGTTATTTCTTTTTTGTACCATTTTACCAAAGAGCGTGTTTGATGAGAATTCATGCATTATAAACACACATTACAGAGTATCGCCTTAGCTACAAATCTGCATCATGACTTTGTGGGAACATTGTGCAGAGATTAAGTTTTATAGTAAACACATTGCGCGTCACCCAATTCAATGATTAATGTATGATTGTATGCATGTGGTCGCGGGTCATGGAGATCGGATCACCCACCTACATATTAATGTAATGTATATGCTGGTTTTCAATGTTTACATTTTCGAGTGGTAAAACCCTTATAAAATGTCTGTACTATTTTCTCACAGGAAAAATGTATTTCGTAAGATGCACACGTACCGCGGAGAGAAGGTTTTATAATACATTTATTTCAGTTGTCAACAATATAATTATTTTACTACAAAAATAAATAAACAACCTGCACTTAGGTCAGTTTTTAATATTATCAGTAACGTTCCAGACCATACATTGTACATACATATGTATGTATATGTACATACTTATGTATTAATGTACGTATAGTATACATTTGAATGTCACTCAAACTGGTTTAAGCTGCCTAATAATTGAGCTTTCGAACCTTAGATTAATGTATCTTCATAGTCAGCGGAGATCTGTAATCCTTCTTAGATCTTGCCCTGAGTCGGCTATAATAACCGTTATACGATTAACGTAATAACTGAAGCCGAATCAGGGCCTCTTTCTCTGTGCAGCACTTACATATTCGCTGACGCCTCGAAACATCCCTGGGAGCCGCCTCAATTCCAGCCGAGTCAAAACAAAACCAAAACAAGCGCAACTGCAGCTGATAATGTTGAGCCGAAAGCAAAATGGCGATCGGTGATCGCTTGCCTGTGGCTATCAAGGCAACCTGATCTCCCGTCTCTCTAACGGGTCCACATTTCGCTTATCGCTTATTGCCCATAGAAGCCTCGATTCCGATTCAGAAGGTCTGACCACGCGGTCTATAAATTGCAATCGATTCGAAGCGGCAAACTCAGTTCAGTTCTGAACCTTGTGCAAAGTGTGTTCGTCGTGAGCTAATGAAAATCGTCGTTGATCATCGAGAAAAACCAATCAAACAGTTTTGGCATTAAATGCCCAGTGGACAAAAACAAATTGTGCTTATAAATTGAATTTGATTGGCTTGACAAAGCAAATTTATATTCCCACAAAGAAACTCTTGGAAATATTTCGACAAATTGAAATATTCCCAATCCCCAAACTCTCCGCGGAATTTGATTTCTGTCTTTGAATGCTGCTGCAGCAAAACGAAAATTCAACCAAATTCAATCAGCATTTCACAGAGTGCTGGAATCAGCTAAGCACCCAGCGAAGGTCCGACATATTATCCGTTCTCAGCACCATATCTTTCAGCGGTAAGTAACAGCTAGGTAGCCTCTCAATGCATCTTAGCCCAAACTCTTTCTCGTTTCCCCCCACAGCTGCTAAGATGGCCACCATGCCCCAGGGTGCTTTTGCCGCTTGCAAGATTCGCCAGCAATTCAACGAACGCGAAATGATCGTCTCCCGCATGAGATCTGCGGCGGATAAGAATCCAGTTGACAACAACTCAACTCGTAAGTAGTGCACCCAGGAGCAATAGGTCAATGGGCCTTTGTTTACCCTCTCTCTGATTCAACCCGGTCTTCTTACAGAACGGGAATACACTCCGGTCAAGTATAATGACATGCTAATGAAGTCCATTTGGGGTCTATACAATCGTTATTCGCCGCACAACGTCAAGAAGAACGAATACGCCCCCACCAAGTGATACCCTAGCCAAGGCGCAGCTGCTTTGCTTATAAGGAAGCTGCTGTGCCGTGTTGTTGTCTGTACCCCTTTCGAGGGCATAGGCCGACCAAATTAATATATATACTCAACGATATATACACACATACTTATATAACCAACCCCCCAACCCCTTTAACCTGCTCATGAAAAATGAACAACAACAAAAATAAGAAGAGGTAATGTTAATCCTTGGTAACAAATTTGAATTTAATTAATCACATCTACTCTGATGCAGTAATATTTAAATTACAATAAAAATACTTATGATGCAAAGCACTCAATTTAAGTAGCACGACTCGTAGGTCGGCACCATGTACTTGATATTGATGAAGGCATCCTCGCCGCCGTGCAGCTCCAGCACCTGGAGCGTCTCATCAATCAGATCGCCAAGGTTCAGATTGTTCTTTTGGGCATAGTCGATCTCGTCGCCACAGTTTACTGCAGGCAAAATTGTTAAATCTTACATAGAGTAAGGGAAGGTGAGAGCCAACTTACAGTTTTTCACTTTGAAAGCGTTAAACATTGGCAGCAATTGTCTGTAGAAGGGCACCAGTGCCGGACCCACCTGATCCGAGGACATCACCAGTTGTTGTATTATCTTCAGTGTCGTGCACATTACCTCCAAATTTCTTGTGCTCAATGCGTCTAAAATGGTAATGGAAAAACCGAGGAGAAGGTTCGGTTCGGTTCGGTTCGGTTCGGTTCGTCGAGGTGAGCGACAAAGGTGCAAATTAAACGGAAAAAGTTCGAGGCATTTGCGTGCCAGGCAATTCCAATTTGCCCCTTTTTTTCCCATCTACTCACTCTTCAGAGGCAATATTAATTGCGGTATTACGGTGTGTATTTTGTCTCCGCCCGCAAGCAGTAGATCCGTCACTCCCTGGCGGGCATAGGTCTTATACGGATGCTTTGCTTCAGCCAAACCATCGAAGAAGAGCGGCAGATAGAGACTGTAGTCCAGCTTGTCAATGTCCACCTGCGGATATAAACAGCAGAGCATTGCCAAGATTTGAAATGGATAGATTCAAAGAATGAGTGGGGATGAGGGTTCAAAGTTCGCGTCAAAGTTCGGCAATTCCCTGGGCAAGCAGTATAAATGTGCACGCAATGCTTGTTACGGTTTTTTGATTTCTATTAAGATGCCTTTTATTTATTTATACTTTGCAAATGGAATCTTTTTCATTACGAATTGCAAAATGGAAATACACCTTCTCTAATCTTTACTTATAATATGTATTGTTTTTGTCAACGAAAGTCCACACAAGCAGGATTTCACCTCATGTTGGCCTACTGATCAGGGGCGACACCGTATTTTATTTGAGCTGTATGTCTTTTGGGCATAAAGATTTGCCATAAAGTTCAATTTTATTTGATGACTTTAGGCGACTGTCAATTGCGTGAACTGCTATGGGGCTGACCTTCAACCCATATGACGCAAATAACATAATGCCACTCACACATCACTCATATGCACTGAGCAGTCACGGAGGCATTTTGGCCTGGATAAACAAACGCACCACTTCGAAGCGATTTCATGTTATATCTCTAACCAAAAGACACCCAAGAACCCAAGGCCTGTGACATTGAAACAACAAGAAAGGGTCACGCCACATACACACATATGAAATGTGGATGGATCCTCCGCCTACACCTCTACACGTATTATGTTCTAGCATTTTCTGCCGGGCTGACTGATTGACGCTTGGACGGCGCGACGTTTTGAATGCCAGCATTCTGATTCCCGGCACCCGTACGACTGTTCTACTGACTCCGGAAATAGACAATGGCATATTATTTGTACACTGGTGTTTTTAGCTGCAGCTTTGGCTTACACTTGAAATAATTGGACACGCAGGTGTAAGGGAATCAAAGCGAAACCAAAGTATGAGTTGTGACCTCAAAACATGCAATATTAAATTGTTAAAAAACAAATAAGAGATCATCTTTGCATTTTTGTACTCACCGTCCATCCAATCTTATCGCCACCGCAGAGATACTCCATTTTGATGGGTAAGTCACCACGATCGAAGTACATTCGAAAGAGAGTGCCTCGCCCCGAGTCGGTGCCTGGAGGGCAGGCATTAAAGCCCATTCCCAGATTGAGTGTGGAAATGGATTTTTGTTGCCTTTTTAGGCCTAAACAACAATAAGGTGTCATTAGGAAAGCAAGCAGTAAGTAAGCAATGGCTGATGGGGTAGACAGGAGTACGCACATTTCGGATTTGGGGCCCGCCCCCTGGCACTTGCCGTTGTCGCGGCGGTCTCGTGTATTGGCCCGTTGATGACAACGGTATTTTTCTGCTGCGACTGTATGGAAAAGGGCGGCACATAACGGGGTCGCACCGCCGCCCCGTGGATGCCACTAAGTGGACGTAATTGCGGTGGATTAGCCGATTTAGAGCGATGCTTCAGCGATATGGAGGTGGCATGGTAGTCGTGCGACGGTCGCGTTCCGTAGGCGTTTGCTGTGGATATGCGTGCCGTTTGAGCCATTTTTGCCGTACAACTTTGCCCGCGTAGTGAGAACAACAAACTGAGCGAAGGAATTTTCTAGCCATCAGTAGGTGGCGGCTCCTGGTCTTTTGTGTTGCTGTTGGGTGTCGTTTCTATGGAGCGCGTTGCTAGGGTACCCCAAAAGGCATACTGACTGATAAGGATTTGCCAAATGTAGCACATAACGCGGCCCACTGTACTCTCGGCAGTTCTCATGCAGCAACAATGATTGAATAATGCTGTATAGCATATCAATACAAAACATTAGCCCTCAAGGCGCCTGGCCTGCCACTTTAATATGCATTTTCGTATCTCCATACAGATGTTCATACAAACATTGATATATATATGTATGTAGGCACGTTTTAGGTCAATGAACCTGGATGTAGCCGGGCCTGAGTTGAATCAGAATTTCCAGAAACCTTCAGTACATACATATTGTACATACATATATTCAATAATCATCAATATTTGTACATATAAATTCATTTTTAAAAGTGTATAAGGAACATAGAGTATAGGAACATACATAGGAGAAGGCTTATTGCATCCCTACATCACACGAAAACTTTCCTAAATGTATTCCATTTGATTGTACCCACATCTTTGTCACATGTTTCAAATAATTATACTTTGGCGCGCAGCTCTAGCAACCATCCAGGTGATAGTATCGATAGAATTAGTGCTTTCTTAGAATCGGCATAGTTCTATTTTTATATTGATCTTCTTGATTTCTACCTCATTTCTATAAAATCCAATAGAAGAGAATCGCAATTAAGATCAATCCGTATTGTAGGAAATTTGTTTATCCATCGAATAAACGTACATATATCTTAAGAGCTGAGAGTCACAGCTGTGTAGCTAGTTATATTAAGCCGAAAGTAAAATCGAGGAATATAGCCAACAAAAGGGAAACTAATGTTGTTTACCGGTTTAAATGTAGGTGGGCTAAATGTGATAAGTTCGTTCATTCCTTGGTATATTTACGGTATATTTTAAACATGAGAACGTATATTTCTAAGGGTCACTAATGGAAAGAAAGAACAAATGAGTGTGAAAGAAAAATCAAACAATTAAACCTGTTTTTAGAAACAATCCAACAAAAAGTAGCCATTACAGTAAGCTAATTTGCAGAGAATTGATTGATAAATCGAATAAAAATATACTTTTAGAGCTGAGAGTCCTAACTAGCTGGTAATATTAAATAGAACTTCAAAATCGAGGAAAACGATTTAAGATTACGGTATATTTACAGTATATTTTGAAAATTCAAGGGTATATTTCGGTATATCTTATCGATAATTCCGCGGTTAAATACCACAAAGAACAAATGAGTGTAAAAAAAATGTCGCTTTAAATTGACAATTATCTTTATATTTTAGTGCTAAAATAGATATATACGCGCAAATATTGTGCTTGTGTGGCTGAGACTGAAGTGTATTATGGCGGGTCACATGTCTTCCAATTCGAATGGGGAGTTGAAGAAACTTTCGGAGGAGAGTTTACTGCAGCCCCCGGAAAAGGTGTTCGACATTATGTACAAACTGGGCGAGGGAAGCTACGGGTCCGTCTACAAGGCCCTCCACAAGGAGAGCTGCTCCATTGTGGCCATCAAGCTGGTGCCGGTGGAGTCCGACCTGCACGAGATCATCAAGGAGATATCAATTATGCAACAGTGCGATTCTCCGTATGTGGTGCGCTACTACGGGTCATACTTTAAGCAGTATGACTTGTGGATATGCATGGAGTACTGCGGGGCGGGCAGCGTTTCGGACATAATGCGCCTACGCAAGAAAACGCTAACAGAGGACGAGATAGCCACCATAATGTCGGACACGCTGAAAGGACTGGTCTATCTGCATCTGCGTCGGAAAATACATCGAGATATCAAGGCTGCCAACATACTGCTCAACACGGAGGGCTATGCGAAGCTAGCCGACTTTGGTGTGGCTGGCCAGCTGACAGACACAATGGCCAAACGGAACACGGTCATAGGAACACCCTTCTGGATGGCCCCCGAAGTTATTGAGGAGATTGGCTACGATTGTGTGGCGGATATTTGGTCCCTTGGCATCACATCCCTTGAAATGGCAGAGGGAAAGCCCCCCTACGGTGATATACATCCCATGCGGGCTATTTTTATGATACCTCAGAAGCCGCCGCCTTCGTTTCGGGAACCAGACAGATGGAGCACCGAATTCATTGATTTTGTGAGCAAATGCCTGGTGAAGGCTCCCGATGAACGTGCCACAGCTACAGAGCTGCTGGAGCATGAGTTTATACGCAATGCCAAGCATCGCACTATTTTGAAGACCATGCTGGAGGAGACCTGTGCCATTCGAGAACAACAGCGAGCCAGTCGGGCTGCTGGCGGAGTGTTGGCCTCTAGTCAGGCCAAGAGTCTTGCCACCCAGGAGAACAGTATGCTGCACAACATGCAGGAGGAAGAAACCGAATTCAATGGCACAGGGAAGACCTTCATCGATGATCCTGGCACGCTGGTGCCAGAAAAATTCGGTGAATATCAGCAAAGCTCGGCTTCAGATGCAACTATGATATCCCATCCGGAGCCTGATATTGACGAAGGCACCTTGGGACCGGGTGGCATCCGAGGTTTGAGCAGGGCAACGGCAATAACGGCAACCGGCGTGACTGCTGTGTCTGCCTCATCCCCACTGGATGTACCAGCAGTCGATAGTGGTACCATGGTGGAGCTCGAGTCAAACTTGGGTAAGAAATATCTAAAACAAATAGAATTGAGAAAGGATTAGTACCTTTTCTTTGCATTTTAGGCACAATGGTTATTAACTCTGACTCGGACGACTCGACAACGGCTAAGCGCAATGACGATCAGAAGCCACGCAATCGGTATCGTCCTCAGTTCCTGGAGCATTTCGAACGTAAGAATGCGGGCGATGGACGTGGAGACGACAAGGCGACGGCTACAGAGTATTCCCCAGCGGCAGCCGAGCAGAAGCAGCAGCAACAGCAGCAACAACAACAGGAGGAGCAGCATCTGGCCAGTGGAGCCAACGACGTAAGCAACTGGGAGCACAACATGGAAATGCAGTTCCAGCAGATATCGGCAATAAATCAGTATGGATTACAGCAGCACCAGCAACAGCAGCATGTGCTCATGGCCTATCCACTGATGAATGATCAACTCATTGCCATCAACAATCAACAGAATCTTCTGCGTAGCAACGCTACGCCCCTGGCTCAGCAGGGACACCCGGCTGTGGCTGCAGCTCAACCGCCGCCCGCATATCAGAATCAACATGTGCACTCGCAATCGCACGCCTATGTGGAGGGCGAATTTGAGTTCCTTAAATTTCTTACCTTCGACGATCTGAATCAACGTCTCAGCAACATTGATCACGAAATGGAGCTGGAGATTGAGCAGTTGAACAAGAAATATAATGCCAAGCGGCAGCCCATTGTGGATGCCATGAATGCGAAGCGCAAACGCCAGCAGAATATCAATAATAATCTGATTAAGATATAGAAATAGCGACTCACAACTTTGCAAGGCAACAAAAACATAGAATTTGAACTCACGAAATACCCTCTGCGTTAAGTTGATCATAAAGAAAGTGCGTTTAAGCTACAGCAGCAGGTTCTTTCTCACCCAGAAATGTTGCTGATCAATCCATTCAGTGCAGAGGGCTCGAAACAAAACGCAAGAAATGAAAACACAAAAGCTTTATTGTTAAATGCAGTGAAAACAGGAATGAAATGTGGTTATAAACGTCGTCGGAAACACATACACACATACCCTACATACATACATACATACATATATTAAATAGCGCACGAACACTTTTCCTTTTTGTTTCGTTTAAATTTTGTTCGATTGCAAGTTTCATTTTGTTTCGCTTCACATTTAAAATATATTTTTGATCTACATATGGATCTATGGATCAATGAAGACATTCTCGAATCGACAAGATATTTTAGCATCTCGCAGCTGCCTGCATTATCTACTGCCTAAGTCCACTCCAAATTTGATAAGACTACGTACAATGTTCTTCCCAGTTAACTATGTAACTGTTAACCTATAATCTCTACCTATATTACCTACTTTTATTTTTGTGTCTTCGTGCGAACCCAAACAAAAAAACAAACAACAAACACACAGAAAACCCGTCAAGCAATAAATATAAAAAGAAATACGTTTTTACAACGCATTAGAATGCATATTTTTCGAAAGGTATATTTATCAAAGCAAAATGCACAGAAGCACTCACATTTATACATACATACTAGTACTTTTAGAACTTATAACTAATTTAACTAATAAATATAGATATATGGTAATATATGCAAAAAAATCCTTGTATACAGATAACTTTGTATAATATAATCTTTCATTCTTATTTACCTTAAAAGCGTATAGTCGTTGTGCTTTGATAATATTTTGATAAAGGTAGATTTAGCTATGGTTAAAGCGTAGTCTCTAGACCTACATAAGTCTAGTCTTGTATGTCCATTTGTTCAGTCGCCTGTTGCATGTCCTGCAGCTGGGCACGCAAATCCTCGGGCAAGCTATGCTCGTTCAAGGCACTTGGATCCTCCCCATCGACGACAATCTCCTCAACATCTGGGGCACGTGGCAAAAATTCCACATCCGTGTAGAGCCTACCAAAGATGTCACGCGCATTGGCAATGGCATCATAAAAGTCCATCTCGAAGCTAGGTGCGTCTGTATAGAAAACAGCATCATCCGCACCAACTTTATCGGGTTGGGACTGCGTAGTAAGGGTAAAGTAGGAGCTGAAGACGATTTCTGGAGTGGAGTTCTGGAAAAGCTGCATTGTAAATGGCCTTAAATCTTCAGCAGGATCATCGGAAACAGCGGGCGTAGTCACATGAAAGAGATCTGCAATTTTGTTGGGCATGAAAAAGAGTTCAAATTTTAGTTGGCTACTACTACTTACACAATCCCTTCGGACAAGCTCCAGAAAAGTGCGAGAGCTGGATGAAGATGGCTTCCCGGACTCCTTCCATTAGGCGGAGGATATTAACGCCACCGCCACCCTTATTAAGCACCTCATTGCCCAAAGGTGTGGAGGATAAAAACAAGCCCCGTGATAGGTGAGGACGCATAACACAGTCGCGTGATGCTGGCAGATATCTAGGAGCAGAAACCACATGTTTCGCACGGAATGTTGTTCCGGCGCTGCTTATCAAAACTTCTTTGGAGTTGGCATCCACGGCACAGTCATCTACGGATCGTTGCAAGCAATAAATGCCCCCGTAGACAGCACACTGACGACAGAAGCTCTGAGGGAATTCCCCACAGCCATACATGGGATAGAGAAACGGTGTGTTGCCATAACGACCGAGACTTCGGAGAAAACGCTGCGTGCGCAGCATTCCCTCCTCGAAGCTGGTGTTGGGGCCACACATGGCAATGGCCTGCATCACGCACGATGCAATCTTCTCCGTCACACGCTGTGCCTGCAGATACTCGGCAAACGTTCTGCCCCGAAAAGCCAGAGTATCCTCGTTGCACTTGTCCTCGCCGTAGTCATTGCACGCATTCATAAATTTCATCAGCAGCCGCTTCTCCACTATGGTCAACGATTTTGTATTGAAGATATCACTGCGAGAACAGGGTATGGAGACAATATTTCCGTTCTGCTGCATACACACATTGTCCACGGCCCGGAATTCCGTGTAGCGGCATATGTTGGACTGGATGAGCAGCTGCACAAGCTCACCAGAGGAGTAGAGAATTCGTGGACAGAGATCAATGCAGAATCGTCGCGACATGGCCAGCACTGTCTCCCGCGTCCACTGCTGCCCAGTCTCTTCTTTCATCTCATCTCCTTCTGACGTGGATGTGTCGCCAGATTCGTCGTGCCAGGTGTAGCTTCCGTTGCGCAGTGTCGAGTGTAGTACAGCATCACTGGCCAACAGCCGAATCAGGTCTTCAACGCCTACTGAGCCCCAAACATTACCGTAGTAGTCATTGCTGTCCAAATGGAGAACGGTCTTGCCCACCCGACTGGCCGCCGCGGCAATGCAAGATTCAGTGAAACCTGAAAAGGACAGCCAGATTTGTATGACTCATACGCCCTTCAAGCTACATTCAATGCCCAACTTACCTGTGCCTATGACTATTAGGTCAAACTGCTCCGGCAAGTCATCCGCCATTATAAGAGGTCTTGTCCAGATAAAGACAAAATTAACCCGAAATATCAAATATAACAATTTGTTTATTGTTTAATAAATTGGCAGTCCGTGTGACCGTGGATTAATCGATCAAATATACTGAAAATGGAGGGAGTGTTGGTAAATCAATATATTTTCAGAGTTTTACCATACTGTAACATGTGAAATCAACAGGTGCACTTCTCGATTTTGAATTTCATTTTGAATATTACTAGCAAATGAGGCTCTCAGCCCACAGAAAATTGATCATACAATCGGATTAAATTCAGTTTTTATTTCTGAGCGTCCTAACAAGCTGATAATGTTAAATAGAATATCAAAATCAATTAATATGATGTAGGATTCGGTATATTTACGGTATGTTTTACAATAGCAAAGATATATTTCATATGGTGCTACCATGGCAACGGGAAAACGGTAAACAAAAGCCGGAAAATTGTAGATCGCAAAATGGGTGCTTTTTCTGTATAGAAAAAAGTTTGTATTTAGGATAAAATGTCTTTCGAGAAGATACTCTACAAATATGAGGACCCGCACGGCATCGGCGACGTCTACTTCATTTGGCAAAAGGCTTTGCTTGCGACTACAGGTACTGATGGATCTGTGGCGCTGTACAATCGCCAGGGACAACTGGTGCAGCGCATAATCCTCGCAGGGTGAGACCCTCCCACATAAACTATATTCAAACTGCATCAAAATAATTCCATTAGGCTCTGTTCAGGATTTGCATGGGACAATGAGGGCGATCTGCTGGGAATCATCACCAGCGGCTCCCCGAACATAACTCTCTGGGACTATGGCACGCAGGAGAAGATCAGCGTTGAAACTGGACTACGCGATCCCCTTACGTGCATACTATGGTCAAAACAGCAGCAGCTGTTGGCCGTTGGCACGGGACGAGGAAACCTGGCGATTTACAACCACCGCAGTGGAAAGCGCCCGACCCCGGTGCTGGGTAAGCACAGCAAGCGAATAACATGCGGTGCCTGGTCGGCACAGAATCTGCTGGCCCTTGGATCAGAGGACAAGAGCTTCTCGTTGAGCAACGAAGATGGGGACACAGTGCGTGTGGTGCAGCTGCGGGATGCACCCACCGACATGTATTTCGCTGAAATGGCGAATGACGATCGCATTGCTGGAGACAATGCAATCAGCATGATCATTGGAAAGCGAACTTTGTTTCTGTACTACTTGCCAGACCCGGAAAATCCCACAGAGCTGGGCTTTCAGAGTCGCTACGGATCACTACTGCAACACAAATGGTTCGGGGACGGCTACATATTGCTGGGTTTCTCCAACGGCCATGTGGTGGCCATTTCCACACACCCCAAGGACGTGGGACAGGAGTTATGGCAGGTGAAAAATCATAAGGATACGCTGACAGGCTTGGCCTATTGTCCGACACTAGACATTGTGGCTTCTTGTGGAGATGACAGGTGAGACAATGATTTAATTGCTAAATATTGATAATATTCCCATCCTATGATCAGCAGCATAAAGATCCACTCGATTACAAATCTGCAAGAAACGGAGCGCATCATTACAGTGCCAGATCATGCTGGCGTCCAAATGATCGACTGGTCACCGGATGGTCAACTGCTGGCCGTAACTACAAATAGTGGCACCGTCTATATCTATGTTACCAAGCTCCCTCAGATATTTGCCGTCTCCGCACCGCGGATCGTTATGCTGAGCAGCCTGGCAGAGGTTTCCATTTATGTGTATGCGCCGGACAAGTCCAAACCACTGCCCTTCCGCTTGCCCCTGGAGGGAGAGCCTACGTTTATAGCTGTTGGCCCTTACAACTTTGCCGCTGGTATTGACAAGCATGTTTGGATCTACGCTTTGGGCATGACACTGGGGGAAGAGCCCCGTCCGCTGAGTGAGCGGGATTTCCCGCGGAATGTGTCCAATATGAGGATGAATGCTGAGTACTGTGCCGCGCTCTGTCCACCCCAGTTGATTCTGCAGGCTATCAGTACAGATAATCCCAATTGCAAGGACAAGCTACAGGCCACTTTTCCCAGCGCTCTGCCGAACATGCCCAACGATGCGGTGATTACATGTTTTGCCTTGAGTCAGGAACTGTTGGTGTTTGCAACCGATGTGAGTCTAGATCTTAGCCAGCATTTAAAGCTCTCCCTACAGCTGAGTTGTTTGATCTTTTTCAGATTGGACATTTGGTGTTTTACTCGCTGGAAAAATGGGACAGTTGTACAATCTACCGTCACAGCATGGGCATTCGCCAGCTGTTTGTGGACAGTGAAGGAACTAAGATCATTTTTATCGACGAACATGCTCAAGGATATCTTTTCCTACCCGCACTGGAGGAAGCCTTGCTCATACCGGACATTCCAAAGCAATGCCTCGGCTGCCTATGGGATCTCACACAGCCGAACATTTTTATTAGCTACGATGCCAGAATTGTGAACACCCACGTATTTGTGCGCCACTCCGTGCAGGGCACACACACCCTCAAGGTGGGCGAGTCTAAGCTGAATCCTGGCCAATTTCCTTTGCTACTCTGCGGCGGCGAAATGGCACTCCACGTGGACGGCGGACAGTACGCCACACAGTCCCTCAGCACCCATGTTTTGAATCCCAGCAACAGCCAGACGGCGAATCTCCAACTGCTCCTTCGCCTCAGGAACTATGACGAGGCGTACAAGTTGTGCGAGCAGATGAACTTGAGCAGCGCATGGCGAGAGTTTGGCGAACAGGCGACTGCTGATCTAGAACCCGACATTGGTAAGATTATTACCACTCAGCACTCCAATGTCTATATATCCAATTGCTCTTTAGCTATTCGAGCCTATAGACGATTGGGCGACGGTGCTCTGGTACATGCTTTGAGTGAGCTGCGATATGTAGAAGATCTGGACATGCTGATCGGCTGCTGCTGCACGATTTTGGCTCAGTACGAGCAGGCCAAGGAACATATGCTCAAGGGCGTATACACAAGAGCGGCTCTCGAACTGTGTAGAGACCTTCTCCAATGGGATCAGGCCCTTCTTCTGGCGCACAAGCACGACCCACAAGAGGTGCCCTACATAGCGAGGGAATACGCACAGCAACTGGAATTTACGTATGCAAATTGTCAGAGCAACTAGAGATCAGGAATTCTATGTTTTTCCGTTACTTTCCAGTGGTAACTATGCGGACGCTTTGTATCACTACGAGAAGGGCTACAAGGAGGATTTAATTAACGACAAGGAGACCGAACAGTCGGCTGCAATGGAAAGTACTCCTGAGTACGAGGAGCACGTACGTCTATGCAAGATGGGCATTGCCCGAACATCAATACGTGCCGGAGACTTTCGACGAGGCGTAAGTAATTATTTCTCTGTGAAGTGAATTACTGAAACGTTAATTACTCGTCCACCTACAGATTCAATATGCCGTGGAGCTACTGGATAAGCAGCTTCTCTTCGACTGTGCGGAGCTATTGGCTACTGTCGGACATCTGACCGAGGCTGCGGGTCTTTATGAGCGTGGAGGGTTTTACGATGAGGCCTGTGGCCATTACATTGCTCTGAAGATGTGGCATAAGGCCAACAATGTACTTTCCAAGGTGAAGAGCAGCAAATTGCATGCAGCCTATGCCAAAGCCAAAGAGAGTGACGGCCATTTCGAAGAAGCCATTCGGTGCTATCGCATTGCTGGGGACTTGGATGCATGCGTGAGGATTTACCTTGATCATTTGTGTGATCCTCATGCAGCCTCGGAAATTGTGTTGGAATCACGATCGATGGACGCTGCTAAACTGCTGGCCAAGTTTTACCAGAAGATTGGAGATATAGAGCAGGCTCTTCAGTTTCTCGTTATCTGCGGCTGTGTGGAGGAAGCCTTCGCTCTTGCCCAGCGCCACAACAAGCTGCGGCGGCATGGCGAACTCCTGGAACGCTACGAAAATGCGAAATCCTCCGACTATCTGGCCCTGGCTCACTACTTCGAGAGTGAGAAGTATACACTGCAGGCTGGAAAGTATTACTTTTTGGCCCGTGAATTCACCAAGGCCATGCGGTTTCTGCTGAAAGCCTCTGCGTTCAACAACGAGGAACAGCTGGCTCTCTCTCTGGCAATTGATTGCGTGGCTACATCGAACAACGAGCAGCTGGCCTCGCAACTCATCGAGTTTCTCTTGGGAGATGTGGATGGTGTTCCCAAAGATCCACGCTACCTGTTCCGCCTGTACATGGCACGAAAGCACTATAAGGATGCGGCCAAGACAGCCGTCATAATTGCCAATCAGGAACAGATCGCAGGAAACTACAAATCAGCCCGGGATCTGCTCTACTCCATGTATCAGGAACTGCGGCGGAATAACCTGTCAGTGTCGGCCGAAATGCGGCACAATTTGATCCTTCTGCACCGATACACGCTCGTCCGCATACATGTCAAGCTGGGAAATCATCTGTTAGCCGCAAAGCTATTGGTGCAGGTGGCTGCTTGCATATCCCAGTTCCCAGAGCGTAAGCAGAGACTTGTTTGTATTGTGTTTGGACCGATAGGTTTATTGCCTTTTCAGACATTATACCCATTCTGACCTCCACGGTCATTGAGTGCCAGCGTGCCGGTCTCAAGAAGTCTGCATTCACCTATGCCTCCACGTTGATGCGTCCGGACTACCGAAATCAACTGGACACTCGCTATGCCAAGAAAATTGAATCTGTCGTCCGAAAGGCCCCAAAGGGTATTAAACAGTTGCGCGATGAGATTGACGATGAGACCATGGAGTGTCCCATATGCGATTCCAACTTGGCCAATATGGAAGTGACGTGCTATAGCTGCAAGACAACGCTACCCATCTGCATAGCAACGGGTCAGCACATCATCAAAACTCTAATGACCTCCTGCCCGCAATGCGATTTTCTCTGCTTCCGTGCTGAAATGGAAAAGTGAGTCGAAGCTGTAGTAAAGGTCTAATGTGGTATTATATCCTTTATTCTTATTTTAGAATACTCTCTGAGAATGGCGAATGCCCCATGTGCGGGGAGCAAGTGGCCCCCGAACAGCTGCTGGATGTGGAGGACATACGTCCATACATCCTGGCGGCATCTTAGAATCGAGTGTCAACATGACTGGAATAAACGAATAGACTGCACAGCACCATAAAACACCAAATAATAGATTTAAGTTGAAAGCACATATAACACTTTTAAATCACAAAACAATACGTTTATAAATAAACACCTCTTAAAGCCAAGTAATTTTCCACAGTTCTATCGCAAAACACTCGCAAACGAGATTAAACGGGAGCAAAAGTTTCCCGCAATGTGTAATTTGAGTTTTCGTGGGTTAAGTCACGCGATATAATTTGCGATCTTTTGGTTTGCTGGGTTGTCGTTTCATGGTATTTTTACAACGCGTTAGTCAATTTTGAAAACGCCGTGACTAATTTGTCCGAGCTTGCGAATTTTGATTTATTTGCATTCTAAATTCTTATTTAATCATTCCCAAAGATTTGTGATATCAACTGCACGTCCCAGTAGATCCTAGTCAAGGATATAAGAGATGGCTGATTTTGTCAAAGTTAATGTATCCAACTCGCATAACGATGCCGTCGCATTCGAGGTGAAGCTTGCCAAAGACTTGACCATCGATGCTCTAAAGGTACGTCCACATGGAGACATATTTCCTTAAAATCTAACATTCCAGGCAATATCCACTCTCATGTTGGTTTCTTTCTGCAGAGTAAGCTGGAAATATTGACGGGAGGCAGTGCTGGCACGATGAAAGTAGAAGTGTTCAAGGGCGACAAGTGCTTGGGCAGCCTGGACAACAACGATGCCCAGCTGGGATACTATGTAAATTGCGATGGCCTTCGCCTTCACGTCATCGATACCTTCGCCAGCTTCTGCTTTGACGCCCCCGTTGAGAAGTTCGAGCTGAGCAAAGACCAGTACGACCAAAGGTCCGACTCTGTGCGGAATTACCTGAAACAAAATCGCCTGGGGAAGTACAACGAGGAGGAAATGCAGCAAATTGAGGAAAAGAAGCGTCAGCAAGCGGAAGAGGTGCAAAGGCAGGCCGAGCTTTGTGTCCTTGATAAACGATGCGAGGTATATGAATAGAACCTGCAAGAGAACAATATATTGATTGCTCTACCCTCTGATGCTTTTCAGGTGACTGTGCAGGGCAATCCAAGACGCCGTGGTACGATCAAGTACAATGGACCCCTTGAGGGAAAGAGTGGTACATTCATTGGAATACAATATGATGAACCACTGGGAAAGAATAATGGAAGGTACCTACCTGTCCATCATGACACACACGATTCTAAAATGCCCACTTATGTCTTTCCTTCCGCATTGCAGTGTCAACGGAAAAGTGTACTTTGTGTGCCCTCCAAACTATGGTGGCTTCGTCTCGCCGTTATCCGTGACTGTGGGCGATTTCCCCCCAGAAGACTTCAACCTTGATGAAGAACTCTGAACATTTTTCCATCCAACTATCCAGACTCGCATCGCACATCTCACACTTTAAATGAAAGACTTAACAAAAACCTAACTTTAGTTATGCCATTTTATATTTATTAATTAAAACATCTATGTATGTATATCAGATAATCTTACAACATGATTATTTGTAAATTCTATAATCGGTTTTATCATTTTTTCTGATTTAATGGTGTTGTCAATCAATTCACATATTTTTATTTTACGCGTAACTCAACCTTTTGTTGACAAAATAAATACCAGAAGTAAGAATACGCTATCAAATATTGTGCAATAAGGATCTGCGGATTGATGACCGCTGATTGATGACAACAGAACTGTCTGCAAACTGTCAAAGATCTCTTCTAGGTTGGGCGGTAGGGGAGCTTTCTAAGTGAGGATATTTTCCGAGGCAATATATGTATTAAGCTTGATTGCTTTATATGTATATTTATGCTTGTATTATATACTTATGTGTGTGTGAATAGGGTGTATGCATGTATGTACTTTTCATTCTTAAAGCTAATATTTATTAATAAATTGCAATCAGCTGTCGTTTAACAACAAATACATATATATAAAACGTTGCATGCATTTACTCGAAGGTCTAGAAGTGTTTTAGAAATGCGTCACAATCATGATGGTTTGCAAACTTTAAGTGTAACTATGTTTTGGTATTAATAGACTGATTTTGAGCCTCCACATACTTGTCAAATCAACTAAGATAAATGGTCTGTAACGTCTTTTTCTACATCTCACTTGTTGAGATCGGTTCTGCTTTAGTAAAACCCATTTTCTTCTCCATAACGCATTAAAGTCTGATTCCGCACAAAGCTCAGGTCCAGCCCCTATGCTCTGTGTGTTTGGGTTATCCGAATAGAGTTAAACTTGGTGGGCAACTATGTAAATAATTGGCCATAATTGCATTCGAGTTTTACATATATTTCGTTTCCGATCGGTTGAGTAAACTTGAAGCCTTAACAGTAGATAATATATGTACGTACATCTCTTTCCTGTGTTCTATGAACTGTTCAAATTGAATGAAATTAACCAAAATATTCAGGTATACAAGTACCAATTTATACCAACTACCATATTCGAGCAGATCTTAACATTTACAATTGCTGCTGCTGTTGTTGTTGATTTCTCATTCCATCAAAGCACTGATACTTTATACTAATATACCTGATGCTGCCCTAAAGCTTCGCAAACAACGTTCATTAAAGTATCTCTTAAAAATGAAACAACCCGAATTTGGATATCAGTGTATATTGTGTACTTTGATAACTTTCTTGCCAAGCAATTCTTTTTTTGTTTTTACTGGATATCGACACATAAATGCAGTTTATAGAGCGTTGATTTGTTCTTGTTAATATTTATTATTATTGTTTTATTGAATTGTGTGTGTGTGTGTGTGTTTGTTTCTCTTTTGTCATGATTATATTTATATACTTGTATTTTGTTGTCCTAACAATTACGTTATTGTATGTAAATGTGTGCGTATCTATGTGGGTTCTAATGCATTGTCAGTGTAGATACAGAGCTCGTCTGCTCGTTTGTTATACGAGCACATACATATGCATGTTGTAGTTTATCCAATCCGTTAGATCGATGAAGGATACTAACATGTACGAGTACTACTATTTACTTGAGATTCTGTGCATGCACCGACCCAAATATTTTAGCAAAACATACATACAACAGATGCGTATTCTACATATCTCTTCACATATCTAGAATTCTATTTCGCATGTGGTACGACGACCCGGTTCCATTATATTTAGAGTGTTGTGGTGCGTAGCATTTCCACATGCGATTTGGTGTTTGGTTTCTCCTCAGCCTGTTCAGATGGGACCTGTGACTCCTTTGATATTGTGTTCGTCCTAGGTGCACCTTTCTTTTCCGACCCACCGTGCCTGAAGGCTGTTAGTTTGCGCACAATGAGGCTGCCCGTGTGTTTGAGGTTCCTTTTTATTCGATTACTTCCGCCGCTGCCGCTGCCACTGACACTGTCATCCCCTCTGCCCTTTTGGCCACCGATGTACGTAGATGTGGTCGTTGGGCCTTTGGTAGCCGATTTGATAGATTCATGCGCTTTGTGCTCAACGCCCTCGCCATCCTCCTCCAAAATTGCGTTAATCGTATTTAATTCACTGCAGAGGGGCAGGACAATTGAATCGCTGGGCTGCGCATCAATACCCAGCGAGTCCTGATCACGCACTATGCCGTGCCGTGCTGCCTGTATATCGTCGCCCGCCTCCAGATTTTCCTTAGAGCTGAAGGGCGAGTACATGTGAAAAGCCGAATGCAAGGATCCTGATTTTTTTGAGTCCTCGTTTCCCGCACTAGACAGCCTGCTCTTCTTGCGCCGCTGCGAGCCATGCTGACTGGTCAGGGATCGGCACATAAGCGAGAGATCTGACAGCTTGCTGCTACCGTCATTGCTGGCCGTGCGACGGTAGTCAGATGAGATGTTGTCGGCATCAGTATCCCTGGCGGCAGCAGCGGCGGCTATCCCCTCATGGTTATTTTGGTTAAGTCACAGACGTAGGTCAAAAGCAATGCGAGACGCAATGTTCTTGAAACCGATGCTGGTGCCTGAACAAATACAAAAGGAGAAAAGGGTGTTGTTACAGCAAGTGTTCTGGTAGTGCCAGTAAACAATTGAACACTCACCAGAGATCCGCTTAAAGCGCACCCCATTCAAGGAGAGTCGCGGCAGCTTGCACACTTCAATCTCCCACTGCACCAAGGAGTCCGTATTGGGATCGCCATGCACGCACCAGAGCACAAACCTAACAAAATTCAAATGGTAAATTCATTATCCTCCTAATTATTCTATCCTGTCTCCTTACCGCTCCCGCTGCTCATAGTCGCAGTTGTTTTGATCCAGCACTTCGCGTATCTTTTGCATTATCTGATCGGGCATGAGGGGCGATGTTGTCTTCATGGACCATGTAAAGCGCAAAACACGTGGTTTCGCTGGCTCTTCCGTGGTGGATTGACTGAAATTAAATAACCGGTTTAAAACAACGAACGAACCACAAAAAATGTATTCAGACAAGTATTAAGCGTATATGGCTATTGCCTTTCCCATGCCGAGCTGTTTACCTGACCTTTCAGATCTAAGATGTTTCACCTAATTTTTGACATGTTCCCAGAACAAGCACCCACGCCTGCATTCCATGCCCAACGAAAGTATTCCGAACATGTTTTTCCGTCATCAGATCTTGTCATGGTCAGTATGTCAGAGTTGAGAAAATTATGTCAGTTATGGCAATCGCCATTTGATCGGAGCAATTTAAGTTTAAAATTTAAGTCCAAAATCACATTTTTGGCTGAAGCGTTTGGTGAGTAAAAGCACTCACGGACAGTCGGACAACTCCTTATCAAAGTGTGTTTACCCCCCTACTACTCGGACATTTGCACTGGTGTTAAATCCCAAAGCTTAGGCTGAAAGTGGGCGAAGGTGTGGGATGGTGATGGATGAGGTTGAGCCAGCATATGCAAAATGGAGAAATGAAATATAATTGAAATGCGTGTAGAGGTTTTCTTTGCTCACAAATGTTTCACATCATTTATTATGGTTTTATTAAATTATCAATTGTTTTAATTATGCGTTATTTCTTTGAAACTTAATATTTAAAGATAACTACGGGTCGAGCCACTGAAGGTGTCCGACATTAACACGATTTATAGATAATCATCTGTACAAATAAAATGGTCGCATGCACTAGTGGTAATACATTGTTATTCCTTGAAGTTAGGCTTAATCTGTTTAATTTCTGGTATGCTTAAAATGCTAATAACGCTGCACGCTCCTCCCTCTGGNGTCCCGCTGTCCTGCTCTTGTAGCGCGTGGTCGGTTTTTGGGTGTGTGGGTGCTTTTGTTGTGTTGGGGGGGGGGGGGGGGGGGGGGGAGCATTGGGTGAGAATTATGAATTGCAAGTTCGTTAGTTGGTTGCTTGGTTGATTGGCTGGCTGGCTGGCTGGCTGGTTGGCTCGCTGGCTGATGTCTGATTGTATGATCCACGGATACAATTTAGTGCAAGCTCAAATCGGAATTTGGAATACAAATACAGTCCATACATACAATACAAACATACATACATACAACTACAGATATTGCTAAATAAAAGTTAAGATCGTACAGTAGTTACACAATTAGCAACTTATTTTGGTGTTTTATTGATTTTACTTTCAGTTCAGCTTAGATCGATCGGTTTAGATTTGGGTTTCAGTTTATTTTAGTTTAGTTGAGTTCAGTTAAGGCTAACGTTCAGTGTAATGTACGAACTACTACTCTGTGTTACTCCGCCACGTTTTCGCTGATGCTCACTTCATTTCATGATTCCGTGCTTCCGTGACGATGTAATATCCATAATAGATTTTATTTATGTGTAGTTTAGGTATAGTTCTCGTAGGTGTAATATTTAGTAGTTGGTGTTGGATCCATAATCGTGACAGTAACAGACAGCAACTGCAGTCAGCATTCTCTCTGATTTATTGCATTATTACACGAGTGCTCACGAGTATCGTTATCGTATCGCCGCCTCTTGCGCTTTTCTCATTGCAATTTCGTTTAATTTCACTTCATTTCATTCATTTGTTCTGCTCATTTATGTTCTTCCATGCGCTGCTCGCTCCTCGCATCGTTTTGCAAACAATGAAAACAAAGGGTTCGTAATTTGCGTTTGCTGTTGCTTTACTTTAAATATATATATATATGTATATGTATATGTATGTTTAATTTATATAAATGTATATGTATAATTAGTTAATAATTGTAATAAAACATAGGCGCATTTGTGAAATTTGCAACGCAATTAACGCAACGGAACTCAACGTTGTCGGTGTTCATTTGAGGGGCAGCTGGCTGTAAGCGGCTCGAACCATTTTCGGAATCGGAATTGAAATCGAAAGCAGTTAAACGTAGTCGATATTCTGTATCGGTATCGTTATCGGTATTCGTATCGGATCGGATCGGTATCGAAACGACGCGGAGCAAAATAACCCGATCCAATCTGAATCGACCTTATCTCTGTACTCTGTCTGTTCATATCATATCTCTCTCTCTCTCTCTTTCTCTCTCGCTCTCTCACTTTCTCTCTCTGTACCTCTCCGTCACGCGCGTTTACTCTAGGGGGAATCGTTTGTCTCAGTTTCAGTTTTAGAACTATTAACAAGAAGTAGTTAATGCTTGTTTTGTTAATTACTGGTTTGGCCTAAAATTAAAGAAAAAATTTTAAACAAATTATTCACGGCTGGAAAAAATATTAATAATGGGTAAAACAAATACCAGAAATGAAACCAAAGAAGACAGATAAGAATAAAACGGAATAATGGTAAAAGTTTTGTTTGTTGTTTTGTTTTTTATGTTTCTTCGTACTAGAAAAAGAAAAGTAAACGCAATATCGCTTCAACAACTGATAAGTTCATTGTACATTTCGCATTGTCTTTTTTTTTTTAATAATCAACAGCATTATCGTAATCGTAATCGTAATCGTAATCGTAATTAAACTGATCATGTATTTAACAAATGAAGGAAAAGAGACGAGTACAAAGGAGCCTTCCTAGCGGTGTGGTGATTTAATGCAAGTACAGAGTCGTATAAAGCAAACGTGGGTATACAGGATTGGTTTGGAACTACTACAAAATATCTATATGCATATCGTATGTACCAGTATACACACATACATGTATGTTGAAATTATAAATTCAAACAAGAGTAAACAAATTATAGATGTGACGGAGATTTCGAGAGCGTAGAGAGGAAGCGACAGACGACAGACGTTGGCAGTTCGGCTCTTGTCATGGATTCTGTTTGGTATTTCTATTACACGTGATTGCACCTATTGTATGTATGAATGTTTTGTATTTTTCGTTGTTGGATTTGTACTTCAGAGGTTTAGGTTTAGATACAGAGTCTTGCAACCGATTCGGCAGTCAACATATCGTATTATTTCGTTTTATGATGGAGCATTTTTGATTACAGGGCAGGCACTGACACATCGGCAGATCATCCCGAACGATTGCCAGTTATTTGTTCATTCATTGTTACTACAGCCGAGCCACACACTCACTCACACTCACACTCGCACACACACAATCATTTGGAGATCACTGAGTAAATACATATAGTATGTACGCACGTACGTATACATATATGGTACGTAAAAATGCTAACTAAATATGAGTAGGAATACAAATGTATTAGCAAGTAAATGCATGCGTCATTCCAGCCCCAAACTGGCATATGCACCCCACAGCTACGCAGATCCACGGAACCCAATGGACCCCCAACCAACGGAGGATCCACCACAAAATCAAGGTGAGTTCGTGCCTCTGGTTCGTGTCGGTGCATATACGAATTTTGAGTCTGTTCTTAAGCAAATGTCCTGCGTGTACGTTAGGCTCTGTGTTATATGTTCGGGTACATACTCGTACACATATAGTAGTACATATGTACATACTTTCATTCTGAAAGACTTTCAGTTCAAAATAATGGAAAAAATAAACAAAATAAGAAAGCAAAAAAAAGAAAAGGAACCATAATTAAAATTCCATATACAAAATACGTGCATATCATTAGTGGAAAATAAGTAACCATTTCATAATTATGAGAAACTCCTCCCTCCTCTTTCGCGCAAAATCAAATTTAATCAAATGAAATCTCGACCGGTCTTTGCATGCAACCAACCAAATTGGGAGTGGGGTGGAGTGCTCTTCCGCGAACCACCCAACGCAACGGTTTAGAACGGTTGTTGTTAGTAACGTTATTGTTTCCTACGGCCAGAACTTCAGCGCATGTGCATAAGTAGCAGTAAAAAGTTAATTGATAATGTCGGTTAAGTGGATAGTTTTCCGTTATCGCTGCAAGACTTCATCTACACCTTCATTGGATTCCAACTTGGATTCCCCTCAGTCTCTGGCTCTTCTCTTTCTCTCTCTCGGTATCTTTTGCATTTTCGGTTGTGCAGTTAGGTGGACCTTAACAATGGTGATATACTTGTTGGTGATTGGGTAAACGAACGAACTTGCATAAACATCACGTGATTGACATTAAACAAAACAGAAATTATACACAGAAATGTTAGTGCATTTACAGAATACTTATGACTCACGTAGAGCCAAATATACAGTGCGTTTCAGGCGATTATCTGTGATTATCATCGAATTACGTTTTTTTGGGTTTATCTCAGCTTTCGAATCACAAGAAATATGATCTGTTAACTAAGAAAATTAGGTGATTATCATTTATTATATGTCAATAATTTGAATTTTGTGGGATTTCCAGGGATTTGTGCGGAAATAAAACAGACAAAATCGAATATCGCAGTACCAGATAATTTTGAGCCGATTTTTAGCCAATTTGCTTTTAACATTTTCTTTCCGCAGTCTACCTTCGTCTCCCTGTCCGAATGTCTGCATCATTGATTGCATGATCAAGGTATTTTCTTTAATAATAGCACTAGGTAAAAATAGTAGCCACCTAAGGCCAAGGTTTCTTTGTCAATACCCGCATATTCAAGATACATTTATGAAATATTTTTAGTCATATGCTTAATGCGTTTCTTTTTAGCGATAACTTGGAGCTGGCTTGGGGTGAGCAAAAACTCGTTTTGGACAGAATTGATATGCAGAATGGACTTTGTACAGTACAGAACATAAACACACACACACACCCATGTGTCATAAACAAATATATATTTTAATAGGTGTATACGCGCACGGGTGTGTGTGCTGCAGATATGCAATTAAACGAAACAAAATATATATGAAACATAAAATGAAAAACAAGGAAAAATACACGAGAAACAAACGAAAACAGTAAATAAACACGAAAACGATAAATAATAAATGATTTACTTATAAAAAGGAAGGAAATTATAAACGAAAATCGATTAAAAAAAGTAAACAAATTCGAATTTGCAGTTTGCATTTGCTTTTCTTCTAATATTCCATTAACTGAAGAAATCAAATTGGCATTTCGAGTGATACATATTCCGGTTGGAATGGCACTTACCGTTTGCTAAAACGTGAGGAGAGTTTGGAAAAGAAGCTCATACGCCCCGGATGGGAAGAGTCGCCGGAGGCCCCACTTGTGCCCGAGTATTCCAGCGCCGTGTTGTTTCGTGCTCTGGTTTGACCTGTGGAGAGCAACGATCATTTAGATTAGCAGCGAACATACTTGTGCAGCACACGAGACTCAATCTACGAGTTGGATAACTCCTTAGTAATACTGACAAGTACGTACACATGTACTAGGATACGATCGTTACGCTGTTTATACATGTATTTTATGTACATACACTAACGAACAGACATATGCCCCATTTTGTTGGCACAAAGTGCACTGTGCAACGGCGCTCCCAGTGCACTTTGCCCCAGGTGGTATTAATGCCAGATGGTAGTTAACAATAGTTTTGATATATGTTTTTTTTTTTGATAAGCGATTTATGGGTATCGCGGTAGCTGAATGTAAACAGAAAAATGTATCTGTTTCTATAAGACTCTATCGTTTTACATTTTGTGTTGCTATGAATAGTTTTCCATTCGTATTTCCAAACACACAAAGATATGTACAGGAGTGGCGGTATGGGCTGGGGCGGGGTTTTTAGGGAAAGGTTCAAGTATAGAAGGCATACGTACGAACAAACAAACGTGCATGGAAGTTGTGTGCAACAGATCGCGGAAATTATAAGCGATGTGGTGGGGTATATAGTACTGTAGTACGTAACGGTACGATAAATAACACAAATTAACATTCAGCTAAATGAGTTGATAGTCGATAACTAGATAATCGATTGAAAACTGAAAATAATCGGAGCGCGCTTGGATATGTTGATATGGATGTGGGGGTGCAGTGCGGAATTTTATTGGTATCGAATGAGAAATGAGTAATCGTTTCAATTATCGATAATCATACGATAACTATGCAGGATTTACACAAGTAGCCTAGTTTTCAGGGATTGTGGACTGGGTTTGGATTTAGTAGGTGTGGATAAAATTAAATTATTATCATTAAAACTAATAAAAATAAGTGAACAGAAAACTCACCAGAGTGAAAGGTTGAACGTGATGGAACATTCCTTGGAAAGTGTCTGCTTGATTTAACAGCCGATGCCATTCTAAGTCGATCGAACAGACTATATATGTACAAGTACAATACATATGTATGCACACATAGGTATGAATGGAAATCAAATCAGTTTCGAATCGGTTCGTCGGAGTACATTCAAATCCAATGAATCGCATTTCAGGGAACGAATATGTTTTTATCAGTATAGAAATGTTGATTTGGTTTTTGTTTAATTTTTGTTGTTTTCCATAAAATATTTGTTTGTGTAATCATTTGTACAAGAACCGTTCGAGGGTGAGTGTTTGAACGTAATATGGGATGAGTAATGATTGGACGAGTGTATCGTGTATCGGGTGGGTTTCGGGTGATTATTTCAAGAGAGCGGTGCACATCATCATCATCAATTCGGTTCGTATCAGATCGGTTGGGTTTTTGGAGTTTCGTTCCGATCCAGTGACGATTTTGTTATCGATTTGGGCATCATTTATCGATTGATGGAGTTGGATTTGTATTTGATATCGATTCGGTTCGGTTCGGTTCGATTTGATTTTGGTATTTGGCAATGACGACATGTATGTAGGATGGCGGCAGGCGGGTGGGTGTTCAGAACAGCGCGAATCAAGCAGTTTGTTTTTGTTTATGTGATAAATAGATGGCGATAACCAAAAGTTGATGGTTTTTTATATATATTTGATAATATATTGTTTTATCAATCACGTCGTAGACATAAACAAAATGAAAAGAAAAAATAAAAATAGATCATGTAAATTTCTCAAGAAGACAAGCACTTAAATATACGATTCTTATTAATTATGCTGGATACAACAAATCCTGAATGAATATGAATTTAGATAGTAGTAGTTGTGGTAATGCCATAATGCAGTACGTTGGAAAGCTGAGAGAGAGAGCAGGTACAATAGATATACATATGTATGTATGTATGAGAAGTTCCTGATCTAAATGAAAGCGTTTGGATGACTCATGCTTACGAAGTTCGAGTACTTCAGATGCAACAGATACATTCGACAATATTTAGATGGGTCTCTCTGCATCTCTGATATTCGATATATTCAGCTAACAATTAGAGTTACAGTTGAAGAAACTACGCATGAAGTAGACACATCGAAGTCGTACATTGGAGAGCATATAGTTAGTATGATCAGTCAGGTAGGCGTACACAAGGTTACAACAGCAGCACAATAACAAGCTATTTCAAATCGAGTATAAATCAGGGATATAAGCATTTAACAGGGAAAACGCAAAAACACAATTATGGAGAAAATTCAATTTACGGGCGATGGTAGGAGTCAATAGAGTTAGACTGACGAAGACAGACATGCATGAGGAAACGAAAACGGAAACAATAGAAATTATGAATTTATAGAAACGTATATACGGATATTCCGCTTTTGCCGAGTGTCGACTCTGTGTTTGGAAAATCCCAATGCGTATACGAAATAAAAAACTATTCACTTGATCAGTCTCGTAACCCTAGCAAAACCGATCCGACATTCTATTCGGATATTCTATCCACCAATTACTGGGCAAGAAGCAGTAGTCGTAGCCTTGACATCGCCGCGAATTGAATCTCGTTCGGATGAATGACAAATTATGCGAAAGTATGCGAACATAAATTGGTAAAAAAAATAAGCCAAATCCTACACTAGTTGTACACACTTAATTATAAATAGCAACTGTATCTGTATATGTGGGGGGAAGGGTCGCGATCGTTTTTCGTACACCCAAAACAACTAATGATCAGTTTTTAGCGAATGTTACAATTAATATATATAGTAAATAATCTTCTGTAATCTAGGATTACTTGAAGCGTGTGTGTGTGTGTGTGTATGGAGACGCTCACGACCCTTGGTTAAATGAGGCACAATATAAAATCTCTTAACGTAAGATTGGATATTCACTCACCAAATTTGTTCGATTTTGTTTCGATTCGATTCGAATCCAAATTGAATTTATTCAAAACCAAAATTCATTTCATTCAAGAACATAAATGGAATTTAGTTGTTTGAATTTTTGTTGGTTTTTTTGTTTGTTCAGGTTTTCAATTTGCATTACGATTACGAACGAAAAGGTAGTAGTAGTAGTAGAGTTATACAATAATTGGGCGAGCGTCGATAGGAAGACGAAGAAGGTTGTTGCAGATTCAGATTCAGATTCAGATTCGTAGGTGGTGGTTGGTTGGTTGGTGGTGTTATTTGTTGTTTCGGATATAGAACGCCACAAAGAATGGATGTACATATGTGGTAGTGTAGTAGTTATCAAATTAGACATTTGTTTTGTAAACAGACAATGTTTAAAATTGTAAAAAACATGAAAAGATAAGAGATTTACATTATTCAATTGATCAAATGGTTAGATCGATAAAAATACATTGAAAATAGTATACAAAACGAATAGAGAACCAAACGAGAAAAGGCCAACACTACAATAAATACTAATAATAGAAGAGTGAACAGTCAACAGACATTAATAATATTCAAATTAAATATATACTTTGAAATTATTTATAGTAACAGGCATATATGTATTCTATGTATATAGGCTTGATCTCCACATGTTCATCGATCCCAGGACACGCGACTAAACATACAACGGTTATGCCACGCTGTTCACGCTGTTCACGCTGTTCACGCTGTTGGTATCGCTCCACAATCCTAATCTGAAATATCTATACAGAACCATGTGACAGACAGATATCTACTACTTGCGACAGCCGAGTCTCAGACAACACGCACAGCACGAATTATTTAATTTAATTTGGATTTTCGGTTTAAATTTAGACTGGTGAGAATTATTGTCAGCCTCTGGGATCCGGTTCGCTCTAATTGACTTGCTAATGGATATTAATTGGCCAAAAGTGGGAAAAGGGAAACGACAAATAAACTAAATTATTAATTCGGATACGGCCATAACTTGAATTCTTTACAAAACCTCCAGAATATATCAAAAGTTAAGTTTATATAAAGTTAATTAAATTCTGGGTATTTGACTTGATTTTCTAGGAATTATAAATAATTATTGGAAAATAATTTGACTTTGCTTTGCCTGTACATCGGAGGTCCATATGCATACGAAGGTTTATATGTGGGTGGATGGGTGCTTACGGCATTGTTTTTATATTATTGGAAACTAAATCGATAGAGCTCTTGGTGACTGATATGGAAACTATGATTTATGAAGGTGACGTGTCGATGTGAATGTCCAAATGCACAATAATTCTCACAAAAAGAAATCAAATGGCAGCCAATTTTGGAAATGATAAGAAGTAATTGAGTTTCAAATAATCCGATAATCAAAGTAACAAAATGTTGTATACAGTTTTTGCTTTGTTTGTTAATTAGACAAGTGTATACCTCGTTCCGAGCGGGTCATTCGAGACTGAGACGCATCCGTCTGTGGAGGGGCGAGGGCTCGATACAGACGCGCTTTTCGTATGACCTTTTCCAGCGGGAGCTGCCGATCCGCTGCTGGTTACGTGCATAGTGGTGGTAGAATCGTAATCGTAAATAGGTTGTAGGTATCGTATGTATTGCATGTGCTTTGGTTTGGATTTGATTTGGTATTCTTTTGATGGGTTAAGGTTTTTCGGTTTGAATGGAACCAAATGAAAGAAACGTGAAATTAAAACGAAATCACTTTTGAATTGTGCTGACTGCACGGCAACTAAAGAGAACTGAATTGTGCATGACGGTATACGATTACGTTTCTATCGAGGGTGGGGAAATTTTTCCTTGTGGTTCTGTCGCCAATTCCACGCCACTGCATGACCGCACCATCGGCCAATATGCAGACTAATTGCTTTCTAGGCCGAGCGGTTCCGTGAACGGGAAGACGTGCAAACCAAAGACAAAACTATAAAGGACAGGCTCCACCAACTAACGACAAACTGAACAACTAAATGGGGCCTGCCAAAACGAGGGTATTACATATGGCAATGCAAACAATAACCGGGATTCGACACAGCAGTACGGAAAACTAATTCAGCATAAGAAAACAAGGCACTACTGTTGCCCAGGGTGGCAACGGGTGGCAGAAACAATTGGCAAGCTCCGGTCTCACGTACTTTGTCTCTGCAGGGATAACGTTGGTCTTCTCCGTCGACGAGGTCTTCTCGTAGAGCGTTGTGGAGCGGCGTGGAATGATGCCACTGGTGCCGCTCACCGTGCGATTGCCGTTCGTCGGATCATACTTCGTTGCCGTACGCGGCTTGGCGGGACTGTTCAGAGCTGCAAGCAGATTAAGGTAAATGGAACGGATTAGATGGAACTATGCTAAGCTTTAGATCAAATCCTCATACTTGTGTCTGTCGTGGTGAGCATCTTTTGGGTGGCCGAAGCAGGCCTCTGGTTCTGTGCGGCCAAGCGCGCCGTGTTCTCCTTAATGGTGGCCGAGTCGATGGTGTTTTGGCGCTTGAAATTGCTGCCACTGCAATGGGAAATCAAATAATGTTGCAACCAATTGACGTGTCCATAATATGCATATGCAACTTACACTGATGCACGATCCGCCGCTGTGCCTGCAGCGTTGTAGTTGTTGCTTGGATTGACCGCACCCACAGCTCCCGCAGCGGCCGCCACAGTTACGGCTGCATTTGCCGGTCCAGTGCCTGCGATGAGAAAGAGCAGAGGTACTGATTAGTATGGGTCCCATTGTACATGATATACGGTTAGCCCCTTGACGGGACTTACGCAATGTTTCCGCACCGGACGAGGCTCGACGACTAGGCTTAGTGCTAGACGCCGATATGCTCCTGTGAACCCCTCTATGTGTGGGACTCTGCACTCCCGTACTTCCCACATTGGCGCCCGCATCATTGCCAGAGATGTTGCGCAGTGATAGTGAGGAGCCCGATCGCGATCCATCACTTTCCGGCTGCATTGGTGGCAGGAGAGAGACAGAGACACAAGGGGAGAATGAGGCAAGATGGAAAATCGGGAATATTCCGCACCACACTTACGTCTGTGCTCTTGCGTCCCAGCAGCAAATACGTTGCAAACACATCATCGTAGCGCACCTGCGAGAGCGAGTTTTCAATCTCTAGTCGATTGTAGCCCATCGCGACCAGAGCTTCTGTACATCGCACGAAATGACAAACAGGAAAAGTGTGAGTGGGGTGATCATTGAATGGATTGTGGGAAAAATGTAGTACATTTAGATATCGCATGCAAAATCATTACAGTTTGCAGCCAGGAGCTCCCATACCACAGAGCGTGGAGCATGGGGCGCACCAGCCATAGATTGTATGTATGTAAGTGTAGCCGTAGCCATGCAGCGAGCAAAACAAACGATATTTAGCTAATGAGCATCACCAGATTGACATTCGACTTGCAGCAGACCCCAAACCGGACTCAATATTCACAGCTTTACGCCTCGACTCGCATTTGAAAGTAGAAGACCACACATCAGTTCTCATCTCTTGGGAGAAATTAATTTATTTTCCATATTTCAGTTCGTACATCGAGAAACATTTACTAAGTGTGCTGTGTGTGCATACAAAAAGGATAGCTATGCTATGCTATGTACAGGAGATGCGAGAAAAGAAACGAAAAACGAGAAACGAGAAAAGAAAAACCAAAGAAAAGGAAGAACCAATTCCGTGTCAACATTCAACACTTTCCGTTCTCTTGAGCTCGTTTGGCATTCGCCTCCTCCTGGTCGGTCTGTTGGAGCAGAAGGCGAGGCAGAGGCAAAGGAAGAAGAAGGCACAAGAGGGGGGGAAATAGAACAGAGATTAATGCGATTAATGCGAGGGGCTGTCTGCTGTGTGACGTAGATAGTGTTTCTCCCAACGGGATTGCATACATTTTGGGTTGGCTTCCGTTCGTCAATCAGAAAATTCACCATCAACATCAAGTTGTAGGCACTACGCCGAATCGAGAGCGAACCTTTGACACCGGTTTGTGGCCCCGCAGCTATGTGATTGAGAATTTACAAAACGAAAATCAAGATCAAGGAGGCATTACTGGCGCATCCCACCATCGCTTTGCCAGAGCCCAACAACAGCACACAGCTGCTGGTACTCTGCTCTGGCGCCACACTGGGGAACATCCGTGAACAATTATTACAAACTACGAAATTATAAAACCAAGTTGGTTGGGTAACGAATGATATTAGTAATATTACATTGCAGCAGATACATAATAAGTATAACAAAAGAAAAGAACAAATTGGCAGGCAAAACTCCACTCCACACACACACAAATCGTTAATAATATTAGTAATGAATTTTGTATACAGTACCCGTCTTACCTATCCTCTTGGGATCGGCTAAATCGGCTTTTGGCTCTATATAAGGCTTGAGCTCATCGTCCTCAAACCCCATATTCATCCACTTGTCGCCCATGATTGTCTCTAGACTAGCACGCTTTGCGGGGTTCAGTACTAAAAATTTGCGTAGCAAATTCTCACAATCCGTCGACATATAGAAGGGGATTCTGCAAAGCACCAGACATTCAGGTTAAAAAAACTGTATTTAAAAATGGTTCATATTATACGAAGTACATACCTATATTTTCCTCTGAGCACACGCTCGCGCAGCTCCCTCAATGTTGAGCCGTCAAAGGGCAGGGAACCGCTCACCAACGTATACAAGATGACGCCCAGCGACCACACATCCACCTCGGGGCCATCGTACTTTTTGCCCTGGAATAGCTCTGGGGCCGCATACGGTGGACTGCCGCAGAACGTGTCCAGCTTGGAGCCGGGCGTGAACTCGTTGGAGAACCCAAAGTCAGCTATCTTTATGTTCAGCTCGCTGTCCAGCAAAAGATTCTCCGCTTTTAAGTCCCTGTTGAATTCAAGTTTTATATGAGTTTGCACTCATATGACGAGCCGCAGATGACTCTCACCTGTGTATAATTCTCTTTTGATGACAGTATTGCACAGCTGAGACGATTTGTCGAAACTTAACGCGTGCCTCCTTCTCCTTCATGCGCCCATGTAGTACCAGATAGTCAAAGACCTCGCCACCCGACGCATACTCCATGATCAGATACAGGGTCTTTTCCGTTTCGATTACTTGAAACAGTTTCACAATATTGGGGTGGTCAAGCATCTTCATTATCCTAACCTGTGTTGTCCCAGGATTGGAGCAGAGAAAATAAATTCATGATTGAGAGGACATTCATTTAAAGGAAGGACAAGCAAGCACAAACCTCTCTGAAGAGTTTCTGAAGTGACCCAGGATTGAGTTGGGTCTTGTCAATTATCTTAATGGCCACCTCCTTGCCAGTGGGCAAATGCTTGGCCAGCTTCACCTTGGCAAAGTTTCCCTTGCCGATCGTCTTGATCAGCTTGTATTTGCCGATGTGCTCTTCGGTGGCGCGCCATCGCATGGGAGCACTGCTTCGCATCTGCATGTTCGGGGAACCCTGGAAGAGTAAGGCAGATATGGATTAGTTTAACTCTCTTCAAATCTATATGGGGTCGGAGGAAATATTTAAAGATCTGTTACCCCCTGACTAGTTTGGTTGGTTACGATTGATAAGACAGAAGGAGGGTTTTGTAAGATAGGTTCAAGTGCTTCTTCGGGTGGTCGGTCGGGAGGCTTTACCTGTGCAGCATGGTTGCTGTACGCATTGCTGCGGTTCACCACTGCATTGGGTGCCGGAGGAGTTGTGCGATGGTGTCCCACAGCTGGGGCAGCCGTCACAGATGCCGACCCCGAGCTGGAGCCAGATCCGGAGCGCGCATCCACGCTCGATCGCACCGCGTGCGAACTGGGTACAGCTTCGGTACGGATCGAGCTGTACGGCGGAATGGGTGCCACAATGGGCCGCTCCGAGCGCCGCTTGGAGCTGGAACTGGCACCGCTCCCAGTTCCGGCAGCCCCGCCCGATGCTGCATGACGATGGGATTTTTGTGCCAGTAGCGCCTCAAACTGGCGCAAGTTTTCCTCCCGCCGCTTGGACGCCGATATTGTGGGGGCAGTCAGTTTGGACGAAGTAATGCCATCCACAACGCTGTTGCTGCTGCCTCCACGGCTGGTGGAGGTCCTCACAGCAGGCGTGGGTGCTGTCCCAGCTGGTCGCCAGGCCTGTGCCGCCTGCTTCTCATCTGGATGCTGGTGCTTCTGCTTTAGGGTGGCCCGCATGGCCAGCACTGTGTCCGTGTTCTTGGTGTCTGAGGCGGTGCGTGCCAGCTTGTTTTTGACGGCTCCGGAGCCACTAGAGGCGACCGTCGTGTTCTTGGAATATGCACCAATGGAGTTGCGGCCGTCGCTGCCCCGCTGAAACTCGGAGAGCATCTGCTCATTGCTGTCATCAAGCTCGGCACGCCGTCCACCCAGGTACTGAAAGTCATTCTCCGACGACATGTCACTGATGCCTGACCTTAGAAGGTTCTCCGTTTCACCGTACCGCTTGCTCTGCTTGCGCATTATCTCCATCTTCATCACGTCCATCGAGGACTGTGACTGTTGCTGGTGTTGCTGCTGCTTGAAGCTCTCCTCGACATTGTGGATGTGCTTCTCTATAGAGCCCAGGGCGAAGGTCACTCCCACGTCGTCCTCGGCAGTCATCAAGGTGCGCGGCGGCTTCTGTCGTTCCTTGGGCTGTGGGTGCAGGGTCGGCATGGCGGAGACGGCCACACGCGGCAGGGGCGGCTTCGCATCGCGTCGTCGCAGCTCTACAATCCCCAACCCGTCCCCGTTGTTATCTTCGGGCTGCACATGGGCGCTGCCATCGAGATCGGGTTCGAGATCCTTGTGGCTGGGACCAGCTGGAGTCCTCATCGAACTGGCAAGTAGTGTTCTCTCACGCTCCGGCAAGATTCCGTCGCTTTGGTTGTTGTTGCTGTTGTTATTGTTGCTGGAGGTGGTTGTGGTGCTAGCGGTAAGGGGTACGGATAGCTTGGGCGGCGCCGGGGCCGCCCCCTTGCGTGCTGCATAGAGCCGGACACTCTTCCGTGTGGTATCGCCACGGTTCAGGTCAGGTGTTTCCATTGTGCTGCTGATTCTGCTTCTGTTGCTGTTTCTGTTTCTGCTTCGAGAACGGTAGCTCCACTTGTAGCTTCACCTGCTGCCTGCTGCTTCGCTGCTCTATGTATTTCTTGTCTTCTGTAAGAGTGTGTTTGTGTGTACGGTGCACTGCACACATGTAAGTAAGTACTTGTCGGAGAGATCACAACTTTTTCTTTTAGCTTTTGGAGCTATTGTTCTTTTATGTCGGCTGGCCACACTTGCTTTTGTTACACTGTAAGTTTAGATATGGGGAGGGTTAAGGGGAGGAGGTAGGGTGAGATTATTTTCTCTGCTTTCGGCATGCCAGTGCATCTGTGTGGGTGTCGTCTTTGTTTGGACTCGTTTCTGTGTGTGTTTGTCTACGACTGACATTTTAGAGTTTTTCGCTTGAGAACATTGGCTTTTTGCTCTTCATTTAATTACTTCACTTTACTTTATCACTTATACTCCACTTTACACCTGAGTGTGTGTCTATGTGTCTGTGCGCGTGTGTGTCTTTACAGTTGCTTTCTAAATAATGATCGGTAAACGGGAACAAATTCAAAGTCGTCTTTGTTTGTTTTGTCGCCTGGCCACACAGTTGAGGCGCATTTTAAACCTCGAAAATGAATTAACTTCCATCCGTACATATGTATAGATAGGTACACATATACATATATAGCTAATGTATACAAAAAAAAAAATGCTGTGAGCGTAATATTTACGACAAAAGGCGGACAAGAGCTAATCTGTCTCCCCGGTGACACTGAAATAAACACAAGCAACATACGTGCTAGAAAGAAATGCCCATAGATGTGTTAGTGGAGAGAGCGAGAAAGAGCTAGAGTGAGAGATATAGAGAGAAACAGCTACACACACGCTCCGGCCGACGCACACACCTGCGCCGTAAGCTGTTACCTGCGTGTGTGTGTGTCTGTACGTTGGCTTTCGTTTCTCTCTCTCTCTCTCTTTTTGTGGGGGCCCAGCTGAGATGCTCTCAGCTCAACTGTGTGTGTCACCCTCCCCCTCCTACATTTACATCTCTCCCTCTCACACTGCTGTTTCGTTTCAAGCTCTCTTTTCGCTTTATGATTCATTTTGCCTGAACGCTATTCTTTCGATTTTTTCGTTGTTGATTAAATTACTGTCCAAATAGTAGCAATGCCTCGGATCTAACTATCTGTCTATCTATGTATCCCCATGTACAAGTATCTAAAATTCGTTTTGTTCGTTAGCTTCTTTTTGGTTCAGTGAGCAGCTGAAAAGCTCCAATGCACACACACACACACATATCAGAACCAACACCAATGCAGCTTTTACACCAACACACAGGCAAAGAGTCGAAAGCAAATGAACTACTTTTTAGACAATTAAGCCGACTTTTTCACTTCTTTGTAACAGTTAGGATTTATATATAGATATCTCTTTATGTTTCTCCCCTTATTAGGGAGCCGAGTATCACTTTTTCGCACAAATCCCGTTTTCGTTTTTTATTCGCGCAGTTATCTTATCAGTCACACACGCGGGGCTTTCGAAAGTTCTTTGCATTTGCATTTACCCAGCGCAGAGGAGTGGGAAGACAGTACTATATTTTAGATTTATTTGTCTTTATTAACGGCCGTCCGTCCCTTCCATCCGTTCGTGTGTAACTCTGACGTAAACGCGCCGCTAGCCCCAGAGCCAACTGCTCGTACAATCAACAGGCGGCAGCGGACAGCAGAGAACACAGCAACGACAACCGACAAACCGACAACGACAGCTCAGCAGCCAAGAGCCAAGAGCAATAGCCACTTTAGCCACACGAACCAACAGCAGCAACTGGAGTGCGAGTGAGCGAGCGAGTGCGAGTACTCCAAAGCACAGGCAGAGGCATCGTAGAATGGCGGCCGAGCCGAGGCAGAGACGTCGGCCTTAATACACACTCACGCGAATGGATTCAGTGGGCAGCACTCTCTCTAAAAAACACACACAGACACGTTGCAGGCCCCCATCATTCCCCCAAAAAAGTATCTCGACAGAGAGCCCCGTTTTGGAGCTCTGATTTAAGAATGTGTGCGAATGTGAGCGTTATATGTATGTGTGTGCAGCTGATATCACCTGAGCGTAACGCTGAGCAGTAGAGAGGTAGAGAGAGAGCGAGAGATTACTGAGAGCAGTTTTCAACGAATTCGAGTCTTGGTCTGAGGCTCCTCCAATGATTGACGCAAATCTTCGTGTTATGCAAATGGTTGCTGCTCAGCCTGATCTGATCTAACACGCTCATGCAACCTGCTGTTCAATGTCTATAGGGATGGATTGGATGGTTGATCCCAACCACATGACTACCAGTCCCTGATTGTGGGCTGAAACAGGTCGGGAGAAATGACCCAGTTTGTATATGATATAAAAACCCCAAAATTAGAGTTTTGCCATCAGTACTTAATAGGAAAGCCCACTCCGAATCGGATATCCTACTAAATACCTGCTCCGATAATGTTTAATTGCAAATTTGCTTATTTCATATCTCAAAAGGCAATCTGATTCTGGGAAGACCCGTAATACCCTCTGCCAAAGTATAGTCAGGAACAACAGAAAATGATATTGAGATAAAAATGTGTAAACTGATATAATGGAAAAAACTACTGCGAATCGGATATTCTACTTAATACATATGTACCTACTGTATTGCATTATTCTGGGAAGACTCGAAAAATAAAATTGAGATAAAAATGTGTAAAATTATACAATGGAAAAAAAGCACTCCGAATCGGATATTCTACTAAATATGTACCTACTCCGATTACGTTTATTTGCAAATTTGTTTATTTCATATCTTATTAGGCAATCTGATCAATTGCATTATTCTGGGAAGACTCATAATACTCTCTGACAGAGTAGAGTCAGGACAACAGCAAAAGATATTGAGATAACAATGTGTAAAATGATATAATGGAAAAACCACTCCGAATCGGATATTCTACTAAATATGTACCTCCCCGATTATGTTTATTTGAAAATTTGTTTATTTCATATCTTATTAGGCAATCTGATCGATTGCACTATGCTGGGAAGACTCATAATACGCTCTGCCAGATTATAGTCAGGAACAATAGCAAATGATATTGATATAAAACTGTGTAAAATGATATAATGGAAAAGGTAAACATAGACAGAGGCAGACACCCGAGGAACGAGTTATAGAAATTCAATACAACTCCAGAGTTGAGTTCAAATTCCTCGGGAAAACTTTCAACAGACGCGTATTCAACAACAGGCGTGTGTATTCTCTTATTTACATACATAAACACATGGATATGTACACAAAGATTTCATTTGAAAGAAATTGGATAGTAGAAAACAGTTTCCTTACACTCGTTGTTACGGGAATTTCAGTTAATTAACAACCCACAAGTGCAGCCTGGTATGCTTTACTCTGCTCGTGTCTAGTATCGCACACATGTTTGTATTAATTAAGGCAATTGAACAACTTGCCTCTTTAGTCCATGTTAAACAAGGAAAACAACATACGACTCCAAGACCCTATAATCTCTGGAAAGCGCACGACAATATCCTAATCCTTTCCCCTTTTTCGACATTTGCCAAAATATTGGTATGACCTACGATCATTTATTGAACCCACTAAAAGCTACTCCAGCTACCACCACTCTAATCAATATAATTTAGTCTCCAATATCAGCTCAAAAATATAAAAAAAAACCCGGTCAAGGTCAAGTGTGCAATTAGCAAAAACAAATGTTAATTTCCGCTCGTATTTTTGGGTAAGGTGGAATCTAATTGAAGGTGAGGGGGGAAACAAAAAAATCTGAAATAAAACAAAAGCCATAATCAAAATAATAGAAATGTTAGTTAAACCAAATCGAAACTCGTTTCAATTTGTATCACGGCACGAACAACACACACAAACACCAAAACCGATGATAGTCACAGAAACTTTGTCATATGTGAAGAAAAACGGCGACAAAAGAGGCGATTACGATTAGATTGAATGAACGCATCGACAGGGTGGGCTAAGAATTGCATTTTCGTATAGGAAATGCTGTGCTTTGGGGAAAATGAATGGATTGCTCATTGGGGACAAGATTACAAACAAATATGAGTATATTTCCGGGGGAATAAAAAAATAAAGAAATCCAACGCTGTGCCTGTGTGGCGCCCACTTGCAATCCGAGACTTAAGAATATTAAACCCAGCAATCAGATCATAACCTCAACTAGATATGTACGTCCCCCAGACTCTGTGTATACATACCCTAGAGGCGCGCGCCTTGTTACTGGAAGATGTCGTATCCTTGGCCTTGGGTCGCTCCGCCTTGCTGGTAGCCACAATTGGCAGTCCCCCGTTTTCAATCATGGTCACCACAATCTTGTTGTTCCGGCTGCCCAACGGTCCGCCGCCGGATGCGGTGCCGTACGATGAATGGCTCTGTTTGGAACTAGCAGCAGTCGTCGCTGCAAGGTTCTTCTGGCGCATGGCATTGGAGAGCCGCTGCTTCCGCTCCATACGGGCTTCCTCCTTGTCCTTCTGCAGCTTGGCAATGGTGGCAGGAGTGTGGCTCTTAGAACGCTTCAGAAACTTCATCAGCTGGCTCTTCACATTAGTGGCTGCGCTGGCAGCACTGGTGGCATCGAGGCCACCGCCCATGTCCTCCGCCCTGGAGGAGCGCCGCGAGATCTGCGCCTTGGTGGGCACTTCGAGGCGACGGAACACCCCGTCCGCCATGCGAACAAAGCAACCCTCGGACATTTTGTGAAATGAGTCCGAGGGCAGCTTGTGGAAATCGCCGTTGGGGCCGCGGAAGTAGCAGTGGTCCGTCCGGTGGTAACCGTCGCCCACAATGTAGAACTCGTTGCGGTTCTCCTTGGGAGCCGAAATCGACTCAGCGGCCAGATCGTCAGTCTTAGCGCTGCGGTCCACCGGCCTTTCCACCTGGATGGCCATCAAGTTGGTACTGCTGCTGGCCGCCTCCCCGGGTTGCGGCACGACCGATCCGTTGCTATCCTCCACTCCTCCGTGGGCGGCACTCGACGAGGTGGACGTTTGTGGTTGTGGCTTCAGCTCGCTGATCGTCACTGGCCGGCGCTGGGGATCTCCCATGTTCTTGCGCATAATGCTGCCATTGCGCAGCAGGGAGTCGCGCAAGAGGGAGAGCTCGTCCTTGCGTAACGGCTGCACCAGTGTTGTGTAATGTTTCGACGATGTGGATTTGCGCCCCGATGTGCGCCGGTTGCCAAATTGTGATGTTGCAGTGGCGGTGGCGGTGTCGTTGCCGGCGTTGAGGGTCTCCTCTTTATTGTTATTATTGTGGCTGCTCGAGTGGGTCTGCCGGTGACTCGAGGTCTGGCCCATGATGGGAGCTTGGTTTCTTTGTTAGCCAACTGATTCTCAAAGATCTGGCCGGGCCTGGTCTGATCCGCTGAATTGGTTGTTAATGCCTTACGGATATTCGCAGTCGCTTCTTGTTGCTGCAGTTTTTGTCCCAATTCCAATGAAATTGTGACACATATTCCTATTTTCCCGGAGATTCAAACAGATCCACAAAACAGTCAGTATTCGTCGTATGTCAGCATTTAGAGCCCTTTTCTAGATTTATTTATTTGTATACTACGTTTAAACGTGTATTCACATTAGTATATACAACAAAGAGTATTGTATTGTATTTTATTTTATGTTATTGTATGATAAATTTGTTCGTCTGTATGGCACAATCTCGATTCGGTCGGTCGTGGCTTTGTCGCTGCGACTTTTCAAAAGTTCATCTTGTTTAATTCTATTAGAGCATTAACAGCACAAATAAATGAGAATTGAAGCGAGGCTCAGTTTCAGTCTCAGTTTCAGTCGCATTTGCAGTCATCATTCCCTGTCAGAGTCACAATAACATCAGTAGCAGCCTATACTCTGTTCTTTAGTTTTATTATTCCTGTCTGATCCGCCTCTTATATACGAGTGTCTACTAGTGTATGCACATTCTATTTACATATCTAGATTACCTTCCTGTATCACAGAGATCACAGAGCAGAGCGTAAATGAGGCAGGGGGAGGGAACTGCTTCTTATCAGTTATCGCACTTTACATATCCGTATCTGTGTGTACAAGACGCATTCCCGATAATTTCCACTGTCGCCTAAATGCGATCCACACGGTAGCAGAAGCAGCTTCAATGTCTAGTGTGGAACGTAAGCCTCGGCACGCCCGAACCGAAAACGTAGATACAGAGTATATGACCAAAAACAACAACAAAAAAACTACTGCCACACTGGCGAACGCGGAGACACAGTGGAACAGAGAGACAGAGAGAGAGAGAGACAACGATGAAGCCCCACACGTTGGGGGCACAAGCTATTTTTGTTTTTCCCTTCCTCCAGCCCTCTCTCTATCTATCTATCACTCTAACTTGCTGCTGTTTCTGCTAGTTACCTCGTTTACGTTGTTTTTAAAGCGTTACTTGCTCGCACTGACACAAACACACTAGCTTTCCGCTGTTGTCTGTCTATCTCCCTCTATCTCGCTCTCACTCACTGCTGCAGTAGTGTTTGTGTATCTGTGTGTGCAGGAATTTGTTCATATTTCATTTTCATTCCGCTTTCGTTCTTTTGGCTTGCTCTCTGCCTTTTGCTCTCTCTCTCTTTCTCTCTTTTGCTCGCTTGTTGCACCATGTCACTTTTTTATACTTTATAATTAAATTAACTTATCATCCCAATTGGCTTTTCTTATTGAATCTGCGGCGATGAAGTGGCTGTAAAGCTACTTTCCAGCTGAATTTACTCATTCCACTGGAATGGTTGCTTGTTATTGCCTTCTTGTTATTTTGTTGCTCTGCTCTACTCTCTCGCGCACACACACACACACTGGCATACATTTGAAATTTATAAATTAAACACTATTTAACCGAATTTATTTTTAAACAAGTCCGCACGTGCGTGTGTGTATTTGTGACTCCCACAATCCCACCCTCTCCAAACGCCCGTCCTGCTGCCCTTGATGTCATCTCAAGCCATTGTCCATCACAGTCGTAAAGTAGTTATGTATAAAGTTCTATCGCGGATGCTGTTGTATTACTCTTGCCACTGGGGGAGATCGCTGACTAACTGCGCAGCCACTAACCGGAGAGCGCAGAGTGCTGCTGCTGCGTTTCGTTTTTATATTTTTTGCAATCTTTTTCAATTTTTTATTTGACGTAACGCCAGCCCCGTTACCCTTGTGCTCGGCGCGATAACGGTCACAATGGCAAACGCGTATAATGCGAATAATGCTAAAAAGTTCCAGTCAAATCATCGCTGGGCGATAACCACCATGATATCGTCGGATCGTCGTCGGGGAGGCAGCGACGCGACGGATAATGACAACAACGACGGTACGGCACGGCGAGGCGCGACGAACACGACGACAGTGACCACACGAGTGAAGTGGAACTTAATACTAAAACAAGCTTTCGACCATCGCTTGTATCTATGGCTGTGGCCTGTGGATGTGGAGGCGACTCGATTCGACTGTTGCTCGTTCTGTTATTATTGTGGCGAGCTTCGGGCTTGTTTGTTTTTTCGCAAAAGTTCTGCAGCGGGGGCTTACTCAGAGCGGCTGTTCGTTAGGTCGTCCAATGTGCAAAGACAGCCACGACACACCCTATACACACACAGTCTTCGGGGCGCAGGTAAACTGCAGGTGATTCACAACGCATACGTGTGTGTCTCATGCTCACGCACACACTGTTATTAATGCGAGTATAAGATATTCGTCAGTGAGTGATAGAGAGAGAAAGAGAGCCACAGCCAGAGAGAGGAAGCTTTGGCATGCTTCAAACGGATCTTCATCAGTAGGAGGAAGCATAAGTTTAAACTTGGCTTCCAAACAAAGAGTGGATGGAGCTTACAAAAGCTTTGTTGCAAGCGAACAAAGTGAATGGCAAAGGAACGGCTGGCTATATTCCAGCAGTTAATTACGAGCCCACACACACAACCTATCGTATTCGAAAAAGGCAGCTTGTTAAGCTTATGTATTTGCATGAAAATATCTATGTACAAATGCAATGCAATGTGTAGTTTATGTGTGGATAACGCACACCAAATGGAAATCAAAACAGTTACAAGCTTGTGCGGCTCTCTGAGAGAGTGCCGTAGATCCCCCAGAAAAAGAGTTGGAAGCTTTATCTACGACACAGCTGACGATTTAAGTATAATAAATGTGGTTTCTGAATGGACAAGGTGTGCATTGCAATTCACTTGACTCACTTGTTATATTTTCCAAGTGTGTATGTGCCTTCCCATTGCGAATCCAACTCAAAGTGGTTTAAAGAGTGTTTGCTTTGCGTTTTGATTTGTAGTTAGCATGTCTACATATTTTGTACAAACAATCCACATTTAAGGTTCCAGCTGGCTTTTGATCTCACCACTGTCTCACCATTAGCACACCTCACACCTACACCTTCCTAATCGTTCTCAATCTTTTTAAAGTTTCAATTTGAAGATTAACGGAGTTCTTCTGCAGTTACCCAACACTATTTGAAGGTAACAAATACTGATTTCTGTATGTCTTCCTTATCCTATCCACTCTCCACCACTGTCTGTACGGTACGTAGAACATTTTCCATACTCTAACATTCCCGGATATACACAAATATTCTATATTATTAATAATCAACATTTAATAGGCTACCTTAGCAAAATAATGAAATATGATTAGAGGAAATATGAGTACTGATTGGTAATGGGACTCGCACAACAGACAGTTTTCCCAGACAGACTGAACCACTCTGAAAGGTTTTCAATCTGTGCAGGTTATTCCATGATACGTTCACGAATGATTTTTTCCCACAAACCCAATCTTAGATTGTTATACGAGTATAAAACGTTTCCCCTTCCGCCGAGAATATAGGACATTTGACTCTTAATTAATGGACAATACAGGGAATAATGACCCAAGCCTGAGTAGAACGATACTCTGAGTAACAGGGAGTAGGTCGAACAAGTAGATGAACAGGACGGGTAACAGATACAGGTAAAGCTACAGAAAGAGGAGGATGAGACTCACCTTGGCGGATGCGGTTCGCTGCTTGATGGCAGAGGCGTGAGCCGAGTGTGTGCTGAGAACATTCTTGTTGACTGAGGAAGGCACGGCCGAGCCCACGCCGGTGCCAGAGTTGTGGTGGTGATGGTGGTTGATCGTGGATGCCGCAGCAGTGGCGTTATTGCTTGAGAGTCTGGCACCGTCCGTGGTCATGTTGTTGGCCACGTGATGGTGGTGCTGATGGCTGTGCTGGTGCGAGTGGTTTGTATTTGCCGTGGCCGAGGCAGCGGACACCGAAACAGGCACGGGAACGGGCGTGGAAGTCACCGCACCCGGCACGGGGGTGGTCGTCACCGTCGGCGTTGGCGCAGCCGCAGGGCTGTTGCTGATAACCGCATTCGAGGACGTTATTATGGGCATCACCGTCGTGCTGGCTACAGACGTTGTCGTTGGTGGCAGTGAAACAATGTTGGCATTGGCGGAATCATGCTGCTGCTGCTGTTGCTGCTGCTGATCCTTGACAGAATGCGAGGATGTGCTGATCGAGTTGTTTGCGTAGGTAGTTGTGCTTGTGACGGCCGCCAGAGGAGGCGTCGCAGTGACACTCGAAGTAGTGGCCGATGACGCTGCAACGGTGGTTGCTGTGCCATTCGAAACGCTCTCGGCTGGCAGGGCTTCAGGAACTGGCTGCAGTGTGGTTCTCATTGCCGTAGACATAGTTCTACCAAGTCCAATTTACTGCTGGCTCAAAAATGAGTGATCTTGGGGTCCGTGCAGGTCCTGCTGGGGTTGGTACGTCCACAACTATCGTGAGATTCAATCGAGCGTCTCGGCTTCACTCTCCTGCCCGAACTGCACTAGAGTACTTTGCCGTCGAGTCTATACTGTTTCTCCTCCTAAAGTTATCCTAATGCCAGGTGGGCTTCCTGTCATTCGAGGAGCTACTTAACATCTGCAAATACAGTGAGAATATTTTTTTATTAACATTATTATTATATTAATTATTATTACATTAATATCGTTGCTGATCAAAGTGGGGCTTATAGTAATCCCTGTTCGTTATTTGACTGACTGCTTCCTGAAATCTCTTAACTTAATTTCCTAGCTGCCAATTTTAATCTCAGATTATGCATTTGTAAACTATTTATATATCAAATGAAGCCTAGACACTATTTGCGCTGTCTTTGGTCAATCATATTATATCACGTTATATATTTTTTCGAGCAAAAGTATGAATCGGAATAGTCCATTTTGGAAGAACGATTTCCCTATACATATTTATTCTAATATTAATGATGGAAGTTGCAGCCATTATTTTTGAGAATATTCACAAGCTGTTCAACCAATTATTAACTTTAACTAAGAATCTATTTCAGGAATACTACTTTATAATTTTATCGTACATCTAGACAACAGTTCCCACCGTTAATTACAAATAATCCCGTTTCACAGTGCGTTTGGTGTCTAATAAGAACCATTAATGTAATAAATTGATATTTCTGTTGATTATTGATATTAAACGAGTTCCTATTGAATTTTTTGTTACTTTGTGCCAAATTGTAAGCATTGTCAAAGTAATTTTTGCTTACAAAATACGCACTTGCTCGAAACTTAAGAGTTCTGCCACAAGTTTTATTTCGTTTGACAAAAGAGTTGAATGAATTGAGCTAATGGATCATTGGGATTAAGCAAAAAATCTGTAACTAAGTCCGTACAAATACAGGTGGAAATTAATAATTATATTGGGATGGCTTTAATATAGTTAAAAATGGGTTTGACATGATTGATTCTTTTCCTTTCTTTATTACTGTTTGCGAACACTTTCAGAGTAAGCTTTCGGGTAGGTAGGGTATTCATTTTCCATGAATCTATAGAAATAAATTCCGATTTATTTTGTTTGGAATGTAGTCGGTGAATAGGAAGTCAATGACACTCTCGATTTCGGCCTTCTGCTGTATCTGACGCAGCGAGAGCAGCTCCTGTCGCACTCCGGCTCCAATGTGGTCGCGAGCGAGTATGTCTTCGATTTTCTTGTTGTCCCTACTGCTAAGGGCAACCGCACCGATGGAGAGTGTCGGTATTTCGGAGGGGTGAAGGCCAATCCACCGCAGCGTAGGCGTAGCTAGTTCTCCCGACGTGAAGCTCATAGACTGCGAGCCGAGACGATAGACGAGCATTATTTCAATGCCAAACGGATCGGCGTCGACGAGTATGTACGCCGGCAGGTGGCACTCTACGGAAAGTCGATGCAAGATGCGCCGCGTGCGGCAATCTGGATAGCCCTTGCCGGTCAACAGGATGAAGCGACGACCAAAAGTGTTGAAAACATCGCGGGCAAGCAGGCTCTCGAAAACCGACTCCTTTTCGACCACCAGCACAAGGTCCGCCTGGGTGACAATGCGTTCCACCTGCTCGGTGTTCGAGGGCAACGTGATAGCCCCGCTATATACGCTGCAGTCCAGGACATCTCCGTTAGTCATGAGCATCCGTATGTTGCCTGCAAGATATCAACAACTGGTCAGCATGAGAAGAGAGGATCGCCTAGCTAGCTCGACTCACCTGCGATGAGGCCCTTGGAGGCGGAGAGCACTCCCAAGCGAGTGGGCGACGTGTTCAGCATACGACATACGTCCAATCGGGCTGCCGAAATGTGCAACTGCGTCCTTATCAGCTGAGTATCGCCGTAGTAGAGACCCCGGACCGTGTAGCTGCCGCCGTTCACCTGCAGGCGGTGAATCTTGGCCAGCATGTAGACCACCAGACAGAAGCGATGGCGACTCCGTCGATTGTTGTACGAAACTCGGCGATATTTGTTCTCATTCCGGGGTACCTTGAAAGTGGCATCGCCGTGGAGCACCAAGCTCGCTAAGAGTCGCACCACAATCCCCTCAACATCCTCGCTCATTTTCCGGTTCTGATGATCTAATCCACAAGGCTTAGACAATCAATCTTAGATTCTATTCTTAGGTAAATTAAGTAACTTTGACTTCAAATTAACTAATAGCTAGGGAAATTCCACAAATTTGGTTATTTTCTTATCATTTTTACATATTTATATTTAATGCTAATGCAGTTGACATTTTTTCGATGGTTTACACATTTATTATAGCTTTCAAACTTTGAAACTCTTGGATGGAAACTGTATTCCCTTGTTCTCTGGAGACTGCGCCCTTCTACCGTTCTTATTGTTCTATAAATTAGATGGATTAACAATTGCAACAGCTGTTTTTCTTTTTTCCTGACCACGCCCCCGAACCTGAATACGGGAACATTAAATCCAATCAATTATTTATCCCATCAATTCGGGTTTTTCAATAGCCGGGAAAATGTTAGTCAGGAGGGGCAGGATGTTGTCAGGTCGTCACACGCCCACCCATACATATATATATATACATGTAGATTTGTGTGTGCGCATGGGAATAAGTCTGCATATTGCTTTATACGTATTGTAAATACGTAAGCATGTACATTTATATAGAAACTTACATATACCCCGATGGGTTGCGTTTTGGGAACATTAATGCTTCGTAAACGTTTATCGCGTAAATCATTGCGTGGAAACGTTCGAGTGGGTTATAAATAATTTAAGTACGGGAGCTTGGTGGCTAAAAATACAATCACCAAAAATTCCCTTTCTGCCAAACAACTGTTTTTTAAATATTAACGCAACACTCGCACTCCGCACACACACACGCGTTAAACGTACACGTACTCAGAGATGGGCACGAAGGGAGAGAGACACTTGTACATAAATTTATGTGAATTTCTTTCTTTATTCGGTCTTTCTTTTTTCGTATGTGCAGAAAATTGTACTCGCTGTTACAGAGCACACACACACGAACGCACAGAAAGCGCTATATTGATGGGCGGAAGCGGGGGCGGTGTCGCTGGCGGACTAGGCGGGGGTTGGTACTGCCAACGAATGGGAAAGAAAAACTAACGAAACGGAATGGCAGCCCCTTAAAGTATTGATTTGCTGGCGCTGGTTGCCCCGACTCGCCATCCCATCCGTTCGACTGCGCGGAGCGCCGCTGGGCGGCGGTGAGCGGTGCGGCACTCTCTTCTTATACTTACCAATAAAATAAAATTTCCGATCGGGCCTGGGCAAAGAAGTGGTTAGGCGTTTGCTACGGCTGCTGTGTTCTGGGGTTTCGAGGGGTCCGGTCAGGCACAGCACTTCCTTCAGCACAGATTGTTTCCATCGATGTAACACATTATTATTATTTAATTTATCTCCTTTCTTTTCCTTTACGATTTTCACACAGTGGTTTCAGTGGAAAGGCCGACTTTTACCGAACAGAGTCGAAAGAGACGACAACTGACACACACAACGAAATGCAAATGCAATACATATCTTTCTCACTCGCTCACACACTCACTCGCTCGCAGCAGCAGTAGCGCTGCTCTGGTTTTCAATCAGATTTTTATCTTTTCTCTTGCTATTATTATTGCTTTTTGTTATTACGATATTACCGAGACGGCCACCGAATTTTCACAAAATTACAGCGATTGACCACGAATATTTTCTTCAGCTCTGCTTTCTTCGTTGGCTATATATTCGTAGTTATGTATCTATGTATTCGTTATGTACATTAGAGGTGGAGAACTATCGATAGTGGGCACCATCGATAGTGTACGATAGTAAATTTTAAACCATCGATAGTGATCGATAGTCGCAATGGAAAAATTGTTTTTTTTATGTATAACATATGTTAAGTATTTTTTTTTATTTAATCCACAAATTTTGGTTTAAAAATAAGAGGAAGTTTACGTTGTCCTCAGTAAGTTTTGTTCGCCTTTCGCAAACAATTTTCCCAGCCTTACTGAACTCCCTTTCCGACTCCACAGATGTGGCGGGGATGCAAATCAAAAAATTAGCCCGAGTCATGACTATGGGTGTCCACTTAAATAATCCTTCTTATTGGATTGTATGACCACCTTATGACCTTATATATCACAAATTTTTAGTTGAATTTTTCATTTCAATTACCCCTTCTGAAAACAAAGGCGCTTTATCTCCATGTAAATGTATATAAATTACACTACTCGACAATTTTTTTAATTACAAAAAAAAATTAAGTCCTGTCCTGTCAAAACAAAGAGAAAATTTCCTATGGACAGGAGAAAAAATCCTCAAGGGACATTTCAAAAACATGCTTATGGGAGTTTGGATACCCTATATTATTGAATATGCCTTAAAAATTGAATTTAATTGACGGATGATATTCATTAAATATACCATTAGGTTCAGATATACCGTAAATATCCAATGAACTCGATTTCGTATTCAAAATATCCTGAAAAGTTTTTAATATACCTTAAATGGTCACTCTTGTACATACATACAGTTTGAACGCAGATTTATCGATCAAAAATACCCCTAAGCGATATATCGAAATATACGTTCTCATTTTTAAAACAGTCCGTAAATATACCGATCTCTAAATCGTTTTCTTTGATTTTAATATTCTGGTAGATGTTACTGGCAAGTTCAAAGTCCCAGCCCTGAAACTATAATTGTGTAAGATTGATGAATCGATTGTATACAAGATGGGTTGGTTTTAGGAATTCCTTCTATTGGAATGCTTGCAAAAGTAGACAAAAAACGTTAAGCTAAATGACAGTTGTTTAATTTGATAGCTACACAATAACTACACATTTGCTACATGTAATAAATCTAAAAATGTAAGAGAATAAGATTTACTTCGCGCCCAACTCCCATTTCAAACGTGCGAAATATCGGAAAACAATAACAAATTTAGATTTATATTAAATGCAAGTTGAACTAAGATCACATTTCGTCGAAATACTTAAAGCACCGTTTTTCTCTACCGTTTAATGGATGACCAGCTTGGTGTTCTTTGGGTTCGGAATATACTTCTTCTTGTACTTTTCGAACATCTTTTCCAGCGCCTCAATAACCTGGCCGTGCACCTTGTCCACGTAGGCGGCATCCGGTTGATCGCTCTGCACCACATTGATGGGTGCACCCACTGTGGAAGTGAGTGTTTCATTTTAGATTAAGTATTCAACTGGAGTAAAATCCCGAAAGAAAACTCACCAACTTGCACGATGCGACGACGATTGGGCAGGAAGCCAAAGGAATAGTTGAAGATGCCACGACCCACTGGAATCAGCGGCGATATGCCCGTCAGCTGTTTCACCACAGTCTGCACGCGACGCACAAGGGAATTGGGAGGATTGGGCACCTGATCGAATATGTCCACCTCCCCGAAGGAAAACGTGGGAACAATCGGTGAGCTGCATTGAAGCGGAGGTTGGAAAACCTTTAAAATATTTACTCTGCCGTACATTTACTCACCCCGTTCGGATGGCCATTTTGACGAATCCTTTGCGATTCCTCAGCGTCACAATGTACTGCCCTGGATGGGAGTCCATGGCCTCTTGGGCGCCACCCACGAGAATGGCCACCGCATTGGATGTGAAGCCATCACGATTGTCCGCATGCTTGGGATCATTCGACTTGGTTAGCAAATAGTTGAGGGCAGCCTTCGACACGGACACCAGGCCCCAGGAGCGCAGCACCTCACGTCCAATGGGTATCAGGAAGTTCTGATCGAGAGTGCCCACCTTGGGGCGGATCTTGGGGAAGAGCTCAAGCCAGCGTGAGATGTCCAGGCCCATGTTGATGCCGATTCCGTTTCTATTTCAGGGATCAGTGTTCAGTTTCGTCACTGGAGTGCTTCGATAAGATTGGGCTATCTGTCGACATTCTTACCCCAGTATGCCGTGCGGAAAGCTGGCCAAGATATAGTTTTTGTTTGGTGGCAGCTCGGCTGTTTTCACCAGCTCCACGGGAAAGTAATTGCGATAGTGTCGATACAGGCGATTAGAACGGTTTAGCAGCCAACTGAAATAGATTTCCAAATGGATTTATTTCTTACCAAATCTGCTTTGCACACTCTGCACCTGATACCTACCCATTGCCATCAATTACAGAATTGTTTCTTTTGTGATCCACAAACACGTAGATCAAGTAGATGAGCACCAAGCTGCGTAGTATGAGTCCACCATAGAGCTAAAGGTAGTCAAAATGTCATTAAATACATCCGATTATCTCTGCAGTTTCCTTACCAGCGATGCTAGAATAATTGGTATGGCGGTTATTGAGAGCATAAAACACGTGAAAGTGATCAGAAACGTCACCAGAGTCTGCAGTCGCCGGCGTGGCGGCACTTTCAGCGGTGCCCATTCAATTTTCATATTTTCCCAATACAAAAAACACCTCACGGATCGACAGTCAAGCGACTCTTGCGACGGCACTCCAGCAACTGAGTGGCAGCAACTCAATATTGTTCGGCACTTGCACTTATCCTTATCAGTGGTCGAGCGTACACGGGGGCCCCCAGCTGTTAATAGAGGTGTGTTAACGAGTACAAATTTGTTAGCCGAAGAGTACCCAAGAGTACCCACTACTTTATAGCTCGAGTCAGCGAATTTCGAGTCGTTCGCGTAGTGATAATAATCCAATTGGTTGTTGCATTGCAATCATCGTCTGGCAAATTATATGTTTCGGGTTCAAGGTGTTGCCCCGATAAGCGCCAAGTCTCGACCCCTTTAGAACAACATTCTTTCACTCTCCAAATGTTTAGTTTGGTTTTTAAGCATTTAATGAGACTTGTTTATCGGGTACATATTGTGGGTAGCTACTCACATTTAGCATTCAATTGTGACTGCAACCAGATCAACAACTGCAGTTCTCTCAGACTAATGAACATGAACTGAGTGTGTGGCACGTGGAAATTCAATGGATTCAATTCCGATCATTCCTGCTCCACGTAAATTGTGCCGACGATTTGCTTATTTGTTGACCCCGTGCCAAGAATTTTCTCGCAAACAGACAGACAGAACACACCCGTCAACGCTGCCGCACAATGTTCAACTGGCAAATGCTGAGTGTAAGGCGAGTAGCGAATTAATTCACTCATTTATATACTATGCAAAATGTGCGCTATAAGCTGAAAAACATTGAAAGTAAACATGCATATCCATGTAGCGACAGAATCACATAATAATATGCCGACTTTGCATTAAATACAAATAAACAAACATATATTTATGCATAAACTCGTAATAGATGCTTTTGTAAGGCAGATTGAAGATCAAAAATATGTGCAGTGTGTCTGGTTACTGTATAATCAGTTTTGTGTTCTTTGACTGCGGTATATATTGCTCCTTGTACTGATCAAACATCTTCTGGAGAGCCTCCATGACCTGGCCGTGTATCTTGTCCACATAGGCGGCATCTGGTTCAGCACTCTGGACCACATCGATGGGCGAGCCCACTGTGGAAATTGGGTTTTAAAAAAGTCCATCTGCCACCACTCCAACAGCTACTCACCAACTTGTACGATGCGACGGCGTTGGGGCAGAAAGCCAAAGGTATAATTGAAGAATCCGCGACCCACTGGTATCAGCGGGGCAACGCCCGTCAGTTTCTTCACCACAGACTGCACGCGACGCACAAGGGAATTGGGAGGATTGGGCACCTGATCGAATATGTCCACCTCCCCAAAGGAAAATGAGGGAACAATCGATGAGCTGCAAGAAGAAACAGGAAATTACTTCCATTATCCTTCCTTAGCATTTATTTCCAGCATCTACTCACCCCGTTCGGATGGCCATTTTGACGAATCCCTTGCGGCTCTTCAGCGTCAGTGTGTACTGCCCGGGATGTGAGTCCATGGCCTCTTGAGCGCCACCGACGAGGATAGCCACCGCATTGGATGTGAAGCCATCACGATTGTCCGCATGTTTGGGATCATTCGATTTGGTTAGCATGTGGATGAGAGCCCCCTTTGATACCGACACGAGACCCCAAGAACGCAGCGCTTCACGCATAAACGGCACCTGGAAATGCTGGTCCAAAGTGCCAACCTTTGGTCGTATTTTGGGGAATAGTTCCAGCCACTTGGAGATTTCCACACCCATGTTAATCCCGATGCCAGTTCTATTGCGGGAAATCAGTAGCGAAACGAAATTAGAGTGCTTGCAGATAAGATTGGAGCTGACTTACCCCAGAATGCCATGGGGGAAGCTGGCCAAAATATAATTTCGGTTTGGGGGAAGCTCCACTGTCTTCACCAGTTCCACGGGAAAGTAATTGCGATAGCTCCGATGCAGGGTATTGGTGCGATTTAACATCCAGCTATGGAGGATAGACCCATGAGTATTTCCGCTAGGAAATTTCCGCTTTGTTTATGGCTTACCCATTGCTGTCAATAATGGAGTGTGTTCTCTTGTGATCCACGTACATGTAGACCAAGTAGATGAGTATCAAGCTGCGCAGCACAAGTCCACCATAGAACTAGAAGATGGATAATATAGCAATACTGACTGGAAGGTTTTCCACTTACCAATGAAGCAGCCACAAACAAGTAGGAGCAGAACAACAGCACAAGGAATGCCATGGTGAAGAGTGCCGTGACAAATGTTTGTAAACGCCGTGCCGGCGACACTTTGAGTGGTGCCCATTCGATTTTCATGATTCCCGTTGATGATTCGCCACGGACCCTAAGACAAAAGTCTTCCAACTCTGTTAACTTCAGCGGAGCTACTGAACGACAGCCGCCAGTGCAGACATTAAACAATTGCCACTGGACTAGAAAAACACTTATGATTATCACATTATCAGTAAAGCAATCCGAAATAGTTGCTAACATCCACCGACTGACGACTGGTGGGCAACAGTTCTTTGTTTGGGGGGTAGCAAAACATTCCGATTAGCGTCTGGGAAATCATATTTCACTGGGTCAAAGTCGAGTATGAGCACTTCACCAATTCTGCCACTGAAATCAACATAATCATCCTTATCAAAGCACCTGCTAGAACAGTCACTTGGACTGGCGAAATCAAATTATGCGGAGTCGATTGAGATTAGTGAATCATGTTTTAGATTGTTTTGATAATGGCTGGTAATGGTGTGTGACTGTTATTCCATTCCTCTCTGCTTATTTTCTGAATTTTAAATTCACGCGCCACAGAGTTGCAGTTTCTTGGCTATCGTTATGCATTCACTTCGAACTAACTTCGAAAATGAATTCGAAAACTCGAACTGACAGCAGGGGACCGTTCAGTTATATCGCTATTTTTGTAAACAATTCAATAAAAGATGTCATAAAGAGTGGGCCGACCTTGTGGCGAATGTATTGTACAAGCGTAGAAAATTGAAGTTCCCCGGCTAAAAGTCTTAGTTGGATAGCAATATTAAGCAGAATATTAAAATCGAGTAAATATGTGTCATTGACCGAGACCGATTAACCGATAACCAATGACCAATGGGTGTTTAAGTGCAAACTAAGAAATTTATGAAACTTAAAGATTATTAGCGCAGTTTGGTTGAATGAAACGGTGCCCATTCACCGGGTGGCTACAATAAAGATTTACAAGAACTTTTATTTCCCCAATTTGGACAAAGTGTTTACCTATTTAAAAAGGCGGGCAAAAGGGTTGCAAAAGACAGTTAAAGGGTAACAGTTTCAAAGTGACAGATTCAATGTGGAAATGAACTGCCGTCCAACCTGGTGTCTCAGATCGTGTCCCTCTTTGGCATTCATCTGTATAGCGGAATAGGGACCTCGATGAACTTATGACCCTCGGTAGAGCCTTAGCCAGGCCATTAGCTCGCGCCAGCGCCATTGCACCGTCCTTATGTCTGGAAGCCTTCTACGGACAAATCGACGCACAGGACATGGAGTACATACATGCAGGTACATATAAAAAGCGTATAATAAATTAGATATTCATTCGTCGCGACAACAAATATATCATCCGACCATTTCTAAGCCCTTTCAGAATAAGTTGGCTTGTTTCCTTGAGGGAAAATTGTGTCGGTTAGTGTAGATTAGGGTCTTTGACCCTAAAATATTCTCCAAATTTAGTTTACTAATTGTATTTCTCTTTTCATTTTTTAAATATAGGTCATACGCCTTTGCATGGTAACAAAATTAAAGTAGATGCAGTTGATCCAGTTGAAATTATTGCAGATATTGCGATGGGACCCATTGATATTGCAGAATTTTCAATAGCGAATTCCAATCTAAGCGAATTGTGTTCTTTTCAACTAGTACAAATAAAATATGTGCTAAAACAAATGCAATTGCGTATGATCCTTGTGGTATCCTTCGAAACAGTCACAATCCCTACCAGTCATTTGCAGATTATAGAGATGGAGAATGTATACAGATCGGTATTTAGTTCATACAAAACATAAGAAAATGTTAAATGCCTGTCAGTCTAAGACATAGTCACTGTTGATTATTGAAAGCAGTTGATTAAATGGACTTATATTACTAGGTATAGCAAATATATTTTTTTGGTTATCTTTTTCGTTTTAAAATGTAATTTGGTTTTTTTTATTTCATAAAAAGAAATGTAGAACGACCGTAGAAGCACAATGCCGATTAGGAGCATAGATTCCGCGCTGCCTTCGGGTGGCGGGGCTCTAAATATTCGATGGTGTCGATCCGTATTCCAATTGCCCAATTCCTCTGATCGCAGTCATGATATGATTTTCGATTTTTGCATTTCAAATGCATGGGACAGCAGACAGCACATCGATCGAAGCAGCACAAAACAAAACCCAATAAAATGTATTCCATTCCGTTATACACCGTTTTTATCATACCTTCTCGCTGCTCTCGCCGCTTCACTTTCGTCTCATGCTCACGGCTTCACTCTAGTTGGATAGTCCGTGTGCGGTGTTCTGAGATTTCGACGGTAATTAATTCCCAGCTCAATTACAGATTGTGCAGATTAATCCAGCATTAGCTAAAGGGCCACATGGAAATGGATTAAAGGGGATCAAAGTGCATAAAAGAAAAGTGCAATAACCGCTGCGTGGACTGCACGAAAAGAAAGAAAAGCAGCTTGAAGAAACAAATATATTTGCATACACACACACACACCACACACACACACACACATACTGTACACATATGCACAAGAAGAAGTGAAGAAATCGAATAGGAATAACAAAATGATGATTTTCTATGCCAAATACGCGTTCCTCTTTTGGCTGACAATTGGCAGCAACCGCGGAGAACTGCTGCTGCTGAGCCAAATATCAGAGGATGAGACGCTGCTCAGGGTGTCCGCCTGCACACAGCGCTGTCAGGAAGAGACAAAGGTGAGCCTCCCTAAGGGTACTGCTAACACGATGCCCATGACCCCGGATATCACTTTGCAGAACTTTCTGGAGTGCTTCAAGATTTGCAGGGAGCACGAGGACAGCGACTATGCACCCGCAACGCTGCGCAGAATCCAGGAGAACTATCAACTGAAGATGGTATGTCGCACCGAGTCTATGCTGGCCTTTCGCATAGATTGGGTGCAGCACGGCCGGTTGGAGCTGGGGGGCCAGACACCAAACGCCGCGTATATCATCAAGGTGAATGCTGCCAGCGAGGACATTGTAGAGTCGAAGCTCTTTCTGGTGAGTGGAAGAAGGCGATATTTGGGGCCCTATTTGTTAATCGTTTCCACCTGGCAGTCGGATGACAAATTCATGGTCTTGCACTCACTGGAAGCCTACACTGACCACAACATCACCGCTCTGGCTGTACACAGCGATGGCAGCTACTCCCTGATAGCCAACGAGGAAACATTTGGCACCCTCAAGCGTGGCTATCAGCCCAGCAAGATGGGTGCCGTAAAGCTGCGCGGATTTGTCCAGCCCCAAGAAGATGGACAACACATTGCCGCCGAGATCGAGTGGCAGCCATCTGCAGGTGGGTGCTTGTCATTGTCTCTTCCCGTCTCTACCGTCAAGTAAACATTGTACGCCGCTCTAGACCGCAACTGTTTCTTCGATATGGTGTATTATGCAACGCAAAGCGTGACCATGGATCAGCCTATTCAAGTGGAGATTCGAGATGTAAGTGGCAGGATGGTAGGCAAACTCTAGATATACCCTTTGTCTTGCCTTCCCCAGCCTCGTCGACTGTACAGACACACCATCGACAGCCTGAATTTCGGGGAACAGTACATGGTGGGTGTGCGGACGGTGAACTACCTGAACACGCTGGAGAGCGACCTCAAGTGGTTGATGGTGCAGGCTCCCAGCTGTCTGGACTGGCATCACTTCAACTACACGCTCTGCGGTAAGCTAATCAATACCCAGGGAACACGCATAACATAATCCACTTACCCTGCCGTTCGATAGCACCAGCAAAACCCTCAAATCTGTCCGTGACTCAGGAGCAGTACCTGAAGGACACTCTGGCACTGAATGTCAGCTGGGAGCGGCCCAGCCACCTGCCCGACAACTACACACTGCACATCCTCGATCTGCACATGGACAGCCAAGAGGCGAACTTCACTTTGGAGGGGAATGCAAGCTACTGCTTCATTCCCAAAATTAAGGTGCTCGGATCCAGCTTTGAGGTGCACTTGGTGGCCCATACGGCGGGCGGCAGGAATGCCTCTGGGGTATTGCTGGACAAGGCGCCTCGCGAAGATTGGCTAAAAGGTGAGGAGTAGGCAGGTCAATCCGCAATCCTACAGCTGATTATATATCTTCACTCGAATAGAGGGCCACATGATCAAGCTGATTGCCTTTGTCATTGTCCCCATCTGCTGCATCATCATGCTGTGTTCTCTGACGCTCTGCAAGCGCACTCGGCAGGAGCTACAGGCCGTGGACATGGAGTCCAAGGAGAAGGTCAATCAGAACGACTTTCACCTCTCACTGATAGACAACAGCGGCCTGTTGGTCACCCTCTCGGCCAACGAGAGCTTTGACTTTGTAGACGATCTGGAGGTGGAGCCGCATACTGTACTCCTGCTGGATGTCCTGGGCGAGGGTGCCTTTGGCCTGGTGCGACGCGGCGTGTACAAAAAGCGACAGGTGGCCGTCAAGTTGCTAAAAGGTGAGACACAGCGCATTGCTCCAGCCAACAATTGATGTACAACTCTTCCACACAGATGAGCCCAACGAGGAGGATGTGTATGCATTCAAGTGTGAGATTCAGATGCTCAAGGCTGTGGGCAAGCATCCCAATATTGTGGGCATCGTTGGCTACTCCACAAGATACAGCAATCGCATGATGCTGCTCATCGAGTACTGCAGCCTCGGCAGCCTGCAAAACTTTCTGCGGTAAGTAGAGTGATGGCCAGAGCGGCAGTCAAATCTAATTGTGTCTAATCCCAGCGAGGAGTGGAAGTTTCGGCAGGAGCGCAGTGGCGTTCACTTGAAGCAGAAGCAAACACAAAAGCAGGAATGGGAGAAGCGGCGACTGCAACGTACGAGGCGTGATTTAAATCAGGATCCCAACACACGCATTGAGGAGATCAACTGTTCCATGCTCTCCACCGTTGAGGAGGAGGAGTCCGACGCTGATCAGACGCACACCAGCAGCCGCGTGGAAACCTACACTCTGGCAAGAATGAGCCATGCCGCAGACAACAAGTCCTATGGACTCGATGACATTGAAAACATTGGCGGCAGTCTGACCTTGCCAACAGTTCTGAAAGTGGTGCAGCCAGAGAAAGGGGAAGCGCCAGGCGCAAAGCGCACCTTTGAAAACAAGGAATACTTTGATTCGCGGACAGACCCCACGCCGAGTCCCGAACGAGCGCCACTGAAGTACGCAGATTTATTAGACATTGCGCAGCAGGTGGCCGTGGGCATGGTAAGTGCTTGAAGGGTAGCAGTTTTAGATTTGATTCTCATCTCTCGCATTGCAGGAGTTCCTTGCGCAAAACAAAGTGGTGCACCGTGACCTGGCAGCGCGCAATGTGTTGATCTCTCTGGATCGCAGCATCAAAATAGCCGACTTTGGGTGAGTCTACGCGTTGTTCCTTCTTTCTCATAGTCATAGTCCTTTGCTGCTTTCAGGCTGAGTCGCGATGTTTACCACGAGAACGTCTACCGCAAGACCGGAGGCAGCGGAAAGCTGCCCATCAAGTGGCTGGCCCTGGAGTCACTCACCCATCAGGTGTACACCAGTCAGAGCGATGTGTAAGCAGACGCCCAAATCGATTACTTTTCGCTTATGTCTTCTCCCTTCAGCTGGTCCTTTGGTGTGCTGCTCTATGAGATCATGACCCTAGGCGGAATGCCGTATCCATCTGTGTCGCCCAGCGACCTGCTACAGATGCTGCGGCAGGGCCACCGCATGAAGCGCCCGGAGGGCTGCACAGACGAAATGTCTGTGAAACGAAACTCTATTGAATAATGTGCCACTGACAACTGATTTGTTCTAGGTTCGCGCTGATGGAGAGCTGCTGGAGCTCAATACCCTCCCACAGACCCACATTCACCGGTCTCAAGGAGCGACTGGGCGGTATGATTGTGGCCACCAACGAGATGCCGCTTCGTCTGCAAAAGCAAGCGGAGGCAGCAGCCAATTTAAAGTCAAAGACAGAGGCACAGCCCGAGCCAGAACCATGTGAGCAGGAGCAGCAGCAGCAGCAGCAGCAGCTGGACAAGAAAGAAGAGACTTACCTGGAGCCTTGTCCTTAGTGGGACTAACCACAGACGAAATGGAGTTCATTAAGTACGCAACAGAATGATGCGTTTAATGTGCAATATGATATCAATGATAGGAATCAAATTGAGACAATGCTGGGAAGCAGCTACGAGTGCGCGTAACCATTTACCATTAACTTTGAAATAAACTCCAACAATTGCTATGCCATTTCTGTCATCCGCAAGTGTTCCTCGCAGCTGAAACTATTTCAATCCTAATCCTAATCCTAATCCTAACGCTTCGATTCTTCAACCTCTATACGATTTGGCCCCTTTGGACTCTTGCTCGTTCAGCACTTGAAAGCTATCAAAATTGTTAGAAACTATTTTAGACAATGTGCAACTGCTGCGGCCAGCGACAAACATCCTTTCCGCAGATTCCCTATGCCTGTCCGCACTGTCCGATGCGGGACATAGCCAGCAACTGTTCAATAAAGCGAAGGACGAAGCCAGCCAGGCACGTGCCATACTCCAACCAGTGCGACACGCTGCCCGGGAAATGGCTCGCGCTGAACCGCAAGCTAATCACCACAATGGCCGTAAGGATGCGTCGATCCACGCAGACCATCCACTACATGCTGCTACGCTTGCTTCACGCCAACTACGCCGGTGTCTTGCAGATCGTGAGGAAGCGACGAGCGTACAAGGTGCCGATAAGTGGCTACCCGGATGCCCTCTTCTCCACCTTCTCTCTGTTCAATGATCAGGGTTATGTCTCCTTGCCCATGGCCCCGGAGAGTGTCGGCAAGCTGATGCGCATGATGCAGGATTATGTTGTCCAAATGCAGCTACTAAATCGCCAGTACAAGTGGTTCAGAAACGGACAGGATCAGGGCGACCTGGTGGGCCTGTTGGGGCAGCAGGACGAGCTGCTGAAGCTGCTGCGTGGCACCTTCAGGGGCAGCGACACATTGTTCATAAGGTGTCTCCTCACGACGCTGCTCGATTTGGATTTGTTTGTCGTGTTTGGCAAGTTTACGGTGGATCGAAAGCGCTCCAGCATGATAAGAGGCCTTTCGGAACTATACGCTGGTGTGGCGGGACCACAGGCATCCACTCGCTCTCCAAGTAAACGCACTGCACAGAAGATCGTAGACCCCGAGACCAAACCTTCCACACACAAACAAAACAATCTCGCCATTGAGCTGCTTCAGCTCTTCACGGAACACTTGTCTGCCAGGAAGACCCACTCGGACTCGTGTTGCGCATTGCCCAAGAGCTCCACCTCAAAAGCCTTTATTCTGCCAAAGCAGAAAGACCGAGCAGACCCACCGAAGACGCGTTAAGTAATCAAAGGAGGTGCCTGCTGGCGATGGCTGCTGCCCCCAAAGCGTTTGACCTGTTTTGGGGTAGTTACTCTCGCCTGCGGCTGCCTCCCACAAATTCTCTAGCTGTTGGAAAGTAAAGCAAACAAAAAGACGGCATACCCATTGAGAGTTTCATTTAATAACTTAAATCATCACCGCCAAAAGTACACCTCCGATGAGCTCCAGCTAAACACCAGCTAAATTGTAGAAAGAAAGAAAGTCGTACGTATATGTACAATATAAACATATAGAGTTAAGGTATATATATAATATAAGTGTAGATCGTTGAATGGACGAGGATCCATGGGCGAGGAGCTAAGTCCGCTTAAAGCCCAGGCCCAGAATATTCCGTGCCTGTGTGGTGGAAAAAGAAAGGTAAAGCGTGAGTGAAGGAGGTGCCAGGTTTAGGGGCATCCTCACCGTTATGAAAGCTGAGTTGAAGGAACGTTGAAAGGTGTGCGTCATGCCCTCGGTCTGGGAGAGTGCCATTTGCAGCTGTACGGCCTCGTCCATGCGGTTCTTGAGGAAGTCCCACGTCTGGGTATGGCCAGCGGAGGTGTCCTGCAGCAGGTACAATTCGGTCATCTTCATGATGGTCGCCAGGCCAATGCGTCGCGTGTACCAGCCAAACTGCAAGAATAATCAGACAATCATATCTCCTGGCGATTACTTGTCACGCGTCAACTCACGTCCACGGATCGGTCGCCCGAGTAGTAGCAGATGTCGTCCACCAGGGTAAGCACCTGGGCGAGCGCCGTCGACGCATGCTGCGGCTGTGCTATCAGGGACATGGCCTGCGGCCATTGGGCTTTGTACGGGGCAATCATTTCCATGCGCTGACGCACGGCCTGCACAAGGAAGTCGAGCGGGTTCTCGACCTCCTGCTGGCCACTGCCGGTCTTCTGCTTCAGACTCTGCACCAGCTGGGCGTTGCACTTGCCGTTGAAGTGTGAGACGAGGGCGAAGCCGCCTTCGGGGAACATGCCATGGACCACGCTGGGGTAGCCGCACTGCTCGGCACCGAGGACAATCGACTGCCTTGTCCAGCCGTGTTGCGGTACATGCTCCAGAGCCGCATCGAGTATCTGCTCCCGTATGGCATCCACCTTGGCCTGCTTGGCGCTCTGCTCGCCAGACTCTTGCTGATTGCCACCTGCGCCTTGCCCAGTCTCATTTTGTGTGGCTTTGGCAGCCGCCTCCTCGGCCGCATCCCGCTCCCTTTCCAGCTGTTCCTCGCGTGCCCGAAAGTCCTCTAAGCTTCCATTTGCAGTGCTCTTCTCTGTGGCATCTTTAGCATAGCCACGCGCCAGGGAGGCAGCAGCCAGGGGCAGCTGTCTGTGCAAGCGACAGCTCTGTGCATCTGCAAATAGAAGAAGCCACACACAAACAGGCAGGCATGAGCCCCGGAATTAAAGTCATGGACAGAACAGAGACAGTCTCTGTGGCCAATTGATTAGCACATCAGCGGCTCCAATTATCACCCCACCCCGGAGATTCCCCAAACACCACCACACCACCACACAGTTCTCGCTTGTTTCGTTTCGTTTTCGGTTTCTAATCTGTTTACACATACAATTAGTTGACGCTATCATTTCGCTTTCGTTGCTTACACAAATATGCATATAAAAAAGTTAAGAGTCTAAACGGGGGCTGGGACTGTGGCTGCATCTTGGAGGAGTTTGCGCTGGCGTGCGGTCTGCTCGATTACCTCGTTGGCGCGCACATAAATCGACAGCAGCCACTCCAGGCTTGTGATGGAGCTGGCCAGCACCTCGAGCTTCTCCTGGCGTCCGATGTCGGGCAGACTGCTGTCACCGTCACCGGCGATGCCGCTGTTGCTAATGTTCATGGACAGCATTTGCAGTTGTTTCTTCATTAGGGCGTCGTCCGAGGCACTCTGGCCGTTCTCCACGCGCTCCTTGTACGCCTTGTAATGGGCCATCGAGAAGTCCAGGGCCGTGCCCAGAGGCACCAGCAGCCGCTTCTCAATCTCCGGCATAACGTCCCAGAATCCAGTGATGTTCCGCTTGTCGCTCAAAGCAAAGTAGCGCAGAATGTTGATGGCATTACAGATCCGGTCAGCGTGCAGCAACAGATCCGACTTCACGTCGTTGGGCAGCACGCAGATGCACAGCATCAGCATCTCCCGGAAATGCTTGCCGCAGAACTCAGGGGCCATACCCACGCTGCATCTTATGTGGGCTTTCAGGGCCTTGTCCACCAGGTCCTTGTACATGGCACTCAGATAGCCCATCAGGCCATCGTGCTGCAGCGTCTCCAGCAGGTTCTTGAGGATCAAGTACTTGCCCTGGTCATCAAAGGCCAGTATGTAGTGCCGGAGCACGTGCAGGCCCAGCTGGCGGAGTCCCACCTGCGGCGAGTAGCCAACAATCTTGCAGAGCTCATCGCAGAATCGCTTATGGACATCCAGCTGCAGCGAGGAATGGGCCACCGTTGTGCCGCCGCGATCGATCAGCATGTGCTCGAGGAGACGCAGGCCGCAGTGCTGCAGTGGTGGCTCCGGCTGCCGCAGCAGCTCAGTCACCAGATAGAGCACCGACTCGAATAGGAAGACTGGCGAATAGATCTTGGGTGTCGTGGGTGGCAGCAGGTCGCGCACGAAGAGAGCGTGATAGTACATGGCCAGAGCGTGCAGTGGCATCGTGTCCTCGACGAGGAACACGTTCTGGCTAGTCATCTCGTAGACGCCCTTCGTGGCGTTCAGTTTGCGCTCCCAACGGGCGCGCTGCTCCACCAGGGCAAGCAGATAGAAGGGGTCGCCGCCAATGGACTTGGTGGCCTCCTGGGTGAGGTTCTTTACCACCTGATGGACGTAGGTGTGCGTCAGGTCGTCCTTCACGTAGCTCATCTCTAGCAGGGCCAGCGGTTTGCCCAGCAGCTGCACAAGGAAGCAGGTGAGGACATTGCGGCGCAACATGCCGCAGTGGCGGAATATCTGGGGGTCGGGGCGTGCGTCTCGCTGCAGAATGTCCACAAGCAGCGGGGCCTCGAACAGGCCGATGGTAATGTAGTGGGCCAGCAGATCTTCCACCTGCTTCTCCTGTTCCACGAGGCGACCTGCAGCCTCGTCATAGCCCTCGCTCAGATACTTCGGCAGCGGCAAATCTTTCAGGCGCGTGGAGACGCTCTGCAGACACCACATCACCGCCTGCGGCTTGTCCTGGCCGTGCCGCAGCAGGATTACCTGCATGGCCCGCAGGTATGCCGCGAATACAGCGTGACTTCTGCTCTCCTCGATCTTCTCCATTAGCTCCATCATCATCTCCTGCAGCGGGGCGTGCTCGGCGAGCAGTTTCAGCAACTCGTTGGCGCAATCGAAGAGCTGCGGCTCCCGGCCGTTGACCTCGTCCACCAGGTTGACGACGCAAATGTCGTTGTATATGTCCATGGCAATGAGCGGCAAGTGCTGCCTGTTCCTGGACGCCTCGTTGGGGCTCTGGAAGAGCATTCTGACGCCTTCGTAGGCCTTCTCCAGCAGAAGCTGCTTGATCAGCCTCAGCAGGTTAGCTGCCGCGGCGCTTGCCTCGTTAGCCGGCTCCATTTGCACGAAATTCACACGTTTTTTTCACAGGAATACTGACAATTTATATTACAACAATTTCAAAAAGCTTTGACCGGCGGCAGTGGCATTCGACATTGACCCCCTCCCTTTGACTTGATCGGAAAACAGCTGTTCACCGCTTCTATTTCGTAATATAATGGCCGAGAACTGCGAATTGGATGGCGCGAAATGGGGCTTCGGGCTGGGATAACAGGCGTGCGGCTGATGATGAATTACTTACGAAGGGGCAGCAGGAGCTTCTGTAGACGGAATAGTTTCTCTAAACAGCGTACGCTTGCCATTTTAGCGCTTTAAAATTGACCGAACGACTGGAAACACCTGGTAGAAAGCACGCTTTAATACGGCGTTTACGAGCACTGTCGGTCGTTTGGTATTTTTTGCATTTCATGACAGGTTCGGCCCGCAATAATTTGAATGATATTTCTTTGTTTTATATTTTGCTTGTTTAATGACGTCCCCATTCTGCTTTTAAAGCTTGTACCCCAACCCGGGACCGTAATAAGCCACATTTAGTATCCTTAAGGGGAATGATATCCTCGAATTGAGGATGTGTTTGAAATCTCCGGCTGCAATCAATGCAAAAATTAGTCAATTTGGCAGGTTATAGCTTTAGATACAAAGAAAATAAATGAATAGGGAGGAACATGTCATTCTAACCTAAGGTCATTATTAAACTCCAGTACTCAGACGCGCTAAGTTTTCTGAGAACTCAACTGCAACAAACTGGCTTTGAAATTTTCTGTCTAACCAAAAACAGGGATGATTTCTTATCGTTTCCATACGAATATCATCCCTGATTTTTTTGCGACCCCTTTTTTGATCTGAGTACTAGGCTTTACCGTATATTTTTAAAATGAAAAGGTATTTTTCGATATATTTTTGAGGGTAGCTCGGTAAAGTTAATCAATAAATCCGTGGTCACACTGTTAATAGTCTGGCCGGGGGGACTAGTTTTTGTTAAATTTTTAGTGTTTTTTGCAAAGTTCGGCGAATTTGTTGGTAGAGAATTAAGTGACTGCGTTTAAGTGGATCAGCAAGCAACGCGCGCGCTTGCACCCAAAAGTGTTTAGTGCTCCAGCTCCTGGCGGCTTGGAAAAATCCGCGAATGCGGCAAAAGAAAAGTGCAGAGTAAATAGAAATTCGAAAATTTGAATATAGTTGAATTAAAACCCAAACTGAACAGTTAACGTTGGCAGAAAAAGAGTTAAGTGAAACCTGGTTCTGGCTTGGTCTCGGCATCGTGTTCGGGAGTGCCGAGTTTTCCGACCCCGCGAGACGAGGGTGGAAAACGCGTGAAAAGCGTGAAAAGAAAGGAAAACGACAGGCAAGGCGTTGTGCGTGTGTGAGCCTGGGAATAATGTGAATAAATAAAAGGCGCTGCCAGAAGGAGGATACACCCGTCAAACACAAAAACCCCACGGAAGCGCGGAATGTCCGATCAAGCACGGTCTTCGGGGGATCGGGATGAGGAGTAGCTGCTGCAGAATCCAGTTTCTGGCTGCTGTGAGGCAAGGCGTTTTGTCAGGATTGAAATCGAATCGAAGCGAAAACCACCGCCGCCGCCACCAAAAACAACAACATCTACCATAAAAACAACAACAGAAAAAGCGGAGCCAAAAATTTCTTGGCCCTTTCCTTGCATCACTGCACCCGCCGTCGCCGCCGCCACAGCCTGGTTATTCCTGTTTGACTTCATTTTCACTCGTTTCGCTGCCGATTCGGCGCTACTTTCGCCACAAAAGATTTAAACACAATTTTCGGAAGGCAAGATGTCGACGCGCTCGCAATTAACCAAGGACTTGAACGGTGAGTAATTCTCTCTTCGTGCTCTCCCGCTCTCTCTTTCTCTTTATCTCCCCCTCACTCGCTCTCCTTCGAGCGGTGTTTGTGTCGTTTCTTTGTTTTGAGGAAGTGCATCTGCATCCCCTGCGCCGACGACGACGTTTTGTTTTCGGTTTTTACTGTTGTGTTTAGCCCGCTGTCGGCTTCCGTTTGCCTGAATGCAACACCCTGGTTGAGCGACAGGGATGGAGACAGGGACACAGACGGACCGTTCGCACGTTAACATTTCCACCCACCCAATGACAAAAACCCCCCACTCACACATGCAGACTTCTGCCCCCTTGATACAAACAGTTTTCAATGAACTGTGTCGTTCTCCAGTGGCTGTGCAACCTTGCTTTTAATTACTTCTCGTGATATTTTACCCCTTTAGAAAATGAGTTTTACGATGAAGTACAGTATTGTTGATGAACCCCCATATCATGATGTATTATTTCCTGTTTTAATTGAGCTTAATCTTACTCCCCGAGCAGAAGCGGAAAGTATGTGCTCGTAATAAACAAAATTAAAACAGCAAATAATAGTAAATATATAAGCCAAGTAAATTACACTTAGTCAGCCGCCGTTTTCGTTCTATTGTCATTAGACCTTCCTTCCATACATCCATATTGATAACAGTTCAAACACACACACACATACACAAACACGAGTACCCTACCTTAACAGTCCTCTTGGTTACCAATTAAACTTCACGTTCCTACGGAAATCGGTTTACGCTTGGGCAAACGCTGGGGCCAGAACTCCACGGGGCGTGAAACCCAATCTGACAAAAGGCGAATCGCCCACCGTTGGCATGAAGAGCCCCCTCCGTAATGCTCTATGACAGGTGTCTGTCTGGTCCAATATTGCAGGCTCCCCGAAGCCCCCACAACCCCTTCTACACTGGTGCCCAATCGAAGCAAAAACAAGAAAATGCTTGTGCCCCATTTACGCTGTTTTGCGGCTAGAGTGGATCACGTTCGAATATATTTTTGGGGTTGCTGGAAAAGAAGTACTCCTAAAATCAGAATCTCTTCATGAAAAGTAAACCAATTTCTGCATAGAAATGGTTATTTAAGTAGATTATCTAATAATAATTGCTAGTTACTACTGTAACGGTAACTTGTGCGCATAAATATTTATACTACAATCCGGAATCACTGTGCCTGACAAATGTCCCTTTGAATTTTCCTCAAGCTCGTCACCGTTCTGAGTAATTTAAATTGAGTGCAGTGACAGCAGCAGTCGGTCCTCGGTCCTCGGTCCTGTTCCACCAGTTCCATGCTTCATTGTTCCTGTACCCAGATGTACATAGGCGTTGACACGGTTGTTTCTTGTTTGTTTGCTTTACGTGCTGTTTGCCCAGGTGCTCTGCTGGTCTCCTCTATCTGCACCGCCGTCTGCCTATCGCATCAAGATGCTCTCGTCGCTGCTCCCATGTTTACTCCGACTCCAGAAGAATCTTTTCCCTTCCAATTAGCATATTCTTAATAAATAAATGGGGAAACCTTACGCAATAATCTCTATGCTCGTACATAATTTACCAAATTTTGTATTTTCGACGGCTGCTGCAACTGAATTTGAATCGGGGTCCGCTGGTATGTGGCGGCACACCCGCCACCGCCTTTGCTTCAAATTGTGCATTGACAATTTTATTTATGATTGTGTCGCGACTTTCGTTCCAGTTGGCTTCCAAAATAAACTTCTTTCTGTTCCGCGTCGGTGTGTGTTGGTATTTGTTTGGCCTGGGGAATGGGAGACAGTGGTGCTGCTCCCGAAACTCAATTGGGCGTTATATAATGGTCGCCAGAACGATCAGCTGTCTGAATTATTCTGTTATTATATTTCGGCCTCACTGAATTCGTTGTTTGCACAATTTAAGGCTGTTGGGACACCTGTCGCCGTCATTAATCAGCCTGAAAATCGTTCCATCTCTCAAGTAAATGACAATGCCCTGATAGTAGGGGACGCCCACATTTATAATCATATTGGAAATATTAGATAAGACAGCAATATAAATTGATACCATAAAAAGATTGCGATTGAGTGCAAGGTAATTAGACATTTTCGCTTCCTTTAAGATCCTTTGTCGATAATCAGCACTGCTTCGCAATGCAGTTATAAATATTGTGAAAAAACACCGTTTTATTATTTCCCTGTACATACATTCATACATATGTATGCCTGCCTATCACTGACTTCTATTATCCGAGGAACACTGTAGCGTACCTCACTGTGCTCAATTCTTTCTTTCTCTGTGTCGCTGCTGATAAGCCAAGGCGGCACTGATAAGGCGATCGCATTTATCACGGCTCTCAGTTCTTATTTTGACGCGTTTTGTGCCTGGCCTGCCTCTCGGAACTAGTGCGCGCTGCCTATTGGCCCGCAAATCCGTTAATAACGCGTCCCCGGTCTTCGGGCACACTCGCTTACGAGGCTTTCTGTCGGTCTGTTTGTGTACCTGCACCGTTATTACGAATATTACGTGGATGGGGGCCATGTACACCAACGAGATGATGAATCACATCGATCAGTATCTGCGGCGCATTATGGAGCTGCAGATACGCGACGTGGTGAAGAAGCAGCGCGACGAAGGTGAGCGCCGTCTCCATTTGTTTACCGTAATTTGAATGCGTCATTTGCTGCGCGGCTGCATGACGTGCTGAGCATGCACATTCCCGCTCTGTTGCTCTCTTTTGTTTTGTTCTGTTCTATTCCGTTCCATTCCGCCTTGGAACCGATCAATTGATTCTGTCAATCGGTCAGGTTCGGCTACGCCGCCAATTTGGCACTTCATAAAAGTTTGGCCAAGCACCAGCGCCGAACCCAACCCCACTTCTCTGACCACACCTTGTACTAAAACGGAAATTGACTTGTTGAAAGTTTATTGATGGTTCCTTGTCTTCGCTGTTGTTGCTCTGAGGTTGCCAATCTCTTTGTTTATTTGTAGTGTGAGGTCTTCAAAGGCTTATCTGACACGGGGTTGTACGCACACCCATTGTTGCAATCGAATATACACAAAGTGGATGTGCAATAAGTCAAATAAACAAAGTGATTGGGAAAAACAGTACGTTCAGAAGGATTTTATAAACAAAGGAGGAGCCAAGCCAAAGCCGGAGAGAATTTCTGTGAAATTTAACATTTTGGGGTAGAGAAACAGCTTACATAACCGTAAAAAAATGCATCGTTCCACTGCCCCAGTTCTAATAGAGTTCACATGAGCGAAGTCTCCCTGTAGTTGTTCTCGTTCGACCTCCGCCTCCGCTGCTTATTTGTTTCTGGCGTGCCCCGCCTCTCCGCCAAAGATGTGTGTGAGAAAATTCCCAGCCAAAATCGAAATTAAATGCAAAGCAGTTCACAAATTTATACAAATCTCAATAGACGGGTGAAGGGGGGGTATGAGATGAGCTGCTGCTTGCCGAAGGCCAACGCATAAACAAAGGCAGTTGAGGATTGCCCCAATTGGGGTTGCGAGAGCCTGACCCCGGGCTGACCTACATAGTAGCTCTCGATGATACTGTCCGCTCAGAAGGGGGATAATTTATGCCGCCAATCAAGTGCCGTGCTTACCATTCATTTGCAATGCAACTAAGTGGTAAATGGCCCGCTATTAGTGCGAATTTTTAATCGCAGGCACCTGCCTCCGTTCCAGCGCCTACTTCAACTCCAGCCAGATGACCCGCTCTCTTGTCTCGGCGCTCTCTCTCTTCCTCTCTACCCTTCCACTCGTTTATACTATCTGTGTTTTACTCTCACTTTCAGCTTGTTCCAATTTCAATGGCGCTGCTCTAGTTATCCTTGTTGCTCATTAGTGATGCACGTTTTCGTAGTTGCAGCGGCACACGCATAATAACGGCACCTGGGCGCGCTCTTAAGCAGACAATTTTCGGTAGATTGGGTAGGTAGAGGCAGAGGAAAGTTGGGGCCGAACTAGTTTGACAGCATCTCAAAAATAAAATACATTGGAGAAAGAAGAAAGAAAGAACACACGCGGCAGCTACAGCCCCGGCAAGCCAAAGCCGAAACACGCTCATATGCTCCATTTCCCAATAGCCAAATGCGAATCTCTCTCTTCCACTCTCCTGCAGCTCTCTTTCTCTATGGCGTTGGTGAAATTGTGTCACCCAACAAGTGACGTTAATAACGCCGCAGCTGAGGCGGCTCGCATCCCTGACCTGGCAGACTATGTCTGCTCCCGCACTCGCTTTTGCCCCTGCTGATGTTGCTGCTCTGTCCCACTTATTTTTTGGGCAAGAGTAAGAGAGGCGGACAACGGACCGAGAGAGTAGGAGAACCTGAACCTGTCGCTTTCTATTACTCTGACACAATGGGCGAGCGCAGGCCGCAACGAAAATTTCGCACTATAAATTGAGTTTTGAGGTCAAGCGAATTACACTCGCCAAGTGCCCCGCCCGCAATAAGAGTCATACACATGTATGTACATCCATACATATATGGAAGGCAGAAGGTGTTGTATACGCACAATTTGTTAAACAATTCGATCAACAGCTGTAAATGACTCACGAAATGTCATCAGAGTCTCCAGTGATGTCCAGCTCTTTGTTTTCTCAATAGAGGTGAACATTGAAAATTCATTTCTCTTACATTTAAGAGTTGGAAATAATTAAGAGTTGGAGACGACATTCATTTCTCCCCCACTGACTACCACCATGACACTCTTTTTCTCCCATCCATTCTTTCGACTGTCTCCGCCTGGTCTGCCTTATGGCACAAATATAATTAACAAAACGTAAAGTAATCACAAACTTGCGCAAAGAAAAACGAAAATCAAAATCTTCGTTTAACTTTCTTTTGTGCTGCGCTTGATGGAAACGCCGGCAGGGGAAGAAGATACAGAAGCCGAGGCCTTGGCCATTGTTATATCGTACTGTGACTTTTTTTTCGCAAACACTTAAAAGCGATTGCCGTTAGCCGAGTTTGTTGGTGTGTGCGCGAATGATTCACTCGAATATGTAAGCTCATCTCGGTCTGTCTTGCACTGAGCTAAACTGCAAAGCCTCTCCTTGATAATTGCAAGAACAGAGTTCAGTTTGAAGAGCTGAAGTTTTTATGGAAAGAAAGAATTGAAGAACATTTAAATTTGGAAGAGAACTCCAATGATTTCTGCCAGATTTATTTTTGTTTAGCGTGTTTTAATTTTCGTTGTTTCAACAAAACTTTTTCCAGTGTAAGCATCGTTATCTCTGTGACGGCCCCTGCCCCTTCGCCCATTGACTGACCGAGTCAGAATACTGTGTGCAGTTGCTGTAAAACTGCGAAATAGTTTTCTGACAAGTTTTGACAGCCTTTGTCGGGTTTACAAGCTTCATTTACATACATATGTATACGTACTACTTGAATCAGCGAAAAGCAGGCAGAGACAGTATTACAACTGGTATCGTAAAAACTGCACAGTAGTGTCTGTGCTACACACTTCCAGGGGTGTTAGACTAAGAAATACTGACGGGTGACGCATGCACTATGCACCCGCAAGCTCACGGCACAGTGAAGCACAATTGTTCACCCACTCCCTGCAGAGTGGTTGTAGCAGGGGGGGAGGGACAGGGCGAGGCAGGCAAGCACACTTGTAGTAGGGAGAGTATGAGTACGAGTATTTTGAACTCGTGTAATCTCTGCCATTGTGCCGAGCTTTGCAGCAGCAAAAAGCAGATAAAATTGGGTCACACTCGTTGGGTTCTGTGTCTGAGCCAGCTTAGATGGTTGTCAATGCTGCTGCCTGAAGATTCCGCTACGAAAAAGCCAACACACTGGGCAGAAACTTTTCGGCCAAACTTTATGGAGTGTATCAGTTCTTTGAACCCAATCTGAAACCCATTTATCTGGCTCATAACGTAAATCGAACGAAACAACCGCAAAAATCAATTAAAGCAAAATTTCCTTTTGGCGGAAATGTAGTTGAGATAGCAACAGAGGAGTGGAGGATGGAACACAGAGAATGTCCGGCCCAGACAGGCAATTACAGGTTGCTTGGTCAATGTAATTGGCATCTGGCAGTGTAGTTTCAGGTGTATATCCATCTATACAGACCTACGCCCTCAGAAAAGTTCAATTTTTGCTCTTGTTTCCATCGCTCTCAACGTTTGATAACCTCTCCGCTTCTGGTTTGTCAGCAGAAGTCGTAATTGTAGTTAATATCTCCACTGCGGGTCTTTCAGAACCATCATTCCGTTTGACGTTTTCAATATAAATAGCGAAATCCCACTCGAAGTTGGATATAGCAAATGCTTTTGTAACTGGCTATTAACGTTCCGTGACAAATCTGTGAATTCTGGGAATTTGAGGATACGCTATTGGTGAACCGCGCCCTTATGACAGAGTATCAGGGGAAGGACTTTGGAATGATTAGCAAACAATGGAGCAGCAAAGTAGTGGAAAGTTTTCGAAGCGTGTGTAAACTTCGGTAACTTCCGTTCTGTGTCATTTATTTGTTGATGTACAAGTTTTTCCATTGCTTCTGCTCTGCATTACATCGCTGCTGCTGAGCTCTCTTCCGTGTACGATATTGACATAGTGCCTCTCAATGTACGAACAAGTTCAGAAAAGGGAGTGGGGGATGGAGAGAGTGCCCAAGTTCATTCACATTTCGACGCGCTCCGTCTGCAATTAAGAGAGAATCAGTCAACTGTGCTTCACTACTGTTCCTATTTCAGTCGCTCGATGATTATCACGCTACAGTCTGGTGTCTTCCAGTGGGGTGTGGAGACCACACTCCACTGTGTGCGTGCCGAAACGTCTTAACAATCTATTTTGGCCATAACGCACAATTGGCACTCATTATCATAGTCACGCCGTCCTCCCATGGGCACGGACCATGGGCCATAAAGACAAAATGCCTTAATATTTATTTTGGCCACCACTTTGTGGCCGGGCCTAGCATTGAGTGTGGTCAGGATCGGAAATTGCCCTGCCGCAGCTCTTTTTATGGCCCACCCGTCGTCATGCAAATCCATTGTCAAGCACTCCCCCCATTGCCTGTTTATGCTCGTAGTATGTATTTTGCTTTTCACTTTCCACTGCCAACACTGAAAGAGAGAGTGGGGGATTACGGTAATTGCTTGATACTGATTCTTCTGCTCTTCTAGTTCAGTTTCGTGAAGAGAGTTGTTTCAAAGCTAAAGGGAGAGAGAGACACATATCTCTTTTCTTTTCTTTTGTAGTTTCTATGTGGTGGGTTGAGAGGGAGCGGCACTTATGCTATGCCGGCAGTCAGAATTTTTGACATTTCAATTCCATTTCTCCTCCCTTGCGTGCGGCATAGCCAGACAAGGAGTCATAACTCTCAGCTGCAGGCCCCAGAGAAAAGAGACGCAAAGGCTTTTGAATCGCGGCCTGCCCGTATCGTGACATAATATGTACATATGTATGAATGCTCACCTCCCCCTTGCACATGAGCATACTGCTCTCCCTATCACACTCTGAATAATTCGTCATCGCTCAAGCGTGTGTGTTTTTGCCTGTGCAGTGAAAGAGAGTACATACATACATACGTGTGAGAGTATGCTAAGTAGCTGGCGGCGGCATAAACACGACATTGGAGCAAGTGAGAAGGATTGGCACGACACAAGGCGCTCCCTGGCCCCTATCCCGCACTCATGGTCCCTGGGGGATTGTACGTGTTTCGTTTGAAAACCTTTGAATCAATTCGATATACGGGCAATGATATAATTCCCGATTTTAGCATGCATAACGACAAAGCGCGACAGATGCACATACATCTGTACATATGACAATACATACATATGTGCACAGTTGTACATACATATGTACATACACACTGATATCGTCGTAATAATATTTTAAGTTTTTATTGTGAGACGCAGTTTCACAGCGGACCTCCGATGTGACTGGCGACATCACCTAATTGCATTTCCGCTTGCCTCCAAGATGATCTTTATTTCGTTTCTCATTTGCCCTCTCTGTCTCTCTCTATGTCTTTGCAGAAAGCGTCAAATCGATTCTGGGGCGCCACACAAAGATACTCGTCAAGTATATGGTCAAATTGGAAACGAAAGGCGATAAGACGGAGAATCGTGTTTTGGTAAGTGAATCTCCCATACCCATGCAACAAGCTGCAGGTGCTAATGCGGCTGCTGGTGGCGACATGCCGCAGACGCTGCCTGTCAGCTGAGGAGCAGCAACATCTCTGCGGGCAGTCAGTGGTCCAATTTGTGCATGGAAATTGCATTTTGCAGCCAAATTGCCAGCAAATTAAATGAATAGTCGAGTGTACTGAGCACCCAGGCATGGCCTGAAGTGTTTGTGGAAGTAATGGAAGGAGCACGGTGATAAACTTTATCGCAAACTCAGCTTTAAATTGAGAGAACTTTAAGAAAATACTCCACCAAAAGCAAACATTTTTATTTTGCAGGTGTATCAGGTGATAAGGCAGTTAGATAGGATGTACATATTAATAGTCGAAATTGTGGAAACTTCAACCATCAAGGCCATTTAATTACTTTTATCACAAAATTCTATGAATTGAATCAAAGTACAGAGAGAGTAAATGAGGAACGAGTTAATTATAGGGAACTATAGAATAAGGTCAAGAAAGTCAATGCATTCCGTTCGCTTATTGAAACGAAACTGGTTAAAAGAGTTGGGGTATTGAAGATACACTCAGTTCAATGAAATTAAAACAATTAAAAGCGTTATCTAAAACGAAGTTTCCTTCAATGGTTTCACACAGCATTTGAATGAACTCTTACAGTTCTGTCACCTCCTTCGTGGCTACCAATCCGTAAAATTAATTAAAGAAACTCTCGGGAGAGACAAAGGAAAGACATAATTCTCAAGTTAAGACAAAGAACGCTTTCGACTGGAGGCGAAAGTTTTCCACCTGCCTGTAATTGATATTTTATAGCATACTTAGAGGCGACATGCCCCTTGCCCCTTGAGGGCCAAGCTATGCTAATTTCTTGGATGGCCGGGCCATGCCATGCCGACACTCTCCACTGGCAAAACTTGTACGGCCGCTTTAGGAGCTCACACAGCCGGAAAATTGATTTGTGCAAGCCGCTTACCCGTATACTTACAACGTTTTCGCCTAAGGTGGCTGAGACAAAGTGTCCAATTACCAAAGTCGACTAGAGCTCTGTTTCTCCCCACTCCTCTCTCAGTTTAGCTATTGCTATTGCTACTGCCGCTTTATTGCCTTTGCATTTGAGTGGTTAAACGAATTATTTGGCGCACTTTGATTTCCAATTGGAAGGCAACGAACTTTTCCATCAATGGAGAACAGTGACTGGGACAAAGGCCGCCAAGAAAGTTGACTTTGCCATGAGAAGAATTCACCGCGAGAGCGAAAGAGTGTACAAGCTGAAAGGTTTCTTTGAGTGTAGATTCCCGTGCTAATTAAGTTACACTTCACTAACTGATTGAGAGGGCCGTCAGCACTCTCCCCTAATGGAGTTGCAGTTTAGAGTGCCTTTTCAATTCCAATTAAAACGCTCTAATGGTTCCCCTATTCACATACTCCTTCCCTTTTCGTCCCTTGCAGGTCTTTACACCCGTGCGGGTTTACCTGCTCAATGCCAAAGTGCCAACAAAGGTGAGTGAGACGAGTGCATTTAATGCATATTTGTAATCATCTTATGTAATGCTTTCATCTCGAATCATTTGCAGATCGAATGCCATTTCCACTATCTGGACATTGTGGGTGTCGAGAGCAAGAAGTCCACCCACTTTTCCATTGTGACCAACGATCGGCCATACTCGTTTGCCACCACCGGCGATGCGGGCAATTTCAGTTCGGTTCGTAGCACGCCCTCCCTTCAATTAATATTACTATAATTAACTCGATTCTATATTTGTGCTCATTCTGCAGAACGCTGATGTCATTCTAACCGATTTGGCCTCAGCCATCAAGCAGATATTTCCAACAGTTCCTCTAAAATACATCATACGCAAGGCAAGTATCCATCCAATCCATGAAAACATTCGATTGTGGAATGATCTTGATGAAAACCTTCTCCCGTAATGAAGTTTTGCCGAAAGTTCGCTTCCCTTTTACCCTTCGATGACAATGCACTGACTCACGTCTGGCTTTAATTAATGTTTAATTAAATATTTAGTGAACAATTGTGTGTATCTGGTGTGGTGTCTCACCCACAGGCATGAGTGCGTTCCATCTGGTCTGCTTCTCCTTTGCACTGCTCCCCTCCGTCCAATTAGCGGCTTAAATGCATAAACGTTGTCATCTGGCGCAGTCGGGGTTAATAATTCAATGCATTTATAATGCTCCTACTGCTGGCACACGAGTTTGTTGTAAACTATGCTGGCTATACGTTTATGCAAATCGGCTAGATCCGCCCACCACAGGCCACAGGCACTCGGAGAGGCACCCACGCCAGATTTGAGAAAGAATACTCTGCCTTGTGGAGAGCATTATCATTTTGCAAAATAGGTTTCAGCCTTCTGAAACCTCACCCCTTGAAGCCCGAGCCTCTTTTGTTTTCCATTGTCGAGTGGGTAAAAAGTCAGCCAGCAATTGAAGCAACATGTTTGGATAATGGCCACATGACACGCGAGCTGTTGACGCCTCAAAATCTAGGCATCAAAATTCACATTAAGCAAAAGTGTTAAATGCAAGATTAAGCATACGCCGGGCAGGCGGACGGGGCAGGCAGTCCGCCAAAGTGGAGTCCGTGTCTGAGCTTGAGGAGTCATGGAACTGTGAATTGTTCTCCAAGTTGGTCAACTTGCAGCAAAACCATGTCGGACACTTGAAGCTTCTTAAAACTTGATAAAGTTTAGAACAAGTTTTCTTTGGCAGGTCTCTGAACTTTTCTCCCACTTCTCGTTTTCTTTTTAGATCGATATACAGCCACCGGAACGGGAGACAATCTTCTCCGAGGAATTTCGACCCTCCGATCCGCGTAATGTGGGACCCTGCGGTGGCTTCAGTGCCCAGTACGCGTGCATGTGCGACTTCCATGGGGTGCCATACCGCGAGGAGGTGGCCTGGGATGTGGACACCATCTATCTGTCCCACGACACACGAGTTCTCAACCTGCGCGACTTTGACCACTTGGAACCAAAGTAAGTTAGCTGCTAATGAGGTTTCAAATTGTGTTTTTGCTTTGACGCTCTTCTTCTCTCTACAGAGACTTGATGGCCATCGTTTCGGCGCTGGAGTACAATACGTTTTTTCGTGGCCTAAAGGCCGCTCACATGCGTCTCTCCCACGAAACCCTGGAACGCATCCTGCACGTGCTCAAGCGCTCGATGTGGCTGGAGGAGCTGCATCTGGAGGCTTTAGGCTTAAGGTGAGTTGTCCACAGCATTCCCAGTAATCTGAGTGACACTGATGGAACATTTCGCTCTTTTCAGATGGGATTTCCTGAACAAGTTATCTATATCTGTGATAACGAATAGCAATCCCGCCATTCGCACCATCGATCTTAGCCACAATATAATTGAGGACAAAGGTGTGTGTCCCCCAGGCCATGGAGCCAACTCCCCCTTTGCCCATACTACGCCCTGCCCTGCTCTCGACAGTCGATTGTCGACTCGTAATCCAATTAATCCAATTCTTGTCTACCCATCTGTTTTCTTTGTGTGTTTCTCCTGTCGATTGTCGTCGATTTTTGTTGTTTTGTTTTTATGGATTTGTGTGACATTTTTGTTCGTGTAGGTGCAAGCTCGTTGTGCGCCCTACTTGGAAAGATTGTACAAGGTTTGCAGCCACTAATAGAAACATCATTTATCATTTATCTCTAAATATAAATATAATACATATTCCATGCCATGCCATTCTTGTTGTTGCTGTTGTTAGCGCTCTTGTTACATATTCCTCCCGAATCCTCCCACCCGCTCCGCTCCCAAATACCCCCCACAAATTGACACAAAAGTTAGCACTCAGTCAGACCTTATTTCATACTCTTCTTCATGCATTTGCTATGCTCTCTCAACATATTCTGGTCTACAAATTAGTGAACAAATTCCCCAATTGGATTCACACCCTCCACAGATCATGCTTCATTCATGTCAATATCTCTCGTTGTTTTATGTTGTTTTATGTTCCGTTCTAATGACCATTTGCTAAACCTTTTACGCTTCTTTGTTGCTGTTTAGGTGCCATACATCTGGCCGGGCCCATAGCCAAGGTGTCAAAGGGTCTGTGCAAGCTGGCCCTGGCCCACTGCGGCCTAACCTCGAAAGGCGTCAACCAGATGTCGCACTCACTGACGCTCAATCAAAGTATTTCGAACTCGCTCACGTATCTAGACCTAAGTGGTAATAGTCTCAAAGATGATCTAACCGTAAGTACACCCAGAACTGCAGAGACACGAAGCGACTCAACTAAATCTAACTTTTTCTCTTAGAATCTGCACAATTTTCTGGCCCAACCGAATGTGCTGGAGCACCTGGATCTGGCCTCTACAGACATCATGCTGGAGAATGTATGTGAATTGTATTAAGGAAATAATCTTTAATTCAACATCTACTCTCTCTAGCTGTTTGGAGCTCTGCTGCGCGGCTGTGCCACGCATTTGGCCCACCTGAATGTCTCCCACAACTCGTTCAGCACGAAGAAGGGCAAGGAGATACCGCCCTCGTTCAAGCAGTTCTTCACCAGCACTTTGAGCCTCAAGCATCTGAACATCGCCGGCTGCAAGCTGCCCATGGAGGCGCTCAAGAACCTGCTGCTCGGCCTGGCCTGCAACGAGTCAACGGCGGGCCTCTATCTGGACCTCAGCAGCAATACGCTGGGCACCCAAGGCGCCCACGTTCTCGAGTCCTGCATACACGGCGTGCGTGTGCTCCAGAGTCTGGACATCAGTGACAACAGTGAGTGGGGAGCCAAGCCAGAGCATATATTTTTCACACAATGCCTCGCATAAATTAACACTGAATCCCCTTGCAGATCTGGATGCAGAGCTCGCGCCTGTGCTCACGGCCATCTCGAAGAATCCCTCGATACGAACGCTGCACCTGTGCCGCAGTCTGACGGGCATGAAGCCGAAGCACATACCCCCTGTGATGGATGCCCTGGTGAACCTCATCCAGAAGGACGACTTCCCGCTGGCAGAGCTGGTGTTGTCAGAGAACAAGCTGAAGCACGATCTGCACGACTTTATCAACGCCCTCGGCAGCAACCAGAGTCTCCAGAAGCTGGACATTAGCGGCAACTTCATGGGCGACGTGGGCGCTCGGCTCCTGGCCAAGGCGCTGCAGATCAACAACCGCTTGCGCACCATTTACTTGGACAAGAACGGGGTCACGCTGCAGGGGTACGCAGACATTGTGTACGCGCTGGAGCACAACCACAGCATGCGCACCATCCCCTTTCCGGTGTTCGATATTGCGCCGCACCTGAAGAACCATCCGGACAAGACGGACGCCGTCATGCGCAAGATGCAGGAGCTGCTGCAGCGCAACTGCAACGGTCTGCAGCGGACCAATGGCCAGGGCTTTCGGCTGCAGCACGGCTTCATGCTCTCATCCACACACCAGCTGGTGGACAAGCTTGTGGCCGAGACGCAGGACACCATCTCTATAGCCAAGGGCGGTGGCGGCGACTCGGCAGCCTCTGCGGTCCAGCGACTGATCACCGACGCCGAGAACTGCAAGCAGCTGATGCCCAAGCTACAGGAGGCCGTACGCAGCGATGCCCATCCCATCGAGATGAAGCTGACGCGCGTGGCCAGCGAGCTGGGCTACACCATCAAGAGCTACCTCGAGGAGACCCTGGAGACCATGATACGCACCGGCATAGAGCAGTGTCCCAAAACCCTGGGCAACCAGATAGTGATCCAAGATCTCCGCAAGGCGCTCGCCGAGCGACTGGTAGTTCCCGAAGACTTTCTACAGACCTGCCTCCTCAACAATGCCGGCAGCGAGATAATGAACAAAGTTGGGTGAGTGGTATAAAGAAAGTTTATATTTAAGCTAAGGTGCATATTTAAATAAACTTAAAAGTAAGCGGATCCATAGAGCATCATCTTTGTTTATATACAATGCTTATGGCTATCTCTTATACATACATATGTATGTACTCACACACTGGAGAATTAGCAAGAAAAAGATTCGAAGGTCAAATGAAATGGGGTTTTAGCGATAACTGAGAGAAACAAGGAGAGCAAACGGATTGTTGATATAGAAAATATTTAGTAAACTTGTATAATTGCATTTAAATTTGTATTTAAAGTTGGTAAACATTGTATCAAGATTAAGATAATAGCAGTGGCATTTTATTTCGTAAATATTAACACAGTTATTAGTCATGATTCAAAGTGTTAGATACACTTGCAGCTGCATAGTTCACTTACATTTTTAACATTATTCTAGGACGTATTTTTACTAATTTACTGAAAACGCAGGGTTCTGATACTTACAGGAACTACTTATATTATTTCCTTAGATATTTAATATAATTTATTTGCATTGCAAATCCTAAGCCCAAATGTCAGAGATACCCACTGGAAGAGTGTGGAGAGCCAAGCAAACAAACATATTCGTTTTTGCATATTTAAAATTGCGCTTCGAGTGGCGGTCTCTCTTGACACACTGCTTTGCTCTCCCACACTCGCAGATAAGCCTCTCCGCAGCTTGTTTCCGTACTCTCAGTGGAATGTGGGAGAGCACAACAAGTGTGCATGTCTGTGTGTGTGAGAGTGGTAGAAATAGAGAGCAGAGCATACTCCCCGATAAGATTAAACAAACCCATAAACGAAATAACGAAACAGCTGAATGCAGCTCCACTCTACGAAACTGGGATATATCGGACTCAAACGCATCTGTGGCCGAGAGCTAGGCACGCCGTGTGGCTTCAGCATATAGGGAAACATACACATTAATTTCTTAAAAAACATATGTTCCGAGCGACTTTGTGAGCGCCTCCATAACTTCCGAGGAGAATTCAGTGCGAATCGGTTGGCTGTCGACGTGCGACAGCTGTTGAGCTGCGACCCCCAACACAGCAGAGAGATGGGCCTGATGCGCACTTTGTGCTGCTGCTTTGGTGGCTCGTCCTCCAAGGCGCAGGGCAGGAGTAGTCCAGTCTACAGAGTGTGTCCCAATGAGGAGGAACCTTTGGAAGCTTCGCCTCTGCCTTTGCCCCCGGCTCCAGAGCCAGCTGGCCAGAAGTAGCCCTGCCTCCCCTGCACCCATGCGACTCCATTGACTAATTTGTGCTTTTCCATTTTTTACAGTGAGATTGAGCAGACGCTGGCAGCCGCCATCTCGGACCGGGCAACGGATGAGGTGCTGGAGGCATTGACCCGCTATCGCCGTGGCATGGGCATCTCCGAGTCGCCGTCGGTGCTGCTGGATGAACCCCAGACGCCGGACATTGTACGCAGTCGCTCCAGTCATGTAAGTTTGCTTCTCTCACCTCACCCTCACTCTCAATCGATATGCATCGAACTACCTATGGGTCTATCGAGGAGGCAGCTCCCTTATCAGCCGCGGGGTAAAGCTGGCTCATGTCACATGTGATGTCATGGCCCCTAAGGCCTCCGGAGAGAGGTTCACATTTGACAAAAGTGGAGCACCTCGCCAGCGACTGAGCCAGTTGGCCGCCGACTCTCCTTATCAGCATTCGATTAAATATTGGGCCAGTTTTGGGGAGTTGCCGAATCGAGAAACTATTTGGAGTGGACCCCAACAATAAAAGTGAGAACTACCCCAACCTCTAACTCTTGCAGGATGCAGACGGGCTGATCATACGCCCGGGCGGACGCGGCTCGATACTGCCCAAGCTGGGCCTGGAATCGCCCACTGTAAGTGTTGAAAATCTGTCGCTACCCAAGTGGATGCAATAGACTACTCCAAACAAAACAAAAAATATACAAAAAGATCCAAAAAATCAATTAGATCATAGAAATACGTCGAAGATTGTAAGCGAATAGTGTAGAGTGCTAAATGCTGAGAAGAAGTCGCACCCTCATAGATATACACACCCTTACATATACCCACACATACATATATATATAAATGCATACATATGTACATAAATTCATGTGTAAAATGAACTCATATTCCATAGCCAAATAGCCACAAAACGTAGATGGAACACAAACGATCGCAAATGAAAGAAATTTATCGAAATAAGAAATGCATCACATTGTGGAATACATATACATATATACATCCTACTGCATAATCGTACTCGTCATAGAATCATCGAATCTCATTAATAAATTATGTACTAAATGTGTATTCAAAATGCTCATGCTCATTATTTTTCTCATGTCTTCCTGCCCCTCGACAACCCAATCAACACCAACTCATCAAATCAAATCAACCAAAACCAAAATCAATGTACAAAAAACGCAACTACTCGTATTCGTACTATACAATATAAACTACTATATTTAAACCTTGTCTCCAACTCATTTACATAATTGCATTTCTAAATCAAACAAACACAAAAGAAATTGGAATATCTCAACCTTGTAAGTAGTATTTGTCATATCTCTCTCTCTCTCTCTCTGTTTATTTCTGTCTCTGTGTTACTCTGGAGTTGGTTAGATGAATCAATCAGCTTACTCTGGGACTGCCAGCGCATCATGGGATGATCATCCTTGATCCGCCGACAGCTGAGAGCCGGCTGTGGGAGCTTACTCAACTCTTTATCCTCCTTATATGCCATCCTCCCCGCTCTGTAGCCTGCTCGTGTCTGTAGTTTATCTATATCTATATGTATCTTTCTCCCCAAATACAAACACATTTCATTATTTCACACACCAACACCAACCACCATAAAGATCCCATAGAACCCCCCCATAACGTTAAGGATTTGCAAACACTTTCAAATGGAGCCCATCTAATGTCATTCATCTGGTTCACAGGCCACTCCCCATCTGCCCACCAAGCGGCGCAGCGTTGCGCGAAAAGTTCGTCCCCAGTCGGTCGTGGAGAATCTCAGCCTGAGCCACATTCCCGATCTGTTGGAGTCGCCCTCCTCGCATCGCTCCAACTCCCAGCTGTCGACCCGCGGTGCAGCAGCCGGGGCCGCTGCTTTGGCCGCTGCCAGCAACATGACGGACAGCATCGCGGCCATGGACGATGGCGGCGTCGACGAGTGCTGCGACTCCATCACCGAGCTGCCCAGCGCCTCGTTCCAGCTGCAGCATCTGGTCAAGGGACGCCCCAAGCGGGCCAAGACGCGCGCGCCGACCCGTCCGTTGGTCAGCGCTGAGTGCGCCGGGGGCGGCAGGGAGATTGGCGAGGGACTGGAGCATTTCTTTCGCCCGGGATCGGTGACACCCACCACACTGACGCCCCTCGTCTCGCCCACGTCGGAGGAGTGCAGCTCGCTGTCGTTCGTGGACAGCCCTACCATGAGCCGCGATGGCAACGGACACATGACCTCCGAGGAGACTACACCCATCCTGGAGGAGCGCCGACCAATTAAATTAGAGCGCCAGTCGCCCCTCCTCAAGAGTAAGTGAATACTGGATAATATAGTTGACAATTTTTTGATGACGCCTTTCCCGCAGGTGCCTCCTGGGCCACACGATCGCGCTCCACGGATAATCTTGAGAAGTATTCGCCTCTGGTGGGACGTAAATCGCCGCTGGTCAAGATGCGCACTGAGGGTGGGCCTGGCTCGGGCGCTGCCATGGAAGAAGTGGCCACATCCGGACTGCTCAAAGCGGGCAACCGCGACGACAAGATGCGCTCGCCCAGCAGCGATTCGATCAAGAGCCACGCCACCAGCGGCGAGGGCAGCGTGATAGTGAAGACGGGCAACGGAATCCTGCGCACACCCATTGTGCTGCAGAAGCCGCGTCCCTGGTCTGTGGTGGGCAGCGAGCCAAAGTCCAGCAGCGAGCTGGTGACTGGCAACGGAACCGCCGACTCCAACAAAACGACGCCAGACAAGCTGCAAGAAGGTAAGAAGATAACAAATTTGATTGTGGCACTAATAAATCGTTCCTGTTCAGATGTTGAGGTGCTAACCTTTGGACAGAGCACCGGCGGATCAATAGTGGGCATCACACCGGGCATAGCCATAGCAGGTGGCGGCAGTGGCGGCGGCAGCATTGTGGGCATCACACCAGGTGAGCGCGGGACACTGTTGCAATAAGGAAAGAAGGGAAATGTTATATGTAATCCATTTGTTATTGCAGGAGCTGCCCTCGAGAAAAAGTCTGTGCGCGAGCTGGCCGCAGGTCTCAGTCGATTGGGTAAGTGGAGTGCCCCATCCAGTGCATGAGACGATATATTGAATGCCTGCCCAGCACTTTGTAGATCTCCCTCCATGCGTAGATGTAGATTTATGCAAGTTTAAACGATTTTTGTTTTGTATCTTATTTATTTTCATATTTTGATTGATTTGTTGTACTCGTTAACTGTAAAGAACTCCCCCTGAAACCGCCCGTTATGCCCAGAACCCTCATGAACGCAGCAGGTGGTCGCACAAGCAACACATCGTCCACCTCGTCATTGTCATCCACCGCCAGCGGCGGTGCAACCACAACGACGACAACAACGACGACAGTATTAAACACACAGAACCAGGCGCGCTCTAGGATTGTGAGCACCACGAGCAGCAACAGCGAGAGCCAGGAGACGCTGAGCAAGACCACCATCACAGAGCACGGCAGCAGCAGTCTCTCCAGCAGTCACTCCAGCCACACCGAGAAGAAGCACGCCATGGCCTGCGCCAGCCTCATCAGCAACGAGATACTGAGCATGCGCAACGGCCAGCTGAGCGGCAAGTCGGCTGTCAGCTGTGCGGAGAGCGGCGGCGTCAAGCGCATCGCTGGCAAGGAGATCTCTACGCTATTCGAGGTTTGAAGAACGCGGAACCGCAACAGCTGCTGCTTCAATCATGACTCATGAATCGACGTTCGAAATTTGGGTGGTCTCGTTGTTTCGGTAGCTCATCCTGTGCGTCCAACATTTGTTGTCTAGAGCGTGTAGTCCTTAGTTTGCATGTCACTAGCACTCATCTTGCATCTGTATGTTGCCTGTTGTCATAGTAATTGTTAAGCTAAGAAATACGAAAATAATGCTGACTCGTTTCACATTCGCCTCGCCCATCTGAACAGGAGACATTAGCTGAAGACCTGCAGCGCAACATCTCGACTCGACGCCTGTTTAGAGAGCCTACGCCCTATACCAAGGAGGATGTCGTTGATTTATAAGTGTTCTAGTTATATGCTCAACATTCCTTTAGATCGTCCCTAGGCCCACCCGCAACCCCTGACCCATCCAAGAACCCTGCCACAGTTTCGATCGATCTATCGATTAGATGAGATGATGATATGTTTAAGATGAGGATATGCAGAGACGCAAACGAGGTTGCAACTTATTCGTACTGAACCATTAATTTATGTGCAATGGCGCGTGTGTTTTGTTTTCCTTTGGCAATTTTGTGGAATGAACGTGATTTATTTATTGATATACATATATACATATAACCTACATTTTATCCAAATTAACCTTTTGCATATTTATAAAGATGTTTTTGTGTACTATATTTTATATTTTATGTATTTTAAATGATTTAAGTGCCAATTATATACAGAACTAAACGAAATTTACTTTTAGCTCGTGCTATCAAACAATTTCAATGAAACTAACGAAGGAGAGCGCAATGAATATGATATAGATATGGAGAGATTGATGTATACACTTTATGTAGATCGATTGCGTGCATAAGAACTATTTTAATGGCCTACACCTAAACAAAAATCTAAATGAAATACAATATTTTTTATAACTGCTTCCAAATACAAGTATTTATCGTTTTTCATTTCAAATATTTTTAATTTCTCTTACAACTATACACGTACATATACATACATAAATAGGTACATAGTATTAAAACGACAATCCGTTTCAAATTTTCAAGCGCCGTTTGCGAACAAAGAACGTATGCATTTATTTACTGAGAAACTCTGATTTTTTCTACAAAGTTAACAATTTACGCTAAGAAATTACATGTATGTGAACGATAACAAATTACTCAATGCATTTAAAAGTACAGTAAAAACCTACTACTATATACGCGACACAAAGATGAAGATCAAGATCAAGTAGTTTGCACGAACGACACAGGAAGTTTTATCCAGAGAGTTTGACCCAGTCCACCTCCACCGAACACACACGCACTTCGAGGTTAGAGCGTTGCCCGATATTCCCATAGTTGGCTCCATTGTTTGCCATTCAACTTAGACACAAAAGAAACGAAAATACGAAAAACTTAACGTGTTCATTATGGTTAAGCAATTAAAACTTCATTGTAATCTATTGAAATTCAAATTAAATGGAAAACAACTCAACTTAAGCCTGCGTTTATATTTTAAAGCTCTATTTAATTACTACCTTTTAGATTAGAGATCATCTGTGGCAGCTTGGCCAACGTTACTGGCAAATTACTTTTGATATAAATAAATTATTAAATCAAATGTTTTGCTCGCCACAAAAAAATGAAATCACAGCCACCTTTCGACGAAATAGAAATTTCATTAAATGTTTTGCTCGCCTCAACCAATAGAAGCAGAGCCACCTGTCAACGAAATAGAAATTACATTAAATGTTTTGCTTCCAACAAACAATGGAAGCAGAGCCACCTGTCGACGAAATAGCACACAAAACGAAGTCAGGTGCGGTTATCGCAAAAAAATACCATCCAAACATAATATATATCCACATGAAATATATATCGATATATTCATTTATCATCTCTAACACGCGTCGAATGCGGTGTTTTCTTTTTACTGTAATTTTTTGTTGAAAAACATAAAAGAAAGTAATTTTAAAGTAAAGTATTGTGTATATACACTGCCAAGATGGTAAAGCTTACTCCGGAGTTGATAAACCAGTCCATGCAATACATAAATCCGTGCAGAGAGCGGGAGCTCGATTTGCGCGGCTACAAAATTCCACAGATCGAAAATCTTGGTGCTACTCTGGACCAGTTCGACACCATTGACTTGTCGGACAACGATTTGAGGAAGCTGGACAATCTGCCGCACCTGCCGCGTCTCAAGTGCCTGCTGCTGAACAACAATCGCATCTTGAGGATCAGCGAGGGCCTCGAGTCCGTCGTTCCCAATCTGAGCTCCATCATTCTGACGGGCAATAACTTGCAGGAGCTCAGCGACTTGGAGCCGCTCACAGCGTTCAGCAAGCTGGAAACCATATGCCTTCTCATCAACCCAGTCTCCACAAAGACCCACTATCGCGAGTACATGGCCTACAAGTTTCCGCATCTGCGCCTGCTCGACTTCCGGAAGATAAAGCAGAAAGACAGGCAGGCGGCCCAGGAGTTCTTTCGCACCAAGCAGGGCAAGGACATGCTTAGGGAGGTTACCAAAAAGTCAAAACTGAGCGCCGCCGCAGCACTGGCAGCCGAAGCGAGTAGCGGCAAAGGCAGGGGCTCTGATGGTGGTCGTTTTGCCAACCCAGAGGATATGCAGCGCATCCGCGAGGCCATCAAGCGGGCCAGTTCCCTGGCAGAGGTGGAGCGGCTGTCACAGATTCTACAGAGCGGGCAACTTCCGGAGAAGTTCCAGCACGAAAAAGACCTGGGGCAGAACGGATCATCGCATAATGGCTCGGAGCCCGTGGCCATGGAGTACTAGGATTTCCCATAGCTGTCAGCTACCTTTTAACTGTAGAACAATATTTGTAATAAAAAGCCGCAACAAATTATGTTCCCATTTTTTGCACACTAGATACACATACATACATACACAAATATATATATTGTTTCTGGTTCTCAAGTAGTGCCGCTGGCCGGGATGGATCTTTCACAGAAAAATCTCCGTCTGCCAACAGCCAACAGCCTGCGGCAACCATTCAAATGCACACATGATGGTAATTCACTAAAGTTTAACAATCTACACTGAGTTTAAAAAATGACAAAACGGGTTAGCTTATTTTGGCTTCGCAAATGCATCTGCGGGAATAGTAGTATTGATATTGGACTCGGGAGTTTGTTACTGCTCTGATGCGGCGTCGAATGGCTGGGAAGTGTATTATGAGGACTTTGCAGCCATTATCGTGTCGTAGTGCAGGCCCGTGTAGAAAATTATCCACGTCACCAAGAATCCGGCGAAAGATGTCATAAATCCCTCCTTCACCAATTCCCAAACGCCTCCGTACGCCTCCTCGTCCACGTTCTGAAAGTTTATGGCGTACAGGTAGACAATGCCGCAGCTGATGCCGGCGAAACTGTGGGCAAAAGTTCATGCATTCGATATGAATTTATGCTATTTATAACCCAGCTACTTACAGCACAAGACCCAGGAAGCCTTTGAGCGGCACAATGCCCCAGATGACACCGAGGATAATGCCAAACACCTGTCGCGACCAATATATGACATCTAGGAATTCCTCCTGCAAAAGGCAAAGAGCATGAACAATCAGCCCTGTACGCGTGCTTTGGTTCACAGGTCGGTGCTCCGGTACGGAAGATTCTTACCTTGTCCTCCCATTCGGATTTTGTGATGGCGCGCGCGCATATTTCCTTCAGTGTGGATGACTTAGCGCTGCCGTTTCCATGACGCTCAATGGTATTCGTTTTGGTTGACATTATCAATTTCAGTTATGACCCACTTAAATTATTTGTTAATTAATTTTTTCCATAAAGTGCAGTGTGACCGCGGAATTATCGATAAAATTCGGTCAGACCCTCAAAAATATACCATAAATATACCGTAGTCAAAAATCATATTCCTCGATTTTGATGTTCTATTCGATATTGCTAGCTTTTAAAGACATTTAACACTGAAACAATAATTTAATCCAATCCCTTTTTATTGGATTAAGGTATACAATCCTTATATTTTTCATATTTGTATTTGAATTTTTCGTCGTCTGCCGCGTCGAGGCCGCTTACGTACATACACGCGTATTACAGTGATTCACCCTTAGCTTAGAAACTTTGTAAATTGTATCTTTCCTTCCTCTCCTGAACTCATGGTTTATTTATATTTATTTCTGTTCCATAATTATCAGTTAATTCTAAATTTAAAATAAATAAACAAAAGCTATAAACTATAGTCATAAATTAATAGACTTTATTATATATATTTAGTTGTTCAAACTCCCTTCGCAAAGAAAACAAGCTTTCAAAACTCCCTTTCATGAGCTTTCAGGAGCTTTAATGGTGCGAAATACGTCACAAAAAATGTCTTTTGGATTCTTTTGGAAAAGCAATTCTTTTCCAGGTTCACAATTTTCACAGCCATTTTTATCTCTGAGATTTAGTCTAATATATAAAATATTGGATACATTTGAGTTCGTAAATCTTTTGGTAATGTTATTTTTTTATTCAAGTCACTTCACTCACACGAAACCGTTTGATACGGAGGAAGTACAAGCTCAGACGAATCAATCTATACATGAAAAACATAGCAAACTAGTGGCTAATAGAAATAGCCTTCTATTAATTGAAACTGATCAAAAGAGGTTGAAAGTGATTGAACAAGTTGAGCAGCAACAAAAATTGTTTGTTGTAAAACAATTTAACAACAAAAAATACTTTTAATATTCAAGAACAACTGGATTGATTTGTTTTGTTGTTTCTTCTGTTCTGCCTATAAGTATGCTATATTTTTTGAAGCTTTGCCCCCAAAAGAGACTTCATAAATTATACTGTAATATCAGAGCACCTTTTATTTCGATAAAAGAGACAAGCAAGAGACGCATACGTTCCTCATCCTACAGCTCCATAATGTCGAAAACCGTTTCAGGTTTTTGAAAAATTAAAAAACAAGCATCAAGCTATGCTATAAATAATATCGCTATATATAATATCTGTATTGTTATCATGTTACTGCATGTTGTGTGTAGGGAAAAATGTTTACTGAAAGTTAGGTACAATCGGTGGGGTAGATTAAGTTCGTTGGGAACCCCAAAAAGGTTACGCTGACTGTTGGAGATATTATACAAATAAATATATTAAAGAGCAGACACATTAAAAAGGTAAATACAGTTTTTCGGGTACTTCAATTGTGTGGTTTGGTGGGTAGAAAAAAATCCCCCAGAATTGATATTCGACACTAAAGAGTCCATTTCCAAGGGCAACTTTAAGTAAAAGCGACGTTTTTGGAGTTAATCAGCATATTGATCAGTGTCAATGGAAATAGGTCATTGTAAATGAGCATCGTAGTGAGTAAGAGAGTAATTCTACGAAGTTATGAATGAGAATAAGTCATCGGAGAGTGGGCAAAGTTGGCAGAGCACTGCCCACGTAAAAGAAAATGTTGTTTATTTGCACAGTTGCTATGTGCTTTACCAAGCGCTTCATTGTGATCGGCGGGGGGGGGATTTTTCCAAGACAAAACTATCATTGGCTGCTTCCATGAAGTGGGCGTTTGAATTAAAAATATATAGAGGATCTCCTTTAAAATATTTTGTTTTCTTTAATCAGAATATTCATTCTTGGAATGAAGCACAATCTTTGTTCACTATGCTTTATGCTACGACTATAAATAATTAGCTAATCAATGTAAAATGCATTGCATGTGTGGCCCACTTAATCATATGATGAATATTATTGCTGAATGAACATTAACTAGGTGGCGTATAATAATACTTTAAAATGCTGAATGTTATGTTTGTAGCAGTCGGAAGTTACATACGATAAGACTAATGACTCTACAGTCGGTAGGAACCATTCAGTACGGAGGCAAGAAACAATTACAATATTAGTCTTTGGCCAGGTGGGCGTAGAGAGCTTCCTGTCTACTCTTCGCCTAGGTTCATATGCTCACATTGATGGCATTCTTGATCACAATATTCCCGGCCACGCCATTCACGATCGTGAGGTTGTTGTCGATCTCAATGCCCATGGATGGCGTCGGCTTGGGCGTCTCCTTTGATGTAGGGTTTTTGGGGGTATTTGTCCGCTTGCTGGGCGCCTTCTTGCCGCTGCCTTCGAGATCTAACGATTTCACCACCTTCAAGAGGCCGTTGCAGCCAGTGTAGTCGACGCTCTGCTGCTGGGAATCACTTCCCAAATAGATGCGTCCGTCATTTCCCGTATACTTGAGGGAACCACTATTGCTCTGGATTTTCAATCTGTTGGCATTGCCGATGACCTGTAGATAGCCCGAGTTGCTGACAATCCTTATCCGGTTGCCATTTCCGATGATACGCAGATCCCGGGTATTGTTCTCGATGCGGTACTCCTTGCAGTTGCCCACCAGATCCCTTCTGATGTAGCTGGCACCCTCTGGGGGCGAGGGACTCCTCTTGCCACCGTTGCCAGCTTTGGCCTTACTTGGTGCTTTACTTTTCTCTTTATTGCACGTCGAAAAATCGTCATCGTCATACGAATCACTAGCCGAATCCGCCTCTATCACACGCACGCCCATTTTGGTGTGAATTACCTTAGCTTTTGTCGTTTCTTTCCAATGCTAATCACCCGCAAAAATCACCGCTGCTGTAGTCCGGTCAGCAGTGGCTCATTCTCTCTACTCGTTTGGTTTATCTCTCTCTCCGTGTTGTGCTGTTCAATTCTGGTCGCTCACACTCGCTCTGCGAATATGGACTATGGGATGAGCAATCGTACGGTGGTCCCCGGTTTTGGTCTGTTTAGGTAATAATATCCAATTGTGTTTTGTTGTTGCCAACAGCGAACAGCGAGGCGCGTTGTTAGTGTCAGCTTCCGCAAGGGGAACACCCTTCTGTTTAATATTTGAAGTTCACTTTCACGAAGCAGCTCGTGCCAGATGTTGACTGAATGTTAGCTTGTCGGCTTTTGAACGATATCAGTGCCCGACGACCGCTTTTATACCGGGCCGTTCGTCTCTGACAGTCGTGTCGGGGCTTTTTTATTTTCACCCGGTGGCTGACGCGAATAACACTGAGTGGGCATGAGGAAAACGAATTTTTCGGGGGCTTTGTCTTTTGGGGAGCCCTCTGATAAGCTGATAATAACTATTTAGAGTGATTAATGCCCACCTGCGGACACCTTGGAATGGGTTCCCTCAGCCTATAAGAGCAAAATACAGTTGGATTATTCATATTCTCTGCACTCAGAGGTGGGTGCATAGAAAAAAACACCCATTCCTTAGTAATTTTAACGATCAGTTGATAAAATTCAACCAAAAAACTGTGGGGTTTTTGGACAACACTCCTCTTATCGTTTGTTAAGTCTGTTCATTCAAGTATCGGTCGTATATTTTGCCAGCAACTGTCGCATAATTATAACAGCTGAACAACAAAAGGTAATAACCCTTGATAAGACGATAAAGTTAACCAGAGCGGGAGATTCCAATCTACATATGTACATATGTGTGTATTTTCTATAAGCATAGTTGCCAGGGGAGATCGTTTGTATATCTAAGGCATTCGCTTCCTATTCGCCTGCGATCCAGTTTTGTTATGAACAATAATAATATTCGCACCTGAAATTAATGAACATTTCCAGACAGCGTTTTCAGTTTGCTGCCTTACCCGAAGTATTCTCTGTTTTGTGTGCCAAAAGCTTCCGACTTCGAGTCGGCTCTGCCTGTGCTTACTTGTTTCAAGTTCAGATTAAACATTAAATTTGATTTCAGTCGCTCGGGCAAGCTGGATCGGAGCAGAACTGAAAATGCGTATCAGCCACATGCGAGTTTTAGCATAAACATTTGTGCGAATATTTGTTTGTTTATTGGGGGGGGGGGAACAACCGCAGCGCATATACAAACTTAGCGGCAATCAACCCAAAATGACCTGCATAATAAACGAAAGGGGTTGATCACGATAAATCGAGGGGATTGCGTCAGCTGCTCCTCTTTGTTGGTGCACTTTCACGGGTGCAGTTGTTGTTGACAATTCCATTATCTTTTTAGACATATTATTATATGATTTATTTATTTAGCCGGTTCATCAATTTTAGGGCCGTTAACGGGGACTTTTCTTGAGTTATCTCAGTCACACTCGACAAAAGCCAAAGTCGAAATAAAACAATAATAAAACGAAGCATTATTAAGTACAAATTGCTCAATTCTATATCAGCTGCTACTTACATCACAAAACTATCAGAAATAATAATGAAATGGCTCGACCGAAAGAAAAACCCCCTGCAGCTGCTATCTAGCACGCGTTTAAGTCTGTTGGTAGAGAAGTGCTCGGCTCCCTCCCGGGTGAAACGGATGAAAAAAAACACCAATTCCAAACAATTGTATCTTTTATTTAGATCATCAACACGAACTTTAGGTTGTTTACAGATCCAAAATGAAAACAACATTATTTTGATAAGGTGTGAACATTTCAACAACGGATCCCTCAAAAAGATATATGCATGCATGGGAAAGATTAATTGCTTGAAGATAAATAATCATGCAATTTCCAAAGCACGCCAAAGAATGCACACGACAAACACGACATACAACTGCGAATGTTATTTTGCCATTCAGCTGTCTGCGATAAATATACCATCTCCATTTGACTTTATCGTGAGCTTTTTATTGCGAAATTGTATTTGTAAATAAATACAACACCTTACCAGCTGGGCACAAAGGAAGAAGAAATTATATCAAATCAACCGGGTAAGCATAAAGATCTCTTACGTGAGTTAACACTCATTAATCATTCAAATAACTTTCAGGTAGCAAAATGGAGTCAAAATCAAGTGTATTGGCAATTGGAGACGAGACCAGCGAGCCTACAGAAAGTCCGCCGTGTCTTACGCACAACGAATACACCTTTAAGGAGGAATTTAAGAACCACATACAGAAGTTACTACTACCGGACGCTCCTCAACTGGCAACTAGAGCAGATGACGATAAAATCGAAAAATTTTGTGCAACAGTAATGACGAAAAATGGGAAACAATACTATGAATTCGGTCGAGATGAATCTAGACATGGACATATCATATCTGGACCAACGTTGGACCCCAAAGGGGTTACACTATTAGTAAAGAATCGCTTAAGCAAAGAACACTGGGTAAATGAAACAGTAATAGAGTCTAAAATGCAATGGAGAGAAGTCCAGGAAATAGTTTCGGATTGTCTCGATGAGCAAAACCATAAAATATATCATTATTTGTGTTATTTGCAGGAAAATCGTAAATGATAATATATTGTTTGACTGTTATATTTAAATTGTTTTTTGTTTTTGTTTTTGAATTGAATCGCTACAGCGAAATTGGTTGGTCGCAGACGCTGAGTCCGCATTGACCAGGTACAAATGTTACTAAAAATGCTGAGCTCAAAATAGAGTTGTTTGCCGAACGAACACTAAAATTGTATGTACCTGTATGTTAGTTTAATTGACTTGTACTACTTGCACGGACATCGTATATAAATATTATAAACCAACAATTTTGCATTTCAATTTCAACTCCAATGCGATAAGCTGATAAATATTTGCCTTTCGCACGTAAAGGCAAAAATCATCGTATAGAAAACCCCCATCACTAATATTAAAAGCTTTGCATTTCTTTGGGATGGGAGCTTTTCTTGCGAAATAACTTGTATGATTTCGAGCTGCAACTAAACAATCCGTGCATTTAAGAGGTTGAGTTCCGTTAGTATTACCTTAGTTGCTGCAGAGATATTCACACGGAAAGCATTGTTAAAAAAAATAACAAAAGCCATGGAAGTCGAAACAAACAGTGGTGCTACCTCTAGTTCCACAAACCAAAAAATTGAGTCATCCCAAACTCCAGTGCTGATTATTTCCGAAAGACGTAGAGACACTCCTCGCACTAGGGGTAAAAAGAAGAAGGCTCCTCCTACTGAGGCTGCAGGGCAGCCCAAAATCAGCACTAAAACATTTCCAACGATTCTAAGCAGAATTCTGTTGAAAAGTAACACTCCACCTGTACTGCCACATAACGAAAATTTGTACACGAACCCCTTCACGCAAAATCTGTGTTTCCTGTGCATGGAGAAACCCGCCGAAAGGAAGCGCCTATACCATATGTTCCTATCGACGGATAAGAATCATCGGGAGAACTACGACCGAGTAAATGCCATTTACAGCAATCGAGCGGACATCAAAGTCGTAAACCAAATTTGCGTTGGTGCAATCTGTGCACGGTCTCTGTACCGCAAAGTTCAAAAACACTTTAGCGATGCTGTGTGGAACAAGCAAGGGAATGTGTTCGAAGTGGAAAAGATCGGAGAGAGAACCGTCTCTGCTGTGTCAGATCAAGTAAATAAGTTGCACAATGAGGAATTGGAAAAACTATTTAATTACATAAAGTACTTGAGCATTACAAAGAGCTGAGCAAATACTACCTTTAACTATCTGAATTGTGATATATTTTTTTACATTAAAACTGCTTTAAGCATACTTGTAGTATGTGCAACTTCCTGATTAAAGCAACTTCCTATAACTAATCTTAAACTGTGTGAACCCATAGTGACTCAATAGTTGTTCCAGGATGTATCCGTTTGTTACAAAAAACACTGCGCCCTGCAGTCCAATCCAGTTGAAGCTGTTCCACGTTTTGAACTCCAGCAGATACGCGGGGAGCAGCCACAGCGCCTGGGCCAACAGCCAGAGGACCAACAGGAATATAGATCGGCTCCACGACAGCAGTTTGAAGTTGTTCAGGCACAGGGGCAGGATCGCTAAATACCAGATAAAGTATTGTGAGGTCACCACTGAGTTGTAGGTAACGATTACAAAGGCCACGGTGAAGATGCAAAATGGCAGCGTCTGACGAAACTGGCCAAAGCTCAAGCTTAGGTAGAGAATGAGGCAAAACTGTGGAGCCACCACCAGGAGCTTTGTCAACAACGCAGGTTCCCCTACTGTCGCCGCGCTGCCCAGATATTGAAGCAAGAACTGCAGTGAGAAGTTGTGACGCGAGTCCTTGCGTACAAAGTGGTAGAGATACGCTTCGTAGATGTATTGCCAGCCATAGAGCGAATAGAAAGTCCATGTGAAGGCCACAAGGCTGAGAAGTGTTCCTAGGACTAGGCAGAACTGTTGCTTGTTGGGTCGCAGAATTTGGCCCAGAAAGTCCAAAGGAGTTCGCGTTAGACGTGATGACAAGGACAGGTAGTAGGCCAGACTGAATAGCAACGGGTATAGCCTTAGGTGGATCACCAGTCCGTGCGCTAGTCCAGCGGTAAAGATGAGCCAGTGCTTGTGCGAAGATTTGTGATCCGATCTAATCAGCAGGTAAATGGTCAAGATCACAAAGAAACTCGAAAAGCAGTCGCCGCTCCCGCGTGTAGATATGATAGCCGTCAACGGATTGTAGAGCCAGCAGCATGCGGAGGCTCGAGCTATGTTGTCCGGATGACTGCGTTCGTCCAACGCATCGAGGGACTGGTCTGGTTCCTGGGGCCTGTTGAACTTGCTGAGCAGGTGCTGCACGGTCTTTTGGTACTGACTCTTGATCTCCATGTGCACCAGATGATATATAAGAGTGGCAATGAGTAAATCGAAAGTCGCGTAAATTAGCTTTCCGCATGCCGGGTGTACCAATATGTTTAGTGTCTGCAGATATGCCATTATAGGGCTGTAACGATAGGTGTGCCGCGCAAACGGAGTCTCTCCAGCCAGCACCTGACGAGCTCCATCTGTGACCACTTTGTAGTCAATGTCCGTGTAAGGCACCGCTGACCTACTGTCGTGTATTTGTCCGTAGCAGATCAGAACAAGGCGAAACACTGCGGAGATCAGTAGATGGGTTCGAAAGCTAATCTGCAGGATTTGACGGCCAAATCGCTGCCATCTGGTACTTGGGACTTTCGTGCGTATCATTGTGTTTATTGTTATTCGTTTACAACTTTGTTTTTAGTTCCATTGCGCTCTTTCGAATGCAGCTCAAAAATTCCTTAAACTCGGCGTCGCAGATCTTATGCTGCACGTTCAGGTCGCGCGACACACAAACGGCATATGCTGAGGCCTTGTCGGCACACTTTGTTAGCAGAATTGGGTAGTTGCGGAGACGTTGGTTGGCTTTGCGCACCGATTCCATTCCTTAACGTTTGTGCGCCGGCACACGAAACTCAGTGGGAGGCAAAGGATCTGCTATGAACGCGTCGTAAATTGGCTTGGAGAAGAATATGAGCAGGGAGCTTGTCAGGAAAGTGATCTGGAACAGTCGCGGGTTTCGCTGTATCCAAGAGCGCTTGGGAAGCACGGCTGTACGACGGCGCTGACCAGTTTGCTGCTGTTCCTTTTTGTCCAACAAGTCTTGAATGTCTTTTGGAGGCTTGTACTGCGGCATGGACATTATATTTCACTGTTACCAACGAAAATTAGCGTGACTTACAGCATAAAGTGCACCTTGAACTCACGACTTGCCGGCACCTTTGGATGCTTCTGTTTGGTATGGTTTTTCCAAATCAATTCCACTGCAACAAAGCGAAACCTTATGCCACTTTAGACAACATTGGCGCATAGCCTCGAGAACGTCAGCACATTTATTCTCCTGATAATTGTTTTCTGCAATGCGAATTCTTGATAAGTGGCACAGACTTATATAATAACAAAAGAGCCCATACTCGGTACGCACCATTCAAGCAGGCTTGTATACGGCACGCGTTCGCTTTGCAAGGATCCTTCTTTGTATTCGCAGACATGTAATTATATAGCTATTTTCATCGATTTTAAATGCAAACTAAAATTTATTTTAACACGGCAGTCTCCTTGGATGTGTCAAGTGAAGTTATCGATAACATATACCGTCTGACCATCCGTAAATATACCGAATCGGAAATAATTTTCCTTGATTTTTATATTCTATTCAATATTATCAGCTAGTTAAGATTCTCGGCAGTAAAATTATAGTTTTATCCGATTTATGAATCAATTGTCCACAATATTGGCTAGTTTTCACGATATATTTGCGGTATTTTTTAACATGAGATGGTATATTTTTGAGGGTCATGCGGTATATTTGATCGATTAATCCGCGGTCATACTGCAAGGAACTGTTCTTGTGTGAAAAACACACACACATTTGTTATATTTTGCTAGGACTTACTATATTACTTCACAAGGAGAAATGCCTTCGAAAAAGAAAAAATACAACGCGCGCTTCCCAGCGGTGAGTACGGAGGAAGCGGAAGTGGTCATTAGCTTGGGCTCTGGCGTGCACCGACAATGGTTATCAGTTTTTATGCATGTGTACATACATACTCACATAATCAGAGGCTCCGTGTTGTGGGCGCAGCGGCAGAGCAGCATAAGCACGGTGTGATTTGATATTGATTCGATTTTAATGCTTTTCCTCCGCAGGGTCGCATCAAGAAGATCATGCAGAGCGACGAGGAGATTGGTAAGGTTGCACAGGCGGTACCCGTTATCATTTCCCGGACGCTGGAGCTGTTCGTGGAGTCGCTGCTGACGAAGACGATGCGCATTACGAATTCACGCAATGCCAAGACATTGTCCACGTCCCATATGAAGCAGTGCATCATGTCGGAGCAGCGGTTCGATTTCCTCAAGGAGCTCGTGCGGAATATACCAGACATCAGTGTGGCCGAGGAGGCAAGCTCCTACAATGATGACAGCTCGCCAGAGCAATATCCGGACTCAGATACGCCATATGACCTTAGCCTGCCATCCACATCTATGCGGTCATTGCCGAATGGAGGCGGATCCGCTATCGGCCCCTACATGCGCTCAATGAGCTTGAACGGCACCGGCCTAAAGCGGCAGCAGCAGCAACAGCTCCCCCCATCCACACACACCCCATCGGTCATTGTACCATCTGTGGCGCACACGCACCAACTGCAGTTGGGGCACGTGCCCGCCAAGTTGGCTCGCTCGGAATCAACTCCGTCCTACACACCACGGGGCAGACCGCCCAACCCAAACTCCTACCATAAGAAACAGTCGCACGACACTGCCATACCTGCTCCGATCTGCAGCTATGAACTCAACAAGCCAATAGTCAAAATCGATTATAGCAACGTGCAGATGCCGACCACCAACCTGTGCACCCCAGAGGCAGAGGCAGACGCCAACGTTGCATTCAACTTTGACATTGCGGCTCCAGTCATCAATATCGATCTGACGAATATTGTAGCAGCTGGAACGGCTGGAAAGAGCAGCGCTCCCATCATTCCAAAGGCCACTGCGGCATCAACGACCCCAACTGAAACCATTTTCGAATTAGACGAAGACTATGACAATTTTGATTAGTTTTGATTAGTATCTATGTGAATGCGCTTTTAAATTATTGATACATTAACATGTACTCTAGCTCTAAGTAATCACAATACAACTTTTGCAAAATAAAGACCATGCTGGATTTTAAGCAGAACCCATGTGCTCCCTTTTACTAATCAAATATGAAATCAAGAGATTTATGATCACTCGAGCTGAAAGCGATGGTTCAACGACTTTACCTGTGTCTAACGATGCGCAACAAGGTGGCCAAGATCAATTTTAAAATCGTATTTATTGAGAGGAAGAATTGTGCAGAAATTCTTACACTATTCAGAAATCTTGCAATCTGAGAAGCTTACCCAAAACATGGTAAATTATTAACCTATTACCACAAAAACTTCATTTGACTAGCCTAAGCCAAGCCATCCCAAGAGGCAAAACAATTGGCCCCTGGAATTCCCAGTGGCCTAGTAAACTGTGACCTTTATTTGTTTTGCGTTAATCTATTTATATGTGGTATATATACACATAATAATAATTACGAGTATTACTTAATTTCGCCCAAGGTGCGCCCACTGACTGCCACTTAGTCATTGTGTAATCCTCGGTCACAGTCAATTACAATTAAATGCCTTTCAATCCCCTTTCGTACATTTGTATATTCGCACACGCAATCACGGGCCAGCAATTGATATTAATTTGGGGCTTCTATGTACTGGTATATGTGGGTCAAACATTGATGTGTCCTTCCAGAGACTGCACTCGGATGATGAACTGACAAGCGGAATAACTAAAGCCAAATATCGCGTGGGAAAATCTTATTGCAGCGAAATTTCAAGCCGCTCCTTGGCTCCTTTTTGTGCACAAAGGTGCAGTTGAAAATTATATGAATTATTAGGAAAGCACAGTCAGAGGGATTTTGGGTTTGGCATGGCTGATTAGGGTCAGCAGAAGGCCGAGATGATTAGTCTCCCACCCCCCCCCCACGATTATGGGAAACCAAGCCCAGATCAGGGCTGGTGAGCTGCTCATATTTGGGGGAAAAGAAAGGAGAAGCAAGAGGAAGTCCCATCACTGAGGAGACACGATTTCGTGAATTCAATTTCCCCAAAAAGAAGTCCAGATCTGCCCTCCTCCATTGTGGTGTGCTGCCCCCGGTGACTACAGCTTGAGTCATGGTAAAAAGTTTGAAACAATAAAAACAACTTGCGGCGCGCCGCCAGTGCCAAGTTTTCATGTCCAAGGCGTATTTATGTCAACCGGAAGTAGGTTTACTGACCCACGTATACCCGTACGTGTGTACGTTCAACCAAAAGGCAGCTTCGACAATCGTCGTCCGCGGTCGGCGACTCCTTCGGCGGTTGCCTCGAGTGGTCATCCCCAGAGCGCAGGACGACGATAGCCCCTCGTATAAGAACGTATTTGCCTTTAGCGGATTAGTTTTTCTTCGAACGGCGAGTGCAGTGCATCGGATCGATGCCAATGCGCGTTGTGATTTTTGGGTACTTCTACATTTGAAATTCAATTTCAATTCATTTCAATATTTTTTAAAATTCGCGAAGAATCCAAAAACTGCTTCGAAACGATCGATAAACAAAAACTTGAATCAAACACAACAAGAAAACTAAACCAAAAAAACATTTAAAATATCAGAAAAATTATAGCATTAACGACAAAAGTTAACTCCTGGATGTCTCCAGGAATTCCTATGACTTTGGACTCTGCTCTGGGGAAACGAACTCAACTTTTTGCTGAAGTCGCTCGTTCTGGGGTAGTCGGGGGCTATCACGACATTAGCCAAGGATTTTTCCCCCTCCCATCACTGCCACTTAAAAGTCAGCAGCACCCAGCCCGAGTCAAGTGGGTTTTCTGAGAGGGTTTACGAGTTGCTGTTTGTTTCTGTTGCTTTTGCTGTTGTCTTGATGTTGCAACAGTGCGCCGTGGCATAGGAGAGCCTCCAAGTGGGGCTCCAAGTGTTGTTGACTCTTAGCCGCTGCACAAGGCAAAATGAAATTTGTTGCGGTTTTGACCCTATTCCAAAGCCAAGGAAAACCGCACTGTACCCCAGCCTGTGCTCGACTCTCGGCTATGTCCATGTCCTGGCTGACACATCCCACATTCCACATCCTCGTCCCGTGACTTGGAGTCTCATGCGAAGTCTCTCACGTGCGTGCAGATACCCGACAGTGGGAGCATCCCAAAATATATGATTTAAGACCGGGAAGAAGGAAGGAAGTGTGTGCAAAGTGTATAAAAATATAGGACTAACATGCATAAATGGATATATTAAATGTGTGTGTGTGCGTGTGTATGTGTGTGTAGGGACATCGCGTGCCAGAGACATGCCAACAGGTGTCACAGCACAGCGTTGGGAAACAATCAAAAGTTGTCTAAGCAGCAGAAGGCAGAAGCAGAAGATGAACCAAACATGCAAGCAAACACGGCCCGGCCCGGCCGGAGAGAAGCTACGCCAACGGGCGCAAAGCAAATGCAGCGCCAAGCCGTGCGGCGAATTAGTGCGGCGAATTGGCAACACGGGCGCTGCCGTTTCTATTTCTTTGCTTTTGAATACCCGTTATTCGGGGAGTATTCGTGCGGGTGATTGTAGAGAGTCAGGGGAGAGTGAAAGCTCGTTGCTTTCTCAGAAATATAAATAGCGGGTATCTAATTGTCGAGATCTTTAATGCTGCGTTCTTGATTGTTTCTTTTGTAGGCTGTATTCTCAGCGTGTCTGCGTGTATACAAGTATTAGTATTATTATAGTGGCCGCTTCCCTGGGTGTTGTTGTGTTGTGCTTTGCTTTTGTTTGAATTTGAAGTGTAGGCAATATTTCTTTTGAAGGTTTCTTTGCACACTTACCGCGTACCATGGCGCCGTCGTCAGTTCCATTCAGGCAGTGCCAACGTCCCATTGTGGGGCTCCATTTTCAATGTTCGTTTTTCGCGGCTTTTCGTTTCTGTGTAATGATACTTTATTAGAGCTACTCTCCCGTGCACAATTCAAACTAATTTAAAGAACAATTACATAAGGCACAGGACATCATTTAGCCTCAGTCATTCAAAACGTTACTTAAAGTGTAATGAGATGCAGAAAAAACGCCTGTAATCCAGAAAAGTGTTTATAGTAGAAGGACGCAAAGTTGCGAAAAGTTAACTTACAGGCAGAAGCGGCACGGGGAGAGGCAGCGGCACAAGCCCGGCACGCGTCATGGCCATAACACAGCACACCGGTCTAGTCACTTCCTGTGGAGCCAAAGTGTGTCACCGAAATTCGAGTAGCGCCACATAAAATGTAGGTTAAATATTAGGCAAAGGAAAATCAATGCAAAGAAAGGCACTCATTCACACCTGCCATCCGCACCCAGTCCCTACCCTGTCCCAGCGGTTGGTTCCGCACTACCGCAATCCTCAAGGCGGCCTGCCTGCGTCATGCCACAAAATAAAACTACAATTTGCGTACCGCTTGCACCGCCAGTTCCATCCAATAGTAATAGAAAACAGAGATATAGAGAGAGAGCAAGCGCAATTAAAACATCATGTTCAGCTGATAGTTGGTGCCTGGCAGGCAGCCCCCAAACATCTTCGGGCGGTCCTCAAGTGCAGTCACTAATGCGGCAATTTACAACATGCAATCCAATGCGATTCCACACACACACCATCCATCTACCAACCATAAGTCTCGAGACTGTTGAGCGCTCATCAAGTTCTGCTCTCGTTAGCGCTGGCTTAACGGCCTTAGAGTTGGCCATGGAGTTGCAGTGTTAGATGTGGTGCTGGTGCTGGTGCTGGTGCTGCAGCAGTTGCATTCCGATTGCATGGAGTTTATCAGCGCGGCACACGCAGCTATTTATAGGATGCAAAATGTACAAATAATAATAATAATTACTGTGTGTTCGCCAGGCATAGTTTGGCTGTGCAAATCGGAAAGTTGAGAGGAAAACACACAAACACTTTGAGGCACTTTCAGTTCAGTCCACGGCCTCCAGCGTCGCGTGTTCGTCCTCTCACTGACATTGCAATGGCCGGAAGGCCTGGTCTGGTCTGTCCCAAGCTCAAGAATATTTATAGACATTTGTGTGTGTGATTTTTGAATACTTTTCTCTCTGTCAGTTTTCGGCGTCATTGGTTCTGTTGCACACGACGAAGCGTAGCGAAGGACAAACAAAATATAGCAAAGAATTCTGCGTAATGCTTTGATTATGGCCAGCAGAATGGACAAGGACTCATAGTAAACGAGAGTGGGATCCATCGAGCCAACGTACCAATGTCAAATCATGCAGCAAACCCTCTCGTACTCATCATCATCATCATCGCCATCCCCATCCCCATTCCCAATGCCAACGCCAACGCCAACGCCAGCAGGACCAGCACCAACACATACCCCAGCGACCATCCATGCCCCCACCCACAGCCACCCGCGACCAGGCTCAACAGGCAGCGATCCCAACAACAGGTACCAGCCGGCCATCATTCCGGTTGACTACAGCTACCACACCCACCCGCAGCAGCAGCAGCAGCAGCACCCTCACCATCACCCGACCATGGCCCCCTCAACGTACACATCGACACAGAGCTTCATCCGCCAGCCAACGGCCAGCACGGTGCTGGAGCTGGGCTCGGAGCGGGACTCCCAGCCATACAGCAGTCTCTTTGGGGATCCCGTGCCGCCACCCAGGCAGGTTGAGGACTACTTCGGGACGGCGGCCTTTGAGACTTTGCGATCTTCCTCGCTGGAGATACCCAGCTCGGAGGAGGATGCCCTTGTGGCAGCCGTGGCGCTCAATGCGCTGATGGGCAACGAGGCTCGGGTACGGCAGAGAATCTTCTCGAACATTCCCTACACACGGACACCGCGGGCATCGCTCATTCCGCATCTTCAGCCGCCCGATATCCAGATCCTGCCCAACTCCAGCGGTGGATCGAGCTCCGAGCAGCTGGGCTCGCCCAACTATCGACTCCTGGCCCCCGACGACATCCTCAATAAGCCGGACATGTACGACCTGGCGAACCCCAGTGAGGAATCGCAGTACATGCCGCGCCTCGACTTTGATCGGGAGGAAGAGGAGCGAGCACTGACTCCCAGCCGCAAGCAGAATGTCTCCACCATGACCTCAGATGACCATCATCATGGGTAAGAGTCGCTCCCATCCATCTGTCAATCAATTATTGTTTCTTTTATCCGTTGAAGCTTGCTGAATGACTCCTACTCGGGCAGGGACTGGTTCCGACCTGCTCCGCAGCACTTTCCGGAGTTTACGCGCATCCCCAAGCTGCGGCCCAGCTCGAAGAACGTCATGTCCATGAAGCAGGAGGATGTGCCGCTCTCCCCGCTGGCCACGATGATCCAGGACATGAACAGCTCCAGCAGCGGAGGCGAGGAGCGGCTAGCCACCGACGCAGAGCAGCAGTCAGACGTCATCCTGTCACCTCAGCACTATCTGGAGCAGCAGATGGAACGGATGAGTGTGGTGAGTGAGCGACAGCTGCTCGAGGACTACAGCCCGCCAACGCCTCCACCGGCTGACCCGCCGCCTTGCCACCAGAGAAGCCGCAGAGACACGGAGGAGAGTGTCGACTCACGTCCGTCCACAATGAAGCGAGAAATGTCCCCGATCATCATCAAGGACTCCATAACCGTGGGCGGGGACTATCGGTAAGTTACCCTCTCGCTCTTCTGGCCAGCTCTAATCTCTGATCATCTCTATACAGCGTGGACCAGCCACGGCCACACAAGAAGACTGCATTTACCATCCTCACAGTGCGCTCGCCGCAGACCTCGCCGGCCAGGAGAACCGCCGCTGCCGCTGCAGCTGCCGCTGCTGCCGCCAGGAGGCATGCTTCCATACAGTCGACATCGACTACCTCATCCATGGCCACCAAGCCGCCGGTTCTGCCGCGTCGCAAAACTCCCAGCGACTCTCGACTGCCTGAGCTGCCAGGATCCCAGATCTATACGCAGTCGCAGCCGCATCCATTCCACACAACCGATGACTCGCCACGGCCTTCGGTGCAGTTCAATATGAGCGGGCGGCACAGTCGCAGCAAGCTGGCGACACCCTCGAAGGGCATACTCCAGCAGAGGGACTCGCTCACCTCCTCCATAGACACGTACACCCCGCGGGCGCAGCGACGCGGCTCCATGGGCATCAGTCTGCCGCAGCAGCAGCAGCTGTCGTATGGCCAGCGGATCAAGAGCATGGAGAGCCTGCCGCTGATAACCGATCCTCATCGAAGCGGCATTCCCCGCCTGCACTACTCCACCATGGATCTGGCCAAGGAAGCGGCTGCCTTTCCACCTGGGGCACTGCCACGCCCACTGAAGCCAAACCACAACCCAACGCGAAAGCAGCGCGGACTCCTGAAGGTTATTAACCGGGAGGAGGCGCTCGCCCACATCCCGCCCCGCTCCAACTGGTGCAGCCTGGACGACCTGGCTCTGGGCCCGAGTCCCCAGGCATCCTTTGACCCTGGTCATGCGCAGGGTCGTCGTCGCTCCAGCTCCACCTCACCGGAGCGAAGGAGCTCCACCCAAACGGCCTCGGACCGACGCAGCTCCAACCTGAGCAGCATAACCGCCACCACCTCGGACTTTAGCTTCCGCCGTCCATCGCTTGCCACACTGCCAGCGTCGCGGCTGCGTCGCAAGTCGGTGCAGGCGCCACTGCCCGGCCGCAGGCCGCGACGACAGTCCATCTACCAAAGGGACCCGAAGCCACCGCCGCATGGGAAGCATGGAAAGATCGCCAAGCCCAGCAGCTTGTCGCCGATTCTCGGCACGCCCAACAAGGACAGCAGCTCAGGGCAGAGTCCCACCCATGGATCCTCGCTGATGGATCGCCGTGGATCCTCGCTAATGGATCGCCGTGGATCCTCGCAGATGGGACACCAAGGAGACGCTGTCGACACGCAGTCCGAGGTGTCGACGCGTCGGGACTCGCTCTCCCGCATTCCCATTCGCAGTCGTCCTGGATCCCGGGTAGAGTCTCGTTCCAGTTCACCGTCAAAGGAGTTTATGGCCACTCTGCCCACCGCATCTGGGCGCACCTCACGGGCCAGCACGAGTCGTTCGCCCTCGCGGGCGATGGTGCACAGCAGGACGCCGTCCAGAGAGAGTGCGCGACCCGCAGAATCGCGATCTGTATCCAGGGGCCCGCCCTCCAGGCCAAGTTCTCGCATGGAGCAGGCCCGAGAGCAGGCCAACTCCCGCAGCAACTCAAGGGCCAACTCCCGATTGAGCATAAACTCCTCGCTGCGATCCTCCAGTGTCTCGCCCGTCACCATGGCCAGGAACAGGAGCGTACGGGGCACAACGCCGCAGCCCGGTCGCAAGAAGTCCATCTCATTGAGTCCAAGCAGCGGTATGTTGGGGCGTCGAAAGTCCATCAGTCCAGCGGCCATCACGCAGGGCAGACGCATGTCTGTGGCTGATAGAGGGAAGCCGGAGATTCCGGAGAGTTTGCCGCGTCGCAACTCCCGCTCCCGCATACCCACACGACAGTCGGACAAGACGGGATCTGCCAAGTCGCCGACGTCTTCATCCAAGAAACGTTCAAAGTCCCCCGAGAAGACAAAGGGGACGCCGGCAACGACACCCAAGGGCGCCAGAGCGGGCAAAGTACCGCCAAAGGGAAGCCCCAAGGCCAAGCCCACACCCAAGCAACCTGCAAGTGCCAAACCCAAGACCAGGACAGAACCTGTGAGAGCTGTGAAGACCGCGGAGCGGACACCAGTTGCCAGAAGGGAACAGGCAACAGCAACAGCAACGAAGAAGCCAGCCCCCAAAGCTCCAACATCCACAGCAGCGAAGGATGCAAAAGGCGAGAAGGGAAAGCCATCAGCAGCCAAGGCACAACCAGTGGCTCCGCCGCGCACCAAATCCAAGCAGATGAAAGCCAAACCCCCGGGAGGTGCCACAACGGAGACCAAAAGACCGCCAGCAACCACAGCCACCAAAGGACAGGGGAATGTTCACGAAAAAGTTGCCAATGGAGAGATGACTCCACTGGCTGCACAGGTGGGCAACGTGGTACTCCAGGCAGCCGAAGCGGTTCCGGCGGTGACAAGCGACGTGCCCGTTCCCTCAACACCAGCAGAGAGGCGCAGAGCCCAAGGAGCAAACATGTCCAAGCTGGTCCGGATGAGCTCTCGCCTGAGCATGCTCAGCCAAAAGAGCCGCTCGGATTCGCCACAGAATCGCAAGGTGGCAACAGTGCCAGAGACCACGCACGAAACCGAAGGTGAGATTAAAGCTAAAGGATCATCCACAATGAAGATTTAATTTGAATTATTCCTTGCAGAAGCCACGGGGCATGGCTCTCTGATGAAGTCTGATGGGAGCCTGCCTGCCGCCGCCATTCTGGAAAAGTCACAGAAAACCCTCGAGAACATACAAAAGACCGTCACGGAGGCTACGGATGAGATCCATAAGACGATCAGCGAGAACCTCACCGATCTAAAGACTCTGGAGAACGACATGGGCAGGGCCGCAGATGCCTCTCCCGCTCCCGCACCCACTCCCACCTCTGGCACGACGCTGGCCAAGCCAGGCGACTCGGAGTCCCGTACGGGGACAGCGGATGGTGGCAATGCTGCCCAGAGCTCCGCGGAGCAGCCAAAGTCTCCGTTTCCACCCACACAGCCCATCGAGGCAGCCGTCTCTGTGGTGCATCCGGATGAGCGTGCCACGATATCCAGTGTGCCCGAGGTGGAGTGCCAGAGCTCCGACCTGCCCACAGTTCGGGACGTGTCCGAGTCGGATCTGGGCGGTCATGTGATGCCAACGCCCGAGAGCGGTGCGGACTTCAAGGTGGACGCCAAGCGACGCTCTCCAGACGGACAGGGCGGCTCCGCGGCAGGCAGTGGTGGCATGGCAAAGTGAGTAACAGGGGAAAACTGCTTAATATTGGTGGAAACACCAATGAATATTCATGGGGCCAGAGGATCTGCTCTGCGTCATGTTGAAATTTTAGGCGGGAAGGACTGACTGACGGAGAGTACTAATTTTTTACCTCGACCCTAGAGTCTCCACATAAAGCACTGGCCCAAGGCTTAGAGCGCTTGGCTAGTCGTCAATTTACATACAGGAAACCCCCCAAACAACGGGCAACAGCAACAAAAACACTTTATAGTGCCGTGTGGACTGTGGGCTGGGGCTGCCTCCTCGTGTGGGGCTCGGTTGGGCACAGGTCCGTCAAGCCACTCATAAGTGCGTCAATAAATTTTGAATAAAACACGAAGCGGGGTGGACTCCACGAAGCCACACCAGACGACCACCTTTGAGGAAATCCGTTCCTCTACCTTGTCGTCGTCGTTGGTTGTTGGTCGTCAGGTCGGTCGCAGTCGGCGAAGGTAACGATGTCCTTCACTGCATTGTTTTTCCAGTCAACCGATATGCGCGAGACCCCAAGAAAACGTGTGACCGACCCATTACAGTGGCCACTCTGCCCCAAGGACAGCTAGAGAGAAAAGAGCCACGCTGTCCACTCTAGGCTGGCTCTACCGTACGGACAGGGTATAGCGTGCATATCGCACGGAGGTAAAAGTATTTTCGCAACACGACTTAAGTTTCTTTGCCGCAATAACAAATCAGTTTCGACCGGACAATCGCGCTAACCGCAGCCTAGCTCCCGTGAGGCAACGGCGACTACAGATCTCATAGACCCGTAGAGAGTGCACCGTGAATTTCCCACAATTAATCCGAGTAACAATTTAGATAATTTCACGCAAAAATGCTGAACGAAACGAGCAAAAATTCGGTCATATATACGGTTGATCTAACGCAGGACTCGTTCATAGACGGCGATAAGTATTTCTTTAGGTAACGAGCATTAGCTCCCAGATTCCAATTATATTTTATCGTTTGCCATCAGTTGGCATAGCTTTTGCTTGGGTATGCATACGAGTAGTTAACGCACCAAACGACGACCTTGTGGATTCATTTAAAAACAAAACTCACAAGTAAATGCGAAGAAGAAAGTTTCATTTCATTCCGATTGTTGTCACTCCGCCACGAGTATCCGAGTATTCGTACTCCAGCTCGAAGTTTGTTGGATTCCATTCCTTTGCGCTCAGCGCGGGTCAAATAAATTACCGACCTCCAAATTGCGTTTGGTCGTTGGCTCGTGCACAACGAAATTAAAGGCGTTCGAAGCCCCAAAAACACATATAGTACATGTACATGGGTACATTTAGCGGGCTGTTTTGGGCCTATAAAAATTGTGTAAGCGTCCTGAAGGGAATTCTCGTGTTTTGAGTTGACATTTCCCCAGTCGGTTCTTTACAGAAGTCAAGAAGTGTCTGTCTGCTTTCATAAGCAAATGAAGAAGCAATTAAGTGTTGGATTATAAAGTCTGCATAATGCCATCATCCATCAGATGTGGCTGCTTTCCATAGTAATTTATACACATTGAGTAGTAGGTTATGTTCCTCCGACTTTGATTATATATTCAGGACCCATAAACTTGAACTTTGGCTCCGCTGGAACGCTGCTAACAACTTTCCAATCATACAAGACTTCCGGCTCTTGGCAGCCTGCCAAGCCCTGAAGCCATAAAAGCTTACATCCGGTCTTGGGTCCCCACTCAAGGATAGCATGTGGCGACCACGGACAAGCAACTAATAAGGCTTATACTTTCCAACAGAACCAGCAGCCAAGAGTTTCTGGAGGCAAAGGACAATAATGCCAATAAGAAGGGATTGTGTCGCTGCTGCTCCTCATTGTGCATGCCCTGTCGCCGCTCTCGATGCTCCCGCTGCTGCTTTAGACGCGAACGGATCACCTCAGCCGAGGACCAGCCTGTGCTATGGAGTGCACACAGTAGTGCCACAACCGCCACCAATGTCCAAGTGATTGATGAGACCAAGCCGCAGAAGAAGAAGTTGACGGACTGGCTCAAGTCGAGCTGCTGCCGAAGCTGCCGGAAGAAGCCACCGCCCGGGGACACAGACAAGCCAGAGCCGCCGAGCGTGAAGCAGGAGACCAGCATGAGTACGGGACCAAAACGTGGAGGCAAATGTGGCCTCTGTTTGAGCAAATTTTTCTGCTGTCGCTCGGTGAACAAAGTGGACGACACGGGCAATGAAACCGAGCTGAAGAAGTGCTGCTTCTGCATACCGTATCGAAGGAATCGCAGCAAGGCGAAGGGTAGCTCCGTTTCCTGGAGAGATCAAGATCCAGAGCTTGGCATCAAGCCCACTGACACATCGGTTCTGGAAGGTGCCTCCGAGGCCTCAATGACTTCAGCAGCTGCGGATGCTACGGCTCCAATGGCAAAAGAGTAAGTCTGCCACACTATCCATACTTCTATTCCTGATGACATTTTCATTGAAGGGGCTGCTGCAAGCGTTTCTGGCTAATGATGCTCTGCTGTCGCAAGAAGCCGCGTCGTGAATCGAATGCTCGCCGACAGAGCATCAGAGCCCCGCCGCCCAGTGAGGCAAGTGGATGATACTCTCTCTCATTGCAACACTCTATAATTCCATTTTCCGCACGTAGGACACTCGCCGGAAGCTGCATAACGACCTCGTGGAGCATGCATCCAAAATGAAGGGAGCCATTCCTGTGCTGCCGCTTTACTTGGCTTGGTTCTGTGCCTTCTGCAATGTCATCTTTCCAGGCTTAGGTGGGTTTTTCAGCGACTGAATCTTTCCGAAAATGTGAATTCTAAGGTCTCCCAATATTTAGGTACGCTTCTGTCGGGGCTCCTTTGCTTGTGTGTGGGCATTCCACGGTTTTCGCAGTACGACAGTGCACGGGCTCGGATCGGATCTTTCATAATCAACATTATTGTGGCAGTGTCCCAGTTCTGTTGTGTACTCTTCTGCTTCGTGGGCTGGGGCTGGTCCATTTGGTGGGGTACTATTATGCTGAAATGTGCAAGTAAGTTTACAACAATTCGCTGACCAACCGTTTGATAAAATACAAGCCAACAAATAACCCCCAATTGCAGAGAAACTTAGCAAGATCAAAAAGGTGGAACGGCTGGAACTGGAGGAGGAACAACGACAGGCCAAGCTGGCGGCCACTGCGGCTGGAGAGACTGAGCCGGCAAAGACATAGTAATCCAGTCCACAAGGACACATTCAAGGGACGTGATTTTTTTTATACAATTGTGTACATACCTTTGTACAAAACTGTAGACGTGCACTTCCAAATGTACTTCCATGATAAGTAAAGTGGACAATGCTTCCTTTGAACAGAAATTAACTGCATAAATGTATACATATGTATTAAAATCATTAAACTTCCACTAAAATAACAAGAGTTTTTTGCGAGTTTTGAATTTTATCGAGATAACTGTTGTAGTCGGTGGGAAGCAATCGAATAGTGGTTTGGTATTTCGTGTGTTTTCTTGAAGCAGGGCTGTTACACGTTTGGTATTTTGTGTATTTTCTTAAAGCAGGACTGGTTCTCTGTTCGAAGACGTTCAGGATGACCATTTAAGGTATTTTATATAGTTTTCAGTATATTTTGACTACGAAATTGAGTTTATTGTACATTTACGATTGAGAAATAATTGGAGAATTGATTGATAAATCAATTGATAAAATTATAAAATTATAGTTTTATAGCGGAAACACCTAACTAGCTAGTAATATCAAATAGAACATCAAAATCAAAGAAAATTATTTTTATTTTTAAAATGAATGTATAATTTTTGGTATATTTCTGAGGGTACATGCTATCGATATTTCCGCGGTCACACTGATTCAATTGAAAAACACGACGTCAATTTGCAAATTTGTGTAAACTTTTGTAAATTGTAGCTGTATTAAGATGTCGCACCTTGTGAAGATGGAAAATGGCCAAAGCCAGACGATACAGGAGATGCTGGGCTGCATTGAACGGTAAGCTTAGCCACCGCCACCGAGTTTTGTTCACAAAATAAACACATGCACATAACCTCGCTTTTTGACCACAGCTACAACCCAGACCATTTGAAGACTCTGGAGGCGTACATTCAGGATCAGGCCAAGAACAACACCTACGACCTGGAGGCCAACCTGGCCGTTCTCAAGCTGTACCAGTTCAACCCGCACATGCTCAACTTTGAGATCACCTACACGATTCTGTTGAAATCGCTGACAAATCTGCCGCACACGGACTTCGTGATGGCCAAGTGCCTGCTGTTGCCACAGCAGATGAAGGACGAAAACATTCAGACCATTATCGATCTGGCCGATATATTGGAGCGTGCCGATTTCACCCTGTTCTGGCAACGCGCCGAGGTTAACCGCACCATGTTCCGTCACATCAGCGGCTTCCATGATTCCATTCGCAAGTTTGTTTGCCATGTCGTGGGCATCACCTTCCAAACCATCAAGAAGGATTTGCTGAAGGAGCTCCTGGGCGGCATTGAAGACTCGACACTGGAGAGCTGGATCAAGCGCAATGGATGGAAGCACCAGGGCCAGGGTCTGGTTGTAATCGCCATGCAGGACGACAAAATCAAGACCAAAAATATTACAGAGAAAATTGAGTTTGAGAACGTTGGCGCATTGATGGCACAGTGCCTCTAGGTTTCTCATTACATTCATAGTTTTGTATGAATTTCTACGAAAAGTACATAATATACACGAAAAATAAAACGTCTGGCCCTTAATACAGCTAACAAGTTATTTATATTCAAAGACACACGCGAAGTAAACGCTTCTTTAGTTTACAAAACTATTTCCCCTAGACACACACACACATTACAGAACTAACAATTGCTTATCCTTTCTATGACTGCTTTTTGAACTTTTTCAATATGGGAAATATTTTGTCGAAGGCGTCGTAGATCTCCTGTCTCACTTTTGCGCCCGTCAACACCACTTTCCCGGAGACGAAGATGAGGAGCACAATACGCGGACGCACCATACGATAGATCAGACCTGGGAAGAGCTCAGGTTCGTAGCTGCTGAAGTTGCAATGTGTCAGCACCAGGCCCTCCAGTCTTATGGGAAACTTTACATCGCACGAGCCAACCATGTTTTGAATCTTGAAATCGAGGAATTTGGCCTGCAAGAAATGCATTATAAAACTTTCTTCAGATTCAAAGCAGACTTGGTACTCACCGGAAATCCCAGCTTCTGTATGATGCGCGCATATTTGCGCGCTGCGAGCCTCGAGTCGTCTTCACTTTTGGCGCCAGTGCATACCATTTTGCCGGAGCTGAAGATCAGGGCTGTGGTGCGTGGCTCACGGATACGCATGATGACAGCAGCAAAACGTTTTGGGTTGTACTCGGCGTTTCTGGCATGCAGCGCAATCTTTTTCAGGTCCAGCTTGCAGCACAAGTTCACTGTGGACACAATATTTTGGAGTTGAGGAACTATTCCGGGGTCTGCAGAGCCGGGCGTTGCCGGTGTCATGGGCGTCGCTGGGCCCATGGTTTGGTGTATGTTGCTGAGTGAGTCCCCGCCCGCCCCAGCCCCAGACGCACTGCGTTCACTCATGGGAATCATGTGCGACATCATGCTCTGCGGAGTCTGTGGCTGCATTAGAGACTGCGGCGTACTGCCCCCGGCAGGTTGTCCCTGGTGCTGCTGCTGATATGAAGCGGACGGCTGGTAGCTCTGCATTTGTTTGTGGGCCAAGGGCAATGTTGGTTCGTGGCCAAAAAGTCCACTGCCGCCGGTTGTAGCGTTGCTGGCATCTGATTGCTGTTGTCCCGACGCCGGTACTGGGGCGGATATTACAGGTTCTGGCTGTGGTATTGCCGGAGGATGATAAACTGGATTCGCTATAATCTGTTGATCTGCCTCCATCTGATGCATTGGCGTTCCAATGCTCGGAATGGAGAAGTTAGGACTTAGCATTTGATCCATGTTGCAGGCTATTTCTGTGGATATACAGATGCGTATTGAGTTAAAGGGACGCGTATAGACACAAATATGGTTTAGAAGTACAATTAAATGTTTTATTTACAATTCTTTCCTGCGTTTTAATAATGAGGGCTTCTACTGTTTTGCTTTTGCCAAAGCGGCCGACGACGGAGTCGCCAGTTCGCCAGCGTGAGAATGTGTAGAGAAGTGATTGCGTTGATATTGCTCGATTTTTATGTTCGGCTTACGATTACTAGCTACCTAACACACTCAGGACTGAATATACAATTTTCTTCTATTAATAAATCAATTTTCTAAAAGATTTTGATTTTCATATTACACCTTTTAAATTATATTATTCCTAAAATAAGTTTTTGACGAAATCTAATCATCAAAGATGAATGAAATGACAAGATTACTACGAAGCATCTACACATTTGCTACATACTAACTACATGTTAATGTATAGAAACGCTTGTTGACGAGTTTTCCCGCATTTTTATCATAAAACGCTAGTGGAAGCGGCAGTGTGAAAAACCTACGTGATCCACTTTTTACGTGCCCTTCTTATATTTTCTACATTGGTGCATTGGACAAGAGGGTGACGCATAATGCGTCTTTAAATATATTGGAACGAAGAAAAGAGTCAAAAATACTAAGACAAAAATGCAAGGTGTGCAACCTAAACAAGGTCGTCGTAAAAGTCTCAAAGTCTATTAATTAGTGTTAAAATTCAGTTTTCCGAGCTGTTATCATGATTTTTTCTTGTTGAGCGACATGTTGTTGACCTATTTTTTGAATTTCCTTTTATTTATCACGCTCTGGATGCATATTCTCGAAATTAATCAACACTGTATGTTTGAAAACCGCAGCCTCCCCCCTTCGGGGATCAGTTGAGAATATTTAATTCAAAATTTTTAGTTAATTAATTAATGTGATCCCATAAATATTACCCAGATTACTGACAAGAACGAGGTGATGGCCCAAGAAAGATCTTTTGTGGTTGATGCTCCGGACAGGGACGGGGAGGGAGAGTGGTAATAGGTATTTCCATGTTCATCTGTGTACTCATGTCTTCCACTCGATGGCGAGTTCTGGAATGTGCCGCCAACGCCAGGAACATTGTAGGGTCCTTCGTTCTGACCGCGTATGTAAATACCATTTCCTGGAGTGCCCAACTGATGTGGGCCATTCCTGCCGTCATAATTCTGCTGCGCACTTGCCGCTGCGTGGAAACCAGAATAATGGAATACCAATCAATACAAATCTGAGGTCACTGGAGCTCACCTGAAAACAGCACGCAGGCAGCAACGATACAGATGACAACGAAAATTCGCATGGTGTATGCAGTAGCTTCAGTTACAATGCCCAGCTTAAACTGAGAGCAGTTTTCGCGAAAATCTATTTATACGGAGCAATTAAAGTACGTTGGAAGAGAGCGCGAGAGCCTATCTTGCGGCAATTAGTAGAAGCTGAGAATGGGTGAAATCAGATGTCGGATGTCAGATGTCATAGACAGACAAATACATATGTATGTATGAATGTATGAGCATCACTTCCAATAACAATTTTCTTTATGCTCCAGTAGCCCCGTTATGTTGCACCAGAAGGCCTGCAGCTGAACACCTTATCGTACATTCGCATGGGAACAAATATATGTATTTATATCATTTTGCGCATGCTTTTTGAGAGCCAATGTAATTTTTAATTTTAGTACGATACCTTGGGAGAGAAAGCGCATCGTATATACACAATGAATATACAAGTACATAGCCATTTATGCATATATAGAAATTGACAATTGGTTATACAATAAACAGTCAAAAGCACTTAGATTTGCCTACAACAGCAGGCCTGTAACAGCATTATGTTTTGAAAATTACTGTAAATTAAGATTAAATCAAATTTTTATCTCAATGGAGACGATATTTCAGTTCTTTCGAACCAACTATGTGCTGGCCAACTGCGAGAATGCCATCATCAAGAAGGCCTTCACGTTGAATCTCTCCCACTACCAAATTTCCGAGGCGCCCGAGATGATTGGCCAGTGCGAAAGTTTGTTGAAGCTCTTTCTGAATCAGAACAAGCTGACAAAGGTAAGCTGACAGAGTGCTGATGTCATTTGAACAGATAAAGATAAGGATAATCACACCAACAGATTCCCTCTTCCATTACCAATCTCGTGCGCTTGCAAGTTCTTACCTTGGACTACAATAAGCTGGACGAATTTCCGCTCGCCATCTGCCAAATGTTGCAACTAAAGTTTCTCAATGTCAGCTGCAACGACATCAGCCGCCTGCCCCCGCAAGTGGGGTGTCTAACCCAGCTGGAGGCCTTCTGGTGCAACAACACGGGGCTGCTGGAGCTACCGTCGGAGATCGGGTGTTGCGAGCGCCTCGAGACACTGGGAGTGCGCGGAAATCAGCTGAAACAGCTACCCCCATCGATGGGCTCTCTCGCTTCACTGCGCTGGTTCACGGCCGAAGGGTGTCAGCTGAGCGAGGTGCCACTCTCATTCGCATTGTTGGCCAGTCTGGTGCACCTCAATCTGAAAGGCAACCGTCTCACACGAATCCCAGGAGTGCTGATGGCAATCCAGAAGTTGAGGTTCGTGTTCCTCAACGATAACCTTATCGACGAAATGCCCACACGCTCCCAACTGCAAGAGCTACGTTTCCTGGACATGCTGAATTTGAAGAGGAATCCAATTTGTATTCATGAATCGTTGCAGCGTTTCGCAGTGGTACGTTGATGATTGTTATCTTAAAATTAAGAGCGTCCATCAATCGATTTTACAGCGTCAAACAAACATCTACATGGAACTGCCGGATCACCTAATGAATGAAGCCGAGGAGAATGCCGCTGCATTTTCTGGCAGGGATCAGACTCAGGACGACCAGCCTGAGACTGATGACACGGCCACGTCGGACTGGGCGAACAGCGCGCGAACCAGTGAACTGGACACGACGGACGAGAGCTCGTTGGAGGATAAACTAGAAGAAGTCGGAATGATGTTGCCGGCAATGTCGCGTTATATCGCGTCCTTTTGAATTGTATAGTATGAGCTTTTCAGTATTACACAGCACGCATAAATGTGTTATTTATTGTTAAGATTTGTGTGTTTGTACATGCACCTTTAACAACATATCGTACCGCTCGAAATGCACTCTGGGCGAGCTCTAGCCGGTAGGGGAACAGGAAACAGGAAACAATACGATTTGGTTAAGTAGGAAATGGTGCCAATATGACAGGTGTTTTGTGTGTAAACGCATTAACTGGACATTTTCTTCATGAGTTCTTCGTCCTGCATGGACATGGCCGTCAGCTTCTTGCCAATCTTCTCATGAATGTCCAGGTACTTGGCCACACAGCGGTCGATGCAGACCATCTCACCCTTTCCTGCAACAAAACGAGTCATATGTAATTAGAGAACACTCACGAAACGCATAACCTGCCACACTCACCCAACTCCGACTCCGAATAGCGCGGTGGAATGCACTTCTTGTGGCACACGTTTGTCATGCGGTTATATAAATCGGACATCATTTCAATTTCCATTTCTTGCATGAGCTGTACTTTGGCCTGGTCGGCCGGGCTGATCTGGGACATATCCATGGTGGGTGGTGCTGCTTTTAATTGATGGTTAACTAAATGTGTTCGAACTTAGTCAAAACGCCTGTCGGAAGAGGAAGAGTCGTAGTCGCCGTGATTCGCTTTTCTCATGCGTTCACGTATTCGCATGCTCTCGTAACGCCGGCTATCAACGGATTGCTTAGACAGCACAAAAGCGTAAACTCCAGCAGCGGTTAGTATTCCCCTAATCAGTCAAGACTTCAATTTAGAATTGACAAAATGTAATTACACAATTTTTTTCTACAAACCAACAGACAGCAATTCGTCCAGCGTTTCCTAACGTCATAACTATTTATATCGATATATATTTTTGTGTGATAGTTTTCTGAAGAAAACTGAACATTAATGTGGGATCAATGAAATTTTTAGTACAGACATACAGACATTATAATAGACATACCGGCATTTGATTTCACTTATCGATGTACATGTAGGTGCAAAAAAGTATCGATAGTTTTGTGCGATCTCTATCTATCTTCTTTCGTAATTTAGCCCCGAATATCATCAATGAATTAAGATAAGATCAAGAAGACACATATTCCCAAATGACTTCACAAATCTACAGCCAGAAGAAGTTCATACCCACGCCGCCGGAGAAGGGCTCGTTTCCCCTGGACCACGAGGGCCTCTGCAAGAAGCAATTTCTTCTATACGCCAGCTGCCTGCGGCGAAACGCCCAGGACACTAGCCTGTGCCGCGAGGACGCACAAAACTATCTTGGTTGTCGCATGGACAACAATCTTATGGAAAAAACTGAATGGTCAAAGTTGGGTTTTCACGACAAGAAACCGGCTGCAGGGGAAGCCAATCAGCAACAATGAAACCAGAACGTAATGTGATTATAGCAGCCACAGGTAGTGTGGCTACCATTAAGTTAACACAAATGATAGCAGAACTCTCCGATGAGCGGCTGCCCTACAAATTCCACCTGAAAGTCCTCATCACCGAGGCAGCCAAACACTTCTTCGAGCTGGAGCAAATACCCGAGAACGGTAAGCGACGATTCTACGATAATCTGCGTAAAATTCTTCTAGAATTATCTGCATTTTCAGTACCCATTCTCCATAATCGTGATGAATGGTTGGGCTGGAACCACCGCGGGGATCCCGTGCTGCACATCGAACTGGGAAAGTGGGCCGATCTGATGGTGATTGCTCCACTCAGCGCGAATTCTCTCTCAAAAATTGCCACCGTAAGAATGAATAATGAAGCATTTTTCTTGGTAATCTTTTGTGTAAACGAGCATATCTTTGTGGTTATTGCAGGGGATTTGCGATAACCTTGTGATGTGCGTGGTGCGTGCTTGGAACCTGGAGAAGCCCCTGCTCTTTGCGCCAGCCATGAACACGCGCATGTACGATCACCCCATCACGAAGGAGCAGATCGACAAGCTGGTGAGCTGGGGCTACAAACAGATTCCATGCATTTCCAAGACGCTAATGTGCGGCGACACGGGCAATGGGGCCATGGCAGAAGTGCGCACAATTGTTGAAGCAGTAGTGTTGGCTGCCTTTCAGCTGAACAATTAATTGTTAAGGGCGGGCGATACGAGGAGAGCAAACACCCAATTTTGTTATACACACAATGTTTATATATCGCAGAATATTTTGTTACAACAATTAGACAAATACTATAATTGGCTTAGCCTTACAGATCCACCACCTGCATGTTCTCCATGGAGTTGTTGGCCGAGTGGTTGATCAGCGCCTTCTCCGAGTCGGTGAGATTGATGAACTTGTGCTTGGACTTCAGCTCCTGCTGTATGGAGGAGAGCAAATCGGGTGAAGAGCGCCCCATCTTTGTGCTTCTGCTGCTCTCTCCGTTAGCAGCGCACTTCTGCTCTTGCAATTCAGGATCGCCCGACACCTCAAGCTTCGGCTCCACTATGGTCTCCATTTGGAGGGACTGGCCCTTGCGGCGCATTCGCTTCGAGCCGCGTGTGATGAGCACCACGGCAGGCGACTCGAACGGCAAGGCCTGTATGACTGTCTGCAGAAGTTTTGGAGCAATCTCTGGAGTCTTCGGATTGCCAATTACCACATCCGCTTGCAGGGCACTGCGCGCACGCTCTCGCTCCTCCTCGCGTTCCCTTGCTGCATTCTTGCGCATCAGTTGACGGGCTCGCTTCTTGAGAATGGCCTGCGCATTGGGATAATAGGCAATCACTTCGTTCAGGTCCGACTTGGACAGCACAAACAGATTGGAGTAGCCCTTGGATCGCACATCGGCCGTGCGACGATCGGCCCCATTGATGCCCAGCAAGCTGATCTCTCCAAAGACTGAGCCTTCGGTGAGGGTGGCCAGAACCACGTCGCTGTTGGGACCGCCCATCACCTGCACCTGGCCCAGCTTTACAATGTACATCTCGCGGCCAACCTCCCCTTTGCGACACACAAAGTCCTTGGGCAGAAAGGTGACCGCCCGCAGTTTCAACACCAAATCTCGCAGCAACGCCTCCTCGCAGTCGGCAAAGAGTTGGACTTTGGACAGTGTCTGGATGTGCACGGAGATGGCGATGTCTGTCTTCAGATTGATGGGCAGTGCATCAAGTATATTCGATTCATCTGAGAGGGAATAAGAGTGTCAAGAGGCAGGTTGATCGGGAGGGGGATATGCCCACCTAAAGTACGCTGCTGCTCCCAGGTGAACTGGAACCACATCTTGACCCTTGACTGCACCTCTTGGGACAGATTCAGGCGTCGCATGTACTCGAGCGTCTCATCCTCCAGCTGGCGGTACTCGTGCCTGTTCCTGGTGGCCGTGGATATAATGTCGCGTATCTGTCCGATAAGCAGCGCAAACACAAAGACGCCCATAAGCCAGGCCACCGTCATGAAGACGTACTCCCCCTGTCGCTCCGGCTTTGGATTCTTCCCTATCGAAGTGGCCGTCTTGGTGGCAAAGGCAAAGCAACGCACATACGGATGTCCCTTGCCACTGAAGACCCAGCGGTTCTTGCCCAAGCCCTGATAGTCACTGTAGGCATAGTACAGGGCAGCCGTGATGTGGATCATGTACAGCATATAAGTGAGAGTCTTGGCCACGCGTACCTGTACGGACACAATGGAGTGGACACAATAAGACAAGAGGATGGCAGTTGGATTCAAGTGGAAACTTACAAAATGCGGCGATGATATGACCCGATCCAGCAGGCGAAACACTTCCCAGAAGCTTTGTATCTTGAAGAAGCGAGGAAAGCGCAACCACACGGCGCCCGTTCCCAGCTTTAAGTAGAACAGCTCCAGCGGCAGCAATGCCAAAAGATCCAACTGTTGAAGAGAGGCATGAGATTGGATTTTAAAGGTAAAGGTAATGTGTAAAGGACGCACCTTAAACTGTAGCTTCCGCATGTAGTTCTTTCTCGTGAGGTTCTTGTTCTTCACCCAAAAGCCCTCGAAGAGGTACATGACTCGATGCTTGAAGAAGACCACGTCCAGCAGATAGACAATGTCCGCACAGAAGTCGCAGGCCAGCCAGATGTTGGTGTTCTCCTTGGTCTGAAAGGGAAACGAGGCGCGCAGCGGTATGACCCAGGCATTGTAGAGAAAAGACAGCGACACCACACACAGCCAGGAGATATAGATCTTCCCCTGCGGATCCAGCGTTCGCTCGTCATTGTTGGCCCCGCACAGGCTGGAGCAGAGCCACACATTTGAGCGAGGAGTGTCGGCCTCAAAGAGGCGTCCGCGGTGAGGCGAAGTGCCCGCCGGCACCAAGCGCACCTTGTGCTCCGGCGAGGGGTGCAGGCTCTTGGTGCTTGCGTGCAGAGCCGTGGGCGGCGGCGAGGGCGAGCTGGCGTTGCTGGACGAGGGCGTGGGCGGCAGCTCGATGCGGGACTTCACTTTGTTGGCGCGCGCCGTGAAGCGTCGCACCAGATGGCGGACTTGGTCGCGCAGGAACTGCTGACCCTGGGAGTCCAGGCTGCCGGCGCTGCTCGGCTTGCGATGCTGCTCCTGCTCCCCATCCATTTCTGGCTCCACCACGGCCACGATCTCGCTCTCGTTGAAGGAGGGCGAACGCAGGCGGCGCACATTTTGATCCTCGTTCTGCAGCTCCGGCGACTCGTTGTAGCAGATCTGCACGTCCTGTTCGTCTTCGTCCTCCTCCTGGATGGGCTGGGACTCGTCTGCCGGCTGCTCGCACGACTCCAGCGGCAACACCACCTGACCCGTGGCCGCCGCCAACTCTTCGGCTCGCTGCACTGCCACCGGATCGGGCACCGGCATGGCCACCATTCCAGGCAGGGGCGTCATCTCCAAGTTGTCCGACTGCAGAATGCGTCTCACGCTGTCCGGACTCACCAGCGGCTTCTCGTGCTTCAGTATGTGCTTGACCAGGGCGTGGGTGGCGCCGATATTGCTCTGCTGCTCGGCAGCGTCCACGCAGCCAATCCTCCCATTGCGAAAGTACAGCCGGGAGTGATAGAACCGAGGACTGTTTGGGCGCTGGCGACGCTGCGGTGCCTTGTAGGCATTGATCTTGTAGGTGATCCGCTTGACGGGACTCGGCGTCTTGTTCTCCTTGTCGCCTCGACGGATCTGCGCTTGGACCTGCACCTGCAACTGCTCCTTCTCCAGCTCATTCTCGCGCTGCATCATCTGCTCTGTGGCGGTGACAAACTGTTCGATCTCCTTGATGTCCTTGGAGATCTCCTCCAGGCTGCGCCGCACCTGAGCCTCCTTTTCACCCGGACTCGAATAGCGGCGCACGCTCTCCGGTTGCTGGTTGATCACATTCCGCATGAAGGCGTGCCGCTCCAGAGTGTCGCAGAACTTGGGCTCTGCCGGTGGCCGCTTGGACCTGCCCGACTCGTAGCCGGAGCTGGTGGTGGGAGAGGTCGCCATACGCTTTAGATGCGAGTGTGCCTTCTGTAGGTGGAAGTCGTCGTACGAAAAGTTCTCCAAAATGTTGGGCGATGACTTCAGCAGCGATGCATTCGCCTCCAGTTCGAGCTCCTCGCTGCGCTGGTTCAGCTGTGAATGAATCGAGCACTCGGTTGATTCGATGGCCAACAGCTCGTCTCGAGGCGAACCAGCACGCACATCCAATAAAAACAACTGCCGCTGCTGTTGCCACTCGAATGTGCCTCGCATGGTAATTGACCCGAGCAGCCCGCACATTCAACATTTCCACCAGCAATACCTCATCTATGTATCTCTCTATCTGTTGGTTGTTGGTTGAAGCGCGTGCCATTAGCACGTTTTCGTTTTTGGTCAGCAAAGGACGCGGGTTCAAGCAGTTGAATATACCAAGATGTACCTTGAACCTTGGTCCTAGTGGGGTCAAAGTTTCAGGCTACTCAAAGCAGTTATTCCAATAAAGGAAGCTCCTCTTTACTCTCTATTAATTGTAGTCCTTTCTCGCACAGGGTCAACATATTTCTGGCAATTAGATAAGTATCTTACAGATAGAGAAGTAGAGGCAAGAATTCATCTATCCTTTTCCTCACAGAATATCAACCTTCCCCCATGGAGTACAACAACCTCTTCAACTTCCAAGATAACTCTAAGTAGCTCCCAAACTTGACCTATGCTCGCGTGTACAAAAATAAAGACAACATTTAGCTTACCATGCGAAAGCGTCCCATGCTGGACATTATGGCGAATGGCCACCGAGCAAGTTCAGTGTCAGCGTAGGGTCGGTTCTGTGGTCAGGGTCGTTTGGCCTTGGTTCTGAAAGGAGAGACACAGACAGATACGTGCTAAATTGCGTGCTGCACACGGCGTATGATTAATTTACTGTATAGAGAGACACGCAAAACGAAGTGCAGCAGGCGACAGCGCTTGGTATCTACAGTCCCGAAGTATCCATATGCTACGCCGTATTGATTTTTCCAGCCGCTGCAACTGTTGGGTTTTACTTCGCTGATTTACCTATGCCTTTGTTTTGCTCAGATTCTGATTTGAAGGCATGCCAACAGGTGGTTGAAAACTTATTGCAAATTGCAATAGAACGTTGAAACGTCTTTCAACGTGTTTTTATTTCTGTTCTGCACTAATTAAACTTATTAACTTTCCTAATTGCATTTCAGAATTGCATGGAAACTCACTTGCCCAAAGGCACTGGGTATAAGGTTTTGCTTTTGTGGATGCCTTTCGATCTCAAAGGAAAGGAGTCGCCTATCGCCGCTGGGGGAGAAGCTGAACTGGACAACAAAGTGCCCTGCACTATGCCAAACAAAATCAGCGCAGGCGCTCTGCTCTCTGTTCTCTGTTCTAAGGTACAGTGGAACTGAACGTATTTAAAAAGTTGAAAATTTACATTTAAAAATGTTTAAAATGCAGAAGCTTGTAGCTGGAAATTATAAAATAAATATACTTTGAGCTTAGTTTATTATGTTTTTTCTTTTTCAAACATCTCTTAGCCCTTAGTAAAGCTCTAATGAGACTTTCGGCACTTAAAGCTTGACCACTCAAAGCTCTTGCCCACCCAACCACCCATTCACGAACTCCCACACACACTCACTCAAAAGAGAAACAATTATCTACTCATTATTTTTTTTACAAGTTTTTTATATATTTTTTTTTTGTTTGAAATAATATTCCATTCAGCTCTACATTTACAATTTCATAATTGTAATTATTTTTTTGTTTTTGTTTGTTTTGTTTTCACTTTTAAATTACACAATTATATATATTTAAATATATACTCATGTAGGTATTTTAAAACGTAAGTGTTTTTATTATATATATTATGTATATATAACTTTTGTTTTGCCATCGAATCTGTAGATTCGAACTTCAAATAACTTTGATGCAATCGAAAAGGGGTAAAGGGCCAACTGGTACCGGGGCTTTACCCCAAAGATGCGCTGGCGTGGGGGGGGATTGTGGAGGTTCTTGAAGAAAATTTACATACATATAGGTACATACATAGGTATATACGCACAAAAACCTAGAATATATAGAACAGTTGCTAGTTCTCCGACTGGAAATTATGTTTTATCATCGCTTTTTCTTCGCTTTAGCTTATTTTTTATGGTTTATGCTGTGTCTGTGTATGTGTATGTGTATGTGGATGTAGGTGTGTTTCATGGATTTCTTTTTTAGTGCATATTTAAAGATTTAAGGTCTTAATTCTTTGTATTTTTTTGTAGTTTTTTTCATATTTTAAGAGTTTTTTTTTGTAATTTGTTTCTTTTTTTTGTTTGGTTTTTTTTTATGTCACTTAAAAAATTACATTAATAAAATGTATTTTAAAACTTATGCAAAATAGCTGCCATTTCGCATTCCCTCTACTCGCTCTCGTCCTCCTCATCCTCCTCGGAGGACTCCTTCTTCTTGATCTTCTTGACGGGCTTCACGGGCATCTTCTTTCGCTTCTTGGGCGCACCGGAATCAGTGCCGCCATTGGCCTCGTACTCCTTCACCGCCCGATTGTACTCCTCCTTCATTTTGATGGCCTTCTGCTCCCATTCCTAAATTGACACGAAATTCAAAAGAAATGATATTACAGCTAGAGATTTGTAGCTGCAAAGCTAACTCCTTACCGTCTTGTCCTTAAGTCCGCGCCACAGCTCTCCACCGCGCTTGGCGATGTCTGTTACCTTGCTGCCGGGATTTTCCTTCTTGATGGATTCACGAGTCTCGTTCAGCCATAGCATGTAGGCGGACAGCGGACGCTTCGGGCGATCTCCTGCTGCACTCATATTTGTATTTGGTTTTTTTAATGCGTTACACTCAACTGACAAGTTTGAAGCTCTCAATGAGTTATGGTAGCTGCAATTTAAGAAAGATAAAATACAATTAGATTTATTTTACATTCCAGTAGATTATTTATCCTGCTCTCCCGCATTATTATTTAATAATTGCATTGTGGCCTGAGCACAAACAGGCTCCAATTAAATAGTCCTCCAGCCAGTATGTGTATCAACGCACAGATAATATTGATATGCCCACCCAACCATAACTAACCCATTCCTACGCTCTGAAACTCACCCAGAGAGAGAGAGAGAGAGAGAGAGAGCCTATCAGAATGGAATACTTTTGGATACATAGTCCTTGAGTGTACCTATGTATTAATATACATTTCCCTGTACATAATCACTATTTATGACTGGAATATTTCGGGTTAATTGTAGGGGTGATTGATTCACCCACATATGTACTTATTTATGTGCTTTTTATACCTTAAATACTTTCCTGTACATAACTCAGAGTGCATTGCACCATTGAGGCTATTGTGTGCACAGGTTTTGTTTGTATACCTGCGGCCAAGTTAAACCTACGTAAAGCCAAGCCCAATCCACAGACCAGCTGTTTTGATGCCAGGATGACAATGGTCTAACATCGGAATAGGGTACGCGGCATGCAAATGAAGCGGCGACAACAGGCCCTGCCTCCCTACGGGGGCCAGAAGCCATGCACTTGACCCAAATCCCAAATGTTGAAGAAGAGAGAAGCAGATAACAACGTGAATTGGGTTAACAAACGACTCGAAAAGCGCTCTGAAGGAAGCTCGGCCGGAGGCCAACAGGGGAGCTTCACCGGGGAGTCGAGTGAAGGAGGGTAGGAGGAGTGTGGCGCATCAATCAGGGTGCCGACGCCTCCGCATATTGCACAACATTCTCCATTGGCCAGAGCCGACCCCCATTTATCTGTGTGTGTGTGTGTGTGCAGACATATCCTGGGACATCGGTGTCCAAGAGCAACAGGAAAACAGCGGCAAAATTCTTGCTAGTTAAACGCGACCACACACAGATGCACACCCACATCCACCACACAAAAACGAAGGGAAAGACGGGGAGCTCGTAGATGGATGACGAGGAGGCTTCGCACATTTCCGCAACACGTGATGCAGCCAGAAATTCGCCTGCAGCGCATGGCCAGGAGGGAGAGGGAGAGAACCACCTAGAAAATCGAAAGCGAATACTGTGCCCCGTCTGCAACGTCAGTGTACAGTGGTTGTGGTACGGGGGGAGACGAGAATGACTTGCGTTTGTCGTTCCTCGATGCAAATTTTGAGGATAATGAGGAAAGCGCTCAATAAGAATGTGACGAAAAATCACAGGGGATACCGTTAAAAAACTCAAATCGAACAAAAATCTAAAAAGTTATGGCTATAAAGACGTACTTATGGGCAGAAAGTAAGCCCACATCAAGCTCTATCAATGCCTTTCCCCTGAACATTACGCATACGCAGCATGCATAGGGCTGGCAATATTACGCATACGCAACTTGTGCGGCAGAGGCCCTGCATAATGGATGCCAGACGTAGGGCAAACACAGGGCACACGCAAAAGGTACACAAAGGACATTAAATGGAATACTAAATAAGTCAAAAGAGACCAGAGAGCAGAGCCCAGAGCCCAAATCCCCCACAGAAATTGCCATTTTGTCGATCTAAAATTGAAAAGCAGACGTCGCTGTCTCTGCCGCTGTTACGTCGCTGCTCTGACGCAGTCAGCGTCAACGTCAGCGTCGGAAAAGGCTCTCGACCAGGCCAAAAGGCATAAAACTGACAACGCTGCCGCTTATCTATCCGAATGTGTGCGTGTGTGTGTGTGTTTTATGGTGTTTTTGCCCAGCACCACCCAAAAGCAACCATCTAGAACCAAGGAAAACCACCCGACACCACCCAACCACCGACTGCGAGGCTTGTGCGCAGTACCAGCATTTTAGGGTAGATATTTTTACAGGGATTTGCGCACTGGAAGCCCAGCTGCAACAACCACAGCCAGAACGGGAACGAGTACGCCAGTTATATGCCCGAGAGCGAACGCACAGTGGTGACTTTTAAAAGGGGGAATGAATGCTCGCACATAATGCTGATAATAGCCTCGCTTGAGGGCCGTTTTTCCCTACCCGTTGTTTCTCCCAGTGTATGGTACAGTCAGGTCACGAAATCAAAGGGTAAGCGGTGTAAATGTGCTTGAAAACCGATAGATGGCGCATTGGTGGTGTGTGTTTGCATTTGAAATGTTTACTTTCTTGCTCCTCAGAGGCGTCGAATAGGAATTGCAATTAATACGACATTTCAAAATATTAAAGCCAAAACCGTTTGAGAGATAAAAGGTAAAACGATGATAATCTCTTCAAGAAACACTGAAAACACACACTGTCATCTGGACAGCAGTTCTGTATCTCTGTACCCCCTTGGTGCTTGTTGCCTTGTTGTACCTTCCCACAGATAAAACCAATATACGATTAGGAACCAGCACAAAACTGGCGCGAAAAGAGCTTTGTAGCTGTAAATCAAGCAAGCTCTCGCTCTCTCAGTACCGCACCTCTCTTCAATATGCTTGTGTTTGTGTTTTTTGTGTGCTTGGGGGGTATAGTGCCGCTATATGGCACAACTTTTGGCGCCATTTTTAGTTTGCACTCGAGAGTGCAGCACGGAAAAGCGCTAAAAACAAAAGCACGCGCTCGGAAAAAGCGAACGTTAATAACAAACCAAAAGGATTACCCCTATAGGATTCACGTAGAATGTAATCTGTGCGAAGATCCACAAAGATCCACAAAGACATGGCACCTTAATGCACTACAAACAACGGGAACGTGACCATCTACAGGAAGTGCTACTCACGGCCACACACCGTCAACCATTAGCCATGTGACCATGCGGAAGGTCATCAAGGGAGGTGCCGAGTCGGGAGGCGAAACTTAATGCCAATTGGCGACAGGATTATGCCCCACAGCCTGGAAAAGCTCCTAAACACAGCAGCAGATGCCGCAGCAGATGTCGACAGGTGGGTGGACAGCGAGCGTGCCGTCTGGGGTCTGTCTGGGGTGTGGGGCTGAAGCCGATCAGAAATCGAAGAGCCCAGCTGCAGCAAATGCAGAACATGCATTGGGGAATGTACAGTGGAGGTATGAAATATTGCCTACAGGCAGAGCAGCACATGGTAACAGAAGGTAAGGACCAATTTTTTTGTATTGTGAATAAAACCTTAAGACACCTTTTGAAACCTTTTAGAAGCATGATTACTAACTATTATTTTGTAACACTTCTTGGCTAATTTTCTTCAAAAACCGAATATTCAAAATAAATGGGCAATGCTTTAAATAAAATCTATTTGGAGGAAAATAAAGCAATTTTCCATTCGCTAATTTCTCTCTATCCCACTCAAAACAAAAGTCAATTGTGTTAATCGCTAGCACAATTAATATTTCCATGCACAGTCGAGCATTTATTTTCAATTAAATGCTGATAAAACCAAAAATAATCGCAAATGCGAGGCGGAACAACTAATTTGACGGCTACTGTGACAGCGCTGGCTAACACTTGGCGCAGGCCAGTGTAAAAGTTGAAGCCCCTACTAATGAAAAATACTCGTATTCTCATATCTCTACGTACGTTTTGCTGCTGTCGCCTGCCTGTGTTTTACACTTCACTCTTGGCCCGGCCTGTTTCTGCTTGTGCTTCTTTCTGCTGGGGAGAGAGACCAAACACCGAACAACGAAAAACGTACTGCGAACACTGAACTGAACTGTGAAAATCAACTGAAGCAGCTGTACCAGGGCCCAGGCAGCCAACGAAACGCAGCCAAAGCAAACGCAGAGCAGAGGCAGAAGCAAAGGCAAAGCAGAGGCAAACGACGACCGAAACGAACGAACGCTGTACACAGCGAGACCATCAAACGGCACGGCACAGGCAGGCAGGCAGCAAAGTATCTGTATATGAGTGTGTCTGAGAGTAGAGTCGACCGAACCAGGCGGCAGCCAACCAACACACAGAGTCGTTGGAAGAGCTGTGTATGTACACAGTGGTGGCAAAATGAGAGTGTACAGCACCGCCTGTCGCTGCGTGCGTGCAAAGAGGGAAATAATTTGAGTTTTTGTGGTGGTCGCACAGAGGCGTCTCGCAAAATCGGGCTGGCTGGCCCTCAAGCGTTCGTACGGCGCATGCACAGTGCAGGCGCTGCATATTGGCGGGGCTAATGTGACTTGTAAAACAATGATTAAATATTAATGAGGAAATTAACTAGGAAAAAAGATAATACAATTTGGGAAATACAACAATTTTTGTAATGTTTGCTGTACTTTCTGCCTATGCTTAAAACTAATCATACCTCAATTTCATACCATTTCCCCTACTTCCCATACAATCTGTTAATACGCGCATGTTCCGACTATTTTTGCCGCGACTGTACACGCTTAACCATATAAAAGCGTGGAGCGGAGGAGCCGTAAGCTCTGTGTGGAACGAAATGCTAGTAGTATTTGGCGGCGCCGCCGTCAACGTTTACCCCTCCGGCACACACATACCCCCCTGCAGCGAAAACCCCCCTCCACAATCTACATGTTAAACCGAAACGCTGCCCACTGCCGCCCACCTGCCTCCCCCAACCATCCCGCAAAAAACCCCTCCTCCCCAAGCTCTTCCCCTACATCACCTCTCCCAGCATTTCTCTCTCATAGACATTTTTACAACTTTACAAAATATCAAAAGCAGAAAAAAAGTTTTCGTTTTATTTCCAAGAAATGAATGCATAAATATTTAACCTACAATATTGATTTGACATTTACAAGCCTAATCGATTGGGTAATCAACGAATGGGGCATAGATTTTTCCTAGTTGCACTTGTGGTTCGATATAAATTTTCAAAAAATAACCGTCAATATTTCGCGCGCGCCCTCCATTCAAAATTTCAATCCCATGCAAGCGCAGCAACAACGATGTCGACGATGGATGACGACGAAAACGATGGGAACAACGACTACAACGCGGCCCGACCAAGAGCAAGAGCCACCTAACCAAAGGCCCAAGCAAAACCCCAATGTATAGAGAATACCCACGCCAGAAATTGGGTCGTTCAGTTTATTTAGCAAATTTTATATAATAAATGGCCACGATGGCGGCGCATTTTGGCCAGACCACACAGATGGAATAGTTAGTAATCAATCGTAGTGGAACACTTAGCACTCACCCGTACGAAAATGTCGCGTAATTTGCCTTTTAATTGCACCTCCAACCGAATCTTCTGTATCTTGCACCAGCGTTCAGTACTACTAGCCTGCTGTTTGTTCACTTTATAAATTTTCTTCTACTAAAAACTCAAGTCTGTTCGGTTTGGTTCGGTTCGGTTTGTTCAGCGTACGTAGTACAGCCTTGCCTTTGGAATATCAAATACACTGAGTGAATGCCAGCCAGCGCCAGCGAGCCACAGCCACAGAGCCAGAGCCAGAGCCATAGAGAGTCACACAGGCAGAGCAGAGCAAAGCAAAGCAGCAGTACGTACGGTACGACGCAAACTCAGGCACTACCGACTGTATCTGTGTGTGTGTGTCTGCAGTGTCCGTGTGCAGATACAGCTATCTGTGTGTGTGCGGTGCTCAGAGCTGTTTTCGTCGCTCTATGTGCGAGGCAAAGGCAATCGACAAACACACAGAAAAGCAGTACGGCAGCAGTACGTGTGTATCTGGCCTGGCTGGTCGACTCTGTCGCTGTATGGGTGTATGGCTGAAATTCGTTCGTTATATGAACACAGGCGGCGCGGCAGATGGACGGAAGCCGGGTGCCAGGGACCGAGGCGGCAGAGACATCAGCAGCAGCACCACCAACAGAGCCGCAGAGCGCAGAGTCAGAGCATTGAATATGGCCGCCTGCTTTTGCTGTATCTATGGTATGGTACGGTATGTATGGCATGGCATGGCATGGTCTGCTTTGTACTTCAATATTGGATAGTTTTAGGCCTGAGATGGGGTGTACGAAGTATGAGAATATGCTGATAAATGAATAATCTATCAAACCTCATTCAAAATTGGGAGACATTTTGATGGGTTATAAAGAATTTTGAGTGAGATAGATGGGATAACCCCAACGACCACAATACCAACAATTTAAAAATAAATTTAAACCTTAAAAATATTAAGCGATATATCAAATGTAATCATTTTCAACCAAAACCAAATGGAAAAGATTCCCAGATATTTACCAAAAATTTTTCTAGATTATAAGTTATGGCAAAACTTCAAAACTAAACATGAAATTCACTTAAGCAAATATCACAATTTGTAGATAAAAATACGACTTTTGATTGGGCATCATTCAATCTGTAGCTACCCAAACAAAATTCCAAGATATCTGTAAAAGAAAGTTCAACCAAAGAATAGCGCACATCCAGGTGCGACCAGAATCGCATGTTTTTCGCGTCCGTATGGACTGTATCTCGCTGTAGAGCCCCACCGCAGTACAGCTACAGCCAGGGCACAGTAGCAGCGAAAATACGAACCGAGAAAAGCACCGAACGAACGAGAGTGTATGGAGTGGTTTTGGTTGTTGGTGCGCGGAGCGTGGAGCGGGGCAGTGGGGCTGAGAGGCAAACAGACGGCGGCGACGGCCGGCCGTTGTACGTGTCGACACTGCTGTCGTACTATGTACGGGACTGTGTGTATGCCTGTATCATTGTGTGTGCGACTGTATCTGTATCTCTACGCGTACAAACAGCCACAAAGCGCACAGAGCATGAAATCAACATTCCCCACTCATTCGCCTGTAGGGTATACAAGGCAATGGGATATTGTGGACATGAATGCGACAGAAGACCAGACCCGGTCTCATGTTGCCTGCCTGCCTGCCGGCCGCTTGGTGGTGCATTTGTTGGGAGAACTGCCGGCTGAATCGCTCATCGGATTAGCCAGATACCATGTGTGCAACTTCAAAAGATAAAACCCGATCTTACTAAAATGTTGCAATTTGAACTCCACGAGTTGTAACTCATCTCAAATACACATTCATAAAATATGTGCATAATTAAAAATTATGGATATAATAGTAACTCAGATCTTTAAGAAACTGTACTCTAAATAATCCAATGAAGGAAGAATTTTATAGATTTACTACTATTATATATGTAGTAATATCTTCCATCTACAGTAGCATACAGCAACAGAAACTTTCCTTCAATTGTCAATTTTGAAAATAAAATTGCATCTGATACACCTACTGCGATAACAGATCCCATTTTGAAGATCATTGACCTCTTCCAAAACAACCATTTAAGGGTTGCTTTTATTTGAAATCCCTGACAATATTTCTGTATCCATTTAGCATTGCTAATCTGTTGCTTTTGCCTTGCAAGTCTATTTTTTTGGACAGTATAACTTTTTGCATGGTGCTTTGGCCCACAGTGCCAGTGGGTCGGTCGATTATTATTATGGTTGTTTGTCGTCTCATTTCAGCCTTGTCTGTGTAGCAGCACACAGAGAGGAGAGCCTGCCTTCCACTGCCGTAAAGCTAACGTTCATATCGCAGGGGCAGTGTGGGATGGCATGGGGGATGTATGGGCTGGCTTTGGTATTGGGTTCTGCTGGGTTCGGGCTCTGTCTCTGTCTCTGGCTCTGTCTCTGGCTCTGGCTCTGCCTCTGTTCCTGTGAGAAGGTGAGGGATACGGCCGGGCTGGCTGCAGTCAGCAGTCGGGTCGACTGCCGACGCTGCTACTGGCAGCAGCTCTCGGTGGTGGCAATTGTCGGGCATAGACGAAACGGAGCGGATGATGACGACGATGAAGGCTGCAGCGAAGGGGTGGTGTTCTCCGAGGGGTGGCATGAGGTCCCATACGCCTGGAGAGGAGTATGTATGCAAAAACGAACAGCCTAACGAGACCGAGCCATCCAGCCGGAGAGCAGGCAAACGCTTCATCGAAATGGGGACGCTGAAGCGTACATACATTTCTCAGGATGTGGATATAACGAGCCTGTGTGCGACAACGACAGAGAGTGTAGTAGAAACAAAATGCAAGTGTGCTTTGGAGCAACAATCGGATCGACAATTAAATGCCCTACAGGGACTACATTTCGAACTTTAACGTTCTGTATATCCCTAGATATCTCTCATATCCATATCCATTCCAATCCATTCCTTAGAATACTTGCATTTTTCAGTGATCTAACTTGGAGGATACATTACCATATCTTCCAATAATCTTATCGAAAGTTTTCCCTTCATATTCCATCTAATTGTGGTCTCTAGAGTATACAGAATATCGGTACTATCTGGGTTGTTCTCTTCTCAAACATATCCTGTGCCTTTTCCTGTCCTTTGTCGCATCCTCGCGCGTACCCAGCTTAGTTTCTGTTTTGCCTGGACCTGGAGCTGGTCTGAATCTGGCACTTGGCTTCATTTTGCCTGCAAATACATGGTTGCGTGCGAGCACGAGTATGTGTGTGGATGTGGATGTGGATGGATGGTCGAGTACTTTGGGCCTTTCATGGGACTTGCTGCTTACAGCGACACACACAGGCGCACAGCAGCTACTTCACTAGTATTCACAGCAGGATGCAGTCACAGGGCACATACTGGGACCAGGGGCACTTGTTGTTGTCTGTTTCCCTAACGTTGCATCTTTGCCGTTTGCCATTTTCCATTGGCGTCCTCTCTACTCGAATCAATATGCTTGCCATATGGATCCAATGTACTTGGTTTTCTGATTTTACTGTTATATTTTATTGGGTGTATTCTATAGCGTATGTACGTACATATGTATGTTTATCGTTTATAGAGTCACTCTTTTGGAACGCCCTTCCGTGGATCGTGACACAGTCCTTCCGCAGCTACTCAGCAAGGAATCGCTGTGTTCTCCAGGTGGAAATGATTTATGGTTGTATCCCAAAGACAAGATATCTTTAAGAATCTTCTTTTAGAAAACTTGATTTATATTCATATGTACATCAAAGACAGGTCAACCGGCATGTCAAAGCTAACGCCTACTACCATCTCACTTAAGTCTATTACGTTCCGTTCCGTTTCTGTTTGTGTCTCGTCTCTACCTTCGTGTCCCCATCTACCAGTTCGGTTCTCCCGAACAGCTGATGCTGAAACTGATTCTGATGGCAACGCAACTTTGCTGATGTATGTATTCATACATACACATGTACATACATGGTATGTACGAATGGGAAGGTGTGGAAAGTTGTGTGCTCGCTAAATATTGTGGATTCATGGTGGGGGTGGGTAGTTCTGTTGCCATAGCTCGACTGGCCAGCAATCCCGCAGCAAGTGACTCCAGTAAAACCCCCCTTGAGCCCGGCCCACCCTCTCGAAGGCCAAGTTCAGTATCTTAAACACATTTCAGGGGACGGGTCCTATTGTTGTGCAGCATGTGTGGGCGGGGGCCGATGCGGCGCTGATGCTGGATGCTGACGAGGCGCGATTTGCAACAAGAACAGCAAAAGCAACCAAAACACAACATGACGACTCCACTGGTGCCTATGTGACCCAATTTCAAAGGGAGACGCGAAAGGAGAGTGATGTGCCGCATTTATGATTGGTGCGGGAATGCCCATGCAATTCGCATATGATTGTTGCAGATCCCTTGGGGTACAGGAAAAGTCAGTGCTGCAGAGGGATCGATCGTATCTGATTATTGGCAAAGAAGCGAAAATGTAGGGTATACAAATGTTCCGCCTCACCTTTAGTGAATCCAATGGCCTATGGTAGGGTATGCAAAAACCGCAAAGATGATAAGCATGTGCTCGGCCATAAAATAACAGCAGAAACAACAATAACAACAGCTATGCTATGCGTTTCGCAGTCAGCAGTTCGTTGTCGCCTTGTCGTCCGGTTTCCGAGTCTCAGTTTCTCTCTCTTTTTTGAGAATTTAATGAGCATATACAGAACGAGTGTTCGTTCTCACACACACACTCAAACCCATGTGCTGCATATGTGTGTATTAGATGTTTGTACATGTGATTCATGCTTACCTTACTGAAAAATTACAAAAATTTGTTATTCAAATTGGGAAAGCATCAGTACTTGGTTTTAGCTTGAGCTTTGATTGATACAAATTTTCATTACGTTCATTCGCGTAATTAAGACATGTATTTTACATTCATGTTACATAGGGCACCCACACACGCACACACAGAGAGCGTGGAGCGAGAAAGAGACTCTCTCTTTATTTGCTGGTAGCGACGCCAGCAGCGCTGCCGCGCTCTCAGTATTATATGCTTTTTCTGCTGCCGCTGTTGCCGTTGCTTCTGCGGTGTTTCTGCTTTTGCTTTCTCCCACTTGAGTTGTTTTTGCTTTTCAGGCGTTGCTGTCTCTGCTTTTTCTGATTTTTGCCCCCGCAGCAGTAATCGCTCGTTAATAGGAACCAGTTAACACACAGTAATACGAGCAGTGGAGTCCGATTCTTCAGACCTCTATATGGCCACTATCACCCTTCCAAGAAATTGTTTTTGTTTAGATTTTGATGCCGTTAAGGGAAACAGCTGTTTACGGGTAGAGAAGACATCGAAAAAAAAAAATGCTGAAAGAATGCATTTAACATTGATATGTAGACTAAAACTTTTGATACCCTTTTAATATCGATCTCTTAATTTAATAAAAAGCAAATTCAAATTAAAATAAGTCTAAGAAAATAGTTAAAAACACAAGATTGTATGCAATACAATCAAAATACAATACAAAAAAAGTTGTAATAGTTTATAAAATTGTACATATTCAGAGGTTGAAATAATATAAAAAACTTTAACGTAATCACAACCGAAGTAGTAAATCATTTGTAAGAGTATCAGGAGCACTTAACGATCACTTCATGTTGATTAGGAAGGCGTATTAGTTAAAAATATTCATCTCGCCCCCATGTCCGATGATCTTGCGACGCTCTATCGAGAGTATGTACTGGATCTTGGACTGCATGACCATGGCATTGGATATTGGCATATTACGGAGCTGGGCAGCCACGCTCATTCCAAAGAATGTGAACTCGTCTTCACCACGGGTCTCGTTGCGGTCAAAGTATGAGGATGGCATTGCGGTGACCTCTGGGACCTTCGGCAGAGACGGCGGTGGAGTGGGTGGATGATGTTCAGTTGGCATGTTCACGGGAAGAACGGTGACCAACGGCGGCGCTGTTGGAGTAGTGTCCGGCTCTGTGGTGACGCTATCCTCCACAGGCTCCTGCTTGACCCCGTCCTGCAGCTTTATAGGCTTCAGGCGGTGGAGACGTACAGACAGTCGCTTTAGTTGCGGCGTTTCCGTAGCATCTTGATCGCTCTAACGGTAAAATAAATTGATTTGAGGTTAGGATTTTTCATGGCAGATCGAGGGATCTGCAGGATCTAATAATGTACCGTGTCGACGAACTCCGCCAGGAACTTGTGCAGTGGTGCGAACCACGGCATCTTGGGATGATAGCGTCTAGTGCTTGATTTGATCTTCTTGAGCTCCTGATGGTAACTGGTTCGTAGATTCTTGATCTTTATCTTGACCCCCTGGATAGAGAGTTCGTTTTCCCCCCGATCAATATTGGCATTGATCCCGGCCAGGATCCGCTTGTAGGCAGCGTTCCTTGCCCCCCTCAGGTAGGGCCTCTTGTTCCACAAGCAAGGCTCCCGCCCATAGAGCTCCACAAACTTGAGGGTCCGCTCATCGGTGAACCGGAAGGGCAGTCCGACTGTCAACGCTCCCCGGTAGGTCATCTCTCTGCGGTTTCACTGTATGTGTCGTTCCAGCCAGCACAAAAGCACAAAGCACACTCGATAACCTCTCTGTCGAAGCACGCGCTGCCAACTGATGCAGCTTTTTCCATATTTCTCCCTCTCTTGTCTTTGTATTGCTCTCGCGAAGCAAAGTTTCGTGTACCGTGCTAGCATGCTTCTCCGTACTGCATACGGTTCGCAATTCTGTGCTTATAGGAAGAAAAAAGATTCATACTCAAAGTATTTTGATCACACTTTTTATGCTGATTTTTGTTAGTAAATTTAATTTCCATAAACAAGCTCAAACTATTTTTTAAAGGTTGTAAATAAATATTATAAAAACTGAATCAGAGTATTTATTTTAGGCGCTTTTATTCAATACCAAAGCGAATAAAATATGCTTTATCAAGCTGTTGAATTTCGGACTCTTTGCTTTTCTGCTTTTCTGTAGCCGCCGCCGCTGCTGTCGCTGCGAGAGAGGAGAGTCATGCGCAAGCTGGAAGCTCTCTCAGAAGACGTCACTGGTGTTGCGGTTTCGGTGTCTCCACTGCACCTTGCACATGCATATGTACCTACATATGTATGCATAGGAATTTAAATATGTATGTACTTATGTATGTACATAAATATGTACATTTGTCACAATGGACTATTATCCAAAAACTGAATGTCCCAAAAAACTTTTGAAAACTATTAAAAATTTGCATTCTCGTTCGTATAACAGTGCAGGAATATGACGATCGGCAAAATGTAAACAGATCCATATTTTGCATGAATTTTGCTTGGATTAGCTACATTCAACTGATTTTATATGTATGCTTTTTTTCGATCCAACGGCAGCTGCGCACACAATTTTCCCCTAATTTCAGGTCACGCAATCTGGGTGCATCGGAATGCAGTCGAGCATCCTTCATCCCACTTTATTCCTTGCTTTGCCAGGTACCGTGGTACATGCATATGTTCTTTCCCTTGCGAAGGCCCATTCCATCTCGATCCAAACCGTGGAACCCCGACTATTGTGAACTTTCAACAGCGCGTGACATCGTTATCCTTTGTGCGAGAGGGACACACAAGGAAAAACTGCAGCGACAGTTTCAGCATCCATTTTCCCTCTTTTCTTTTGTTGCGCCTTCTTTCTGTTCTTTATGATTTTATGGTGGGAAAATGCCTGACAGCATCTGCTGATGGGCTGGCCGGCGAAAAGTGGAGTCTGCCGTGGCCATCGTTAACGGTTAATTTGTTAGCTAAACTGATTTTCCGATAAGAAGTAGTAGTCGACCTATCCGATCTGTCAGGCCCAAAACGCGTGGAGGAGTTTTCCTGATGGTTGCTATGACACACGAAAATAAATCAAAGTACCAGAGCTGGGTCCTTAAAAAGTCAAGAAAACTGCATAAATTAAACGTCAGAGGCCATCCAAATGCGATTTTGCACGGTTTTATATTTCCTACAAATTTAGGATAATAGATACAAACCCCATACTCTTATTTAGCCAATCTCTTGTTCAGTTATTAATTGCCATATCTTTTAAAATATTTCTTAAATTTTCTATTGAATGCTGCATATAAATTTTTGGCGCCATTTTTAAAAAGCGACCCTCGGCCGTACATTAACTGTGTGTGTACCAGAGAGAGCAAGCGAAGCGAGGCTATGCATGAGACGACGACTCATCCAAACGGCTTGGTGTATGTGTCGAAGAAAAAAATCTAGAATTGTTATAATTTTGGCATAATTTGATGTGAAAAATGCTTTCTGGCCTGCATATTCACTGGGATTTGTGATATTACGTCTATTATCGCATCCATCGCGTTTTATTTGTTTTTACAGTGCCATTTATCATGTTCCCTTTTGCGTTTGAAATTCTCAACTGCTCTCTCACCAACACAAGCGCACAGGCTCACGCTGACGCCGAGTTCGCTCGCGTCGCTGCCGACGTCGCCGTCGCTGCCAGTCGGCATATTTCTTACCTACTCGCTTTCCTTCCATCGACAGACGCTAGTGCCCGTACAGTTTCATTTGCGCAACACACGAATAAGGTTGGTGAAATATGGAATAACTCCTGAAATTGTGAATAAATATTAAATATATAAATAGGAAACAGTGCAATAGTTGATAATAGAGAAAACATAGAGATTTACCCCTTGTGAAGAAGTGAACATTCGCTGACATTTGTTTTACCCCTGAATCAACGCTAGTGAGAAATTTAAAGTGGCTGCCGAAAAAACTGAACAGAAACGCGGTCTCAGGCCGACGCTGTACCGCAGAGAAAGGAAAATAGTATTGAACGAGAGAAAGCGTTGCCATTTTGCCTTCAGGCTGGTGGCGAGTCAAACATGGCTGCCATTGAAATTTGCGTAGAAATGTGTTATTTTTGTTTAACTTTCTGTAGGAAAAATTCTCGAATTGTTTATTAGAACGCCACGCTGTTTAAATGCGCGCCTTTTCCATATTTCATGCATTTTCCTTTTGTTTTTATTCGGCATTTAGCGCTTCTCTTTTCATTCGCCGGTTACAGAGAGTGCGAGAGCGGCGACACAAAAAAGAGAGCGCGTTTCTCTCTCAATCTCTGATTTCTTTGCAAATGCATTTCGTTTTTTTTTCTCAACCGAAATTCTAGAAATATTGAATAGTTTAAAATGTAAAGGTTGCATTAAAACGTTTCCTTAATTTAAAATATTTGTTGTTCAACGCCGCTACAGTCACAGGGACGCGACGAACGCCGTTCCCTCTCTTTGTCTCTCAGGCCATCTGCCGCCGCGAATAGTTTTTGCACCTCTGTCAGCGTCTGCGTCGACTGCGGCAGCGCCTGTACGTGTGCTGATGCTGCCTTCGCCCTGGCTAGCGCGACGCCACCTCGTTCAGTTCGATAGAGGTTGGTAAACGCTTTAAACGCCTTCGTCTGAAGCAAAAGTATAAAATAATTGAAAGAGAAATATAATAATAGTGTCGGTTAATGTATACCCCCAGTGCTTCATAAAGTTGTGCATTTAAATTTGGCTTTATTTTGCCATAAATAGTCGAGACTTCAAGAGACTCGATTCGCAGTTATTTTTCTGCTTAACAAATCCTCTCTTCCTAATGTTAATACTCAGTAGAGTTGCGTTCAAGGTTTGCCAGTCATTCTTATGGCTAATTTCCTAGCATAAATGTGTATTTTCATAAAAAAATGTATCACACTTTGTTCAGGGTTTCCCTTTGCTTTGTCAATCTCTTCGTAGCGTTGCTTTGGAGAGCCTGTACCAGCAGGCCCTCGCTGTGCTGTGGCTATGGCATACAGAAAAAGCCAAGTGTTGCCATTCCGTTCCGTTTTGTACTCGCTGTTTCGCTGACTGCTCTCTGGCTATCTTTGCGGGGGGAAAATAATATAAAGTCTCTAAAATTTTCCTATGTTTGGAAACATATTTAATGTTGTAAAACTTCAATTAATATTCGTATTAATTATTAAGCGGCGCGCGCGTTTGTACAGAAACATACAAGAAGCAGCAAGAGCGCGCGCGCGCATTTTTTCTGAGCGTCAATGTTGACGCGGGCAGAGCAGCAGCAGAAGCAGTATTGCCGTCTCTTTTGTTTCGCCATTGCTAGGGTCTCTGTGCTGGTGGTGGCTTCTTTCTCCGCTCTGCTCTTGCCTTAGCGTTTTGGTACAGGAACATGGCGCGCGCTTCTGAAAAATAATTCTGAAAGTTCGCCTATTTAAAAATTGAATTTTATTGCAGTCTTACTTCTTTTGATTATTGTTTCATACTAACTTTACGTTCTCTTCTTTTCAGCTTGAAGCAAGCATAAAATAGTTGTATTCTCTATAAATAGTAACAGACAAATACAAAATAATTATGGCCGATAAACCAAAACGTCCTCTTTCTGCATACATGCTGTGGCTGAACAGTGCCCGCGAAGGCATCAAGCGCGAGACTCCCGGCATCAAGGTCACCGAGGTGGCCAAGCGCGGAGGAGAATTATGGAGAGCCATGAAGGACAAGTCGGTGAGTACACGGAAAGCTGAAAGATTCTCTGGGAGTCGGTAATAATGTATTCTTTGTTATCTGCAGGAGTGGGAGGCAAAGGCTGCCAAGGCTAAGGATGATTACGATCGTGCCGTCAAGGAGTTTGAGGCTAATGGTGGTAGTAATTCCGCCAATGGCAATGCCAAGAAACGCTCGAAGCCTGCGAAAAAACCAGCAAAGAAGACCAAGAAGGATGACTCTGACGACGATGATGATGATGAGAGCGAGTAGGATGGTTCTTTCAATGACCATCTCGCATTCACCATCAGTTATCCATCACCAGTCAAAAAAGTAAACACTACAACATCAGTGGATCGAAGATTTTACCTGCAATGCGAACACCACACACACCACGCAGAGTCCCTTCACACCAACCTTATAATAGAACAAACACACACACACACAAATCGATAGATCATCCATCAGAAAAAAGAACACCAAACTGCATGGACTGTTGCAGTTGCCGGCGACGGCAGAAAGGGAGGAGAGCCAATCAACCACAAAAAATAAGAAAACTTGTATTTATACATATGAATTTAAGTCTTAGGAATCGTTTCATTTATAATGACCTATACACCAAGAGAGATAGACACAACCCACAAAAAAACAACAAAAGTTGACCGAATAGTAGGAAGGGGAGCACGTTAAAGGTGTTTTTCCCCACGCGATCTCTTCTGCGGCGAGGAGAAGAAACTTTTCTTGCGTATAACAATTGTAAAGTAAACGATAAAATAATTCCATTAAAAATAAAAAAATATGAAAACAAGTTCTCCCGGTGGATGTTTTCGATTAGATTGTAGCGTTGTACAAATGCAGGGCCTCCAGAGTATAAGATTAGAGATCCACTTTATACACACACAACACAACACCCCGCAAATGAAAAAAACGAAATATCGCTCAGGTCTTTTCGTCAGTTCGTAATTGCATTAAACTTGAATAATGTTTAAAACGTCTTGTTATGTAAAAAAAAGATGTGTAGCCGAAGAAGCCAGAAGGTAGAGGATGAGTTTTGGGGAGAAAGCAGATGTAATTGCATTTAATCGGTAGATTTAATTGATAATTATACATACATATAATTTAATGAGAAACCAACAAAATAAAGCGAAAAATACATTTTTTAAATGCGTTAAACAATGGGTTCAATCCCGCGAATAATTATTTTTGGGCTAGCCTTGCACCCTTCACACTTTCCACCATCAATGAAACACGAGTGTTTGTTTTAACCTCTTCTTTATTTTAAATATCAATACGAATTCAATGAATTTGCTCCGTTCTTTGTTATGCGTTATGCAAAAAATCACTATTCCAACGATTCATGTGGGATTTAGTTCTATATATATATTTATCTATATATCGTATGGGTTAGCACCCCAAAATACCTTTAGGAGTTTTTGTATTCACTTTGGGATTATCAATGATTAACAAATATAAAACACAACACAACCCTACAAACAATATCTGTCGATTCAGTGCCAATGGATGAGGAGGAGAAGGATGATGGTGTTGGGTTTGATTCTTGCGATTCGATTATGGGTGAAACATACAAAGATTAAAGCTTACATATATGGTATATATTGAGTTGGGCGGCTACGCTCCTATCCTTAAGTGTTTTCAGATCTTGGTAGTTAAGTTGAGAAGTCCTTCGCCTTTTCTTTCTTTGTTTTTTATCAGTTGGGACACATAGTGGAGGTGTTGCGCTTAGTTTATTACAGAGCTTAATCTACGAATTATGGCGAACAACAAAACAAACAAGTCTCTCTCAGAGCCATTCCACAGAAGATGAAATAAAAATGGATATGAAACGATTGGGAGCTGTTCCAGGGGGTGTCCAAGTGGGTGGGGTCTGTGCCATTATCCACATTTTCCTTGTGGACCGGAGCACCTTGTCCGTCTAATTGCGATTCAGCCAGAATATTGTCTTCAGCACAAAGTAGGCCAGGCCCAGGCAATAGACGATCTTCTCCCGCTGCATGCGCTGCTCGTTGTTGATCTCAATGTTGAGCACCCGGCGATTTAGCTTGGCCAGCTGCCGGCGTAGATACAGGATCTCCTCGTGGGGCGTCAACTCGCCCATTGGCGTGCCCTCACGCTGGGCCAGCATCGAGGCATCCAGATTGTTGTGCTGCTGCTGCAGATTCAGCTGAGAACGTTTGCTGGCACTGCCGGTGGTTAGCTATAGGAGGAAATGGATTCGAACATTAATAACTTGGCCAGAAATCGGAAAATACAAAATTATAGAAGCTACAATGGGTTTGCCTCTGCACAGCAGACAGTGCCCAGTGTCAGTGTCAGTTTCACAAAACTAACGAAAATTCTCAGTTTAACAAAATCTAAGCCACACTTTTGGCCTCTACAATGTCACATCAGCCCTTCCCCCACGCCGACGATGAGGAGGAGCCGCCCAAACTTGAGCCAATTATCAGTGCGATGAAGTGCGAGCAGACGGGACACATTATGGAGGCCATTCTGTTGTACGAGGAGAGCATCTACAAGCTGAATCAGATGTGCGAGACGGAGCCCAACAAGAGGCAGCTGTGCGGCAAGTATATGATGATATACGAGTCCCGGGCCAAGCAGCTTAGGGATCAGGTGAAGAGCCACTTGCAAGCCAGCAGGGTGCTGGACCACATCAGCATTGAGCGTGATTCGCGCGGCAAGAGCTATCAGCGACTGTTCGGGGCCTATCTGGACGACAGTGTCAAGGAGGCGCACATCAATGAGCCGCACCTGACGGACCAGAATCATATTCGGAATCTACTGAACTTCCTGGAAGTGCTGGTCAAGAACTGTCGCTTTTTGAAGTACATTCGCCTCACCACCCGTCCAGATCCCGTTGTGCCCAGGAACCAGCAGCTCATCCTAGAACAGATACGCTCAGATCTGGCCACCGGCAACATTCAGCTGCACTACCAAATGGACGACACCCTGCACGACCGCAAGATCGTGCTCAGCTCGGGTGTGGTGATCAAGATTGGTCGCGGTCTGCACTACTTTGAGGCCAGTGACAATAGCCACAGCCTGGGCTTGTGCGACTTTGATTTTCGCAAGTGTCAGGCCACCGAGGTGGACATCTGGAAGTGTCGGGCCTTTGCCAAGAAGCCCAAGAACCCGGGCGAGCCACACAACGACGAGGAACAATCGCACCCCGAGACGGAGGCTCCCGGTTACTCCAGTGACTAGAGGAGAGGGCGACTTATCACCCGAAATAGTACTAGAAATCAATAAAAGCAGCTGTCGTTAATCGCTGGAAAGTCAGACGGTCTGTGTGTTGAGCGAGGCGAGCTTTTACTACAGACGTCGATCGCATTTCGTCATGGCCTGCATGAGTTTGCTGATAAGTCGAGTGGCTTAACCCCAAGTGCTTACCTGCGAATCGGACTCCACGGAGTTTGCATCGTTTGTGTGGAAGCCCATGCGGGCCGTGCCATTGGCGCGCACGTATTGCGTGGCATTCCCTTGCTCGTCCTCCTCGTCATAGTCCTGATCCTGGCCATAAACGTGATGGCCGTTGGCCCTGATGGGTGAGCTCTCCTCGGAGGCCGATGGGAAGTGATGATCGGTGAGTGTGATGACACGCGGTGGTGTCTGGACGCGGGCAAAGCTCGCCGAGGGATTCTTGGGTAAAATAGAGTTCTCCAGCTGTATTTCGCGCGGTGCCGAGCGCGTCTCTAGATGCTGATTGTGCCCCAGCACCACAATCCGGTCGGGCACATTCATGTCGATCTTGTCGTGGTAGTTCCAAGAGCTGATGAACTGATTCCCATTCTGGTTGGACAGCAGCAAGTCCTCGTCAGAGTATTCGCCCGTGGCCTTTATGCGCTTGGGTACGCGCATTTTGTCGTTGATTTCGTGTGCGAATTTGGCCTCGTTATAGAGATCGTCATCCAGTCCATTGAACATGGGTGTGGGCGATTGGGGGGTCGCCATTGTTCTTCACTATGCTATTCCTTCTGGCGGGGTCTGGTCTCGTCTGGTCGGGGCCTCCTCTTTTTGTCGGACTGACAGCAATCGATGTTTTTTTTTTTGGTGATGAGTTTTGTGGAGGCGGTGAGAGAGACGTTTTCAGAACAAATTAGGACAAGGAATTTTGATTGTGCAACATTTTGCACTGCAATTCGGATGCTCCTTCTATCTTGTGTGTGTGTGTGTGTGTGTGTGTACTTACAATTTTTCTCAAGTGACAGGAAAATGTTCGCAAATTCCGTATTAATTTAAATTTTTTTCCTTTTGTTATATCTTTGAGGGTGGCCAGAATCTGCTAAAAAATACCGAAAGTGCCTGGAACAGTGCTGTTAAGGAGTGTTCTCATGATGTTGGTATCTGGACTATTCGATAGACTTGCTGGCTATTTGGCGCGTACTTGAATAATACTCTGCTGTTGCCTAGAATGATCTCAAATGAGTTTTATACTTTACAAAAACAATTAAAATTGTGGTTTCTAGCAACTGATTTTAATTGAGCTATTTTGCATGCATTAAAAGCGTTGACAAACATTCGATTGTGAAAAATACATTCCGTACTGTTTAACGCACACGTTTGCCAAAATACCAGAACACGAAAATATAACGGCGAGTAAGCAGCTCAACAAAATTTCCACAAAAACCTAGCCAATCTTGTGTAGAGTTGATTGATAAAATTGATACAATTATAGTAACTTTAACCAGCTAGTAATAATAAATAGAATAGGAAGGCGAGGAAAATGTTTTAAGATTTATTGTATCTTTACGGTATATTTTAAAAATGAGAAGTCAAATTTCGGTATATTTTATCGATAAGTTTTACAACAAAATTTCCACATCTTCGGCAGCAGACGCGCGTCTTTTTTTACGAGTGGTTTTTTCATCATTATATGTGAAAGTTGCCATTAAAATCAATTATAAATTCAAGCAGAAAGTAAGTTGAACACCTTTTGAATGATTAAAAGTGGGAGGATCGGGGCGTGTGTGCAAATTCTAACGACAAAGAGAGCGGGCCGCTTCTGCAGTCAATGCTCTGCCGCTGGTGCCGGGTACAGTCGCTTAGGGACGGGACTTGTTTTCAGCGCGCCAAACTGCAGACACAAATAAATCGTTTTCTCCGCCCTCTGCGGCCTTCGTGTGTGTTTGTGTGTGTACGATAACTATAAATAAAATATAGCACTCGCTTTTATACATATTTTAATGCATACACAAATATTCTCACTTTGTTACAGCACGTTTTTGAGCAGACATAATAGAAATCTGACATGGACCGACGCCTGAGACGCCCGCGTCGCGATGAGACTGCAGCCGCTCCTGTTGCCTCCACACAGCCGAGCCTTCTGCCCGTTACCCGGCGGGCTGGCTCACTGGCAGCTGCAGCCGCCAGTGGCCCTGCGACCCGAACACGTGTCTCGCCCTCGCGCAACAAGGCCATACAACCGATCCCAGAATTAGAGGTGGGACCACGCACAAGGCGCTCCAGCCGACCTCGCTCCTCGGTTGGACCGTTAACTTCATCTCTGCACGGCAAGACATCGATCAAGTCGCCAACACCCATCAGAGAGGTTCCTGAGGTGAGTGAAAATCTAATTTTAGCCAATAAAGTCGCTATCAAGATCAACAATTGGTGGGCCCTTATCTATACGAGGGTTAGCCTCAGCCCTGCACGGAATTCTGAGAATTATCAGTAAAAGAATGTTGTGCTTTGGCTTCGATAAGCGATATAATCCATGTGAAGCTTTACTCACCGCCTATTCCTTGCAGGAATCAGCGCCCGTGCGGCAAGCGACAAGCAATTTGCCCATGACCCTCACCACCAATACCGCCAGCCGGGCACCCAACAAATCCTTCAACACCAGCTCCGTGAATAGCAGCGCGGTGAAAACATACAGCAGCAGCAGCACAATTACGGAACACATTGAAATACGCAGCGAAGGCGGGGGCGAAGTGGATATGAACGCTTTACGCAAACGGATCACAGAGGGATTGCGGCGATCCGTGTCGAAGACCTTTTCGAATTTGGGCGGAACCAAAGCGACCAACACAGAGGATGGCAGTCGCTACAGTAGAAGTTTGTCGCGATCGGTATACGAGGATGAGAAGTCATCGAAGCAGAGCTACTCCACGGGGGAGGAGGATCTGTACGAGGAGGATGAACAGGAGGAGGACGAGTTCCGCAGCTTCAATGACACACGACAATCGACCAATCTGGGCGAAACCTCGTGTCGCCAGATGAAGTCGCCCGAGGAGTTTGGCGGCCGGCTGGGAGCCTTCCTGCTGCTGCTTTTGGTGCCCTTTTGTGTCTACTATCTCACATGGAGCTGCGCGGCGCGCAACGCTTGCCAATTCAAGAATGTCAATCTAGCAGTTCTGATCGACTGGAACTATCTGTCGCGCCAGGTGTTCCAGGTCCGAGTGGTGGGCTCCTATGTGGCATACCAAGTGGCTGTCTTCCTGCTGGTGGCCCTGTTGCCGGGACGGCGTGTGCATCTCACCCGGGAAACCTACAAATTCAACTCGTTGGCCGTGGCTTTGGTGCTGATTATTGCCGGTGGCTATGCCGAGTATAGGAAGTATCCCGTCGTCAGCTATATATTGCGTCACTATCTGCGCTTCTGCATCTTTGGGATTGTGAGTGCCTTCGTGGCGGCTGCCTGGAGCTATTGGCGCGTGGACACTGCCAAGTACAATGTGCTCAGGCACAATGTGTCGAACGAATACGGCCGCACCGGGAGCTTTGTGGTTGATTTTGCCCTCGGCAGGCAGCTGAACCCCAAGTGGATGGGACGAGTGGACTGGAAGCAATACTACTATCGTCTGTCCTTGATCAGCACCCTGCTGTATGCAACATGTTACATCTACCAGACCCTGCAGTGGCCCAAGCCGCATCCCATGTCGGACGGAATTACCCTGGCGAAATATTACTTCAACAACATTCAGTACGATCCGGGCACTTTGCTCTCGGCCAGCTGCCTGATGCTCTACGTACTCGACGCTATTGTCTTTGAGCATCATTTGAGCTCGTCCTTCGAGCTGCAGTACGAGGGCTACGGCAGTCTCCTGCTGCTGCGCTATGCGTCCACACCCTACCTGCTGACAGCCGTGACGAAATACTTTTACGATCAGCGTGTGCCCATCACCTGCTGGTATGCGCCCATCGGAGTGGTCGCCCTGCTGCTGCTCGGCCTCTGCGTGAAGCGCTTCAGCAGCGCCTACAAGTACAAGTACAGGCTTAACTCGCAGAGCCCCATCTTTGCCAACATCGAGACGATTCACACCTTCCAGGGCAATCGAATTCTGTTGACCGGCCTCTGGGGCCATGTGCGTCAGCCCAACTACTTGGGCGACATCATTGCATTGGTGGCTCTGGCCACTCCCATGGCGCTGCGTCTGGCCTGGCCCCCAGTCCTGGGCCTGGGACTGCTCATCCTGGTGCTGCTGCACCGCACAACACGCTCGAATGCCCGCAACCATGCGCGCTACCACTCTGCATGGAATCGCTACTGCGCCCGGGTGCGGTACTCCATTCTGCCGAAGATCTTCTAAGATATCCCATTCTATAGTTTATTTTCAGTTCAGTTTTCGAGTTTATTTTTATTTCTGTGACCATTTTGGCTTTGTTTTATTTTATGTTTCGAATTGTATATATCAATACTCGTGCATCAATTTACCACAACCACAACACCATCTCTCATTGATTTTAGTACAAAATTTGATTATATTTTCACCAACGGACAATTAACACAACTACATTTAAACTTAAATAAGCTTAGTTAAGCTCATATAATAGTAGCTATACGAACATTTATATGTACAATAGGCTGTACGCTTAAGATTAAGACACCATATTGACTACTCTCTGTATAAAACATACTTACACTTGTAGCAATTACTTTATATATTTAAATATCAATTAAATAAATCCTTAGTTTCTATACTATAAAGAAACGCACAACAAAGGGTTTAATTATTGTGTAATTTGAGGGAGTTAAAGGATTAAAAGTGGTTCATTGCTTGTGAGAAATATCTTCCTGATAATACAGGCGGATCTCTAAAAATTGAATGACTTATGCATTATGAATACTCCTAAGCTTTAATGCTACAAAAATCTAGTTTTCTAAGGTTTAAGTGCAGCGATTAAAGTTCTTGTTTAGTGCAAACTTCCTTATCTTTAAGGTCAAGTCCGCCCTTAACTTGATTTCAAGTTGAAGCCAAATATAAAATATGATGGAGCATATTTCATGCCTTTTGCCACAAAATGTGGTTGGATGATGATGATGAATGTCAGCCAACGAATAAAAGAAGTAATTTTGTGTAAAAATGCCCCTGCTACCCACCCCCCATCCGATGCCCTGTGCAGGACTTTACCGAGCCCCTCACCGCACAAAGTTGTGTGGTGTGGGCGTGGCACAAAGCCGTTACAACTGTTAATGACATTTACGAATGTTTGCGAGAGACCAAAACTTGCTGGAACCACCCAGCCGTCCACCCGGCCTCTCTCCTCCCTTCCAACCACCACACACATAATGCCAAAATAATGACGAAGTCTGGCCTGCACCTCCGTCCCCCCAATGCCAACCCGCTACGGCAGGATTCCCCCTCCCTCTGCACGGGAATAGAAAAATGACGCGGAAACTGTCAAAAAAGAAAGCAACAGAGAACATAGAAAGGAGGCAAGGAAACCCCCAACGCTGGGCCGACATTTGCGGTTTGCTATACAAATGACCGCCGCCGTTGCCGACTGCCCCGCCCACTTGACGAAAATTATGCAATAATGGCGTCAACATTAGCAAATTGTAGAGCTATGCAGCTTGTAGAGGCAGTTCCTATTCAGGCAGGAAAGCAGCACCATGCCCCCCCGTTCGGTAGATTGTCCTTTAATGAGCGTTTAAATTGGCGGATCCCGCAGAGGGTGGGATTTTTCTTTTGCTTTTTTTATTTGATTGATTGCTCTTTGCGAGGGTGGCAGGGAACGAAGCATGTAAATGATTTCTACAAGTATGCAAATTTAACAGTTTAAACGAAAGAGTAGTGGGAATATTTATTGAAAATTGTTGTACTTCTTGAAAAATCTTGTGATCGCGTCTTGTGATGAGTCCCTACGGTGGTAAATGAATATTGTTTCCCCCTTAAGAGCCTGTTTCCACTGAGACTGGAAATGAAATTGCAGTTAAGCCTGCTTAAAAACTTTAGCAAGAGATAAAAATACAAAAGAAAAGAGAAAAAGTCAACTCTCACACATACTTGTTCACACACACACACACACACACACACACACACGCATACACTCTCGCATAAATCACGCCTTTTGTCAGCATCAGATAACGTTTGGCATAAATTTAGTTTTAATTGACTAAATGCTTGTACTTTTATCAAATAATTAATTACAAAGCACCAGAGTGTGGGCCAGCACCCAACTGACAGCAAGAGAGAGAGAGACAGAGCCAGTCGAGACAGTTTAAGGAGCTGTGTGTGTGTGGGAACAAAGTTGGGTCAAGCAGGGATCTCTGTGCCCAGCCCTATCTTCCACTTTTCTGTGGGCGGCAGCAGGCAGGCACTTCTGCAGTCTCTCCGCCTGCCGTTAGTTGGCCAGCAAACTGCAGTGTTTGCTTTTGCGTGGGCAGCCACTCGCTTTCAATTATCTAGTTTTCTATAAATTTTCTTGGTCCCGCAGTGGTTTGCCGTTGTCAATGCATTTTGTTGGTCTGTAATTGCCCCTTGTCAACAAGTTGGGGAACAACCAGTCCAGAGATCGATATCGCGGTCGTTTGCCACAATTTTTGCTCTGTTGGCAGAGCAATAAAACTGTTATTGAATGTAATTAGCTTTGTAATGGGGTTATTTATGTATGCCATTGCTTGTTTATGTAGTGCGGTGCAGTGCTGTGCAGTTTGTCATTGCTCTGTTTTGATTGATTGATTAATTGATGGCTGGATGGGTGCTGACTGGACTGAAATTGAGAATGGAAACTGGAAAGTTTAATTGAACCCTCCTTGGGAGGTCTCAAGAACTACTCTAACCTCTAACCTTGAGGCCACTTCATTGGCCAACCATGTGAAAAATGAGCAGAAAGGACCCAAACCACCTATCAGTGGGCCTGGTCTCATTGCCAACTTAGTCAGTGAGGGACCTTGAAAAAACAAAAAAAGTCAAGCAGAAAGCTCTTGACAAGTTTTGTCAGCCAACAATGGGACACGTCGCCTTTGTTCGCCTTTCCTCGCCAGTGTCAGGAGCTGAACATTCATCTTCATCAGGAAGCGGGCTAAGTTTGCATTTAAATTGGTAATTAACACAGAATGAAAGCGAAAGCCAGAACGAATACAAAATGTGATACGAAATAAACAGAAATACAAAAGAACTAAGCGAAGGAGTGTAGAAACAGAGAAACGGAAGCAATCAACTAGCCAAAAGATAACAAACGAAACGGAATAGTAAGTAGGACAATCACACACATTGAAGAAATGGTAGGGCCAAAGGGCAGAATATCATTTTCGATTGCACAATTGATTGTCAAAGCGAGAGCGTACACTCAGAGAAATAAATTCAGGCATTTATATTCTTAGTCTCAGTGTGAAGTTCCATTTGCCGAATGTTGATCAGATCAGCCGCAAAGTTGTGCAGAAATTCATCAATCCATAAGTTCTCTCAGTGTTTGTTTCTGTAAAATCGCAACCAATAATATTAATCCCGTTGCTTCTGGGAGCTGCACTTGCTGCTGATTCTTCTGCTTCTCCGCCGTTATCATTTTATTAAATCAGAAAAGGGAACAAAACAATAAAACGGTACAGCAACAACAAAGAGAGCGAAAGATTGCCAAAAGACAAAAGCGTACCGTTTTGGCTCCCCCTCCCACGAAGACGACTCTCTCTCTCTCTCCGCCATTGAGCGCTGTCAATTGAATGTAAATGAGAGAGAAACTGAGGGGTGGGCGCTGTCAACTAAACGAAGAGGAATGAATAGAGATAGGGCAGGGAAGAGGCAGAGGCAGAGGCAGAGGCAGAGACAGAAGTTGACTTTTGTTGAGCAGGTCAGCGCAATGACAATCGAAGACGAAAATTGTGAATGGAGAGAGCACTTACTGGCCAACAATTGTGGATGGAGCACCCATTGTCAGGTGAGATGTAATTTATTAGCCATCTATCCAGTGAGTGAAATAAGAAGGAACTGAGACAGAGAATTATTTGAATGGGTAATTACCAGAGATCAGAGTAGTGTCAAAAGATCTTCGATTTGAACTCCTTTATGAGGTTAAGAGGTAATTATCTCCACTGCTATTGGTTCTGTTAATCGAAAGCAGTATTCAAAATCATCCAGGGTCCTAGCAGACCCCCAAAACATCATCCAGGCTTACCAAAATGCAGTTTACCACCCTAGAAAAAGTCAATTGCATGCATTTCCTGTAACAGCAATTAGTGCTATTTCTTGGCCAGAAGCAGAGCAAAGCATACCTGACCCAAAATCCATTACCTGCTCGACTTGGCCATAACCGTAACGTAGAATTGGATTGTGGGTGGAGTGGTGCTGGGGGAGCTGCACCGGGGCATGTAGTGTGGAGAGAGTAAAAAAGAATGAGCACAGGGAAAACAAACTTAATTGTCTGCACAGTTTTATTTACTCCGTCGGGGGACGGACATGGGAGGACTTACCCATGTCCTTGCCCTGCCAGAGACAGATAGATATGCCATAGAGGATGAGATGAGGCTGTGTCTGCTTGTAATTACTGTGCTACGACGAGTACTGGAAGGCAGTCCTTTGCCTCCTGCACCCACTTAACGAACATGACCAAGACTGAACAAACAATAGGCCTCTGTCTCTGGGTCTGACTCTGAGCTCCGAACACTGAACACTAGACACTGAACACTCTGAGCAGTGAGCTCTGGACACTGAGAACTGGACACTGAGCACTGGGCTGTGGCTTCAACATGCACGGCTCGTTGCATGGATAAGTGATGCAAAGCCCCCTGACCTGCCAACCATCCATTCTGCCCTGGGTCTTGTTTAATGCCAACACAATAAACTTGGCCAAAAGGTTGTTGTCGATGCTGCTGCTCTGAGGACGACCGAGGGAGAGGGATTCATTCCAGTGTACGGTTGGCCAGGCACCGAGTACAAGTCTGTGGCCATGTAGTAGGTGTTGTTATCATATTTGCATCGTGCTGACCCTGGTGCTGGCTGGGCCTAATACCTCGTACCCCTACTTCCACCCCCTGCCAATAACTCAATCAATGACGCACTGCAGTTGCCCGGCGCCCATTCATCATCAGCAGACAAAATATTAATCGCTCCTGCTCTTCCACTTGCACGGGGCTAAAATTGGATTCGAGCGCGATTATGTCACGGCAGCAAGGTTACAATTTATAATTGTCAAACGTACGAGCGATATGTGCGGATATGGCCATGGATATGCGGATGCATGCCGCAACTGCCCAGACAAATGGCACACATACCAGCAGCATGGGGAGCAGCAGTCCTCCCAGGTAACCCTCAAGCAAATTTGCACCGTGATTTATGGCCAAAGGAAATTGACTTGTGATATATGATGCTCCAGCAGCCAGCCATAAGACCTTGAAAAAGCTGCCACAAAAGCAGTCTGTTTCGTGGAATGAAAAGTCTTTCGCCATTCACGAGGATGGTAGCCTTGATTTGCTTCCTAAAAGGCATAAAAAAGAGTCGATTTAAAAGACAATACATAGATGGATAGATCAAGTTAGATATACTTATAACAGAAAGAGATAGTCCGATGGTTTGGACATCTTCCAAGATTATCCACGAAAAGTGCTGTAAATCAAATATTTTACCATTACAAATTTAAGATTAAAATAAAATTTCTCAATAAAAAAACTTATTCAACATGAATTAAGTTCATCTAAAAGCATACAGCTTGACCCCAAAGTAAGGACTCGTCGCCCTGCGTAATTTGGCCAAGTAAAAAGTAACGGACCCGCTTGAGGCAAGTTCTTTTCCCTGATATTGTTGAAAGAGTAACAGTGAAAGGCATTAGCCGTTTTGCATTTCAATTATGAAATTGCCATGTCTAATCCGCAGCTTTAATAAAATCATCAGAAGTTCAGCGACGACAACCACAACTGTTTGTGGGAAGCAGTTCTTAGCAAGCCTTTGGCAGCGACCCTTAAGCCACCTCACCTTTTAATGAGGCAAAAGTTGATGCCACATAACGATGTCATAATGGGCATTGTGTGGGCAAGACAGAATGGCAGAGGATGATAGCCCATAATAGCGGCAGATGGAGTCGCGGTTTAGTGCCTTCGCTCTTTACTCTTCACTTTTCAGTTTTCCCTAAGCAACGTCGGGGGGTCAATCAGCAGCCAGGACAGCCAAGGAAAGCAGCTCTATTGTGATTTTAATTAGAAAAACTTTTGCTCCACACCTCAATTAGTGGGCTCGGGGGGATCAGGCACCGAGCAACAACCGACCACCGAGCACCGACAGCATGCCACAAATTCTGGCCCAATAACGAAAACTATTCCTTAGCTTAGCATAATATTTACCAGAAGCCAAAAGTGTTGAATATCGGAGAGAGCTTTAGGTACAAAAAATGTCTGAAAATATTGGAAGAAAAACTAGTTGAAAAAGCAGAGGGACAGAGGCAGAAGGCATGGATGGATAGCCACAACAATTCCGGATGCAGAACGGGGAAGAGTAGTTCCAGCTCGAGTTTGGGTCTAGGAAAAAAAGTATGCAACACTCCCTAAAGCTGCCGGAGCACAACAAAGGCGCTTACCAGGTGTTGGTGCATGCCAGGAGTGGCAAAAGGATTGCGGAGGGAAGTGGACAGACCACAAGCTCAGGCCCAGGGCCAGGGCCAGGCCCAGGCCCAGGACCAGAACCATGGCCAGGACCAAAGTAGCAAGTTTGCCGAAGGAGCGCAGGGGCTTGGGCTTGGGGAGCCATATGCGAAATTGTTTTATAGCTGCCCGGGAATGGTCAGTCCGCAGTCCAGAGTTCGACTAGAGGAGAGCGTTGAGTTTGTTTATGGCCAGCCAGGCAGCTTGGGCCAGAACGGATGTTGCCTTTAACGTGTACATCCGCAGGTCCGAGAGTCCCTCCAACCACCCGCTTGCAGGAATATGTGTATCTGTGCGAGGGAACTTTCTGAGCATTCAGTTTCATGTTGAAGCGTTTAACAAAGCGCCGTAAATTGCATCAGGCGTGCAACCACAATCTAAGAGTATCCCAACCTCAGTCCGCCCTCCGGGCAAGCCGTGTCGGATAGGTTTTCCAGGGTTTCTTATTCCCAGCCCAGAGCGTATCACTTTTGCCGTTCAGGTAAACTTTTATTACCCCGAAAAAAAAAACAATTTAAACATTGAAGGAAGGCTGGGCCTAGAGCATGCCAAGGAGCAGGCTTTTAGCCAGGCGAGGAATTAGATTATTGGCTTTGAGGTAAATGTTTCTCCGTCGGTCCGAAGTGATGCTAATGGAATGCGGTGGTCCAACTGGGCAGACGACAACTTCAATTTGTTGCCGTTTTCTATTCGAAATTCAATCGAATTTCCCTGCCCACAACTGCAGGTATAATTAAAACATCTCCAGAATTCTCGGTTAAAGTTGGCTCCTCATTTGGCAGTGGCCCGGGGACAATCGAACAATTATTAGTTGCTGTAATCAAAGCCCCAGCTGCGGACACAATTGGTATATTGCCAATGTTTATTAGAGTCGGCCCCGAAAGCCTTTGCCAAATTGCCAAACACATCCCAGGGGAGGTGGGTCCCAGTCCCAGTACCAGTCCCAGTCCCACTCCCGATCTCGTTCCTGGTGCTCGTCCAGTTGCTCCCAACAAGCGACAGCCGAGGGCCACAGCGGTGGCAGCAACGACGGTGGCAAGTGCAGCAAGGCGTTGCTTTTTTAATAGAGTCATAACTTGCTGCCAACTAATGGGCGCGGAACCAAAACACGCTACACTCAAAGATATTTACCGAACTGCATCCAACAGTACTTAATCAAATCTCTATTTAGGTTCTAAATCTCTCTCTCTGTCTGACCAGGGCAGAGACAGGGTAGAAATCTTCTTCTCTTTCCATAGCCAATACACATCCTGATGATGATTTTATGTTGTTGCTTTTGTCGCAGTGTACTTTTGGTCAGTCCTGGCTTAGCCATAACCTAAGCCCCTCGAGTTTTCATACACCACTTCAGCTTGCTTTTCGTTTGTCGTTTTTTTCTACGTTCGTTACATTCTGTGTCCTCTCTCTCTGGTGGCTCGACTTTGGTTACAATTCAATTTGCAGTGGGCGCTTTTTTGCTGGACATATTTTCATTTTTCTTATGTTTTTTTTGTTTTTTTTTTTTGGTGTGCGGTCGGTCGCCCGGCGCTCTGGAAATTTGTGTCCGTACTCTGCCGTCGTACCTGGGCAGTGTCGTAAATGTGTGGAAATTGTTGGGTGTTATGCCTCGTAGGTATGACTGCAAGTTAAGCAGCGGGCGGTCCCAAGCTAAGAACTCTTCCCTGCTTCATCTCCTCTCCTCTCCTCCCACCCACCGATTGTGTGGCATGTGGCCAACAAATCTCCACCTCTCTCTCCCCGGCGGCTCCCGCTGTCGTTTTATTGTCTTGGCATAATGTTGACGTTGAACTTGTTCTAGATGGTTGCTGGGCTCGTTACTTCTCCTGGCTGGGTGGTGTTCTGCTCTCGGTGCTCTTGGGGCATGTGGTCCTCATAATTGTCTTGCCCAAATGGTCGTGTAAAATTTTAATTGCTTTTTAGTGCAAACTCTTGGAAAATTTGTAGTTTCCGAAGAGGCCAAGAACGGGGCTAAGCCCAAATGTCTCACGCTCACATTTGAAGGGTCACAACTTGTGGACTCTGCTGGGCTGATTAGGAAATGTTTATGTGTCGTGGGTGTCTTTTGCTCACATCCTAAATGGCCTTTTTGAAGACATGTCTTCGATTTCCATATGGCCATTAGAGGCGGAAGAGTCCGAAGAATCGATTAGGGAAATGTTTTTTTTTGCTAGCTGAACCAAAGAACAGAAGCAACAGCCACATCTTAACCGAAATCAACAGACAGTCATTAAAATCCAAAGTCATTTTCCACACCATATCACCCGATGCGTGACACATATATCAAAAATGTATGTGCGAAATGTCAGAAAGTTTAAACACGGCCCCGCCATAAAAACAATTTGAATACATTTTTGATTACATTTACGGAGTGGGGCCAAAGGAAACCAAGTCAAGCTGAAAACAACTTTCGAACAACACTTGACATAGAAATTTCGTGTGTGTGTGTGTGTGTGTATGCAAACCATGAGAGGAAGCCAGAACCCTAACCCAAACCCCAATCACAATTTCAAGTCCTGTCATGGGTGGAAGTGATACGGGATGTGCGTCCAAATATTTGTACTTTTACTTGTCTATTCCACAACTAAACCAAATCGTCTCATAACTTTAAGAGTTCGGTCGGGTCGGTCCCTCATCATTTCTGATATTTTTTTGCTTCGGGTTTGTGGGGTTCTTCTTTTTCTTTTCCAACTGGACGATATTTTCTATTACGAGAATTTCTCATTCTGGTCGTTAGCATTTTTCCGGTTATCTCGCTTTAGATTTATAGTGCTCATTGGCCCAATGGCTGAGGCCCGTCATTTATGGTCACCGTTTTTGACATTCATTGGCCTTTTTTTTTGGTTCTCTCTCTCTCTGTTTTCCCCTCGTCCTTGGTCGTTGCACAGGGAGGATGGACTCTACTCGACACGACACGACACTCCACTCAAACTTAAATAGAAATGAGCGCATGAAGCGTGAAATTAAATTTGATAAATTCTATTTACGCAAAGAGATGGAAGATTTGTGGGGGACACTTTTTGAGGACCTCGTTGAGGGGGCTGAGGGTGCTGTGGGGAGAGGGTAGCTGGTCCTAGGTCATAATTTAAGTGTATCGAATGGGTTTTGTAACGCTCGGTTGTGCAGTGTAAGCATGAAAGGCGGTAAAGCTTGGGAATCACGGTAATGAAGATTTCCTTTTAGATATGGAAACATTTTTGATCACCATTAGAGGGAGATATGATGTAGAATAGAACCTGCGATTATAATCTTTACTTAGTCTATTCGAATCAGCAGGAACAACTTGAAGCTTTAGGGCAGATCGAGGGCTTCCCGCAAGGGCAGATACTCATTAAATGTACCAAGTAAATGACTATATGGAACAGAATAAAGTAATCATCCGGGAGGCAGGGGGAGCGGTGGGCGAACGCCCACATAAAAACAGAACCGCAGTGGAATCATGAGGCTGCAGAAACAACCGCAGGAGCGGTAGGCCTCATCAAAAGGTACAGAGGCCGGAGAAGACATTGAGAACTTTTAATATTCACTCTTGTCGGCTGCATAAATTAAGGCCCTCAAAGGGCTGTGCGCCAGTGGCGGGAGTGGAGAGTGCAAGGGGCAGAACCGAAAATGCAATAGCGAAACAACAAAAGTAGCGCGAAACAGGGAGGGGGAAATTATGGGGAAAGGGGTAAGGGGTAAGGGGCAGAGAGCGGGTGCTGATGGAGCAGATAACATGCAAACCAATGCCAGAAGCAAAGGCACTCAACTGAAGAGCGGAGAGACAGAGAGACAGAGAGAGAGAGAGAGAGAGAGGAAACTGGAGAGCAGCTTGAAGAAAAAGACCAACAAGAAGAGAGCAATGAGGAAGGATGGTGGAAGTGTTGATACCCTAACTTTCTTTGCTTGTTATGTGGTGGTACGACTTAAGTTAATTACAGCTGTGAAACTTTTGCAATAGATCGATGGGAGAATACGAATATTATCAGCTCTTTCAAAGGTAAAACTTTTCAATTGTAAATTCTAGATTATAATCGGGTACATACCTCATGGCACCTCTTGCAAGTGTATACCCAGAGTGATTCACAGGCAGGGTTGCTGCCGTGCGGACAGTGAATGGAAGAAGAACTACAGCCAGAATATGCACAAAGCGACTGAAGTATGAAAGCGGATGGCCAGGGGAGGGCAAAGAGCTGCCAACTTGTGGCGCCTTTTGTTGGTGTTGCCACTGCTGCTGCTGCTGCTGCTGGTTCCTGTTTGTTATTGCACTTTTGCGTGCCGCTCTCGAACCCCACTGCATAAGAGACCTCAGCGTGCAGAGCAGACCAAAACCCTGGTACAGACCCCAGAAACAGAAAACAGAACAGAGAACCCCGAACTCCGAACCATAAGCAGAACCCAGACCCAGATACAGTTCGGCCACTCAAGCTCACTTCAATGAATACTTTATGGGTTAATAATCGTAAAACCATTCAGCGCAAGAGTCTCGCCAGCCCTTTGGGCCTTTTGCCCCCTACTCTGCCCTGCTCTGCTCTTTCCCCTCTCCATCAACTCTAGGGCAAAGTTTTTGTGCGCGAGAATTCATAAACAATGTGCATAAAGCGCAAAATGTAGCGCTTCTGTTCGCCGGTGTGGGAGAGGTGCCTCGCCAGGGGAAAGCATGTCCCACTGCAGTGGCAAATTGTTGTTCCTGTTATTGTTGCGAGCGGCAGGCACTCACTGCCTTTTGGGGTTTGCCAGCTGCCAGGTGGCACGGATGGCAGGCTGGCTGAAACATCGTTTATGCAACTTTTCCCGCTTAGCCGCTGATTTTCTGTCTTCTGCGGAGGTGTTGCCAGAGTTTGTCAGATTTGTCGCTGCTCTTGAAGTTCCAGTCATTGTTGTTTAGGATTGTTTCATTAAGCATGTGCTCTAGGGATGGACGGCAAGGAAGATTAGGGAAGAGGCCGAAACTGAAGAAATTCAAGGTCGCAAAGCGTTTAATCATTTAAGATCTGTTAATGTATATGAATCGCTGATGGTTAAGCTGCCAACGAACTCCCAGCAAAAACATTAATCTCTCTCTATCTATCTGTTCAATTTTAAATACATTCACAAAATGGGAATCATTTATCAACCATTGGAAACATCTTTGTTTCGCCTTAACACAGATAACAAACACCGAAAGCACGTTCAGTCGAGGCCGTTGAGCCGCTTTCAAAGTTTCAAATGCCAATAATTCAAAAATAAATAACTCATACGCTGCGTGGGCCTCAACTCTGCTAAGGGCGAGTGACTGGAAATAAAATAAAAAAAAAGAGCAGAGTGAACAAAAAAAAAAAAAAAACAATGAAACAAAGGCAAAGTCACGCCTGCCAAACGCTGAAAATGTTTCAGAGTCAATTGTAAATATTTTTCCCATTGAGTTTTATCTGAAAAGTTCTTTGGGGGGCTGTAAAAATGCCACCACCTAATGAAAAGCAACCCCCAAAAGCGACGCTCTTGAGGTGTAAGCCATCCTCCTCCTACCTGGTGGGGTGGCTGCAGCCCTCCTCCTTCAGGTTTTACACGCTCGTTACGTTTGATTTATAAAAGTTGATGTTTCTCCGTGTTGTTGCCGCCGCTGTGTAACGCAAACGCACAAATTAATTGCCGTTGTTATGTGTTGATAAATTGCGTATACGCCGCACTGTACGCTACGGTACGCTACGGCAAGGTACGCCGGAGAGTTCTTTAACAATTTGTGAGTAGGGAGCTGTAAAATATTTAAGCAATAAATTAAATACCAAAGTGAAGTTTAGTTTTCTTTGCGCCCCAAATATCATTCTGTGCGTAGCACGAATTGATTAACGCTTTCGAGGGCCAAAAGTTTTCCGGCAATTTAGCAGATGAAAAGATATTTTAACAGGGATTCTTTACATTTAATTAATTGCCACGGATTCCTGCTCAGGTGGGGCTTAACACTGGCAGCTTAAGCGTGCTGTAGATCATGTTGAGCAAAGGCTTTGAGGGGGTTAAATGAATAACTTTTCAATTGGTTTGCCAGTGCTGCAAACATAATTTCGCTGCAGCTTTGTCTTGTAAAAGTTTAGCAGTTGCGACGATCGAGAGTAATCTTGTCTCCATCTATTTTCTTACGTGCAATTTTGTACATTTCCCATGATGATTTGTTCGCGTGGCAGGTTATTAAGCACTTCCCTTCATTATGCGCCACCACTCATCTGATCCATATTCTTCTTTCCGCTGTCTTCATAATTTATTTTCCCTAATGTTCCCCTTTCTTGAGGTCTTGTTATTTTATTTTCGGCTGGACGACCCCTTGCCGCTAAATCCACATTGAGTCCGGCTTGGGAGCCCCCTCTGTCGGCACTTTGTTTTAGCATTTCTCTTAATTTGTTTTGGCAATAGCTGAGGAGCAGCAACCCGTCCAACGTCCTACTTCCTACGCCCACGCTGCGCCATGTCCGAGGCTAAGCCAAGACTCTTTCACCAGAGGAAGTGCACACAAAAAAAAGAAACAATATTTCTTTTCCAGCTTCATTTTTGCGTGGATATTTCATTCGGACACGGACCTGGACCTGGACCCCGAGCCGTAGCCATAGTCATGGCCATGGCCGTGGCCGAGTGCGGCGCCAGCGGAAATGAAAACTTAACGCTTATTTGAACCTTCAACAGTGCACATAAATCACCAGACTGATGTTGCCACCGCTGTTCTCTCTGTGGCACCATATTCCCAGCGCTGCTTAGTTGAAAGCAGCTTAAATGGCATTTGGGTAGTCAGCTTTTGTGGCCTTTAGCAATCGCATTCTGGGTCTCTGTTTGCCGTGCACTTTGTTCCTGTCTGCGTTTTGTCTTTTGCGCTCCCGTCATAATTCTGTCTCTAAATATTTTTCGGGCCGCATTATGCTGATGGCGATGACGATGATGATGATTGGGGGCATATGTGCGTGAAAAGCGTTCCGTTTCTGCTATGCTACGTTCCACGCTTTGCGGCGTGTGCAACTTCCGTTTCCGTTTGACGCAGCGGAAACGACAGACGCCTGTGGCAGGCACTTTCACTGATTGCTCCGCCGCCCCCAAGCACCAACCCCCAAAAGAATATGCCCTCATCCCTCCCCTCATTGGGGTGCTCAGTTATTAGCAGAACAAATGCAACCCTCCTCCGCATCGGGAGCGTTCCTCCGAAACATCAGTCAGCAATAAAACGAATTTCAGTGGGGGCAGGCGGCGGCAGGACTGCATTTGATTGCCTTCTGGCAAATGAGTTTCGTCTCCGGGCGTACATTTTGAAGTAATCTCAAAATTTTTGCCCATTTGATTCAATTACACCTTTGGGTGTTGTAATTTTATTTTTGCTTCAACGTTGGAGCGCGCCGAATGTTGTGGAAACAAATGGCATGCGGCAGGAAAAGCACAAAGAGGAGCGATAGCAGGCAGAGGCGGAGAAGGAAAAAGGAAATTAGGGACACAACAAATAAGTGCAGCTGGGTGGTGGAGGAAATCGGGTATGGGATGCGTTTTGTGGCAGCTCTTCAAGCGGAGGTTGAAGGCGTATCTTTCAGTGCACGAACAAAAATGGGAGCTATGTTGATGGGAGATCTACAGGGAAACTCATTTCCCACATCCTTAACTTTACTAAAACCTGCCATTCCCTTGCTTTCTGCCAGTGTATCCAACTTGCGGTCATTTGTGCCCTTTTTTTTTGAAGCAACAATGGGCGAAAAATGAGATTTTCGCGCTACTTTTTATCCAACATAGCTGCTAATTTGCGGCAACAACAATGCAGTGTTTGCCCCCGCACCTCTGAAGGCTCATCACTGACAAAAGCCCTCCTCCAGCACACACTTTTGGCAGCCACGCGAGCGCGTCGTTCATCAGAGCTGCTGCAAGTCAAGCTCTGCGTTTGGGCTTTAATTTCATGCTTACTTTAATGCGAACAAGAGCGAACACCGCACGACCCTTTGGGATCACTCACTCCCCCCCCCTCCCAACCCATCATTGACTTTGTTCTGTAGTTAACGGCTCCTGGGGTGGCAGCGGCAGGCAGGGAGCGGTTGGAGCGGCCAAAGGGATGCCATGGCTCTGTGGCCGGGGGTTGGCTTTGGAGGTTAACTACTTTTCATGAGCTTAATTTTAAATTGAGGCTGCAGCGTCGGCAGAGTCGGCAGCGTTGGCGGTGGCTTCATTTACTTTGTGCCTCGCCAACTTTGTTGCAAGCAAACTTTTACGCGGACTGTTTGGCAAAAGGCAAAGTTAACTTGATGCCGCACAACACACACACACACACACACCCTTGCGGACCCCTCTTGTTGTGAATTCTATTAGAAAATGCCAACCAGTTGCAGGCCCATTGAGTTATTAAGCCAACTAATTGCTTATTTGCACTAGGAAAACGGAAAAAACTGCTCCACGCTCCGATAGGATCCCGTCTCCCCCCTCTCGCAGCATTCGCAATTTGCACTCAACGCGAAAAATTGCCACAAACGCCCCTCGATTGCGGTGGGCGTGGCACTGCACTGATAGCAAATCTCTCCCCGCCGCTCCATTGCCGGCTATTCACACAGAAACGCCTCCATATGTCGCTCTGTCTCTCCACCTCTCTGCGGCGCAGCAGAAGTGATTTTCCAGCCTTGAATTTTTCTTTTTAATTGCGCACAAAATTGCTCAGGATCGTGAGTTTAATTAAAGTCTGCCTGCGCACTGGACACTGTCCGTTGTTGGGTTGCGTGTTGATGACTCTATTGAGTGGAGCAAGCCACATCCATTAGATCTATTGAAATTAATATTTGTCTATTATAATATTTTGTAATCAAGTGCAGGAAGGCTCGAGGCGAGTTATCCAATATGAAGCGGCTGTCCTTCCGGTGTGCATCCTTCGACGAGCCAATAGTAAGACTCAGAACAGTACAGGCTCAGACCATAAACTTTAAAAGTTTGTTAAAGCTCAAATTATTTGGTTACCGTTCTCATACATTCCCCCACACTGCTGGTTCCTGGCATCAACATTCATCAATGTGTGTGCCTGTCTTGGCTTTTGATACGAAGATTCCCCAGTCTCTTTTAAGCAAATCTAAGAACTCTTTTGAATTACCTTCGAAAGGGAGTTTTCTACTGCTTACAGCTGCCTCTTCTAGCATTCCTATTTTAATTGCAGCTTTCTAGAACTCTTTTTTGGCCCACACAATTGCGCGGAGTCGCATTCTATCCGCGTAATTAATAACCCGCAACTTTTCAGACAATTTCGTGGTAAATATGAATTTAAGTTGTCTTCTCCGTCTACCATTAAGCAGCATTCCCTTGCTCTCTGCCTTCAGATGTGCAAACATACGACACAGATGTATGTATGTGTGTGTGGGGAAAGGGCACAACTTTGGCCAAGAGCAAACCACTTAAATTCATTTTAATTCAAGCGGCAAGCAAGCGCTGTGCCCAGAACCCGAGGAGCTGCATCCCCCATATGAGCATGCAGAGCCAGACCAGACCAGACGACTAACTCATAATATTTTCACATCGCACACACTTGCCGTAAAGCAATTTTAATGCATTTTTGCTTTGCCCATTGCTTTTGCGCTTTCCATCCACTGTTTCACATACCACGGTCTACCATTCTTTTACGTCGATACCCTAAAAAGGGGCTCTATGACTGAGAACAGATATATTTAAGGTGCGAAAGGAGAGGCAATACTGCGTACTTTTATGTAGAATGCAGAGTATCAACTGCTTCATTGTGCAAATGCTTTTTGCTTCATTTTTTTTGTTCTTTGTGGGTATTTTTTGTTGAATGTTTCGTTTTGGGTATGGAATGTCTAGTGCGTCTCAAAGGGTTTCACACTTTGTGTGTTTGCACCGGAAGCCAAAGGCTGCATATGAAAATATTTGTAGAGCCTTTTGCTCTGCAATGTTGCGGCACTTTATGGATTTGCGAGACGTACATGTAAATATTTAAAGCTCAAAATAGATTGCACTGACTTTAAGCGGTGTATTTCTTTCCGTTTTATTCTGGCAGTTCACTTTTAATTGCCAGTGGAATGGTCAGCCATCGATTTGATAAATTGCACTTGTGCAAACACCTTAAACTGCCATAAATTCTCAACAACTATTTATTGTTTTTATCAGATGACCCAAATTTGCATATATAGAGAGAGAGAGAGAGCTGTGGTGGAAAATGGATGACCCTAGACATCATTCATTGGCAAATCTTTCAATGCCTAAGGCACTGTTTTTTGTTCATTGGCAAATAGTACGACAAATTGGTTTTCAATTGTATTGGTGTACCTTCATTTCGGGCCTGTCTTTCACTGTCTCTATCTCTTTCTCTGTTCCAGCATTTCGGTTTTTGCAATTTTCGCAAATTGTTTTAATGCAAAATATTTTCGTTTAACTGCTGTTTCGAGTGCAATTATACATGGACAAATGCCATTTATGTAGGCCATTAATATTGCATTTTGGTTGTCGGTCGAATCGATCCAAAGCGGGTCTCTGTGGCTTTTTGTCAGCGCACTTGCCCAGCCCGATGGGAGCCGAATCGTTGTCATAGTTGAAATTCTGTGGAATTCTCTATGGCGATTCTGATTTGGCTGCCGTTTGCAGTTTTGCAGCGAAATTAATTTGCGTAAATTGTATTAAATGCATTGCAATGCCCAGCAAACTGTGCAAATTTTAATTGAATGCCTTTTGTTTGGCTCTGAATAATTTTTCCTTGTTTTCTTTGGTCTTTCCCATTCCCATTCCCATTCCCATTGCCACTGCAGGCTATTGATTTTGCTGTTGCTGTAGCTGTTGCTGCTGTTGTTGTCGGTCTTGTTAAATCGTTTGCCAATGCAATTTGATTGGCAAATCCACAAAAAAGACTGCACGGATTGCTCTCGAAATGATAACCGGATAAAGCGGGAAAACCAGCAAAAGCCCAGACACGCATTGAATGCCATTCGTTGGTAATTGGTTTATGAATTGTATTATGTTTTAATTATTATGTCCCAAAAAGGGAATCGATATGCTGCTTTTAGTGTTTTGTAAATTGCGTTTCTTAATGGGGAAATTAGTTGTAGCTATTCAGATATTCATTGGACTCCCTTCAAGGCCCGATTATCCTTGAACTCCCTTCAAAGTTCACCAATCACTTGGCAATCCCGTCCAGACATTAATCAATCAATACCCGTGAAAGCCAGTCCAGCATTCAAAACTAAATTATGGCATGAATTACCATCTAGGCAGTGGCCAGAGGAGATTAAACTTAATTAAAAGCCAGGAGAATGAGAGGCGGGACTGCTGCGCTTGCAATTTCGCAAATAAATCTTTCCGCAGAACGGACCCGAACCGCACGACACAAGGCACACGAGGAGACACGTTCAAAATGCTAAATTAGTAAAATGTCACTTTCGCTTTCAAGTCGAGAGCGAAATTCCTGGGGGACTGGCTGGGCGCATTGTTGTCGGCACGGATCAAAGTGTCGCAGCGGCTGCGACGTTGGGGACAGAAATGCGGCAGCCACATAAATTATCACGGCCTAAGCAGGCGCAGACACTTGCCACAAGTGGCGGCCCTTACGGGCGGCAGGGGGCACAAAGTTTACGGAATTGGAGCTGGTGTCGTGCGAAATGTTCCACATGTGGCACGCAGGCAGGCAGGCAGGCCGGCAAGGCAATGCATTGACATACTTCAAAGGCTTCTTCGGTGTTGCAACAGACAGACAATGATAGAGAGAGAGAGAGAGAGAGAGAAAGTGTCTGCTTTATATTTTGGCTTTGGCTTATAAATACTTTCCAGGGATTACATTTGAGAACAATGTATGGATGTGCTCCCACATAAGACAAGGAAGAAAGTCTGCTAGGAGGTACAGAGATTTAGATGTTTGGCACACTTATCGAATCACTTTTAATACACAACTATAAATGGAAGTTATGGGACCTTGCAGCTATGGTTAGGCGCTTTACAACACACATATGAAAGAATCCCCTTGGGCTTAAAGACCATCCCAACCATCCAGCAAACATTCATATCTCTGTTGGCACACATTTGTGGGAACTGGATTCTTTTTGTTGCACTCCGATTCTAGATCCGTTTCGAATCGTTTTCGGTCTGTTTGTGTGTGCCGATAAATACTGCAGCTGGGACTGCCCCCGGACATGGCTGGCAACTGGATTTGGGCCAATAAAACGTTGGCATGCATAAATCTTGAGCTGTTTATTGGGCCCAGTCGTTCCCATGCGAATATATCTCAAGGAACGATTTGTATGGTCAAGCCGATGGTTTCCTGTGGAACGGCCTGCTAATGTTTGTCAATTATGTTTATGTCTGTTCAAGGCAGGGGTTGGGGAGTGGAGAGCAAATTAGTCAAATGTGATGTAAGAGGAAGCAAAACATCTGCACATCCGATGTCGTATCATATTGCATTTCTGATTGAATTTCATGAGATCTCTTGGGGTCAGGCCAACAACATCTTTATTCCATCGTTTGCGAACGTGACTTACCCACTTTCCGATGTTCATCAGACAAAGTTTGATGGGGAGTAGTGGCAGCGAACTAGCAACATTTCCATATGTTAACTGCCGTTCTCTGGCACTTTCCAACACATGTCACGCACTTCTCAAACAACTTGGAAAAGCTGGAGAAGAAGCCCACGCCGTGGCAATTTTAACTGCACTTCACAGCTGGCCACCGGACCATGCCAAAGCCCACGCTGAAGAGCGTCCCCGAGCATTCTGTAAGTGGAGCGAACAAAATAATCAAAATGAGAATAAAATCAAAACATTGCGGCCCAGGCAGGCAATTTGCATGCGGAGAACCAGCAGCGACCAGCCAATGCCCAGACGACAGTGATGAGCAATCTTTAACAAATAAAGCTAAACAATAAAAAGCTACAATTTTGAAGATACAAGAAAACTAATAAATAAATCAATTCTGCAGAGTTTACTAACCAAATAATTCCTGTAATTTCTTCCAAAACATAATCAAAGTAGTGCGTAATCATTTATCGTTGACAAATTCAATTTTCTGCATTTAGCTAGTTTAGCTTGTTTTTCCAGCTAATAGCAGGAAAGCTATATGCTCATCTCGGGTTATGCCAGCCACTTGAAGACATCGCCAGCGGCGCCTGTGCAGCCGGCAAGAAGTGTGTTTGAAGACACTTGTTGGCTGCCTGCCAGGGGCACAGCACTGGGGATGGCTGCAGATGATGATTATGGCAGCGATGATGATGATCACGGCCGACGACAGCATAACAAATGAACATTTAGATGAAGTTGCAGGCAATGCAATGCAATGCCAGCGGCCTCCACAGCGACGCCTCTTTTTTTAATTCTTTCTTACCCACTCAGACGGCTGGCAAGAGGGGAGTCCGAGTGCGAGTGCGAGTGCCAGTTCGAGTGAGAGTGAGGGGGGGGGGGGGGGGGGGGGGGGGGGGGGGGGGGGGCACACGAACAGAGTTTCATGAAGCTTTAATCAAGCATCAAGAGCGTGTGTACGCGTCGTGTCTCTGCGAAAAGTTTGTCTTTGACTGGCGCGACGGACGGAGTTGGTTAACTGGTCGACAACGTCATCGTGTTATTCATCATACAGAAGGGATTGCAACTGCGACTACGAATGAGAACCCCACTGTGAATACTTACTCCTCGAACTCCATGTTGAGCACTACCACTACCAGCAGTTACAGCTCCAGCCTCCAATCCTGCATTGCCTTTATTAAACGTTTGCCTGTCAGGCTCAGATTGGTACCCGCTAGTCGTAGAGTGTTAGGGGTATATTGTAGAAGTGAAGAGTGGCAGAAGCAGCCACTCCAATCTCTACTTTTATCTCTTATGGGGAATTATGATGGAATTATTTGACTATTTGGGAGACTTTCAAATAATTCCTTGTAGAGTATCCTGCAGTCCACATACATTTACCTTAAACATTATTAGTGTTTTTTGTTTGTTTGTCATTTGTTGTTGCTGCTGTTGTTAGCCTCCGCAGCTGCTGTCGGCAGGCTCTGCTGCTGCTGCAGTGCCGATGAGTTGTTGAAAAGTTAAAATGGATTTTACGCAAAAGTTTTTAATTTGCTGCTGTTATCCCACAAATCGTTGACCGTTGAAGAAAATTTCTATTCTCTCTTTATACACCCCACCCCCGCTGGTAATTAAAATCTTGAGCGGGGCGGAGGGATGATAACCATTCCGTTTTAGTGTGACCAAAGGCGGGCGGGCGCTCATTATAAACCACAAATGATGACAATCATCGATGATAGTGTGAAGAGAATTTGAATCCCATTTTGAATTTGAGCACAAACTCATTATAAACTTTAACGATTCCTTCGCATTTCCACTTGGAACAACTCTTAACTCTCAATGCATTGTTTGTGGAACTTTTCGTTGTTCGCTCTTGTGAAACACTTTCAAAAACAAATTCTCTGCACGAACCAGTTATCAGCAGAGCCGCGCACAATTTTTGCATTAAAACTTGCACAATGCCTTTAAAAGGACCAACCCACGCACAGTCTCACAGGGCTTTGAGCCAAGTCACCAGCAACGTCTAGACATTGGTAAACAAAGGACAAAAGACTGCGTTGTGTTTTTTTTGTTTGCCACTATTGAGGCGGAACAAAAGGTCTCAGGCGAAAAGTGCGTTGGAAGTTTTTCGGTTTTTCTCATGGCCACTTCGAAGTGCATAATTGTGAGCTCTGGATGTGAAGAGTTCTTTGGCGAAGTGGAATACTTGGAATAGACTAAACTGTGGCCTACACAATTACCAGTTGATGCGGGAAACCAGTATCAACATGGGATATACTGAGACAATCTTCCTCCAGCCATTCCAGCTGCCAACGGTGCTGCTTGTCTTGACTGCAACTCTCTCTCTTGGAGCCTCTCAAGTATTCACCAGGCAATTTGCAATTTATATTTGGTTAGCCAAGTTGTCAAGGAGATGCGCGGCTGCACTTGCAACGTGAGACAATTGCAACAGGCTGCACACACACACACACACACATGCGAAGAGGCATACACAAATTAGTTAAATTACAGGCGCTTCTCTTTTGGCTTAGTTGATTAGAAAAAGTGGCATCCAGGCGAGTTGTAGAGCCGGCTCCAGCAAAATCTTGGCATCTTAAGCACTCGATGTCGTCCTCTCTCTCTCTCTCTCTTTCTTTCTTTGCTCCTATCTCTGTCCCTCTGCCAGCAGTGGGGCCCGTTTTCTTTGGCAGCTTTTGCCGCTAACGAAGCTCAATTCGAGCGCCAAATTGAAATTGATTGTGACATTTGATCATGCGTTTGCCACTGCCTCTCTCTGGCCCTTGCCTTTGCCTTTGCTTTAGCCATTTCTTTGCTAAGAGACTGAAGACTGGAGACAGCGGTGGCTGGTTGTTTTGTCTCTGGAATTTGTGCGGAAAATTGCTAAAACGGTAGGCGCGCAGGTGTGCCTCCTCCTCCTGCTCTGTTTCGTGTGTCTCCTCCCTGCCACCGGGGCCATTTCCCTCTTCGTTTTCCTCATGCGTGCCACTCAACCCCGCTCAGATACGCACTGGATTAATTGGACGGATGTGCATTGGGCTGATGAGTTGAGCCCCAACTGGCAAAAGCCTGAAATGCAGCAAGCTGGTGGGCCCCTCTGTCAGAGATTAACTGAGTTTCATTTTAAAGCCCACAACAGCAGTGGCAAAAAAAGTTTAAATTGCTTGGGTGAATGGGAAAATGCCAACGAAACAGAAAAGGGGGAATGCGAGATACAAAAAAATAAAGGAAATGAATAAGAAGTGAGAGGAATTGAACTACGCACATGGATTACCGCATCAGATGGAATTAATTGAAGATATCCAGATAACAGCCAATCCAAGCATGGAAAGATGATCCATGTACAATCCATGCTTGAGCTGAAACTTTGTGGCGACTGTACCTCGACAATTTGCCTTCCGGTTACCTTGGAGAATACAGACAATCTTCATTATTCACCTGAACAACTATTTAGCCAGGCTCTGCCTCAGCCCCCCCCCCCCTAACCTCAAGAACTATGCAAAGCGACTTGAGACTTGAGCAGAACGACGCCACTCTACACCTAAGCTCATCTTGGCGAGCATTTGGCTGGGAAATCCCCACATGAATAATTACCGCGCACGCAGTTCATTTAATTTCACTTTCTGTGGGTGGTGGACGGTGGTTGCTGGCAGAACCCTTTCGCTGTGTGCCTGGAAATGTGAATGGAAATATTTAATGAAGAAATTTATAACAAAGTTTTACAAATGGCGGCAGACGGTACGAAATGGCTGCAGATGCATGGGGGTAGCGCGGGAGGCAACCAAACAGAGGGTTGGGCCATTAAAAAAATTATGAACATTAAATGTAAATTAAGCTAATCAATTAAGTCGCAATTGTGCTGAAGATTGGCGAAGCCTTCGAGTATGCAATGGCTTTAAAGTACGCACAGAGGCAGAGACAGAGCGAGGAAGGTGGAGAGAGAGCCAACTTCTGGCCCATTTGCTGCCTAACCCAATTAGCCCATTAAGAAAGGGGCCGCCTCGCACGACAAATGGCCGACATTGAAATGGGGCCTTAAGCTGGAGAGGGCAGTTGGCAACGATCAATTGAGGAATCTCCCACACTACACGCCTAACCCTTTGCTGTGCTGTGCTGTGTAGTGTAGTGCATAGCTGAGTTAATGATTGGAAATTAATTTATCAGTGGGAGAACGGCATGGGCAAGGGGCATTGGGCCATTTGCGTAGACAAATTGCTGCCAATTAGCAGGGAGAACAACGACCGACGACAAAGATAAAGGCACTTCCCGGTTGGTTCCTTGGGTGCGTTGGATCAGGTGCAGCTCCACTTAACGAACAATGGCCATCGATCTGAGTGGTGTTGAGTTATTGATACGAATTATCGTGTGCGTGAGTTCCTGTTGAGAATTACAATAGATGGAAGATTAAGGGCAGACTAAGAGTTAACTATAAATGGGAGAAATAAATTCAAATCTTGTACAGAAATTCACAGGAATATTAACATGGAATTACGTAAAACCACCTATTACCCACCAGTCGACCATCGACCTCGACTGGTTACCCCTTTCGATGAAATTCTGTAACGAGCGCCTCCAACGAACTGGAAAATTCGAGCCAAACAATAAAAAGGCGTCACCAGCGAGCCGGGGAACCAACTGCCTGGCCTGACGGCTTGAATGGGCCTAATCAAATTAAGTACTAATCCTTGGGAAAAACCGCGAACAATTTAAAATGATTGTTAAGTAAATTTCCCAAAACAATTACGATGTCGCGAGCGGGACTCTCCGAATCTCCGAGAGCAAAGTGTCGCAGGCGCAGGCGCTTGGGCAAGACATTTTCTGTAGCATGCGAGAAGGTTATTTATAGCATGCGAGTGGGACACATGGCTAAGGACTTTAGGCTTTAGACGAAGGACTTGCTCTTTACATATGTGTAAATTGTTAGCGAGCAGATGGCCATTGAACAAGACAAGACGACAATAATGAGTTGGCTTCTTCGTCTGGAAGAGGTGCCCGGAACTTTTTGGCGAAACTGCAGAAAGGATAATCCACTTAGGAGCAACTTCAGGGGCGGAGAGGGGTGTCCTGGGGCAACGTTGCACATATGCATGTGTGTACATGTGTGTCGGTAGGGGGGAAATTGTTTTATTACCCAAGCGAAGCCGCTGAGTGTGTGTTGACTGAAAACAAAGGTGCGCACAATAAATTACATTGTTACACGGAAACTTACGACCAGGACACGACAACGGACACGGACACGGACACACAAACTCACATGGAGCAACACAGACACGGACATAGTTAGACACAGACAGGGGGTCGGTCGGTTCGTCCTGGCAGGAAGTCAGCAACAAGCGTCGCGTTAATGAAAAGGATTTCTCTGCCATCTCCACATGTCTGCAGTTAGTTCTCCCGCCCCACCTCTGGATCCAGTCCATTCCCCTGCGCTTGAAGTGACTTTCCGCTTTTGGGTTGTTTAATATTTAAACTCTGGCCAGACAGTGGATGTCCCGAAGAAGGTGATGTCCTTCTTTGATGTCCTCAACCCATTAGTTGAGGTCTCAACTGCTGCATAAATAAACGCCTCAGTTCATTAGTGAGTCTCCGCCCCACAGCCTCGCTCGATTCTCAATTCGGAAAAGGGTTTACGGCTCTCTGCGGTTCTCTATTCCAACAGTTGCTGTGGTCGCCTTTGAGGCATTAAAGTGCGTGAAAGTGTCATAAGCGAGAGGAGGGAATGGTTGGATTTTATGACAGACCACAGTAATCGGAGCTGCAGCCCATTTGAGACATAGTTGGGTTGCTGTTTGTGGGTTTTCCTTAAAAATTAATGATATTTTAATCGATTTTGGGATGGAACAACTTTGAAGAGATTCCCCCAGGGGAGCAGTAACCTTTGGAAACGTTCCAAAAACACCAACGTATCCCAGCAATCCCTGCTGTCAGTTGACAAGAGTTTCACTTAAAATCCGTCGGAAAATCATTGCTCAAAATTCAACTAATTCTGTTCTCCATTTGCCATATTTTCTTTGGACTGTGTGCACAGTTAGCCAGCTGGTTCAGTTCAATGGGTTCAGTGGTCAGTCAACTGCAGACACCTGCTCTGTACATGAACATGAACATGAACATGAACAGTCCGCAGGCGCAGTTTGTGCGCGAGACAATCAGCGCTCACAAGGTGGTGATTTTCAGCAAGAGCTTCTGCCCCTACTGCAGCATGGCCAAGGAGCAGTTCCGCAAAGTGAATGTGAATGCGACGGTTATCGAGTTGGATCAGCGCGACGATGGCAACGAGATTCAGGAAGTGCTCGGCGAGATGACGGGTGCACGCACTGTGCCGCGATGCTTCATCGATGGCAAGTTTGTGGGCGGCGGCACCGATGTGAAACGCCTCTACGATCAGGGCTTACTGCAGAAGTACTTCCAGTGATACACCGCTAACCAGTGTTCCAAACAATTCAACTGCGTTCTTTCTCCTTAAAAAGTATACACAAACAAACATTTACAACAACCCATTTGCAAATGAACAATTATAAATGACAACGCGGAAGCAGGCATCCCGTGGCGTGGTCAAGGCCTGGAGCGGAAACAATAATTGTCTAAGAGAAAAAGGAGCAACTCTCAGAATCCACCCAAGACTTTGTTTGATGTCTGAAAACTACAAGCAGCAAAGTACCTCCTTCTGTGTACCTCGTTTCAAATATCTGGGTCGAATCCGAATTCCCCCATAAGTGAATAAAAAGCAAATGGAAATCCCTCAATTGATTGCAGTTGATTTATTCTGCCTTTGTTGAACTTGCACATAAAATTGCTTGCAATTTGTTTTGTCGTTTTTGGTAAATTGTTTTTTCTAGATTTTCCATTTGATAGTCGCTTTAACAATGTCAAATTACTGACACACACTCAACTGAAAATTGCTCGCAGGTGCAGGTAAACGGGAAAAAAACGCCAGTGCATACGTGTCGTATGCGTAATTTGGCTTATCGATTTTTTGTTGCTTTCGGGTTCTTTCTTATGGGTTAAAACCCGCGCACAGCCAGAAAGGATTGATTGTGCAAATTGTTGAGCAATCCTTTAGCCTTACCATTGACTTTTTAGCATAGCTTTAGTATTACTTTCACTGATAATGCTTTAGGAAGAACAAATAATAATTCTATGAATTGTTGTCTATTTTTCCGGACACTTTTCAAAGTATTCACGTCTTTTTTATGGTTGAGTGACACTCACACTTCGGACACTCCCCCGCTCTCGAGCACAGTAAACTTTTGCATGCAAAAAAGTGCCAAACTAACCTTTGGCAGAGCCAAAAGGTTCTACATTGTAATCTACTTAGTACATTTCTTTTTGATATCCAGTAACTTAGTAAGTTGGTGATAACGTTAAAGCAGTCAAATTAGCACATTTTGTAGTACCTGATGCTGGTTTAAAATTGGAATACAATCTGTTCAACTATGTTAAGAATTTATGTTTATTATTTTAGAACGCAAAATATTATATTTGCAACGGGTTTCACTCAGCCTTTTGCTGTCAAAGACTTTCTCGTTCAAAGTTTTTAAGCTGCCAATCAAACATAGAGTATGCCATGGTTCGACTAAGACTGGTTTACAATCTAAAAAACTGTAGTTGTTGGACGTAGCCAGCGTGAAAACTTGTTATGGCCAGCAGCACGAAGAGCATTTACAACTTCATTGAAATGGAAATTCTTTTATGATCCCCAGTCGCTGGGCCATAATTTCTTACATTTTTTTCCTGTTTCAGCACACAACAAAAACAAACAGAAATGGTGTGTTGCAGTGGCATATACATAACTTTGTTTTAATTTGTTGAAGGATGGATGAGTGCGATTGCCACTGACGGACTGACGAGGCTAGCGCCTGGAGCTGACTGGAGCTGCCGTATCTGTGTGCCTTAATAAAAAATGCATTTGGCCGGTTGATTGCGATATTATCTACTTGGCAGATCTGCCCGGGCAGCAGCAACATTGTCGCGCCACCTTTAATGGCCAGAGATTTAATGCACAGACATTTTTTAATGGCTAATTTAACAGGGCGTGGCCGAACAATGTATTGGCCCCTCCCAAAATTGCAATGGGAAGAGCATTCCGTCTTCCAATAATAATTATCAGTGCGTTCGGCTCTCTGCTGTATAAAGAAAATGTCTAAAAATTTATTAGAATTCCCTCCTGGCAGACAAGTTGGCCGTTGGGATAGTTTCGTGGCATCTACTGTTCGCCGCTCGCCGCTCGCCGCCTAAATTTGTGGCAGCCAGACCCTGGCTAGACCAGCAATATATCATATAGTTGCCCCCTAGAACTCTGTCTGCCCCGATGCATGTGCATGAGTGCATTTGTATCTGTGTCTGTGTCTGTGTCTGTGTCTGTGTGCCTCTGTGCAGTGCAGCTTCTTCTTCGCCTGTGATGGACGATTTATTAAGCGTTTTATTATTAGTTTTCTCGCTTGGTGGCTTTTGTGGCATTTTTGATTACAAATTCCGGGCATCAAGTGTTGTAATTACCAAAAAAAAAAGAAAAAGAAAGACCAACCGAGAGAGGGAGCAGATATTCCATTGTTGGAGATTCTTTTTTGCGGTTTCCAAAAGATACGAGATGGAGGATTTAATAAATTCGCCTTGCTGCGGGCTACCATTTTTCGTGGCAGATGGCAAATGCTTAGCAGACTTTAAAGAGTGTTATGAATGCTTATTAAATATATGTATTCCCAGACCACTTTTAATAATTCAACTAATAACAACCCACCAAGCTGGACGAGCTTTGCCCTGTAAGAGCGGCTAGAAATGTGTTAAAATTTCTCAAAACGACACTCGCACGTAACATGTCATGCCAGCATGTAATTATATTAGTGGCTGGTTTCTTTGTTTTACACATGCCATCCCCGAACCCGAACCCAAACCCTCACCAGTTCCCAGCCTTGTCCGGCTGTTGGCCATGGCCATGCAACGGAGATCTTTTCAGGCTGATAAAATACAGCAAGCTGGGCCGGTCACAAGTTGGTCACCAACAGCAATTGGGGGAGGCAACGCACGTGTTAACAAGGATGCGATATAAAAGTAAAACAAAAATTAAAGGAACCAAGTAGAGCCAAGTGAGGAAATAAACCCTAGAATGACAGGAAATATGTGTGCGTGACATTGTTACTGTGGCTCTGGCACCGGAAGCAGCACTGGCTGCCTCCTATTGTTGCTATTTCTGTGAACACGAAGGCAACAGGATATACAGAAAAATGTATGCTACCTGGTTGAGGAATGCAGCCTGACAGCATTGACATGAAACGGCAAAACCCCCAGGCTAACGACACACCAAAGGAGGAGACGAGATTTCGAACTGCAAACTGATATCCCTTGATGTTGAAGTAATTGCATTAGGGTTAATGTTAATAAATAGATAAATGCATGCCTTTTGTTATCATCTTTCATGCGATTCTCTCACCAGAGCCCAAATCATAAATTAAATATTAAAATCATAGAATGTGGCTGGGGGCTGGGGGTGCTGGGGCGTTGCCACAAAACTTTGGCCTTAACTTTCAGCCCCCAACAATTGGCAGTCGCAACTCCCCTTGGGATGATCACCCTCGTAATTTGATACCTTGCGATAGCGTTTTAGCTAAACTTTCAACTTTTCGGGCCATTAATCAATTAATTATGTATTTTATGAATACTTTAGGATGGAGATGGGAAGATGGGGTATGGCCATCATCGCAGTTTGATTCCCAGGGAAATTGAGCGTTCCGAGCGGAGTTTACCTTAACGCGACCGCATGAATAATTTAGCGAAAATGTTTGAGGAAAAGAGTTATCCTTGACTCGGATAATAAGTTGAGACGAGAAAAAAGGGATAATGAGTTTGCTTCCAGGGAGTTGGTTGTTCATCAACTTTCTAAGGAATAAGCAATAAGAGCATAAAGCACAAGAAAGGCAACACAAAAAAAGCCACCAACTTTCCGACTAATTAATTAAATGCGCTATAAAAATGTTTGCTGCTGCTGGGTGCCATGAAAAGTTTCAGCGCAGTTACGGGACTTGAGAAATGAGCACCAAGAATATTCCAACATCAGCAGCAGCAGCGAAGAGTGCACGACGGCCAAGTGCTCAAAGTTTTTCGAAAATGTTTTACCAAAAAATTATGCAGGTGTTTTGCCTTCCATTCTACATTCTACATCCCCGCCGTATTGACAATTTTTTGTTTGCCCTCTCACGATAAGGAACAAGTTTTTAATGAGTTTGCCAAATGCCGCGAAATGCCGCGAAATGCCGCGAAATGCCGCGAAATGCCGCGGATAACTGGTGATGATTTGTAGGCAGTCGAAAGTTTCGACTCATGCGAAACGTTTAATTTATTCGTATGTATGTATAGATTTTCAAGCTCTCAAAATTATTGTATTATTATATTTATTTTGGATTTGAGCCTGGATATTCAACAACTGATTCGCCTGTCCAATGCAGCCTCTGGTCCATTTGCAGCTCCAGGTTCATCTCTATAAAAATCGCTCATGTGTCAGCAACATCCACGATTGCTGTCAATGAGCAGAAACTCTGAGCAGCTGGATCCCTCCACGCTATTCAATAAGCGCCCCATTGCAAATACTCCACATCCACATCCGACATCCCGCAGGTACACGCACTCCATCACATGCGTACTTACACACACACACACATAAACATGTACCTGCCCCACACATTAATGGTCAATTTCATTTCGATTTGATTGTGTGCTTCTGGGTTGGACGAAGCAAGACGACCACAGGACAACAGACCGAGGCACAGACGCTTGCAACTTACCGCCGCCTCCTGGGGAGCGCGTTTGTGGCGCTCATTGAATTCCTTCAGCTTCACCTTCACCTTCACCTTCAGCTTTACCCTCAATCCCCCCTGCGAAGAACCTCATGTGGGTTTGTCAAATTAGCGCATCGTTTGTTGGCGCTGGCAGGGCACAAAAGGAATTGCAGGAGAAAAACTTGTTAACTTTAAACCAAGTGCCCTGCCTCACTGGCCATTTCCGTGCCACTTGTAAGTCGCAGCGGGAGCGCTGGCGGTTCAAAGATTCCAATGCAAATTAAATAATGGCCCATGAATTTGTTGTGTCGAGGACTAGCACTTCAATTATGTACCTAGGCCATGACAATTTCATTCTGCTTTCCAATATGCTTTCCATCCCATTATTTTGCCTATTCCTCCCTGGGCACACATCCATGGCATCCACTTCGTATCGTTATTTGATGGCATCGCACAGCCGTTGCCATTCATCAAACTAGCGAATGGATATTACTTCATCGAGTACAATATTAAATACTTGAACGGAACGAACATCGAAATTGTCAACGAACAACAATCGAAACGACCTCAAAGTGGGCCCTGACCGGCGCGTACGGTTGCCAGAGGGGAGAGAGCTTGAAACAAAAGTAAATTGCAATAAAAGTTTTGTAATTGACAAACGGACAACAAACAAAACTCCACTTCAGTTGCCGCTGTGCTGGACAGCAGGAAGAGCATCGGGAGGAGAGGTGGAAGCACCAGGAGTAGCATCAAGAACACCAGAGCTCAGCATCGAATCGTTTTTGGGATGTGGTTAGGCGGCATGGAGGAGGTAGAGGATGTTCGTCTGTTTTTGTCCCAAACAACAAAAACCGATGCTGCCCCCGAAAAACAGGAAGCGGCAACAGCAGCGACAAAAACTGTAGGAGGCCCAGCTCTGGTCCGGGGGAGTTCCCCCTTTAGTCCCATTCCCCATTAACTAAACCAGTGGCTGGCCTGGCCTGGCCAGGCCTGGTTGTCTCATCATTTCGTACATTTGCGCCCGCATATTGACTTTGAGCGGGGTTAGGGGTGTGTGGGCAGCGCACAAACGATTCACAGATTTAAGAAATAAAAGTTTAGTGCCCCAGCGAGCAAATCTGCCACCAATGCCAAACGGCTAACCCACACAGCCAGACATAGACTCTGGAAACAAACACAGACACGGGCACAGTGAGGACCAGGAACAACAGGGAGTTGCTGTACCCTCTGTCAAAGCAAACAAAAGACGCGTCTGTGGTTGCACCTCCCACCTCCAGCTTCCTGCTTCCTGCTTCCTGCCCGCTGGCTGTCGAACGCAAAATGTCGTCGGTGGTTAGGACTTTGACTTGTTTGGTGCCAGCGACAGCATAGAATCCCAATCCAAATCACAGATTCCGAATCAGAATCAGAACCAGAACCAGGATCGAGAGAATGGTAGGTAGAATGGCTGCTGGGCTGGTTGGATGCTTGACTGGGCTGCAGGGCTCATTGGGTACGAGTAAATAGACTCACTCGATCCGTGCCAAACAGGGGACAGGGGACAGGGGACAGTTGAGTTAAAACCCATGACAAAACAAGCGAAATCAGCTTAAGGTGTTTACTAAAGTTAGCCTTCAACTAAGTTACTTGCATACAAGTGGCATGCCACTTCCAATACCTTTTCATCTCTTTTCTGTGCGTTAAATGCAATTTAAAACAATTTGTCAAAGAAAAGGAAAAGCAAAGAGAACGAGAAACTCGCAACTCGCAGCTCGCAACTCGAAACCCGAAACCGAAAATGTGAAAATGAAAATAATAATGAAAAAATGAATTATGAACTTATAGTAGACGCGACAGAGGTCCCCAAAGGACCTCCACACCACTCCCTTACAGTTGTGGTACGTGAGTGGAAAGCGAAAATTGTGTGGCATAAAAATGCGATTGTGTGTATGTTAAGTTTGGCACGCGCCACGCCTACAATAAACCGCAAAACTCATAAGAGTGGGTTGCCAAGGCGATAGAGATAGATATAGAGATAGAGATAGAGCCATAGTGGCAGTTGCCCCGCTGCCCGCTAAAGCAGGCAACATATTTCACAGTTCGAGGCAGATGGCAGCAAAGAGAAGAGGACAAAACAGACCCCAGGGACGACAGTGTGCTGCTGCTCTGTGCCATGGTGTGGCCCGCAACTGTCAGCACACGCCTACACTCATAGCGTGCCTGTTGGCCACAGTACGCTCCCAGCTCCCAGTTCCCAGTTCCCAGCTCCCAGTTCCCGATTCCCCTTTCCTTTCAAATTGGGCGAGCATTTTGACTTATGAGCGCTCTGGGCGTAAGTTATACTTAACTACATGCCGCAAAAGTTTATTGCCATTTCATGTGCCATTAAACACAGCAGAGGAAAAGAGAAGGAATGTGTGTGGTTGTGTGTGTGTGTGTGTGAGCGAGGAAGATGACAAGAGGCGACACCGAAACGGCCTGCTAATCTGTTGATAAATAAACAAGATGCACATTTTGATGGCTTCATTCCACCACGTCCCGCAGAAAAAACTCCTCGAGTGAGGAGTGTAACAGTCGTTGATAAATGTCATGGCATTTCTACCTGTGCCAACAATGGCCACACTTTTTCACCAGCCTCCCTCTCACTCCCACTCCCACTCCCACTCCAACTCTTACTCCTCTGCTCATTCTCCTGCTTCCGCTCTTCAGTCATGCTGCTCACGTCGCTGGCACGCAAATGTGACCAGAGCTCTATGGTTGTAGCTTTGTTTTTTTGTTGCCGTCATTCATCACAGTCAGAGAGAGAGAGACAGATAGTGGGAGAGAATGAGAGAGTGGGGTAATATTTAAATAAAGAATTGTCACTTTGACACGTCTGGAGCGTGCCCAAATGGTTACCAATTTTCCACACACCACACTCCAACTCCATCCTCAACCTGGTGACTTTTTGATGGCTTATTTATTCATAGGACAATGCATTGATCTTCACTTAGCTGTTTCATCTTTCTAGAGAGGGCATCAAATTGCTTTAAGCCTTTGCATTTCGTCAAGGTTTACCAGATCCAATCAGCCATCAACCGTAGTGAAATAATTGTATTTAAATATTGAACAGAATATAGATTCAAGCCTCTTGGATAGAATGGTTCGCGTGTGGATCTTACGGGTGTCACTCCTGAGCGTATCTGTTGATGTGCTTTGTGGATTTGTGCTGCACATGCCGAGCTTTATCTGCATTCCTCCATATGTTGCCGCACAGGGACGATGTGTTCTGCCCACTTCAAGCCCATGTCCATGTCTAACTGGCGCCCCAGCATATACGACAAAATATACAACGCAGATACGCCAGACGACGGGTGCTTCAAGAGACCCTATCGTTACCACAAGCCCTCCACAATGGACAACCCACATATCGAATTCAAACACAATTGGCACTGCAATGGTACGTACATTTTCCATTTTATTCGATTGATTTAAATGCGATTTATGCCTGAATATAACCTTCACAGCCTGCGCAACCAACAACCTTGCAGCATATTTCCAAGCCAATTATATCTGGGACAACGCCCACAAATTTATCAGCCATTAATCTCCCTCAAACGAAGTTATCCCAACTAGGTATCCCTGACACAAGTGTCGCAAAAATACCGATAATACCATCCATTAGCCTGTCTAAAATAACGATACCACAACTAGCAATTACACCTATTAATGTGCCAGGCATTCCCAATACAAGCGATCAAAATATTCCATCAATTAGTACTCCAAAACAACTGATTCCCGATGCTGGTTTCACGAGTATTCCAACGACAGGTATTCCTAGTGTAAACCACCCAAATACACCATCAGTTAGTACACCAAAACAAAAGATTCCCGACCTTGGGACTCCATCTATTACTACACCACGGATACCTAATGTTTACCAACCAAATACACTATCAGTTACTACACACAAACAAACGATTACCGATACTGGCAGCCCAACTTCACCAACGCCAGGTATTCCTAAAGTAAACCCCCTACAAAAACCAAAAGTACTACCAATTAAACGACCTAAAGTAACAATTCCTCAGTTACTAGAGCCCAACATTACAAAGCCAGGTATTTCTGGTATAATCCATCCAAAAGTACCAAACATTTACCCAATTAGCACGCCAAAAATAACGATTCCCCACATTAATTGGCCAAGAATTAGGAATATAAATATGCCAAAAAACAACGAAAGTACCACCGATTAACGATCCCAAAAATGTACCATCAACGATTCCAGAAATAGTTGTTCCCAAAATATCCAAGCCAGTTATTCCAAAAGAAAACACTCCCAACATACCCAAACACACAGTAAACTGACATTCCAAAACTGCAGATGTTAATAATTTCAGGAAAAAAAAAGCTACCAGCAACAGAGTTAGCTATGAAAACGAATCAAGAATTTGCTCCTGAGGGATCTTTTAGATTTTTCAAAGAAAGTTAGTCACCAGATACTTGCTCCTATTTCATTGTCTAATCTTAAGGAAATTGTTTGCCCTTGTATTGTCCAGAGTAGCCTTCCATTGAAGCTCTCTGTTAAGCATATGTGAATCGATCAATAAACATAATATTTGTTGCTCCACTGTTAAATCTCGTGTGTCGGGGGGTTCTGATTTGATTTGGACATGCAAATTCATGTTTTAATTTTATGCAAATTATACGCTGATTATGCTGTCAGCAACGCCAGCGGTTCCACACTCATTTAGCTTGTATATTTTTGCATACTTTTATACTTGTATGCATGTTAGTGCCGATTGTTATGGCGGTTGTTGGCTACCGCTTAATCATTTAAAATGTTCAATTTCATATGGTAATTGCCAGGCAGCCTTTGCCGTGCAAATGTTTGCTCAATCGCATGTTGGACATTTTGTTGTGTGCAAATTAGTTTGCCTCCCTGTGGCCCTGCGGCCCTGCGGCACGAATCGTTTGTCTTTGATTTTGAATACGAATGACTCGCAATAGATGTTGCAGTTTGAATCCTCAAAAATATTCAGATACTGCCAATTTGAATATAAACTTCACTGAAAACACATTCAATAGAGCTAAAATTCATGAAGATTTATCCGATTTACATTCAGCAGCAGACCGAAATTCAATTAATTAAACAAACTTAAATGAAAAACCGCACACACACACAGCCATGTTGGCATCATTATCAGTGGCTGTGGCAGCAACTGCAGGCCCTGCCACATCCGACAAATGCAATGCGGGAACATGCTGCTGTTGCAACAGCAACAACTACAAAAAGGCAGTGGCATAGTCAAAATATCTAACATACAACAGCTGGAAGACAATGCGAAGGCGGCGGCAAACCCAAATCAACGGCAGCATCCGTGTGGGATGCGAGAATGTTTATGCACATTATGAACAAGCATCGGTTTTGCGCGACCCATACAGCTGTGGGGGGAAACCATATATATACACATATCAAATAAACATTTTGTGCATTGCAAATCTGTTTCCCTACTGCTGCCACTATTGCCGCTCTGCTGGTTGCCTGTGGCAGGCATGGCCCATCCCAGCCCAGGATGCGAATGCGAATGCGAATGCGACCCCATTTCAAATCCTTCCAAATTATGCACGAAAATTATGTGTGCGAAAGCGAAAATTTCCACAGACAAAATGCTGCTTTTCGCACGTTTGTCTGCGGACTCTCGTTGCCCGACTGCGAAGACTGGTTTTGTATGGCGAATATTGCGCATACGACATGTGTTTGGCATATTTAAATGGGGCACAAGCCCAGAGCGGCAGAGTGGTGCACTGCCATTAGCCCAATTTGGGCATCGCTTTAAGAGACAGAGAGAGAGAGACACTCAATTTCAATTGTTTGCCTTTCACCCAATCATTTGTCAAATGAGTTCTCAGAAAATGTCACGCAGTGCAATTTTCTTTTCGCAGTGCGAGCTGAGAGAAAAGCCCCACGAAATAAATGATGCCAGCGCTTGCATTGCTCCTGCAGGGAGTTTTAGTGTCATATAAGTAAATCCCAGTGGGAGATAGAAAAATGACTGAACGCCAAATGCGAACTGCGAAAGTTAAAGCCCTGCAGAGGATATAGACTCCAAGCTCGCTCACTCTCTCTCTCTCTCTCTCTCACTCTGGCATTATTACATTGTTACATGGGACAGCCATCAGGGGACGCAGGAGGAAGCCTGAAGAGGGACTACGAGAGGCAGATGCGTGTGTGTCCTGCAGCCAATAAGTTGCAAGCAGCCGCTGCCACTGCCACTGCCACTGCAGCACAAATATCCTTGTCACATGACATTTATGCACATTCGTGTGTGTGCTGTGTGTTCTTCCTTCTGCTTCACGTTGACTGCGACTACAACTTTAAGCTTTTAATAAAAATGTCAAGTGCATTGAAGTGCATAGGGGGCGAAAACGCCAAAGGAATACGCATCAGCGAGCAAAGCGAACAAAGGTCAGCTGTGACACCATTAAAGGCTTGTTTCGAAGAGCCTTTTCCGACCCTTTTGCTGTTTCCAATGCTGATACGAGTATACCAATATTATCAACAATGAACTGCCTTGTCCAAGTTTACGACAAGTTCCATCACCTGGAGGAAGTATCACGTCATCCACAGTGATTCCTGTAGCTTCGAATAGCAGTTGAGCATCGTGGACATTACAATAACGAGGCTGAGATTCCCTCCTTGAAGGGTATCTCAGTGCCAATAGCCTCCAAGTCGGGCAGCTCCCCGATCCGCAGCATATCGTATTTCTTGTACATGGTAACGTGGAGCATGCCTTCGGGTAGGTGGAAGATCTGCATGTCCCTTCTGCTTAGTAGTAGCCGCTGGTCAGGGCCCTGTTGGAGGAAGCGGTTATGTCGGAGTAATGGGAGAATCTAGAGAAAAGTCACAGACAAATGTACTTGACAGTTGAATTCACACCAGAAGTGGTACCTATTACTTAGCCACAGATCCGCAAGGAAGGTTTTTGAAAGCAAGAAATTTGCGCTTATATAATCCCAATTGAGATTGGACTGAGGATTTTTTCTGTTACAAAATCAAGCCTCAAGTCGAGTTCTGGCTCTGTCCTCTTTGGCATGTCCCGGCCTTTGTTTCACACGACTTGCTCGGGGGTTTTGCCACAAGTTTTGCCATGGCCCCAAAGTTTGTTCAGTTGGAAAAAGGTATGCAAACGTGTTATGCAGGTCTGACCCCCTGCCAGGTGACTGCGCTTCCTGGCTGACAATATTATTGAAAGCTCGACATTTAGATTGATTGCAGCTGCAGTTGCTCTCCAAATTCTCATTCGATAACAATACGTGCTGCAGCGTTCTCCCCGCATCAATCTATTCTTTTATTTGATTTTTTTCTGTTTTCTTTTTTCTATTTTCCTTAATTAAAAGTTTGACTTTGCAAAAGGCATGAAGAAAAACAGCTGGATCGCAAAATATACGAAGTATCTCGGTATGCAATTCACTTTTCTTTTAGGTTACTTTCTACCTCTGTTTTTGTTCCATCTTGGGTGGGTGCTTCCTCTCCAGGCAATCGTGCAAAACTATTGCAACTCGAAGGTTTCGCCCATGCAAAAGTTTCCCTTTTTTCTTGCTTTTCAGATATGTTTTTCCAGGGATGCCCATACTCGCTGGGGGAATTCTTCAATGCCACTTTCCCACAATGACATAATACTTACAATTAAAGCTTCTCTCAATAGTCTCAATCAATATACTTTGCTACTTTCATTTGAAAATCCTCTATTCTCTGGGTAATACTTGGGCAGCAGCTCGTCAATTCATAGAAGGGCTCACACAATGGGGCTTAGGGCTTATTGACAATTGCAAATTTCCCACACCCACACCCACTACCCACTTGCCACTCCCACTCCCACTTCCACCTCCCACTCAATGTGCATGGCATAAAGCTGGCATCCTGCATCACTCCATGTCTACTGCTCTTCCGAGTCGAACTGTAAATTATGCATACAAATTAGAAACTACCGTTCGCTGTCGAGGGGCATGACGTAAACATACTCGTAGAAATGTTGAATAATAACATTAATGAAAACAATGCACAAGCAGCGACAGGCAGGGGAAGTTGTACAGAGAGTGGGCAAGATGAAGTGGGAGACAAGGGACAAACAGCTGCCGGATGCAAAGGCAAGCAGAAAATTAAACAGAACAAAGCAGAATGAACAGAGAGAGGCAAAAGCATGATGGCAGATGGCGACAAGATAAACACCCACACACACACACACACATACTCCAGTCCGCACAGTCACTCGCATATGTACGTTTACATGCACGGCAGCAGCGGCAGCAGCTTTGAAAACAATCACAGTGAGCGACAAAAGAAAACAACAACAGTAGTAGCAACAATCCCTATCAATTCGATGCTTAGCAACGTCGCATTAAAGAAAAATAGAGAGCGTACAGAGAAAAAGAGACCTTTGGGAAACTTGGATACACTGCAACAACGAAAGGTCCTGGGATAGATTTATGTTAAATATCTTCCTTCCTGCCGAACCTTTCAACGCCACAAACTCATCATATGATCCATTATACCTCTCTTTAAAGGGCATAAATATAAAAATAAAGCTTACAAAAATGAAGACTAAATCTCGTCAGCCTTCACATCAGATGTTACATCTGTCTGTTAAGTAAGCAACAAAAGATGTAAATACTGTTGGAAAAAGTACCAGAACAAATGAAACATTTTTGCAGCCTCGCAAGTTGAAAGAGAAAAGGAAACACCAGACACACAAGAGCAGTTTGTCCGGAATGTGTTTGTGTGTGTGTGTGTGTGTGCTGGCCGAAAGGGATCTGTAACCATGTGTGCGTCCAGTGATTATTTTACCATGTTAACTAATTCTATCTCTTATGCTTGCCACAAAAGATACACATTCTGTAAACTGTAAACCTTTCTAAGAGATGCACTCGGAGGCAAGGGATAGAGACAATATGCGAAAATATTTAAATGGTCAGAGCCACAGACCCTGCCGAAAGGCTTTTCGTTCTTTTAAAGCATTTGCGAATTCTTAAAATATGAAATTTAATATTACAACGACATTGAAACCGCACAAAACTCTTTCATCATTCGCCTCTTAAGTGTTTGAAAGCTTCTCTGGATTCTTCCCATCAGTCATTCCATTCACTCCTCTAGAGCAACTCTTTCATTTTGCAGCTCTGCGGTTTGGTGAGCCGCATTTTTGACTCACTTCCCCCCTCTGGCCAGCAGTTAGTTAGTACTTCCCCCTCCATTTTGTATCCAATCAAAGTCACCTTTGCGGCCGGGTTAGGCAGGCAAAAGCCGCCACTTCACTTATTCATTGGCAACCGCAAATCTTTTATTTGACTTTTGGCAACTCCACCTCCAACTCCAACTCCAACATGACTTTTACTTTGGGACACACTTTTTACCACCAAAAACCACCATGCAGAGAAAGGGGTTTTCATGCAGAAGGGATGCGATGGAAATGGTTTCTGGGTGAGTTGGCATTTTGGTTTGGCAAAGTTTTTTAATTAATTAGGGGAAAAGTCTAAGTCGAAAGTTGCGGCAATTAAATGCGAGTTAAAGTCACCAAAGAAAATTGTCAAAATAAAGAAAATTTCATTGCAAAAGATGGAGAACAAAACAGACGCAGAGACAGAGAGAAAAATATTTAATAATAAATGACGCAGTCACGTTTTTTCTGCCGGCGGCTCGCAGGAGCACATGACGGCCGCGGAGGCTCACACATGTCTCGACAAAAGTATGCACACATGTGTATTGTATGTGAGAGATGTGGGGATACACTCGTAGATGTTTAGATGGGGTATGCTTACACTCTGCTTACACAAATATGCGCCTAATAATGCCTCACAGATGGGCATGGGGAGGGAGATCATCTGCCCCAGTGTGCCCCAGCAAAGGCTTAAGATATTTGCACGTAAAATGTTTGGCGGAAAATCTCAACGGAGAGAGAAAGGGAGAGACGGACAGCACTCACACAAACACATGTACATGGCGCTTGTCAGAACGCAGCTGTTGCGTTGCGTCCATTGTTCCACACGGCGTATTCGTAATGCCTTCGGAAAGTGCCATAAGCATGTGCCTTTAATGACATCATTTTGCCTTTTTGGCGAAACGAAAATGCCTGCAAAGTGTCAAGAGTTGATGCTTTTATTGCCATCTTATTGCATTTAAGGACATATTAAAATCCAAATTACTTTAAAAGGAAAAGCAGGTGCTAAAAAATATGGACAGAATATATATGGATAAATATGTAAGAGGATAAGTAAACAAGTTTCGTTTTGGCCTACTAAATAATCAGTACAAAATTAATTAGCATGATTATGCCTGGCAACGGCAAAGGCAACGGAAACCCACTCAGACCCAGTCCTAATTTATTAATTAGTGATTCGTTAGTGTTACGCACTTTGGTTTTCCCAAGAAGAAATATTCTCACACACAACAACAGCAGAAACAACAAAAAAAGGCAACAAAGTGTCGCAGGTAAAACAGAAAGAGAAACAGAAACACATGCCACGGTATGCAAACATGGGAGATTCCCAGGTGGAGCAGCATTTACCTGGGGGCTTAATTAAAATAAATAGACACATGCTCCGCCTCCAGCTCCAGCTCCACCTCCGCCTCCGCCTCCTCCTCCGCTGGCGTCCTGGCACATTCCGCATCCTTGATGTGGTGGTGCTGGTGCCGCCGCTTCGTTATTATGCAGCGAGCGTGTTTGGCATTAACCAATATATGTAAGTAGTCGGCTCTGCCAATTTCCATAAGTCAACAGGGAGGGCCCGGCCGGCCACAAGCGGAGCGGAGCGGGAAACCGAAACGAAGTCAGCAATTAAAAGCGTTGTTCATCATGCGGACACAGCGGACACTGCGGACACTGCGGACACAATTTTGCGGTTAGCTTGCGTTTACCACTGGCTAAATATATCCTCCCTCCTTACCGAGATCCTCTCTCTTTTCTTTACTGGCGGATTACCCGTATTCAAATCAGTTGCAACGCCCAATTAATGTAAGCGGACACAATGTTGCATACTAATGAGACAGAACGCCGAGACGACTTCCAAATGAACATGGAAATAAAGATGTGCAGAACGATGTTTGATACATTCTCCTAGGCTGCTGCTGCCTGCTTTGAGCTTGGGGTTTTTGATTTTATAATTAAGAATGAAAGGAGTGGGAATGCAAATTGAACACGCAAACAATTAAGTTGCAGAACTTTAGCCATAGTTTGAAAGGGTAAGTGGGTTTAAGGGTTTACAACTTGTTTAATTTTGTATTTTTTATACAAATGTAATCAGGAAGTCTTGCTGCCTTCGTTCAATGTTAATCCCATTTGCCTGCAAATGTACTTGTGCTTTCTGCAAATGCCCTGAAAGCATAGTTAAAGAACATTTTTACGACCATCACACTGTATTTAGCGCCCTAATATCCAATTACAAAGCTCGTTATGTAATTAAAGTAGAATAGTTTAAGAGGCCGCAGCAGTAGTCCAATTTATGTCTCCCTCAGAAGTTATGTTCTGCTCACAAGTTTTTTTTTTGTTGGCTGACAAATGATAATGTAATGTCATCATATATTACGCATACGCCAAGGGTCTCGTGTCTCTCCTTCTCGCAGCTCAATTACAAAAACTTATAACTTTAAGTTTGCCGAATAAAGGAAAAAAGAAATAAAGCAAAGTGGAGCAATGACAGCAGAACAGAGTCAGAGTCAGAGTCCGTCCCCGTCCCGCCCCGCCCCGCACTCGTTGCTAATGAAACTTGAAGATGGCGCCGCCGGATGAGAGAGAAAAGAAGCCAGAGAAAGGAGCAGGGATATGTGTATGAAGTGCAAATGAAAGTTTTTCCGAAACAAGCAAAGATTATGCCATGTTAAGGAACAGCCAAAGTGCTTGGATGTAGATACGGGAAGGAAGCACAGAAAGGCGAGGGGCGAGGGACAAACAAAAGATTAGTGTCTCTGGGGTTGCAATCGCTTTCTACTCTGCCCGTCCCACATTTGTCGAAATTAAACAATGTAAAGTTTTGGTTTGCGCCACCAAGCCCGGACATACAGAAACTTTCCCTAAACTATCCTCGAGCCCTGCTTCTGTCAGCACCAAATATGTAACTCAATTAGTTTTTCCGCCCCTCTCCCCGGACTGCCCGAAAATCACCCTCTCTTACTTGCCCGTGTACACACGCACTAACCAAATCCTCTGCCACAAAGTTTATGTGTAATACAATGTGGTTGTTGCTGCAACCAAGTTGTCCATTCATTCAGGCATCCATCCGAGCATCCAGCCCCACTCGATGCCAGTCGCCAATCGAGTTCTCTTGAGCGTTTCAATTATGTGATTCGAGTGGTTCCGAGAGAGCTGCGGTTCAAACGGTTGGAGCCAGTGGAGAGCCCTTCAGGAGTCGCCACCACAGTCACATATAAATTTCAAGTAATTGCTTTCGCCCTTCAACAAAAGTCGAGTCAAAGTTGTTGCAAGTAATTGCCGTCTAATTGCTTATTGAAATTTTTTCTCCCTCTTTTCTCTGTTGGCTGTGGTTCCGCTGGGATCATCTGAAAGATATGAAAAAGGAGACGGAGAGAACTAAGAGTGATTGGCGCTGGTTCAAGTGAAATCAAACTGGTTCATCAGCGAAAGAGATTGAAAGTAGAGAAATTAAAAAGCAAGTTATGATGGGGGTAAAAGCTTTACGGCTAGAGATTCGATGTCTTAATACAAAGTTTGTGCGCTTTTGGCTCTAAATTTGTTGTAGCTTATACAAAAATATAAATTTTGAGGTGTTCATTCCAGTTTTTGTAGTTGAAACTCAAGCGGGCTCAATCTTTTCCCACATTCAACACAAATGCTATCCATAGACACTGACTCATGTGCCCATCGATCTCTGCTGGTAGCAGCTCTAACCCCTAAAAGGATAAAGGAAATCGAAAGCTCTTCGCTTTATTGAATCCATTTGTGTTGTTACTTTCAATTGATTGATTTTATTTGGCTTTGACTTTGGTCATGCCTTAAAGTAGCCAAACAACAAGTTAAAGTCCAGGCTAAGCGAAAGATTGATGGACACATTAAGAGGGGCTGGGGCTGGGGCTTTGGCGCCAGAAAGCCTTCGCCAGTGAAGCGGAAATCACACAAAGATTTGCCCATATAAATGTCTACTTTGGCTTTGGCCTGATCCATTGCCTGATTTCCTTATTTGTTATGCCTGCTGCAGTGGGGGTGCCACTCGTACTGTGGGTTCCGGGCTGTTGTGGCGACCGCATTAACCGGAAGCGCCTGGCAGGCGCAAAACTTATGCAAACTAAGGCGGAACAAAAACTTGGCCAAAGAAAGAGAAGCGAATGAGAAGCAATCTGCCCGGCTGGACCAAGACGATGTCTGATGGCCGCTGTCCGATGTCCGAGGTTTTCATGCTAGCGGCCACGACACAGCAAAAAAATAAAATAAAAATGAAGCAAAGATTCCAGTGCAGTGGGTGGCAGGCGTTGAAAATGTCCAAAAGCCTTTGGTGACAAGTCCCCCACTCGGATGGATGGAAGCTTGGCTGGTCGGTCGCCTTATTGTACAAAGTGTTGACTTTATATCCTTCATTTAGTGGACATAAAAAGGATATTATTAAAAGCTTAGAAAAGTAGCCATTTCCTTCGCTCTTCCTCTGCTCCACTTCTCTCCCTTGGATGCCTTGTCATTGGATTGCACAAAATACATAAAATATTAGATGACTTGAAAGGGAATACAATACAAACTGATTTGGTGGCTTCTATCCACTGACCAAAAAGGAGACAATGAGAGTGCCTCCTCCTCTCCCAACATTCCCTCTTCCCTGACCAGCCTCAGGCGCTTGTTTTTTCGGCTGCTTTTTGGCTGCGGCTCATTTGTCTTTTATGACGTTGGCCATCGCCATTCTCCGGAAGAGAGCGGGGCAAAAAAGTGCTTGCCAAGAGAGAAAAAATCGTTGCTAAAAGGTTCATTATAATTATAAATGAGTTTAGCGCCCATAATACTTTGTATTCCCTTTGTCAATGGCTGTCCCAGCCCTATGGGAATCTCTCTGTCAAATTGACTGCCACATTTTAATGAGTCAGTAAAAATTGTTGGCCCAGTTATGAGAGGACAAACGGTAGGGGGTGAAATGGCCAGAAATTGACAAAGAAATGTTAATTTTGTGTATTCAGATTGCTTTCTTTTTGACTTCGAATTGGGTTTTGTTCGTACTTTTATACGCTTTCTAATGTTATATGGGGCTAATGATAGCTAAGGACAATGACACATTTTTATGATGGTTTATCTGGGGCATAGACTTTTTCGGGTTAGAAGTCTTCGGAAATACTTTTTGCAGTCAGAAAGCAAGGCTAATAAAATCTCAATTTCGGACATTTTACAGACAACAGCTTTAAAACTCTTCAGATCCTGATGCTTTCCCAATAATGCTGATACATAATTGGAATATAAAGTGTACCTCCTGGTTATTCAAATACGTAACCAAACCTGCATTTAAGTTCATTTTCATTACGTTCAAAACTTCCAGTTGGTCCATACGATCACATGTGCCACAAAAGGAAGGAAGGAAGTCGCTTCTGCTTCTGTTTCTGTGTCTGTGTCTGTGTCTGTGTCTGTGCATCTGTGTGTGTGCAATATCCTTTTCAAGTGCCGTTCTGGTGGACGGGGGTAGTCCCTTTATTTGGGGCTGCAGCAATGCGTGTATAATTGCTCAGACAATGAGCAATTGTTTTTCATTTTCCATTTTCCATTTGCCATTTTTCCACCCCTCCCCCCCACCGTTGTTTGCTTGTTGATTGCTGCGGCTCCCTGTTTGGAGCTTGTTCCCCCCATTTGAGCGCTTCGCTCCCTTTTTTTTTTTTCTTTTTTTTTTGTGAATTTTTCACATTGTTTGCATACATTTTGCAGTCAGTGTTCGAGCTGGTGTCCGTGTATTTGTTATGCAAAGAGGCCTCAAAGCGGTGTTTTTTTCGATATGAGATGGAGATGGGTTTCCACTTCCAGCCCGAAAAGTATATATTGTAGCCACGAGTTTGCCATTTTCCAAGCAAATTAGTTTACAAAGGACTGTCGTTCGGTGCTACCCATCTGATGTCCATGCCCCCCGTCAGTCCTTTCCCCCCTCTGTTGTCCTTTCAAACGAAATTGAAAATGCATTTTAAAGCAGACGCTGACGAATAGCCGCTGGCTAGAAATTATTTCATATACGATATTGCAAGTTTATTTACACGCCTATTGTTTGGCCAGACATTCAGGGAATGAGGCAGGGCTCTGCATGGGTTATTCGCGAAGCGGTAGAGCATGGGTCTGTCCATAATTAAGTGCCAAAATTGGCCACACTTTGGGGCTGCGTGGCAGGGTGTGTGTGGGGATTGTGTGACCTCGACGTGAGAGGCGGTTGTCTGACACGCTGCCCACAGATGCTCGCAATTAGTTGGCCATTAAAACAGTCCGCCAGATAAACTACAGAAGGATACGACATCGGGGGTATATCTCAAATTAGTTGCACTTATCCTGCAGTCTTCTCGCGTCAACTCCTCTCGTCGCCCACGTCGCGTTCCAATCAAGCTTCGTTTTATGACTCAATAGGCCCTCAATGACCCCCGCCCATTCCGCCCCGGGAACAAAACACAGCCACAACGGTAGTCGCATGGAGTAGTAGCCTGCAGAAGACAATCTTGCCACACAATCCACATCTCTCCACTAATTTCAACGCCATAAAAGTTCAGTTTGTCGGCCATAAATGTCAAAGGCAGAAGAAGGCAGGAGGGCGATGGCCAGGAACTGAAGTCTCGCGTGTTTCATTAGTTGCGAATTATGACGATCTGGCTGCCATGTCGCGACCCCCACCACCACCACTCCTGCTGTCTGGGCGATGTGACAAATTTGGTTTTATTTTCGTACTGCCACCACAGACACACAGACACTGTGCTGGGGAAATGCAATGCAAAACTCATTTGTACAAATGCAGATGCAGTAGAAAGACGAGAGAACGGAGTATTTTATTGCAAAATGGTCATGTGGCAACTTTAATTATGTTTTGCGTTTTGTATTCAACTGAAAATTAATTCTTTTCCGTGTTTTCGAGAAGCGGCATACACTGAAAACATTTGGAGAAAGAGAGTGGAGTGAAGATTATGCACATGCAAATATTAAATTTCTTGGAATCAGACTCTGAAAGTTGTATAAAAATAATATTCACTAATGGAAGTTAGTAAACCTATTCCCAAATTAAATTTCCCATTGAATTTGCAGTGCTGCCAACAAAGACATTTGCTGACAGACCAAAGAGACCAAAGAAGTGACTTCTCTTCATTGCCATCACCATCATGAACATCAGCAAGGCCCTCGTCTTCGTCTTCGTCTTCGTCTTGGTCTTCGTCTTGTTTCTGCTCCCCCATCACAATCACACATCTCAGGGGCGTATCAAATGTGACAGCTTGGAAAGAAGTCAGAGCTATAGACATGGACACAGACATACTTTGTGCACTGTTCCTAGCCGTATGCAGGGGGCGGGCGTTCACAGACAATCAGAATTCAAATGGAATAACGTACGACGAGGTATGCTCGCTCGGATGATGACGAGACAGTTGAACATTTTTCCCGTTCAAGTTGCATTTACTCCCAGTCCGGGAGTCCGACTCCTGCCACCTCCCCACTAGAGGCTTTCCCACTTGCTGTCTCCTTCACATTGCCTTTGTGTATTTTGAGTTGCTTAAAACGACGACAACTATATCCACACATGCCACATGCCACATGCCACATGACGAAGTGATGTCTGCTGAGGCAGAGACTTGCTTCTACGGACTACGGATAAATGCTGATGTTTCTTTGTTAATTTCCATGCTGATGCCTAAATGTTTTGTGAGTGTGACAAATGTTGGGCTTGTACAATTGTCTGTGCCTTCTACCCCAGCCCCCTGCTAAAGGTGTTGCACAATAAAGTTTGTCTTCGAGTTACACACAACAAATTGCGTCTAAAATTCATTTGTTCGGGGGCAAAAGCCTTTTGACAAAGAAAGCCAAAGGCAGCTGCAGGCTTCTTGGAGCTACAGGAATTTCAATAAATTATCTTATGGAAAAATACTGCCTGCCGCTGGTCTGCGAGTATCAGTATCCACTTACTGATATTGCCTCTTGCCTTAAGCACATTTGCTTCTATTTAAAGATTGTCTGAGCTCCTCTCCGAGCACCGAATTCCCCCCATTTCAAGTGTCATTCAAGTCACAGCACAGCACAGCACGCCCTCCACTTAATTACAAAACAACGTGGGTGGGTGGATTTCCCGGGGAAAATCGGAATATCCGCGCTGCTTCAGTATGGCAGCGGGGTCACATCTTTTTTCGATTAAAAAGTTTCGAGAGTCGCAAGGCAATTGTCAGTTACATCCACTTAACCTGCTGCCTGCTGGCTCTGCCTGCTGTCTTTGGCAAACGAACGCAAAATTTTACGACAGATTAACGAACGATTAACGGTGTAACGTGGCACTTGCCACCCGGCACGTGCTCAGCTTTGGGAAAAGCATTCTCCCTCCTTCCACCGAGTCCCCGGGGTGTAGGCGACGTTTGCTAGGAATTTATATTTCACAGGTGATTTGTCGCATAAAATTCGAATAATTCATAAGAGCGGCAAAAATAACAAGTAGGGGAAGGCACCACCACCGCTGGTGACAGTGCTCTCTCCCCTCCCCATTTCTGCACAACCACAGTGCCAGAACGCCAAAAAGTATGCAACGAAATGCCGCAAAGTTGGCGTCGACGGCAGCGCGTCGTATGCGTGTTAAAAACTTTTTGTCAACCAAGCCGAGCGCTTCCCGCTGAGAGGGAGGGTGCGGTAAGGATAAGAGAGAGTTTGTCATTTCATTTGTTTGACTCTCTCTTTCTGCCCCTTCCTGTTTCCCCTGGCTTCCGCGTGCCCCTTTTCAACATTTTGGTCACATTCTACCCGCATTTTTTTTTTGAGGTTCCTGCTGTTGATTTTTATATTTTTCATTTTGCTGGTAGAATGTTGTTTTTTGTCGCGTATCTTTTAGCAATGCGAAAATTGTATCTTAAGCGGGCGTAACTTGTATACGAATGGATTTGTATCTGCCATCCGTTTTAGCGGTTGTCGTTTGATGGCTTTTTTTGTGCGGGTTTTGGAGAGGGTTAAGGTTAGATCGATTACTATCTCCCCTACCCCTATAAAAGGAATTCAATGAAAAGTACATGGTGACACTTATTTTTCTTTAATTATTTGCTTACCTTTAAATTATTTTGGGCATGTTAAGCAGTGCCATAAACTTGCCTTGGGTGGCACCTGCACCGTTTCGTATTTGCCATTTTAATATGTATCTCAATTTCCATTTTTCGCCTGTATGTTCTTTCTTCTCGTGGTGTTTTTTTGTTGATTTTCCGTTGCTTGCTGCACTCATATGGCAGCTGTGTGTTCCTGGTCGCTTTGCCTTTTCCCGCCTGCAGCTACAATGAAGGTGTCATTGAGAGCAGGTGAGGCATTCACACTTTTCGGGTCGCATAACTACTACGCCACTCTCTGAAAAAAACTGAGAGAATGAGCCTAGTTTTGCAATGCAACAAAATTTACAGCTTGTAAAACCTTAAGGGTCCATCGACACCTCTACCAAATATACCTTGCGCTGCTGCCCTACCTGCCCTGCCTCTGCTGACAGCACTGGGCGCACTCGCGCCCGCACTCTTACTCTCTTCTTCAATTGTCTTGCGCTCCTCTTTCTGGTATTTCTGCGGACTGCGCTGTCGCTGCCTGTGCTGACTGCGCTGTCGCTGCCTGTGTGGACTGCTCTGCGCTGTCGTTTCATTTGCATTCTTATCGCCTTCTCTCTGCCGCGTTTAAATGTCGCCAGCATGAAACTTTTTCCTTTACCCCTATGTACCTTCCCCGCCCTCTCCAACTCTAAAGCTCTGCCAATTTTTTGTTGTTGTTGATTTTAGAATGTTTCTTCTCATGTTTATCTTGTGTGACATGTGCGTATCACTGCTCTCTCTCTCTCTCTCTCTCACTCTTTATTTTTGGCCTCCACTTATTTTTTCCGTTTCTCTAGCTGTTGATTTTTGATATATGTTTGGGTCCCTGCGGTGTTGTTTGCCTTGGCGGGGGAGGAGTGGGTAGGTGGTTGGGCTAGGGAACTGTGAAAGGTGACTGCGTATGCGACTCCACTTCTGTCGTGGTTGCAGCATTTAAAATTTCTGTGTATTTTCGTATACCGTTTTGGAAGAGGCTAAGGGTATATTAGATATCGGATTACTGCAACGTCTCCCTCTGCGGGGAATACTCGGGATACGCTCGAAAATCCATTGCTTCTAGGTATTGAAATGTCGACTCTAGATCCTTGAACTTCTTTGGGATAAGTCTACGTGCATATGAATGTATGTGTGTGGGTGGGTGTGTGAGTGGCTGAGTGGCTGAGTGGGTGGTCTGAAATATGTCAAGCGAGTCGGATATCTTGGGTGCTGCTGTGTAATCAAGAGTCAAGTCAAGGCAGGAAACATGCCCCACGGCAGGGCGGAATCAGAGGCGGAAAGTCTCACCCTCATTCTTCTGATAAAGGATTTGATAAGGCAATGTCAGAATGACACACGAATTAGATGCTAATGATGGCCACAGCCGAGGATTACCCGACTGATGAAGAGTCATTTGTGGAATTTAAAGTTTACACAGCTACGAATATTGCTTTCACTTCTTCTTGCTGGAAATTGCGCACATCAAAGTGGGGGTTTTCCCCAGAGCTGTTTACAAAATGTTGCTGCAATGAAAATCCTGCCCGAACCGAAAGTCAATTCATTTCCAGCAAATTGTTATTTCAATTGTCAGCACTTTCCCCCTCTCGGACATCGCCTGTGTGTGCCCCACTTGCAACATACCCATGCCAGTACCATATGCAGTTAATTTTGTGCTTGTGACTGCAAATAATTTTAAAAGCACATTTCCAATGAAAGAAGCGAACTGAAAATCAAATGAAGCGAAACGAAACGAAACGGAAAACAATTTTCTGCAATTTCACTAAAACGACACACCAATTGTACATAGTGTACGGTGAAGGATAACGCAGTTTGGGGGGAGAGGGAGGTGGACACAGTGACACACATGTGTGTGTGTGTGGGCAGCTCCTGGACAACAAGCGAGTATCGATGGAAGCTCGGACTCTTGGGGCTCCCTGCACTTTTAGCCACAATTGACGACAAATGAAATTGTTGTTGGCCAAAGTGCAGCGTTTAAAGAGCACACACACAACACACGCACACCCACACCTACTCCTTCTCCAGTCAGGATAATCCTGCTCACACACACAGATACATATGCTCAACATTCATGTAGGTTCATATTGGAACCTGCATTTTGGCCCTGCTTTGTCCTTCGCCCTTGGTCGAAATTCTCTTTCATATTCAGTTATGTGACACCTTTTAAAGTAATTCCTAAATGTGTGTAAATATGGTTTAGGTTTAGTTCCACTGAGAGGCGCAATTTCAAGTTTTTTGCATAATAAAACATTAGTTCAAGTGGAAATTGAAGAAGGTTAAAGAGATGGAAAATAACAATAACATTGATGGCCAGAGAAACGGAAAGATTGAGGTAAACATTACCAACCTCTGAGGCACCAAGCACTTCACTGCAAAACCCACAGTTTATTCCCCCCTCATTGCGGAAAATTGAGCAGCAGGTTTAAGCTTGTTATTATTTCCGTAATGAAAAACAGACCGATACAATAAGAGAGAGAAATGGTAATAGTCACACAGCGAGAGAGAGCGAGAGAGTTGGACAGTTTGTTGACTCACTTTTGTGTGTGTTCAGGAGAGGCGCAACGAGGCAAACATTTGCTTTAATTATTATTAAATGAAAATTGCATAAATAAATATGTTAAACTCATTTTAATTTTTAATTACAATTAATTGGAGGGAGGTCAAAATGATTTCCAATCAAATAAAAGAGGTAGAAGCGGGGGCGAGAAGGAGAGAGTGTTTGTGGAGACACAATATACACATATAGGACACCCTGACATATCCTATGCACACTGAACTCATTGATTAAATTGGAGTTTCCCTTGGAAAATCTTCTTATCAAAATGGTGATTATTCGTAGCAATGCCCAAAAGCTGATGGATGGTGCATGTGAAGCAATCAAATGGTCGGTAATGTCATCCACACCCGCCACTGATACACATGCAGCAGGAGCAGGAGCAGGAGCACACCAGCTCACACATGACAGCAAACGAGGAGAAGGACGAAGGACGAAGGACGAAGCACGATGATGATGATGATGATGAGTCACTTTGGTCACGAAGCTATTTTTACGCTTGATTACACGATAAATGAAAATCAAACGTTTGATTGCTTAATGCCACGGACTAAGGGTCATCTGCAACACCCAAAAGCCACCCAAAAGTCACCACCCACACCAAAAGTGCTGCAATTTTGCGAAAGTATAAGACCCCAGAGAGATAGTGGGACAGCGAGTCGGTTGGGGGTCGCTTGGCTGTGGCAACATTTCAATTATTTATACGCTCGTTTGTCTCCTCTTTTTCCACCAAGGGGGAGGACATGTTTGTGTGTGTGTGTGTGTGTGTGTGTTGTGTGTATGCACGTGTCTGATAAGCGAATGGACGAAGCGTCCAACACTTGACTGCCTTTTCTCTCACTTCCATTTCCATTTCCACATCCACTTGCACTCCCACTTCCACTTCCACTTCCAAGTCCAGTTATCATTTATTTCCTTTGGACTTTGACTGATTTTCTGATAGTTGAGTGCGTTCTCTCACTGGCCACAGTGAGGGCAAAAAGTTATTGCCCAGTTTCAGCCCAACACCTCTTTGAGGGAGCGTTGAGCTTGTCGGGTGCTTTGCCACTTTGATTGATTTGTTAATCTCAAAACGAAATACAAATTAAAAGCTTTTTGTTTTGCCAGCAACACCCAACACCCAGAAGCATCCCAATGCCATTTCTGTGCCCCGCCACTAAACCGCTTATGTTAATTAAATTTTTGGGGTTATTCAATGTACAAGGCTAAGAGCTTCCTTCTGCCGCAATCAATCAATCTTAGGGAGCGTCTTGCAAGTCCTATCTTTGGGTTTGCTTTTGCAACTAAGTTCTCCATGGAAGTCTATTTACATTTTTGACTCATTTCGCTTTGTGGGTTAAGTGGAGCAGGAAAAGGGGTTAAGTCTTGGCAGGAGATGTAAAATCCTACTTATTGATGAGTTGGGTTTGTGTTTCAATAGAAGCGGAGCAATCAATAACCAATTGCTACAGAGATAATTTAAAATGTACCCGTAGAAGAGAAGTGGTGTACTCTTCATAGATTCATAGCCTCTTACTCTTTACATTTAGTTCCACTTCCACACCCTTGCAACGCCCCGAGGCGACACTGATAGCTTAACTCGGACGCACACTTGACGATTGACACTTGATGAATGGTTCGCTGACTCGAGAATGTCTCAATGTCTTGAGCTCTGCGACATATTCACACTCGACTGAGTTTCAAGTTCAAGCGAAAGGAAAGGCCTTAGAAATGTGCACTTTTAATTTCCGATAGAGATATAGATTAAGGTATAGATGTACAAACTCCCTTTGGTTAATGTTAATATTTGGCACAATTTGTTTTGGTTTGCAGTCCATCATCGAATTCCCCCTCCCTGTTTTAGGGTCTCGCCAGCTGGCAGTTCTGAACTCTCGCATAGTTATCCGCGTAAATCAGATCGCAGATGGCAGCATTGTTGTCGAAGCTCATCTCCGATACCTTGAACTCTGGATTGATGGCTATTTTAAGGATGTACGAGCCAGGACTGAGGTCCGTAACATCCACCCATTGGCAGTCCAGATTGTACAGGTAAACATCAGAGCAGTTGATGGAGATGCCTACGGAAAGAGGTTGTGGAAAATCAACCTTGGAGTGGCTAACCAATGGTTCCCCCTCTCACCCTGATCGCCATAGTTGGCGCAATTGTACTTCTTAGAGACTCCTGGCAGACAGGTGCTATCCTCCAGACAGAAGGAGGCCTTGTGGCCCTGCGCCACCTTCCGACCGCTCAAATCGAAGATGTCAAAGGTGGCAAACACTTCCATGCTGTGAAAGTGCCTGAAAAGGGAGGAGGGGAAAGCGAGTAGTACCACGTCTTGCCGTGCCACGCGGAAGGCGACTGAGTTATCTACTCACATGTGGCACATGTGCCACTCCCACTGGCTCTTCTCCTTGAAGGGGCGAAAGTCCGCATTGCCCGCATTGATGGCAGCCGCCGTGAACTTCAGGAGTCTCCGTGTGCGATAGCGCCAGTGGGGATCATCGCGCTGTATCTGATAGGCTTCGCTGGCGACGCAATTCTCCTCCATGGCGCACTGCATCAGCAGCATGGGACGATCCTCCAGATGCGCCGTCTGCTCAATCTCCAGGTAGTCAATCACCAGATCGGGCGAGGAGTAGTCACAGATCATAGCTGCCACATGTTGCCTGCTGCCGTGGCAGCTTACGATCCCACGAATCGGATCGTGGTGCAAGCAGTCGGCCAGCTCCGTCTCGTTGCCGTAGCACTCGCTGCCACTGAGGACGGGCCGGGAGACGTTGAAGCCACCGAAATAGTCGGTCTGGAAGGCCTCCCGTGCATAGCCGAGCCCCAGCTGGCGGCACACGACATTTGCCTCGAGCAGGGACCAGCCATCGGCGCAGATGCTGCCCCAGCGTCCTCCATCTAGTCGCACCTCCACGCGGCCTTCGTTCCGCTCCCTACCGCCTCGCAGCTGAACGTACAGGCGGGAGCGGGTGTGTATGGGGAACTTGGGTATGTCCTCATCCCTGAGCAGGGGCTCTGGTATCGGTGCATCTGCCGGGGGACTGCACACCACTCCCGCTGCCTCGCCCGGCTCGCAGTCATTCTCGCCCCATCCCTCAAAGTGGCACTCGACCAGCTCCTGCTCGTGGCCCTCACAGAACAGATTGTCCATCCAGAAGCGACGACGGGCTGCGCCGAAGTAGCCGCTGTGCGTGTACCGCCTCATGCCGGGAAAGCCCAGTTGCCGGCACACGATATGTCCCTCGGTGGCATCCCACTCATCGTCACAGATGGCGCCCCACTTTCCATTGTGCAGCACCTCAATGTTGCCTAAAAGAGTAGCGTCTATCAGTAGCGCTCTCTCTCTCTCTCTCTCTCTCACCTTCGTATTCGCTGTCGCCGCCGACCAGTCGGATGGCGCCCTCCTCCTTGTTGAGTGCTTTGATGTACTTGTGGACCAGCCGCTGCCGCTCCAGGCGTGCATCCTCCAAGGAGCGATGCTGCACTATTCCCGCCGCCAGGTGACACCAAAGGACAGTCACACACAAGAGTCTGGGAACCATGATGAAGCTGAGCTGAAGCCAAGATGCGATCCTTGCGCACATTCAACCGCCTCAACGTTCGCTCGAGAACTGAACGCGGCTCGAACGTTTGAATGGCAACAACAGAATCATTTAACTATGAACTTGCCAGCGCCATGCCATAGATGCAAAGATACACAGATAGATAGACAAATAGGCAGGTAGGTAGGGAGCGTAGCTAGAGATACGGTTCAGAAGCTCGCTCATCTGACGTCAGCGACAGCAGCAGCCACAGAGACGAGGGCGCAGATCGAGACGCGATCCAAATCCGCAGCTGAATCTGAATCTGAATCGGAATCTGAATCGGAATCTACTTTCCGCACGTAGCACATATGCATGTCACTTAATGACTGTAACAGACAACATTTGGAGGCAACTCTGACATTGATGCCACTCTTTGGGGAAGCAAATGAGAACGCACTGTGGGAAATGCATGGGAACTCAAGAAAAATACGTAAGGCAATATATATTTTGGCAAGCAGATTCTAGTTGGATTTCTCTCTGTGTATTTTTACCGAAGACCTTGCTCCATAAACAAATACGAAGAGGAAGTACAAGCGCATGTCTCATAAAACAACCGACAATAAAAAGCATTAAAAAATATTTAGATATGAATTTATTTCTCACAGACATTAACAACATTTAATGGGAGCTTTGTTCGAAGCCTTAACCTCCCCACCCAGACCTTCCACGCCATAAAAACTCAACCATTGAGCATTGCAAAATTCCGAATCCCAAAATGAAAATGAAAATATGGCAGCTGACGTTATAATTTAGTGACTGAACACGACGACCCACATTCTGTTTGTTGTGTGTGTGTTTTGAATGGCAAAGTCATCGTCATCGTCATCGTCATCATCCAACCATCCAAACCATCGCAATTCAGTGAGATTGTCCAGGGGGGAGGGCTGTTTGGCATGCGGCCATTTGAAACATTGCATGCAACTTGGCCAACATGAACTTGACACTGAAACAACAACAACGGCGAAAAAAACACATGGAAAACAGAGGGAGATATGGTAGGTACAATGAAGGCAAAGCCACGCCAAGCGGTAATGAGGTTTACCCCGTTTTGGTGCGGATCGTTCCATGCCAGCTGGAGGGGGTGCAGTGTGTGTGGGTGCCTCATTAGCAAAACTGCCAGCAGTCCGCCCAATCGTAATTGGAAATCTAACTCGTTTAGGTCAGTCTCCACAAAGGCAGAGCGAGAGAGATACAGATTTAGATACACTCGCAGAACGAGAGATAGAGATAGAGAGAGCGAGAACTGAGAACCATTGAAGCGTGATTTTCATACATTTGCTGGATAGATTTTCAAGATCAATGTAGCTCATGGAACAAAACAATTGTCGAATCATCTGTACATCTGACGAATGAATGACAGTTCGTTGTTAGGCAGAGCAAAAGCGTGGAATGTGCAATGGAAAAGGGGATAAATTAGCACCAAATCCCAAGCTTAGAGTCTTAATCTCTTTCAGTTCTGCCAGGCTATACTTTTGCCGGTATAGAACTATAAATTATTCACTCAATTACATATACTCAAACTAATTTTCGACAGCAGCTACAGAACTATATCATAATAAATGTACGTCCAACATTCCCATACGTACAAGTATTCATGTAAATATCCCTACGAATGCCCGCACGAACGGATCATAAATATTAGCGGTGGAAATTAATTGGATAAACGTTTTATGATATTGAATTATGATGACCCGGAAGGTGTGTGGGTGGAACGTTTGACCGGATATATTCCCACACAATTCACATGAAGGGGGGAACAATTTTATGAGTGCGTAAATTCCATTTGGATGGCCGCAAGGGCTGCACAAGGGCTGGGCGGAAGTAAGGACTTGCCGCAATTCTGGCGCAACGTCATGCACTAAGGTAATAAAATTCGATAGAAAATCGTGTAATAAAATCATTACACACCAGAGGCAGCATCAGAAGCAGCAGGACAATGTCTGCTCTTTGGCTTTGGCTTTGGCTTTGGCCATGACAATCCGGACACTAAAATCAAACTGGTCTGGCAACGCCACAGGCGACGAACCAATCTGCTCCAACAGATTCAGTCCCAGTGCGGCGGCTCCCCTAGATCCACTTCCTGCCCTGCTGCGCCTCTAAATTCATGCCCTGAGCTGCTGCTCCTCTAGATCCACTCCCTGCCCGGCTGCCCGGCTGCCCGGCTAAGACATAAAAATGGCAACGTGTGCTGCTGGCCAAGTCGGAAAAACGGCGACAGCAGCAGCCTCCCCTTTGGACCAACAATAAAACGAAGGAAAAGTGGCACAAAAAGAGGACAAAGTGGAAAGCAGCGGGAAAATAATTTGTGTGGGGGGAGTTCCCCACCCTCAAGGGATTCCCATAGAGAGGCACTGAGAGCCCAGGAACGGATAAAAATATAAAAATGGTTAAAGGATATTGAAAGGCGGTAAATTGCTTTATTACTTAAGTGAGCCCAGAGATGATTAGGTCCGCGTTCAGCCGTTCTGCCTTGTGTTTGCCTTGTGGCTGCCTCATTAAAACGAAGCTCGCTGCAAATGGAAAATGCAAGAGAATACTCGTGGCAGTGGGAAAGGCGAAACCATTAACTGAGTGTTAACATGGTCCAAACGACTTGGCACATAATGGCTCAGCAGGGCCATTCAAAGAGCCAGAGCAGTGCTCAACAGATCAGAATTGTGGGAGAGGGGAAGAAAGGTAACTAAGCCCAGAGCTGTGTATGCCTTTAGGACAGATTTACATTGCAACTTGGATTTAAGTTGGAGCTACTTCCATGTTGGTGCCAAAGAAACATTTACAAGTCCTTTAAAAGCAAAACCAAAGTCTCTCGAAAGCTACTCGTACCCACCCAGACTATCCTCAATTCCAAACAGAAGCCCATGACATAACTTCATTTAGCGCACAGAGACAACGCCAAAGACAAGCGCTGGCATTAAATCTCTTTATAATGATATCATACAAGTCCTATCATAAGTATATTGCGAAGCTCATTTGGACATTAATAAAACTGGATGACGCGCTGACAGCATAAATGTCACAGAAAATGCTATTAAAACTAAATTATAGCCGGCATAACCATGATTCACGAGCGGGCAAGGCCTCCCATCTGCGCCAAAAGAAATCATAAAAAAATACAAAATGCCAAATTTGTAGCTAGCTTATGGCTGCACAAACAAAAAAAGGAAAAGATTATTAATTCCTAATAAGAAGGCGAAGAATGCAAAGAGAGACATAAAACAAAAGTTGTATCAAAATGTGGCAAGTGGGGCGTGTATCTGCCTTGGCCCAAAAAGTAGAATCACAACAAACCATGGAAAAAGTTCACAATCAGTGAATGAATGCCCTGCCTTGAATACCCTTTTTAGATGCGAATTTCAATGGAATTCACGAAACCAAAATAATAAAATTAAAATGCGCCTTTTGCGGGGGGATGGGGCAGGACTTGGCCAATGGTTTGAAACTCAGTCAGTTGGACGGTCAAATGTACGACGAAGCAATAAAAATAATAATGAAATCAAAGGAATAAAACCCACAGAGAGACAAGGACACACGAGTCTCCTCGGAGCGGGCACGTGGTGGATGGGAAGGGACACGACTGGTCCGCTTCTCGTTTGGAATTATAATGAGCTTTCGCTTGTTGAAAGAAGAACATTTCAACTGACGAATTATAAATTATTGCAGTCTACTGACCCTAAAGTTTAAACACATAAAAAGCTAACTAGTGCTGGGGAAATTAGGTGAAACAATTCTCAACAGATATTTATCAGCATTAAAGAGCCCTCCGTTGACCATCAGCATCAGTCTTTAAAAAGTAGCAGCCCCAAGTGCTGACATTCTTATTTCTGATTTACTGAAGCGTTCAGATACAATTGAACTTCCTGGCAAGCTGACGACGACAGTTTATCGGAATTCACTGGCATTCGGGGCATGCACTCAGCATCAATGCTGAATATTTATTGAACAGACACCCACTGACACCCACTGCGTATGGATAACAGGTGGCTTTTCCGGTCTTCAATTTTTGTTTCCTTCATTCTTTTCTCTTGCATCGCTTAATGCACATTTTTCCAGGCATGATGGAAAGGGATTTTTATTCAAAATTCACGAAACTCTGCGGCTTTTACGAGTATCTGGAATATACTCTCTTGGCTAAGTGCAGCCCCGAGTACCAATTACATCCACAGCAAATACAGTGTACTTATGGAAGACACACAAATAAAAATATATATATAATTGGAACTGCTTCTAAGGTCAATTTCGTCTTCTACCGGAGAATGTGCTCAGAGCCATTCTCATAGAAAATCACTGGCAATGTCGATTCAGCTGTCTCTGCCACATTCACACTCCTCACATACAAATAAATAAACCTACAAAAGGCAACTCTTGCAAATATTGCAAGTCATTTGTATTTGTAGTCAGCCCTTGCAATAAGTAGCTACAGCGTCAGCTTGTACATTGTATTTTATTTGACTTTATTTCATTTTATTTTAATTTCGTCTGTGGCCTTTCCCCTTCGACTTAGGCTGGGGCATGCCCCGGGGGCAGAGACAGCTCTCTGTGGGGGATTTGTGACAAAAAAGTTTGTCTTCTTGCCAGACAACGTGTGCAAATATTTATTTTTGGATTTTTATGAAGCCAGAGCCCAAAAGGCAAGCAGCAAAAATCAAAAGAAAACACCAAAATATCCTTCATAGAAACTGCAGAAAAGTCAATAATGTGCAGTATACGACCACAATATTGTAGGCCCATGGAAATCAATTAATTTCTTTTTATTTTTAGTCCCAGTTCATCCAGTTTGTGGGCTGCTAATTGAATTTGCCATATCATAATAAACTCTAGTAAAATAATAAATAAATCCCGTGCACAATGGTGCACTGACTTTGATAGAGAAAAAGAGAATTGGGATTGCGGTTGGGGTTGGGTTTTTGGGGGAGAGGAGCACATGTTCCATATCATGGAATTTGTTCCCGTGCAGACTAAATGAATTATGTAACATGTCTAGCCATTTAGTGCCATAATTCAGAGCAATCTATGCCGGCACAGACAACACCCATCAGCATCCAATAAAAGGAAAAGGCTGTGGGAACGGAACGCAACGGCGCTTAATTGCACGCAGTCCAGACAAATTGCATTTGCATAGCGTAATTGGAAAATGTCGGAAAATATAGCTAAAATGATTGAAAAACTATAATGACAAAGCTGCAGCAAAAGACATAAATGATAGCAAGTGGGACTGACCCCATACCCGGTGGCACATAAGGCACATACTCCGCAGGGACTCGATTTCCCACATTTACTTCTACTTCAATCTGCTGCCCCCTTTTATGACCTGATTGAGTGATTCAAGTGCATCACTTTAAGCTTCTGTTTATTGAATGTAAATAAATATAACTCGTTGCTTTTTCCAATCCGATGGCTACTAGACATTTCCGTCAACATGTGTATAAATTCTAAATACTTCAAACTTAACGTTGGAATTTTGTATAAATTTTCGAATATTTGCGAACCGAAGAAGTTCCTTCCGCAGAATGGCCGTTGCTGTGCGACTGGTGGAAGTCCTGACCCTGATCACCATATTGGGCCTGATTACCTGCCTAAGCCTCACCGTGACCCTGGCCGAGCGTGCTATCAGTTTGATCATGACGTTTCTTGGGGTAAGAATTCTGCATACATTCGAGGGATTTGTCCTCTAATGATTCCTACAGCCAGCAGCGAGTATGGTGCAGTTTGGGTTGCTTTTTATTGAAAAAATTCTGGTGTATGCCCTGCTCTCTATATTGGGTTTTGTCAAGACGGTGATCGCCACTCTGCGTGTAACTGGTCTGGCCTGAGCACCGCTCTCCCCCCTGTCATTCCCGCATTTCGAACCGTGTCGTACTCTCAATAAATGATTGTTTATTTTCACCTCTATAAAATCCTCGATTGGGCATCGAAAGCGAAGCCGCAGCCCTAATATTCAATCAAACAAATTTAACGCCCCAATAAACTTTTCTAACCTGCGGCGCTCTCGGCAAAAGTGCAGCAACAAAAAATGAAATACAACAAAACAAAACTCAGCTCAACTGCAGCAAATTTGCCCCTGGCCAGAGGAGAAAGACCAACAAAGAGTTGGTAAAACAAAATGTTGTTACCACAAAAGCCAATTTGGCCGCACATTTCCACTTCACTCGAGGATGAACATAATTTTTGGTGCCTTTTGCCATGCACCATGCACTAAACAAAAGGTGTGGTTTCTTTTTTTCAGCTGTTTATTCTATTATTTAGTTGTTTATCAATGTTGGGCAGGACTGGACCGATGGGACAGGCACGCACAGCGAACGCAGCTCCGATCCGAGTGTAGGTGTCTGCGGCGATTGCTGCATGTTGCCGGGCCCATTGGGAGTGTGAGTATTTTTTTGATTTAGTGGCAATTTCGTGGAGCAAAAAGATTGTGGAATGCCTCGAGGGTGGACTTGAAAAGACTGAAAAGGCGGAAATTGAAGCAGGAGTGGGGCTAACAAGCCGCAACTGGAACAACCAGAAAGACTCCCGCTAAAGTGAGTCGAATCGAAGTGGTACGAGGATTGAGAGAACCAATTACCAGAGAGCCCAAAGAAAGCCAAAGAAGCGAAGTGGAGATCGCTCGAATACTTGTTTTTGCATCTACATGAAACTCGATTGAATCATCCAAGTGGAACCAATATGAAAATTAAAATGCAATCCCATACTGACGGGGCAAATTGCCTTTATTACTCGTAGAATTACTCGCCTGTTGGGCATATGTAAGTGGAAAGAAAATGTGTAATCTTAGATCAATTTATTAGCTTCCTCAACTTCAGGATCTTCGCCGGTTTGTCCTGCCGGCGAGGTGTTCTCCGATTCTGCCACTGCCTGCTCGGTGGTGATGGTGGAGGAGACTGGTTCGGCTGGTTCCTGCTCCCCGGATGGGGAACAGGCACAGGCATCGCGGGTATTGGACTCGATCCATTCGTTAAAGTTGCTCACACGAGTATAGACGCCGGGGGAATTGGGCTTGGCACAGCCCTCGCCCCAGGACACAACGCCCGCCAGCTGATAGGCTTGGCCGGCGCCCAGAACATGCATCGGTCCGCCGCTGTCGCCCTGGCAAGAGTCCTTGCCACCCTGATCCACCAGTCCAGCACAGATCATGTTGTCGGTGATCTTTTCGCCGTAGTTGCTGTCCCGGCACTCCTGCTGCGTCAGTATGGGCACCTCCACCTCCTGCAGAGTGTCCGAGACGGGTCCGCCCTCGCTCAGGGCACCCCAGCCGGTGACGACGGCCATCTGTCCGGCATAGCTTTCGCTGGGCGTGGGCAGGCACACGGGATGCATGTCAATGCCCAGACGCACCGGCTCGCTGAAGCGGATGAGGGCAATGTCGCTGTCAAAGGTGCGGGTACTGTACCCAGGATGCATGAGCACACGCGCCACCCGCCTGTCCACGATCTTCACATTGCTGTCGATGCGATTGTGCTCCAGCAGTCGGACCGTGATCAGACGATGGTAGAACCCATTGACGCAGTGGGCTGCGGTCACGGCGTACTGATCGTTCACCAGCGATGCGCCACAGTAGAAGCTGCCGAACCACATCAGCATGGCCATCCAGGGATACTCGTGCACCTCCGTCTCCTGGCCCCCGACGATGCGGTGGCGCGTGTTGATGTTGCCGCAGGCGCAGGCAGCGCACTGCCGCTTGGCCGGCACACCAGAGTCGGAGTACTCCGGGCCCAGGATCGAGGTGATCCAGTCGAGGAAGCTGTTCTGCCTGATGGTGCTCAGCGACTCCAGTATCTTGGCTGGCTCTGCGGCGCTGGGCAGACGAGGAGTGGCACAGCCCACATCTCCCAGAGCCACCACAGCGATGAACAGCAGACAAGTGTATCGCATGGCGAACTTTTCTGGCCAACTGGCAGTTGGCAACTAACCGAAAGCATCCTGGCCATGGTCAGAAAGACAACTAGAGCCAAGAACTAGAAACGAATGGAGAGAATGGAACCAGTAGAACCGGCTCCAGGGAAAGGTGAATGCCACCGCCCGAGAGAGATTTCTATGTAGCGAATTTTCTTTTAATCAATAAATATAAAACAGCTTGAGAATGTGATCTTCGACGGAGCCGAAGTCGGGATACTCTGGCAGAGCTGGAAGACGATTCTAGGGCGGAGAATCTAAGTACATCTGAAGAAAGTCTTGAGCTTTTTTCTTCACTAAAAAGTTCGACTTTCCTTAGATATAAGTTTGGTTTTGTTTTGGTAAAGAAACAATGGGTTTGTCCTGCTGAAAACCCATCTTTCAGTTGAGAGCTAAAGTATTTGGGAATCGAACATTTCTCTGACAGAGTATTTTGAGAGCAAGACTACTGGAAGAACCCAGCGCAGAACTACTTGATCTTCTTGGTCTCCTGCTGGCAGAGGCAAGCCTGTTTGGTGAGGTTCTTGATCCAGGTGCCGTAGCGGTTCACGCGTGCATAGACACCAGGATAACCGGACTTGGCACAGCCCTCGCCCCAAGAGACAACACCGCCGATCTGATGCTCTCGCGTACCGCTGGCCACAATATGCAGCGGTCCACCGCTGTCGCCCTGGCACGAGTCCTTGCCACCCTCATCGTAGCCGCCGCAGAGCATGTTGTCCGTGATTTTGTTGCCATAGCGACTCTTGCGGCATGCGTCCTGGGACAGGATGGGCACTTGCACCTCCTAAAGTGCGTGAAAGATGCAAATTTTAGTTGGGAAAGTCGCTCGATCGCCGATGGAGTGTCATTTGCTCACCTGCAGTGTGTCCGAGGTGGGACCGCCAACCTTGAGGGCGCCCCAGCCGGTGACGATGCCAGTTTCCCCCTTGAAGCTTCTGCCCGGCGTGGGCATGCACACGGGATGCAGCACCTCGTCGAACTTCACCGGCTCGTCCAGCTTGATGATGGCAATGTCGTTGTCGTAGTTGCGGGCATTGTACTTCGGATGCGTAATCACCTCCGCCACATTCCGATCGATCTTCTGCGTGTGGGACATCTTGCGATTGTGGTCCAGCAGGCGGACGGTGATCCGCTCCCGCCGGAAGCCGTACACGCAGTGGGAGGCAGTCAGCAGGAACTGATCGTTCAGCAGCGAGGCGGCACAGTAGAAGCGTCCGCCGTAGAGGAGCATCGCCACCCAGGGGTACTGGTGCACCTCCGTCTCCTGTCCGCCGACAATCCGCTTCTGAATGTTGGCTATGCCGCAGACGCAGTCCGTGCAGTTGCGCGGCGGACTGAGGGTGGGTGGCGCCGCTGTGGTGGCCCGCCTGGTGGTGGTGCTGCTGGAGGAGGGCGCTGGCGTCGTCGAGGTGGTGGTGGTGGTGCTGCTGCTGCTCGCGGGCTCTGGCTTCGTGGAGCTGCTGCTCAGGGTGGCCAGCGTGGCGGTCTCGCCATCCGAGCCGCCCGGACGTTGGGGCAACAGCGAGAGCACCCACTGGATGAAGGTGTTCTGGGACTGCTTTAGCAGTGGCGAAACCGGCGTGGCTTCCGGGCGAGCTGGCTGCTGCTGCTCCTCGGCAAAGGTTTGGCCCGGCCCAAGGAGGACCAGCACCAGGCAGATCACTAGTCCAATCGAAGCTCTACTCATTTCACTGGAACTCTCTTTCGCGTCTTCTTTTTTTTTGGTTTTTGCTTTCTCCAGAGCGACACCAGCGACTGCCGTGGCTAGTGGCAAACTGAACGGGCAGAAATGATATTTGAAAGCCAGCCCCATTTCACCCAAATTCCCATGGCCGAGCAACAAAAGTGGTTCTGGCCGGTGGCACGTCCACTTTGCCAATCGGTCGCCGCTTTGTCGCTCGCACACACTCAACCCAGACAGCGAGACAGAGACAGAGACGGAGACGGAGAGACACTCGCCGTCTCATGTGGATTTGCATTTGTATTCTGCTCATGCGTGGGCGCCTCAGGGCAGCCGCTTGACCACCTCAGCCACCACTTCATCCACAAAAGTCTACTTTTGGTTTGGGATTTTGCGCCACTGAAGTAGCGAAAGTTTTTACTTCCCCGCTTCAAGATTTATTGAAATTAATTTATTTTATTTATGTTGGATCCGTGGTTTTACTTTCTTTTGATTTATATTATTGGGGCTATTCTACATACGTTTGTTTTTACTGGGTTGTGGTTGTCGCTTTGTTGCTGCTTTTCTTTAGGCTTTTGTCACTTTTACACCATTTACGTGGCTTGATTCACCGATTCGCGAACGTACCAGATACAGGGTGATCTATGGAAGGCTACAGATCAGCATTCAGATCAGTTTCTGGTCACAGCCACAACTGGCTGTTCTGGTCATTCTTGCGAGCAAAAGCTGCACTTGCCATAAAAGTGCCCGCCCTGAGATGACTTGAACCTGTCTGCGGAAAGACTTTCCTTAGCCGGCAATTGTGTGGGGAGATTAACGATGCAACTGACTTGGCAGTCGCACGTGTCCGGTCACGTCATGAGTCATATTGGTCATGGCCCTAAGTAGCCATAGCCCCCACATGTAATGCTGTGTGGAGGCGGCGCCGGCACTCATGATGCTCCCGCTCCCGGTCCCGCTCCCGCTGCTGCGCCTGCGCTTCTTCACAGATGAACAGCAATCGATGGGTGAGTGGCTGAGAGTGGAGTCTGGATGGGGCACGCTCTCTTCATGGAGAGTCATTAGTATGCGCACACATAGCACTTGGCATATTAATTGTCCGCGTAATGCATCAAGAGAGGGAGAGAGGAGCTGGGAGCTGGGAGCTGCAGCTGATGATGATGACGAACTAATGTCAGCTCGAGGACTGGACACCGGGCAGCCATCAGAGCCAGGCCCATGGCCATGTCCGACCGCAGTGCACGCAGTTAAAACAAAGTGCCATTTGCATAATGCCGGGTACTAGACAAAACCGAAGCGGACAACAAAAAAACCAACGAATAGCTCTACACCCCACTCCTGCATTTAAATGGGAGTGGACCCGAGCGTGTGTGTGCGTGTGTGTGGTTATTTACGGGTGTGCTATGCGGTAGAGGCAAAAGCAGACGCCGCAGACCCACAGCCAGACCTACCTGCACTTGGCGACTTGGCAATTATGGGGGTCTGGGTCTGGGTCTGGGTCTGGGTCTGGGCAACGTGACCACCAACAAAGTTCTGCCTGCGACTGATTGGAGCTGCGGACACTGCTCTGGGTCGTTGGCTTGGTTAAACACGATGGCAAAATATGTTAATTGGCATTGTAATATGCACATTAGATGTTGCCAACTACTAAGCGCTCATTAAACATGCCTCCTGCTTGGCCAATTACCACTCTGCACACAGGTCCATCAAAATGGCAGAGCGCACAGAAAAGGCCTTGCTTGATAAGTGATAAATATTTAAGTAGGCTATAAAATCAGCTGTCTTTTTCTGTTCACAGTCTGAATAAACTCATTCCGTAGACAAAGGTCAGACACATAAGTCCTATTCGTTTCGTAACTTTTCAAAAAAATACTTTTGGCAGCCGGAAAACATAAATTTCAATAGGTAAATAGTCTTAGCTATGTTAACCAATCGAAATTAACCTTTAATTTACGCTCCACACACAGTAACCATGCAGCCATCCAACTCTGATGCTAACACCGAGAAAATCTCTTCCTGCAGCAGCAAATCCCCACTGGAGGCGGCTGGCAAGCCTGGGAAGTGCCCGTGCCCTGGTGGCCAAGACGGATGCATCTGCTCCAATGGCATTTGCATGAAGGACAAGTGCCCGGATGGCGTCTGCCAGAGGAACCATCAGGAAGCACCGCCTTCTCTCTAATCAGGCATAGAGTAGACCCTTGAAACAGATTCAGACCTAAAACAGAATGGAGATACAAATAAAATGCACCTTTTAAATACACAAAATATTTGCGCTTTAAGGATCAACTTGCAGCGGTGCAAAACCACAACAAAAAAAGCAATTATGTCGCCACGACACGACACGACACGAAGTGACCTCTACTTGCCAGCAGAACATGGTGCGGCACGTGTACATAACTGGAAAATTTTTGAACAGACAGCGTTGGGTGCGTGTTGAAAAATTGCACTTTTGATTTATGCGCACAGAGTGGAAAGGTGTTCGAGAGCCACCAGGAATACCAGGCACACTCGTGCCCGTGCAATATGAATGCCAAAAGCCATTGAAGGGGAATTGGGGATATTGCAACATATTTGCATAGACAACCCCATTATGGAAACGACGAGGACCATTCAACCATTCAGACACACAGCCATGGCCAGGCCATATAAAAGTGAATAGATTATGTTTTGCTATCCGCAGTGCCACGACTTGCCATAAAATTTTATCTGCCAAGTTAATTAAGCCGGCAGTTAGCTGGGAGCCTGAAACTATCACAAGTCCGTGGCTACCGAAACGGCAGCTCCCTGAAAATTTAATTAGTTATTCCATTTGCGCGTTTCATTCGCTTTTCATTTCGGACCACCGCCACCTTTTCAGACTACAAAGTTTCGTTTGCTGTTGGTTAACCCAAAGGATTCGTGGGCAAAAAGCGAAACCAAAGAGAACTCTTGTCAGTGCTGTGGTGGCAAAGGTAATGTCAGTGCCACAGCCACAGCTACAGCCACAGAACTAGGGGAAAATGTTTTACAAGCGCAACTTTATCGAAGGTCAAAACGAAGAGAAATGTTCGATGCTAAAAACTTTGCCCGACATGCAACAGCCATCATCATCATCATCATCATCATCGCCGTCGTGCTCGTCGTCTTGGTCGTCGCAAAGTTTCAAGTTGCAACCTACTGTTTGTGGTACTTTCGACACCAGCACGCGATTTGCGTACATTTTTGTTTTTTTACACATACCGATTATGACTTGTACTTGTTGAAAGTGCGGCTGCTAAAAAAGAGTCGGTGGAAAAATATGTAAATGATTTTTTGGGCATGCTCAACATACTTGCAATAATTTGCATGCAACCCTCGAGTGGCATGCAATGGAAGCGCCTCACGCAAGCGTCTTGCTCGGTGCATAGTATATAATGGATTAATCGCAGGGTAGGTAATACGATGCAAAAGATGCAATTGATGATCATAAAATTGAGCTCCCATAGCTGCTGGCACTTCAATGTCCAAAATTTACTCACTAACTTGCTAAAATGAGCATGGACAGGGCAGGGTCACACGCTAAGGCACTCTAAGAGCTTGTTTCGAACAACCTAAAGAACAAACAAAAAGTCCCAACGAGAGAGATGAACACTTGAAAACAAAAGACGTTGAAATGTTGAACATGAAAAGTCATTTCTAAAAGCATTCCCAGACTCCCAATATTGATAGTAAAAAAACATTTTCAATGCTAGCCCGACAGGTGATTCAACTGTGTTTTTTCTCTATCGATTGCATATTTTATGCTTCCCTAACGACTTGTTAATTTGGATGGGAATATCGTCGTAAAGAAGGCATCAAAACTGACCCAATATCAGACATAATGGAGAAGAAATATAAATAAATTGGTGCCATAAAAATCTTGTTTGTTGACACATTTAAATAACGCAAAAATTGAATAATAAAATGACCATAAAAGTCGGTCCATCAATGGTAGCCAGAGTGATGGAGTTTATGGATGTGTTTTATGTCCAGAAATGTTCTAAAATTATGCTCAAATTATAAATCCGATTGGCTAACCCCCAAATGAGACGACAATGGAAATGCATTTGTCGGGAGCAGAGGTTTGTTAATAATTTGAAAGCCATTATTCGAATGATATAATTTTGATTAGCAAATCAAATGTGGCTTATTGTGGCCTAATTAACAAGCAAATTATTGGCCTGACTGCATGTCTTGTTTAGATTTGATTTCCTCTCTATTGAAAATATCCCAAAACTCCTGTGGCTGCATTGGCATTCATTTGTATGACAACTAATTGAAATAATAATGCGGAAATGTGTCTAATGTGTGGTCTTGTCCATTGAACAAACAAGAATAAATGCCGCCTGATTCTGCATTGGAATTTGCTCCATCAGAATCCAGATGTGTGTGCACTGGCATTCGGCCGGGAATTTGCTGGTTCCGTGCGCATTTTCTTCATCAATGATTAATTGTTTTGACAATGCTGCAGCCATGTATTCGTAGTCGTACCTCGCTGCTGCCTGCCAGCCACCCTACCAGCCCTGTCTGTCGCACGGCATGGCATGGCATGGCGCTCTGCCTCTGGTCCATGTCACATTTGTGGCCTGGCACTGACGAATGTCCCCAAATTGATGTATGATTTTGGCAGCATTGCCAAAAACCCTGACGGCCCTCCCTCTACATCGCAGTTCGCTGTGTGAAAGATTTAGTACAGAGAGAGAGTTTTCTGGGTGGAAAAGTTATGTAACATTTCTCACTAAAGTTGTTGCACTTCGAAAGGGGAATCTGCGGTGGCTGTGATTGGATGAGCCGGCTAGAGAGTTCTACTAGGAAGTGGAAAGACTTAATTACATTTTACAGTCCAACCTGTGGTCTCTGGCTTAATCTAACAAGTGCAAGTAACTTGACAAGATCAATTTCTAACCCAGTTCTGTCACCCTCAGGCGCTGTCAAGGCACTTCGACTCGCTTTCACACCTATTTTTTTTCTATTTGAAGTTTGTACCAGATAAATCTGATGCCAATTAGAGGTGTTTCCTCTGTTTATGCTTTCCCTTTCGGCGACGGGAAAACAAATTAAACTTAAAAATAAATAGATGCCAGAGACACTATACCAAGGGGCTACTCGTGCAAGTGGGTGTGGGGCAACAGTTTAGCTTTAGTTGCTCGTAAAACTTTCACTTGACCCTTGTCAAGCCACTACAGGGGGCATGGCAGGTCGGTCGATAGGTGGGTGTGGGAGTGTTGTAATCAACAGAAAATTGGCACCAGTCAACACAGTACCATCCCCCGAAGGACCTGCTATCTGTGTCTGTGTCTGTGTCAGTGTCAGCATCGTTTACTCTGAACATCCTTGGGGAAGATCTACGGGGGTTGGGCTCCATTGACCAACTGACTTAGTCATCGCGAGGGTTGCTTCGCTCACTTTGTTTCCGTTCTGTTCTGTTCTGTTCTGTTCTGGATGATAAGTCTGCGAGTACAATAAATCGTTGCCTTAGCCCGAAATATAGTTAGTAGATAGTTCAAGTCGTTTACAGTAGTGACTTACAGCAGTGGCCCATTATCGTTGAGACGTGGTAATGTCCAAACATATGACCCCTAGTAATCGTTTGCCATTTACCTTATCATTTACCAAACATAAATTAGAACTTGGGTGGGCAGTGCCTGGCGCGTGTTTTGCATTGAATTAAGTTGTTCAAATATTTACCCATATATAGATGTGGAACAAATGCTAATTAAGTGCAGTGCAGAGGCGCCATATGCCAAATATTTGCCACACCTGACACCACAGACGGGAGTCAGCGGCACGTGAAGGTTAATTAAGCGGCAATCCGAATGCATTACATGTCCTAAGGCCCAGGTGCAGCATTCGTGCGACTGCCTCCAGGCCCTTTCCAACTGAATTGGACTACGTGACTTTCTCTCTAAGGTTCTTACTCTTTAAATTTTTAAATCAAAACTTGTAGCAGTTCTTCTCTATAACCCTTTGCCAAAGCAGTCAAGTCAACCACCTCGAAGCTCCGCTCCCAGGGGACGCCTGTCCAACTAACACACTTTTCCGCAGCCTTTTGCGGAGACCATTTTTCAAACGCTTTTCGCACTGAACGGTTTTGGGTCAGTCACCAAAAATAAAATTGAGACATTTTGTTTGGAGCAAGTCATGCATTCCATTTCCTATTTACATTTATCTATCTCTCGCCAAAAAAAAGCGTAGCCAAGGCAAGGAATTTAATGGAAAACCATGAAGCGCCAGGGTTGTTGCCCCCTTTGGACAGGGCCACGGGCCAGCGCAGTCATTGTGGCGCCTGGCAACCCTGTTGGCGCCACACAGAATTCCTCTCCGCATTGCGTTCGCTTCGTTTTTGTAGCGTGTGATTGCCTAATTTATTTGTATATATTTTTAAAGTTTCATGCAATCTTTCCAGCAGGGTAGAAGATGGGCATAACCGACAGTATGCCCACAGTCAGAGCTGTCAGAGCACTTTAATGGTGTTTTGTTGCTGTGTCTAAACTTATACAAGATTCAGAGCTGTTACGAAAGCGTATTCAAGGGTAGCCTACGCTTCGACCCTGAGAATATCTGAAACGCTGCCCCTTTTTGTTAGGTTCTATATCGCTTTTGGTGCTGACCAAATGGTGCCAAGTAGTCGCCATGCGCCAAAAATAGTTAAACGTTTGCCAACTGCAATGTAAATTGGTTGCATTTCCGGCATAATGCTGCGTACAGAGTTAATAAAGCGCAAAATATAGATACACAATAAATAAGTAGAAACAATTAATGCAAAGATTTCCCCTTTATTTGTGTAACTAAATTAAAAGTATTTCTCGAGTTCTTCAACCTCAAATTGTGTTTGGTTGTGGCGCGGAAATCGAATCCACGTAACCATAAATCATTCCGGCTTAAATCCCTGTAACAAATTTGTATGCATGCAAATCAATTGTGCAATTGTTTCTTCTAGAAAATAAATACAAAATAACACTGTAGGATCCGAATTGGGAGGTTGGGAGGTACGAGGATCCAATAGGGGAGCAGGGACAGCATACCCGTTGGAGGCCATAAATAAATATCGCTTAAGCCCAGAGAACCAACATAGAATATAAATTTCCACCCTCCTCCCTTCCATTGTTTGTAAAACAATCAACTTGATTTTGTAAAAATCCAATTTAAATAATGCCGCGGCTCTAGAAAAAAATATAGCTGTATCGCTAACCCGATGTTTTGTCTGTTTTGTGGCTAAACAAATTCGATTGTCGGGGGTTTAGTCGAATGCCAGATGTTTGTTGTTTTTTTTTGGCAAAGGCACGTGGTACTCGTATTTGGTTGAATTATTTGATTGAGCAGAGATAAATGGGTTTTGCCAGCAGCTGAACATTGAATTTTTACCCAACTATGTGCCTTTTAAAAGCTTATCAACATGAAGCACTCTAGGGCAGGGTGCACTCACATATAATTTCCCCTTTTAAGAACTTTTAAATATTCATAATTTGTGCATAAATGCACTGGCGCATTATTTTCTCAATGTTTTGCTTTTGTTCTGGATGCTGGCTAAAATTAAATTGAATTTGCTGCTCGAGTTAATTCAATTTCCTTTGGACACGATGCGAGTCCAACATGCAGGCTCGTGCATGTATAAAAATATACGAGCAAAAACTAATAAAACGATGAAGACACGTACCCACCTCAGACAGATACTGCCGATGACGATGACGATGACGAAGAGGACTCCTCCGTTGGTTGCTCCACTGTCCATGCCACATGTGTCGAGACTGCAGACTGCATATTGAAGTTGCAAATGTTGGCCGAGTGGCAAGAGAGAAAACTGTTGCGGAAATTACATCGGTGTCCCTGCAAAAGGACAAAAGGGAGAAAATACTTTAAGAACCGCGTTAAATCTTTTAAAGTAAACGGTAACAATAGGTTTAATCACTTTTAAATCTATTCTTTAAGTATCGATATTAACATTTTGTGGGGGGTTTGGGGCAGTGCGTTTAATTCTATCGTTAATCCGATTCATGGCAGCCTTAAAGACATTTGCACTCTCGCGAGGACCCAGCTGCATCGATTTACTGGTGTGGACCTGTGGCGTGGATCTTTTATCTTTCTTTGCCGGATAGATGTCGAAGGAGATGGTCAGATTTTCAGCGACCATCATGGTGGCGCCGGCATTTTCGAAAATGCCACAGTAGTTGGGCGCCGAGAAGACGGTGACCAGCTGCCGCTTGGCAAAGAACTCGTAACCATCCTCGACCACCTGATGGGCGCGACAGATGAGATCAAAGTCGTTGCGGTTGAGGAAGCGCTCGACCATGTCCCGACCAAAGGACACACTCACGCCCCGCTTGTTGTGCGTCCAGCCATAGGACTTGAGATGCGGATCGGACCACAGCAGGTCGCAGAGCAGACCCTGATGAGGTATTTCGGTGGGGCGAGGCAGTTGGTTGATCTGCTCGATGGTGCGCAGGTGGGGACTCAACCCGCCGTGGCAGCAGAACACACGACCCGAGACGATCGCCGCCACTGGCATGCAGTTGTAGCAGTCGACGAAGGTCTTCCACAGCTTGATCGTGTAGCGCCGCTTGCACTCGTCAAAGAAGCCATAGACGCGATTGAGCACCTCGCTCTCATGATTGCCGCGCAGCAAGAATATGTGCTCCGGGTAGCAGACCTTGTAGCAGAACAGCAGCGTGATGGTCTCCACGGAGTTGTGGCCACGATCCACATAGTCGCCGAGGAAGAGGTAGCGCTGCTGCGGCGGATGGCCAGAGTTGTTCAGGATGCGCAGCAGATCCTCAAACTGTCCGTGCAGATCGCCAACAACACAGACTGGCGCAGCCACACGCAGGCACATGTCCTCCTGCAGGAAGACACTGCGCACCAGCAGGCAGACACTCGTGATGTCCTCGCCGCTGATCAGGCTTCCCGACAGCCTACGCCGCGACAGCAGGACCCGTATCATATCCTCGATGTTGGGCTTGGAACAAAATAAGCTCATTGTGTCGAAGGTATTTGCTTGTACTTATGTATATTGAAAGCTATTGTCTGTACAATCAAGAGATTGAAGTGTAACAAAGAGACAACTTGTGCCGGTATCAGCCGGTTAGCATGTGCGGTGTAGCCCCCTCCACTATGGGCTTCTTCTTGTGATCGTGTTCGTGCTTCTTGGGCTTCATCACCACGAGCGTTATATTGAGATCGGGATCCACGCACATCATGGCACCCGCATTGTCGTACTCCCCGCAGTAGTTGACCGCCGAGAAGACGGTGATGAGCTGCCGCTTGGCAAAGAACTCGTAACCATCCTCCACCACCTGATGCGCCCGACAGACCAGATCAAAGTTGAATCGCGTGAGGAATGCCTCCACCTGTTCCACGCCAAAGGTGAAGCTGACGCCACGAGAGTTCTTTGTCCATGTGGTGACTGCGGGATCTGGATCGGACCAGAGCAGATCGCACAGCAAGCCATTCTGCTTGATCTCCACTGGCCGCTCGATGTGATGCACGTCGCTGAGTTCGTGCAGCGCGGGACTCAGTCCGCCGTGGCAGCAAAAGATCTTCGAGTCAATCACCGCCGCCACGGGCAGGCAGTTGTAAGTGTCCACGAAATTCTTCCACAGGCGCACCGTGAAGCGGCGCTTGCACTCGTCATAGAAGCCGTAGTAATGGTTGATGCTCGCCGACTCATGATTGCCCCGCAGCAGGTGCACACTCGTCGGATAGCGCACTTTGTAGGCCAGCAGAAGGGTCAGGGTCTCCACCGAGAACTGGCCCCGATCCACGTAATCGCCCAGCAGCAGATATCGCTTACTCGGCGGATGACCCGATGTCTCAAAGTAGCGCAACAGATCCCGGAACTGTCCGTGTATATCCCCGAGAACGTTGACCGGCGGCTGCACCGACAGCAGCATGGGCTCCGACAGCAGCACCTGTCGTGCCACATTCAGCATGGCCACCATATCCGGCTCCGGTATCGGCAGCCGCTTATCCGACTTCCAATTCACCAGCGACGTGATCATATCGTCCAGTTTCTTCTGCAGCACTGATCGTTCCATGGGATCGCTCTGATTGCTATGTTCTCCTCAGCGGTTCCTCAACAGTGTCGGTTCATCAAAATATAACAAAACATGAACGTATTTCACATGGTTACCCCCAATTGACAATGGTTTCATCACATACATGATATTCTTTTACTCTTGGCCTCACTGACTGTTTGGGGAAATTGCTCAACAAAAAACAATCAAATTAATAGTCTACAAAGAGTTTAAATACGCTCTGCGTTTTGTTGTTTCATTGGATGGTTAGCTGTTAATAGCTAAATAATAGCTAAATAAAAGATGAACTCATCCCAGCTGAATCCACCGATTCGTACACATTTCTTCAATTGTCAAATGGGTAGTCTTTTGTTTCCTTTCAAATAAATGTTTCAATTATTTAAGACTCACACAAAGAAAGCACACACAAACACCCACACACATACTAATTGGCCACCAAATGACGAATGGCAACAAAGTTCGGCCCACTGCCAAGCGCCCACTTGAGCAGAACGAAAAGAGACAAACGATCCTGTCGCTTTCCAGCCAAGTGCGGAGTTCGGCATCCGAGGGAGACGGCCTGAATCTGACCGATCTGATCAACAGATTGAAGAATTTCCGAAAAAACAAACAGCCACGCGTGAACATGCTCGAGGACGAGCTGTACAAGCTGACGAGCACGGCACGAGAGGTATTCCTGGATGGACCAATGCTTCTGAAGGTCGAGGCTCCGGTGCGCGTTGTGGGCGATATTCACGGACAGTTTGTGGATCTGTTGCGCATCTTCGATCATATTGGTTATCCGCCATTGGTCAACTATTTGTTCCTCGGGGACTATGTGGACAGGGGCCAGAACTCGATTGAGACCATCACCCTGCTGCTGGCACTGCGGGTCAAGTATCCGGAGAATGTCTTCCTGCTGCGAGGCAACCACGAGTCGCCATCGGTGAACCGGGTCTACGGATTCTTCGACGAGTGCAAGCGACGCTTCACGATCAAGCTGTGGAGGAGCTTCGTCGACTGCTACTGCTGCATGCCCGTGGCGGCGATCATCTCAAAGCGGATCTTCTGCTGCCACGGCGGGTTGAGTCCGCAGCTCAAGGACATGAGCAACATCAGGTCCATACCACGGCCCTGCGATGTGCCCGACCAGGGACTGCTCTGCGATCTGCTGTGGAGCGATCCGGATCGCTATGGTTTTGGATGGTCGCCCAGTGATCGGGGTGTGAGCTTCCTCTATGGCCGGGACGTGCTCGAGCGGTTCCTGCAGAAGTACGACTTTGATCTGCTCTGTCGCGCCCATCAGGTGGTCGAGGATGGCTATGAGTTTTTCGCAAAGCGGCAGCTGGTCACCATCTTCTCGGCGCCCAACTACTGTGGGCAGTATGACAATGCGGGCGCCTCGATGGGGGTGGACAAGGATCTGATGATTTCGTTCGATGTGCAGCGCCCCAGTTCGGGTCGCAAGGTTCTATTAAAGACTGTGATTGCCTCGGCCATCAAGTGACTTTGTCTCAGGCCGGGGCAGGCTTCGTTGGGAATGTCATTTTAAATGTTTCCATACGAACACCATTTGCTTTTGATTTCTAGTTTGGCAAAATTAACAACCTTAAGTTTGGTGATCGAGAGAGACCACCAGAGAGCGACAGGAAATGTCATCGATTGCCTTGTCGACGGATCTGAGCAACATTGATCAGATGATCCTGCGGATCATCGATGTGCGACGCATCAAGCAACTGCATCTATCAGAGACTGAAATACGGGGCATCTGCCTGCGATCACGCGATGTCTTCCTCTCGCAGTCCATGCTGCTGGAGCTGTCCGCTCCCGTGAAGATCTGCGGCGACATTCACGGCCAGTTCACAGACATGCTGCGTCTCTTCGACTACGGCGGCTATCCGCCCTCCTCCAACTATCTGTTTCTGGGCGACTACGTCGATCGGGGCAAGCAGTCCATCGAAACGCTCTGCCTGCTGCTGGCCTACAAGATCAAGTACCCCGAGAACTTCTTCCTGCTGCGGGGCAACCATGAGAGCGCCGGCATCAACCGCATCTATGGATTCTTCGATGAGTGCAAGCGCCGCTACACAGTCAAGCTGTGGCGCACCTTCGTCGACTGCTACAACAGCATGCCAGTGGCGGCGATCGTGGACGAGAAGATATTCTGCTGCCACGGAGGACTCAGTCCTGATCTGCTCAACATGAACCAGATCTCGCAGCTCATCCGCCCCTGCGATGTGCCCGACAAGGGCTTGCTCTGTGATCTGCTGTGGTCCGATCCGGATGCCAAGATCATGGGCTGGGGCGAGAACGATCGCGGTGTCAGTGTCACCTTTGGCGCCGATATTGTCGGCAAGTTTGTGCATCGCCACAAATTCGATCTCATCTGTCGTGCCCATCAGGTCGTCGAGGATGGCTACGAGTTCTTTGCCAAGCGTCAGCTTATCACCGTCTTCTCGGCGCCCAACTACTGCGGGGAGTTCGACAATGCCGGCGCCATGATGTCCGTGGATGAGACGCTAATGTGCTCCTTTTACGTCCTGAAACCCCCCAAGAAGGCCGGAATGCGTAAGGTTCATTCAAAGGGATGAACTTGATAGATACAATCATAGGGAAATCTCCAGATATTAAATAACAAATTCTGTGGCATGCTGAGTTGCTTTTGCAGCGTGTTTGTTGAATGTTTTTGCGAGTAAATAATACAACATATTTGTGTGCAATTGATTTGGAACGTGATACCCCAGAAACAGGCTCTCCTCGCCCGCACACCACGGGCTAATATTGAAATTAATTTCTCAGACGCTGGCACTCAAACATTTTAATCAAATGACAACAACCGAAAATAATTCATTTTGCAGCACGAATAGCTTGTGTGCAGGCGCAACAGTTTATTAAACCAAAAACCAGGCCAGACTTTGTGGTGCTGGTTGCTGTTAGCTGGTTGCAAGACTAACCAATCCAATTCGCTACAATCCAGTCAGCAGTCAGCAGTTGGCAGTTACCAGTCGGCAGTTGGCAAACTAATAGATTTTAAATGTGGCTGTCGCTGTCAGCAACACGAGACTGTGAATGTGTGCCATGGTGGCATGCAGTGGGGTGTTGTGTCTGGGCTAGGCGATGTGATAAATGCAACTAAATAAATTGGTCAACAGGCAGGCAATTCGGTTAACAGACAGTTTGTTGTGACAGCTGCATGGAGATATCAACAACAGGAGTGGCAGAGACAGAGACAGAGACAGTTATCAATGGGAGAGCCCAGAGATTCAGTTTCAAAACATTAACCATTTTATCTACGAATTAAAACCTTCTATACAGACTAGAAGCCATGGAGGATGGGTTTCACCTTTTATTCTATTCCATTCTTCGGGATTTCCCCAAGCAGTTATCTTTTTTGCACTCTTTAAATCTGTTCTCTTCTTTGACTCAACCCAATCAGTTTCAATTTGCTGGAAGAGCTCCCAATAAGTTCATTTATTTGCCATTACATTTGACATGCCCGTGCCGAGCATCGTTCCCGCCCACATGCGTGGCGTGGCGTGGCTTGGCTTGCTTATTGTGTAATTTGGCCATTAAATCGTTGTCAGCCATTTAATTGCTGGCCATAAATCTAAAACGCAATTGCTTATCGCTGGCTCTTTTCAAAGAGTGACCGACCGGCCAAATGCTCAGCAATTAAAAGCAAATCAAATTGCCTTTGCGACAAGTCTTTCTCGAACACAGAAAGTTGTTTCCTCCGTCCAGACTTCGTTATTCGTTTTGCAGTCCAACCGATGCCACGGCTACTTCGGATTGTGGTCAGAGATGGGGAAGAGAGACCCAATCTTGATGGCAATTTCGAATGACAAAACTCTGCGGCAACCGATTAGCCAAAAGGACAAATCTGACCGGGAAAATGGAACAACTCCTTTTATTCTGTATTTTGGCAACTGAGCAAATTTCAATTTGCTTTAGACTCCGCGCCGAAGAAAGGCCAAAAGAACGTATTTGCATTTGCATTTTATTTCCAATGGATGCGTTTTGGAAACTTTTTCTTTCCTTTGTTTTTGCGTGGCCATTGTTTTTTGATTTTTGCAATGGGAGGTTGAGCAGCGAGAAGGCAATTTCACTTTTCAACTTTATTCGAGCGCAAAATTGACGTGGAAAACGTTGGCGAGGAGTTGGCTGAGTCATCTGTCTAGCAGAAATCTAAAGCTACTGAAGCTAGACAGGCGTTAAGGCAACCAAAACACTGGAACTCAAGTGCAGACATGGAAGAAACTCAGCAAGAAGGCAGGGAAGTCGAGGAAACACCAACAAAGAGCATCTTAAGATATTTTCAGATGCAAATTCTTTCAGAATAATTGCAAAAGTAGCAACTCTCTTGAAAGATAGTCGCCACTGATCTATGCCCCTTACAAGAATATTCACTTGGTGAAAAATTATCTCTAAACGAGAAGGGACGTGTGAGACGCTTCTTACGCGTCACAACTTTTGTACCCGCTACTCAGTAGAAGTACAAAGGAGAAGAAATACAGTGTGAAATAACAGTGTGAGCATACAGAAGTCGGGATGCAAAATTTGGTGGCTCTAGCTTCTAGCTTCTAGGATCCAGGCGCTCATAAGGACGGACAGACGGACGGACGGATGGACGGACATGGCGCAATCGACTCGGCTGTTGATGGGTCGGAAATGTTTCCTTCTGTGCGTAATATAATAGTAAATAGGGATTACTCTTCGAGTACCGGGCATAAAAAATGAGAGTCTAGACCTTCTTTGGGCCTACTTTAACGCTCTTCCTCCTACTTATTTCTATCAAAATAAATTCATATTTTCGTTTGGTTTATTTACAAATCGTTTGTTGATCGAACGTAGATCTGGGGGCGCTCTAATTATGGTAAGCATATTCTACTCTATAAAGCTAACTAAATGTACGTATAGTAGGGCGAAAGGGCAGACTATCGCAGCATGCTGATGGCCCAGGCAACGATGAGGGTCAGGCCCAGACCAATGCCGGAGAGATGAGCTGCTGCGCCGGGCAGATTGGCCGTGTTGCAGCCATCTGTCTTGCACTCCTCGCAATAGTCATCGTTGCTGATCACGCACTTGACTTCACTGGCACAACCACGGATAAGATAGCCGTCAAAGTCCTTGGCCGAGACACAGCCGTCGTTGGCATCGTAGATGGGACAAACGGCGAGGTAATTGGGATCCTCGGAGCAGTGTGTTTGTGAGGCAGAGTTGCAGATGTGGCAGCGGCGACGGTTGGCGGGGAAGATCTCAATGTTGCACTTGTTGCCGGAGCAGACAGAGCAGCTGCCGTTGGCCTCACAGGCGGCAGCCTCGGTGTTGCTCAGTGCGCTGAGGCAGCCTCTGGTTGTGTGTCCGTTCTCCAGGCGAGCGACACACTTCGAGTTGGGCACATGGCACATGATGGTGGTGTTCACAGCTGCCGGGTTCTGGGCACACTCCAAGGTCTTGCTGGAGTCGCAGGACACGCACTCATCGTTTTCGGGCAGGCGGCTCAGATCGTTGCACTCCTTGCCGGTGCAGGTCCACAGCTGATTGGCCGCCTGCCACTCCTCGAGGCTGGTGTTGTTCTGGCTGCTGGCACAGCCAATCAGCTCCACGACGCCAGCATTGTACTTGGCAAAGCAATAGTCATTCGTGTCGTACTCCAAACAGGCCTCGGCGCGGCTGCTCGTGCAGGCAGCGTCCGCGCAGACGTGACAACTTAGTCGATCCTCGGGATAGCTGAAGGTGTTGCAGGTTTCAGCGGAGCAGGTGGCACAGTCTGTGCCACTCTGATCGTTGCTGCATTCAACACGATCGTAGAGCTCCTTGTCGTCCAGACAACTGCGAATGGTGTGCTTGCCATGGAGTGCCACCAGGCACTGGCCCTTGCACTGTCTCCTGCCCAGGCCGCTTGTTGTGGGATCCGTAATGCACGCTGCATTCTTCTCCGAGTTGCAGTAGACACAGCTGACAAACTCCTCGGTGCTCCAGGCATCGTTGCACTCGTTCGACTTGCAGTTGGGGCACAGTTCCGGATTCTGGCGGCAGTAGCGATCCTCGTAGTCATCCACATCATCCGAACAGCCACGACGACGCACAGTCACGCCATCCGCCTCGAAAACTGTCTTGCAGTCCTGCTCGATGTTTTGATTGCAAGTCACAGCCGGCCCCAGCGAGCTGTGGCATTGTTCGCCCTCGCACTTGTGGCACGTGAGCGGCAGCTCCTGATAGAATCCATGCTGGCCATCATCCTGCCTATTGGCCAGATCGATGGCATTGCACTCGCTGCCCACACAGCTGCGACAGTTGCGGTAGTCGCTCAGATCACACTCCAGGCTGCTGCTGCAGCCGCGTGTCGTCACATTTCCATTGGTCAACGAGGTCTTGCACGTCTCCGTATCGCTGACCCAGGCACAGGCCAAGGCGTAGCTGGGATCCGACTCGCAGAAGCTATCATCCTCGGAGGTGCATGTGTAGCACACTTGACGATCGGCAGGGAAGACCTTAAAAGACATTCCAGACTTGAGTTAGCATAAATTCTTCGATTGGTAATGCGTTTCCGGCCTACTTCTCGGTTGCAGCCATCCGTGGAGCAGATCGAACAGTTGGAATCGGTGCCCAGCAGGCAAGCGGCAAAGACAGACTGCTCCAAATCGTACAGACATCCGCGAGTGGTAGCACCATCTGCGGGAATAGAAAAAGAACAACGATTACAATGGAAACTCTTTCGATTTGCGGTTTGTACTTGCCGCTTAGCAGACGCGTGGCACAGCTTGTGTGCGGCATTTGGCTGCAGGTGTCAAAGCTGCCGACGGCCTGGGCATGGGTGGCACAGGTGGGATCCTCGCGAGAGTCGCACACGGCACAGCGGACGGGCACTGGCAGCTGGGGGACATTGCAATTGACGCCCTCGCAGACGGCAATGCGCTTCGTCTTGATGACACTTTCCAGATCTTGGTTGCGGAAAGAGCTCAGACAGCCCAGCTGCTGGATGCTGTTGTCTTCGTCCATCCACAGGAAGCAGCTGTCGTTGGGCTTGTAGATGGGGCACAGCTTGGTCGAGGGATCCTCGCACTCGTCGCCGACGCAGGTGTAGCAGCTGAGGCGATCCTCGGGCAGGGTCTGGACATTGCACGAGGCACCGCTGCAGGCGGCGCAGGTGGAGTCTGAGCACGTCAGCCGATCGGCCTCTTCCTTGTCATCCAGACAGGTGCGGATGAGGTCGAGTCCGGTGTCCGAGCTGCCGTACAGCGCCGTCATGCAGCCGCCCTGGCACTGGCGTGTCCTGCGGCCCTCCTGCAGTGGCTCCCACAGGCAGCTGGCATCCTTGAAGGAGTCACAGTAGATGCACGTCTCGTACTGGCTCAGAGCAGTGGCATTGTTGCAGTCGTTGGACTTGCAGGCGGGGCAGCTGGCCTCGTTGGCGGCACAGTAGGTGGCGACGCTGGCAATCGCTTCGACCGTGTCGTGGCAGCCACGATGGCTGACCACTCCGTCGGCGCCGAAGACTGTGAGGCAGTCCTGCTCGTTGTTGTCCTGGCACTTGACACTGGGAATGCTGGCACCCTGGCAGGTCGCTTCCTCGCAGCTCAGACAGCTGAGCGGCAGATCCTGCCACTTGCCATGATTGTCGTCAGCCTTGCTGGCCAGATCCACATGGTTGCAGCCATCGCCCTCGCAGTAGACACACGACTTGGCGTCCTCCTCGCAGCTGAGGGAGGTGGAGCAGCCGCGGTAGGTCACTCCGTTGCGCAGATTCGTCACACACTGATCCTCCGGCTCGTACAGGTAGCAGACGGTGAGGCTGCTCGGTACGGACTCGCAGGCGGCGTCCGTTTCCGAGTTGCAGACGTGGCAGGAGCGCCGGGTGGGGGGATACACCTCCTTGTTGCATGCATCACCCTGGCAGGAGAGGCAGATGTCGGTGGTGCCGTTGTAGCAGGCAAGGAACTCGTCCTCCTCCAGGCTGGACAGACAGCCGCGCTCGGTGCTGCCGTCGGACAAGACACGCGAGTAGCATTCGGGCAGACCCGTCATCTGGCAGCTGGTGGAGCTGGTCACGCTGCCCGGGGCAATGGCACAGCTGGCATCCGTGCGGGAGCTGCAGAGGGCACAGTTCTGCGGCTCCGGCAGGGACTCAATTGTGTTGCAATCCTCCGCGCTGCATGTGAGCAGCCGCTTGGCACGCTGCAGCTGGTAGATCTCCTCGTGGCTGTGCTCGCTCAGACACCCAAGGGCGATGACGGAACGCTGCTCATCGAACTGAATGTAGCACTGATCGTTCTCCCTGTAGTTGGCGCAGGAGGCTGGCTGCGCGTTTTGGCACTCGTCGCCCTGGCAAACGAGGCAGCTGTGCCGCGAGGCCACCAGATCCTCCGTGTTGCACTTGGCCCCATCGCAGGTGGCGCAGAATGCCTTGGCATTGGCCTTGCACGAGTCGCGGTCCGCCTTCTCCAGATCGTCGTAGCAGCTGCGCACCAGAGCGTAGCTGGGATCCGTCGTTTCCCCAAACAGAGGCCGGAAGGCGGAGACACAGCTCTCGTGGCACTGGCGCGTCTTGCCGATCGAGGCGGGTGTTGCGAGGCACGCGGCATTCTCGCTGGAGTCGCACACCAGACACTCCACATACGAGTCCTGGCTGGTGGCCACATTGCAGCCGTTCGAGTTGCAGCGTGGACACTTCTCAGGCTGCTCATCGCAGTAGGAGGATGCCTCGAATACCTTCTCGGAGCAGCCACGCTCTGTCACGGCTCCACTGGCGTCGAACACCGTCACACAATTGTCGTAGCTGGTGCATGTCTCGAGACTCGTGGCGGCGGCGCACTCTGCTGCGCCGGAGCAGGCCACACAGCTAATGGGCACCTCCTGCCAAACGCCGGGGAAGCCATCCGCATTAATGCGATCCAAGTCGACGGTGTTGCACCCGTTGGCGCCGCTGCAGATGCGGCAAGTGCGAGAATCATTGGGATCCGTGCAGCTCAGACTGGAGCTGCAGCCTCGATGGGTCACGCCATTAAGCAGAGTCGTCACGCAGCTGTCCCCATCCGCATAGACGGGGCACACGGTGCTGCTGGTGGGTGCTGAGGCGCAGTTGGGGTCGCTGTCGGAGTCGCACTGATGGCAGCTGCGACGACCCACGGGGAAGACAGTCAGTCCGTTGCAATTGCTGCCGGTGCAAGTGTCGCAGAGTCCGCCATGGGTGCCGGTGAGGCAGCTGTAGAAGTCATCGCTGGGAAGGTTGGAGAGGCAGTCACGAGTGGTGGTGCCCTTGGCATCGATGTGCGTGACGCACTCCGTGTAGGGCAGGTTCGAGCATATGTCGGTGGTCAGCAGCTGGTTGGGATTGGTGGCGCAGCGAGAGTCCTCCAGAGAGTTGCACTGCAGACAGATGTTTGGATCGGGCACAATGTCGTAGATGTTGCAATTGTTGCCGCTGCACAGGAACATTAGCTTCTGGGCAACCAGCTCCTGGATGACCTGAGTCTCAAAGTCGCTGGCACAGCCCATGGCCACCACGTCGCCCGCGTTGTAGGCGAGATAGCACTGATCGTTGGGCCGGTAGGCCAGGCACTTGGTTGGCAGCGGATCCTCGCACTCGGGATCGGAGCAGACGTAGCACTCCTGGGGATCTGCGATGATGTCGTTATTGTTGCAGCGGGCTCCCTGGCAGGCCTTGCAGTTGTCGTGGCTGCCGGCGGCGCAGGTGGTGCGCTCCGCTTCGTTCAGATCATCCAGACAGCCACGAACCGGCAGCAGAGCCGAGTCGACAGCGGAGCTACGTGGATACAGGCCCGTCATGCACTGGCCCTGGCACTTCCTGGTGCTCGTTGGCGTCTCCCACGCGCAGGAGGAGTCCTCATCCGCGTCGCAGAAGTAGCAGTCCACGTAGGAGTCCAGACTGATGGCGTTGTTGCAACCATCCGACTTGCACTGCGGACAGCTGTCCCCATTGAGATCACAGTAGTCCGCATGGGCGGACTGCACCGAGTCGCTGCATCCCCTGGCCACCACCTGACCCTCCGGATTGAAGACCGTGGCGCAGGTCTGCTTGTTGTTGCCCTCGCACTTGGTGGGCTCCGTGCCCACCGCCGCACAGCTAGCGGCATCCGCGCACACGTGGCAGCTCAATGGCAGATCCTGCCACTTGCCGGGCTCGCCCACATATCCCGACTGAAGGTCCACATCGTTGCAGTTCGCGCCGGAGCAGACGCGGCAGCTGCCAGCCTGACTCTCGTCGCATTTGATCTCCGACTGGCAGCCACGACGGGTGCGACCCTTGGACAGACTCGTGACGCACGTGTCATCCTTGTCGTAGGTGCGGCAGTAGCTGCCGTAGCCAGTGGGCGACGTGGCACAGTTTTCCTCGCTGGCGGAGTCGCAGCGCAGGCACTGCAGCCAGTCCGCGGGATAAACCTCCGAGTTGCAGCCGTTGGTGCTGCAGATTTGGCAGCTGCTGCTGTCGCCGCTGGAGCACTCGTCAAAGAGCTCGTCATCCGTGTCCATCAGGCAACCACGCTCCAGCACGCCATCTGGGAATATACAAAAAGGATGTTTAACAGGATGTTTAAGCGGTGGACACTGTCACTGTGTTACCTTCATTGATGTTGCTAAAACATTCGGGATTGATGTAATGCTGACAGACGGCCATCTTTGAGATGTCTTCACCCGCCACACAGCCAGCATCCCCGGTGGAGTTGCAAATGTTGCAGGAAACACCAACGAGATTGAGCTTGTCCTTCGTGTTGCAATTGTCGCCGGAGCACAGGAGCAGATCCCGGCGATTGGCCAGCAGGAAAGTGTCCTCCAGATCGGAGGCACAGCCCATGCCCTCGACACTGAGATCGCCCACATGAATGTAGCACTGATCCGCGGCACGATAGCCCAGGCACTGCTGACTGACGGTGTCCGCGCAGTCGCTGCCCACACAGAAATTGCAGCTGAGGCGATCCTCGGGCACTGCGGCATTGTTGCAATTGGCTGCCGTGCACGCCACACAGTTATCCAAGGTGCCGGCGGTGCAGGCCAACCGATCGTCGTACTCCAGATCGTCCAGACAGCCGCGCGCCAAATCGAATATGGGATTGGCTGCCGTGCTGCGTGGATAGAGGCCGGTGAAGCAGCTGCCCTGGCAGGACACGCTCCTGGACACATCGTCCACTTTGCGCACGCACTCGGCCTGATCGGCGCCATCGCAGATGAGGCAATCCACGTAGGTGTCCAGCTCGCGGGCATCATTGCAGGCCGTCGATTTGCAGAACTTGCAGCGACCCGACTGCTCGTCGCAGTACTGAAGAAGATCCTCATCCGCATACAGCTCATCCGTGCAGCCACGATGCACCACCAGACCCGCACTGTCGAACACTGTGGCACAGTTCTGTTCATCGTTGTCGACGCACTTCTTCAGAGCGCCCAGGCTGGAGCCCTGGCAATCGGTGCCGTTGCAGGTGTAGCAGTTGATGGGCGGCGTGGCCCACTTGCCGGGATAGCCAATGAAGGAGCTCTCGAGATCCGCCATATTGCAGTTATCCTTGCCGGAGCAGACGCGACAATGCTGCTTGTCGGAGTCATCGCACGTGAACTCCCGCTGGCAGCCCCGATAAGTCTCGCCATTCACCAGCTTCGCGCTGCAGCCCTGATCGACCAGATAGAAGGGACAAACGCTGGCTGCATTCGGGGCAGAGGCGCAGCTGGCATCCGTGACAGAATCACACCGCTGGCAGCGACGACGATCGGCGGGATAGATGTCCAAGTTGCAGAGTTCGCCCTCGCACACTTGGCAGGTGCCGTTGCCCGCTAGGCAGGCGGTCAGCTGCTCCCTTGGCAGGCTGCTCACACAGCCACGTTGCGTAATGCCATCTGGAAGGAAGGGAAGATCATAATTAAATGATTTGAATTGCTTGATCGACTAATCTGAACTCACTTATCACACGCGTCATGCAGTTGGTGTAGGGCAGAACACCGCAGGTGCCAATCAGCGCAATCTGGCTGGGATCCACGGCGCAGTTGGGATCCTCCGAGGAGTCGCAGGCCACACATCTGGTGGCCGTGGGCAGATTGTCAAAGAAGTTGCAGTTGGTCTCATTGCAGAACAGCAGCGAGTGGAAGTTCTCGTCCACAAAGTCATCCTCCAAATCAGACAGACAGCCCATGGATGTGATGTCACCGTCATCCTGGTCAAACAGAATGTAGCAGCGATCCTCGGGATTGTATTGACTGCACTGCAGGGCACTGGGATCGCCACACTCGTCGCCGGAGCACTGATAGCAGCTGAGAGTTTCCTCCGCCAGCTGTGCCACGTTGCAATCGTCGGCGTCGCACGCCACACAATTGGTGTCCGCTCCATCGATGCACAGCTGCTGATCCGCCTCGTCCTTGTCGTCCAGGCAGCCGCGCACCGTGTCGTAGATGGGGCTGCCATTGCTGCGGGGTTGCAGGGCAGTCATGCAGTGGCCATTGCAGCTGCGTCTGGCCTCAACTGCCGCAGGGTTGCGGGCACAATCGGCGTTCTCGGCATCGCAGTAGATGCATTCGCGATAGCTGTCCAGGGATCGGGCCTTGTTGCACCCATTCGAGTTGCAGTTGTGGCAGCTGGCGCCATTGGCATCGCAGTACACGCTGTAGGTTTCCTCCACCACCTGGCTGCAGCCACGAGCGCTGACCGCACCCGTTGCATCGAAGATGGTCATGCAGTACTCTGCCTCGGTGGCGCAGGTCACCTCCTCAATGCTGCTGGCTGCACACGAAGCTGCGTCCAGGCAGCTCTGACAGCTGAGCGGCAGCTCCTGCTGCCAGGGTCCCGGATTGCCATCCGCCAGCCGCTTCAGATTCGCCGTGTTGCAATCGGAGCCGGAGCAGAGCTGACACTTCTGGGGGTTCTTCGAGTCGCACTCGAGCGAGGCACTGCAGCCGCGTTTGGTGTTACCCGCCAGATCCAGGCTGGTCACGCACTGCTGGCTGTCGGTGTGCAGCAGGCAGAGGGCAGCAGCAGCCGGCGAGGCCTCACACTGGGAGTCCTCACTGGAGTCACAGGTCTGACAGCTCAGACGATCGGTGGGATGTAGCTGAAAGGGACATGGATTATAAAGTTAGTTCAAGCCAAAGTTGGACTTTGAATATTCACCTTTAGGTTGCAGTTCTTTCCGGTGCACTTGGCGCACTGCGTGGTGTTGCCTTCCCGCAGGCAATCCAGATACTCCTCACCCTCCAGACTCGTCAGGCAGCCGCGTTCCGTGTGTCCATTGGCCAGGATCCGCGCATAGCAGTCCGTGTTCACCGCATAGTCGCACTGCGTCTCGGACTCCACCTCTTCCGGATCAACAGCGCAGTCGGCATCGGTGCGGGAGCTGCAGAGTTTGCAGCTCTGTGGCGTGGGCAGGGCAGTGGCCACATTGCAGTTGTCCGCGCCGGAGCAGTACCAGAGCCGTTTGCTCTCCTCGAGCAGCTGCACATCGCTGACATTGAACTGGCTGAGGCAGCCCTGAGCGGCGAGCGTTCCACTCTCATCAAACTCGATGAAGCAATGCTCCACATCATCGTTGGCGGGAACGGCGCGGCAGGTCTGTGGCTGCGGAGATGAGCAATCCCCACGGCAGGAGTTACAGCTGCCACGGACACCCAGCTCCACCTGGTTGCAACTGGCTCCGGTGCAGGCTACACAATTCGGAAAGCTGCCCTCGGCACAGGCCTCGCGATCATCGTACTCCAGATCGTCCAGGCAGGTCCTCACCAGCTCCAGCGGTGCCTTGGCATCACTGGTGGTCGGATACAGTGCCGTGATGCACTGCTGTTGGCATCGTCGCCTCGTCTTCACCAGCTCAATGTCAAAGACGCAGTTGTCATCGCTCTGGGCATCACAGTACACGCAATCGACCAGCTCCGCGTCGGTCTTCAGGTTGTTGCAGCCATTCGAGCGGCACTGGTAGCACTTGTCCTGGTCCGCCGAGCAGTTCGTCACCAGATTGTCGCTGCAGCCGCGCTGCACCACAGCACCATCGCTGTTGAAGATGGCCACACAGCTCTGGGCATCGTTGTCGAGGCACTTGCGTAGGGTGCCAGAGCCGGCGGAACATTCAGTCAGGCTATCGCATTCGTAGCAATTAATGGGGCCCGAATGCCAATTGTGTACAAAGGGATCTGGATCTGCAAATGAATTTGGTTTTTAGTTTGCCTCCTAAAGGATACATTTATTCACTCAAAAACTGCAAATAAATGCCAAAATCATCAGCACACGCGGACTGGATCGTTACGTATTCGCCAGTATTTATGGAACTTTCGGCCCAATCGAATTAGTTGTTATTTATGGGTCCAGTGTATGGGAATGTTGGAGCTGCCGGCACGAGGGTCGCTTCCTTATCAACATCATAAATTAGTAATTGCCGTATTGAGGCTCATAAAATGTCAATTCAATGGCGATCGTCTCTATAATCTATATGGCCCTCGTCCATAGAAAGAGGGAAGTACAAATGTTCTTCGGGAAAGTGAAAGTGTGCGAATTAGTGGAGAAATATCTACTTATCGCCGAATTATCGCCGCAAATCTTTAGTATCTTTACGTAAGACTTAAATAAATTGCGTGACTTCAAGGCAAAGCACGAGATATTCCAGTGTACCTTTGACGATCTTTTATCAATGGAACTACTGGTCAAAAGTGAGTTTGAATTGGGTAAGTTATACATTACATTACAGCCTCTAAAGTGGCACTAAAAGTGACTTATTCGAGGCATCAGGTTATGTTGATATTTCAAAAGGTGCATTTTCCAAAGAACCCCTTAAAGTTGTCTCTGGTTTTGGATATTTTCAAGAGCTTTAAGCCACATTATCGCACATCAAAAAGTCCGCCTACTCGCGGCAATTTCTGTTTTCTCTGCTCAAAGTCCACAGCACTTTAAATCTCTCACAAAACAACTTAATCCATAGAAAGCAAGACCACTCGAAGCTGTAAGTGTTTCACAACCTGATAAACCAACAAAACAGATATGGAAGCTATCCGCCAATGTGGAAATTAAAGGGGCACAGGCTAAAGCAATACATGCGAAAGCTTTTACCCCAACTTGTTATCAAAATTGGTTACATTTTGATGGGTACATTGTACATATGCCACATTTAATCATGAATTAGTCCACTCTATTGCAAAGATAAAGCTTTAGGAGAGCCATATAGAGACATGATTCATAAATGTCAATGTCGGTTTCCTTTTAATTTGAGTTTTGGTAGGGGAATAACACACGGGCAGATAAGATAGGGCGAACATTTCGCTAGTTAGGACACTAATGATGATTCTTGTCTCTCGTTAATCCACAAATTCGTTGCAGTTTTGAGTTAATTATTCACTTTCTTTCATTGGCATCATTGGGTCTTTGGGCACACACTTGAGCACTTTAATATCACTTCCACTTTAGGGATTATCCTTTTGTCCTTACTGGGCTTCTTGCGGTTCTGTCACACCTACCATTAGCACTTGTTTGATTTGCACTAAGTGCAAGAAGCAGCAAGGCTGCTCCTACAGCGATTCCTCTCATGATCGCTTCGAGGGCTCTTCAAACCCTTTTCTTTCCTGACCGTGGACACTCGCGTATTACCAACAAAAATGGATTCGGGCAACTAATTTCGTGCTGGCCGCTGCGAGACCTTTTATAGATTCCGCCAACGACAAGTGAAAAACGCGCCAACGATCGATCGATCGATCGGACGGACCTTCCTATCGGTGCTGTTTGATTATTGCTGTATATTATTGGCCACAGCGATTATTGTTGCCATATACATAGCTCTATGGCCGATAAAGCAATTCGGCCGCTCCCCCCTCACCCGATTATTTATAGCCGAGTGCGAAGGGGGGAATTAACATAAAAGAAGCAAAAACAATGACCCAGATAAGCCCATCATAATCGAACGAAATGCGAGTCCAGAACACCTTCGATAAGGCTCTCCGATGGACATGGCCCATGTATGTACACTCGTACATACTCTGTACATATTTTTCTGATTGGACGGACGGCTTAGCCCAAGAGAGGCTGGCTATTGGCAAGAGCTACGGCAAACTGTTATGCTGTGCAAACTGCAGTCCACATTTGACGTAGTTTAGTTACTTATCAAATGAATGCACTTCAAATATTACACGATTACGCGAGTATCATCCAAAGAGCAGCATTTCATGGGACTTTTACCGATAGTTTCGGACATCTCACAGATGGCGCCTTTCCCAAAACATTAATCTTTAGGGTCATAAATCTTTTGGCATGGAATGGAAAAGCCCTGATATGGGTTTCCTAGAAATATTTTATAATCTTTGAAGGCATTCTGAAAATGTTCAATTAACTGTTCACCGGCGATTCTTTTGTGAAAAGAATTCATTAAATAATTGGTACAATAATTAAATAAAAAAAAATGGTGACTAGCGCCAGTTGAATGCACTCGTTGAACTCGCTAAACTCTGAATCATTATCAGTTTGTTCTTTTAAATGAATAAGAATATAAAACCAATTTAGCCTATTTTTTCGGTAATACCTAACCAAACTTTATAGCACTGAAACATAGATTAATGCCAATGATTCCGGTTGCCAAGCACCAACTAATCAACTAATCTGGATTGATTGGGCATTTCCCAATTAATTTGATAATCTTTCACAATCTAAGATGACTTGAATTTCGTGTTAAGGACCAGTGAGAATCGGTTTTGATTTCTCGATGATCGCTTTCAACCATTTCACAATCAATTATTAGATTATTGTGTAACAGATTTAGCGTCATAACTTTTTGGGTTATCTTAAACCGAAATAGAATCCAAAAATTACACAAACAATCCACAGCAGCATCGAACTTTGGGTAGTTGGCGCTATAAAGCCATATACAAGCCCAAGCTCCATTTATGTATGTTCGGGCATAGATTGTCATTGAGCGCGAACAGTGTTTATTGGATACCATAAAAATGAGTTAAACAATACATAAGTAGATTAGGTTAAAGAGAAGAGGTTAAACGAATTGTTGTACTATTTATGAAGGGTGTAAATGAATACAACCAACGGCACGATGATCAACCAAATGGTCGTGGTGGAGGAGGAGTGCAAACTGAATGCGGCATTGGGTTTGGCTGTCGTTGGTGTTGCAGTTGTGGGTGGTGCAGAAGTTGTTGTGGGTTGTTGTGTGCTTGGTGTTGTCTGTGTTGTTGTTGTGGATTGTGTGGTTGGTGTACTCGGTGTGGAAGTTGATGTGGAAGTAGCTTCTGTTGTTGTGTCTGGAGCTGCATTAAAGTCGATTACTTCATCGTTGCAATGTGGCCGCTCGAGAGGATCGCACAGCTGGCAGCCGCCACTGGCCAGGCAATCCATCTGATCCGAAAGACTTAGAGAACAGCCCCGTTCCAATCGTTCTCCCACCAATTTCGAATAGCAAAAACTTCTGCCCGTACGCGCAATCGCACATCTTTGGGGCACTAGAAGCTGAGGGGCATTCACACATTGCTCATCCTGTGGGGATATCGAATATTGAATAATTATATTAAGCGAATTTAATTCAAAACTTCTCACCTCACTCTCCGCACACTGAAGACAGGCGGCTCTCTCCGAGCCCACAGTGTTGCACTTGTCGGACACACAGATCTCGCAATCGACACCCTTCGAGGGCGCCTGACACAGTGCCCTCCAGCCATCCTCGAGGCCCTCCAGGCAGCCCTGGGCCTGGACTATGCCTCCCTCAAAGACACTTGCACAGGCGTCCAGTAGATCGGAGCACTGCTCCTCCGCCTGGTAGCTGCTCCTCTGGCAGTTGATTCCGCGACAGTAAACGCATTTCTCCAGCGCCAACGCCGTGCCGCTCGCCAGGAGCAGCCCAACAAGTAATCCAAGAGCAGAACATTTGGGGTTTGACATTGCAGAAGGCGATTCAGGCATTGGAAGGGCCTTCACATCGGCCCATCGATTTATATAAAATTCTGGCACAATCTCAAGTGTGCAGCAAACAAAACATCTCTTCAGATTTGTGCCTGTTGTCTTTGCGGGGTTGCCTAAGCACCTCCCAAAACACTCGAGTGGGTCACTGTTTTTCTTCGTGCAGTTCCTCGAGTAGTTCCTTAGTCACGAGCAAGTAAACAAGTTAACAATGGTAATGGAACTTTCTGTCGTTATCTAAGTTCTTTAGATTAAAGGCGCTGGCTTGAATAGGTCTGCAGGCACACCTCTAATTGAAGGTTAATTGCACACAGCTGACGTGGGGGGACTTCAAAGGGCAGCGGAGAATGTCACGGAAGACTTTTACGGGGAATGCAGTTATCAAAGTATTTTAGATGAAATATATTCCATGTTACTTTAAGATTGAAATCTACCATCAAATACCATCATAAATATAATAATATGTATATTGTATTCCATCTAATCAAACATTATCGTTCATTCTTGCCAAAATGAATAGTTATAAATGCAGTTCTCCCTTTAACGATCGAGCTTCAATAATTTGATCTGTTATCCTATAAGATATAATTCCTATTTCAATTTATTTTGCATTATTCTCAAAATTTCGAATGAAAGAAAAACAACAATCGATGACTTCTCCATTAAAAATCTGTTAGATTGTTAGATTTAAATCTAATTTTCAGAACGACTTTATTTATTTGTTCCCCAAAAGATCATATTCAATCAAGAAATTATCTTAGAAAGCGAGTGAAACGATTGCCGAGGGTCGTAGTGGCGGAAATATTGACGGCATTGCAGTTCCAAATGTCACCCGGGGAGCACAGCAGGCAGTTGGCGTCTCCCAGGCAGCTCTGCTGATCGGACTCCGTGGTGGCACAGCCGCGCAGGGTCGTGCTGCCCGATGTCTTTACATAGCAGTAAGAGTTGGGGGCAGTGGGAGCGGCACAGCGTGCAGCCTCCAAGGCGGCGGCATTCTGATCACAATTGGAGTCCTTAACAGAATACAAAAGATTAAGAAAAGTACCGAGAGACATGATGCCAGCTGCCATTACCTTGCTGGAGTCGCACTGGATGCAGGCATGCTTTGCCGAGCCCACAGTGTTGCAGCGATCTGTGTTGCACTTGTGGATGGAGTGGGAATCGGGGCTGCGTGCACGCAACGCATTGGGGATCTCCAGGGAACAGCCCTTGAACAGCACCTCAGCTGTAATAATCCAAGAAGCAGGGTCAGCGACTAATGCTCTTATGCTGCAATTGGCAGACTCACCTTCAGCGAAGACGGTCACACAGTAGTCCAGGGAATCGACGCACTTCTGCTCCTTGTGGAGCGAACTACGCTGGCACTGAGCGCCCTCGCAGCTGTGGCAGGTGAGTATGGAGTTGCCTGCCGCGTGTCCCGCCAGGCAGACAAGCGCCAGCGTGATCAGGATTGCTGTGTCTTTCATTGTGTTGCCTCAAATGTCGAGCAATTGGCCAATGTGCTCGGCTTTTATACCGCCAGCCACTCCAAGTGACCAACTGGAGGGCACTCAAGAGCGTTCTCCAACCCACTCCACACTCCACACTCCACACTCCCCACTCTACACTCCGAGTGTGCAAATGTGTGTAAATGGCCGAGCACTTGCGTGTGCTGTGTAAAGAGCCGACAGCACGGGACAGTGGCATAGGCACAACCACCTGACACAATAATCACCACTCGAATAATCGCGAATCGAATAGGAAAAAGCTCACAATTGAGGTGGATAGTTAATAAATATCAGATAGTTTTTGGAACTAGTCCTGCCTCGACTGCCGACAAGAGAAGATCTTGCGTATAATTTAGGTTTCGTAGATTCAAGGATACATTCAGGACACATTTATCGAGCATCAAATAATAAACAATCTTACACATAATTATCTCTTTAGATTTACAAATGAAAACCTAACACAAACACTGAAACATACCCAAAATAAATACAATTAAATGTGCCAAACTGTTGCTATTTGACTGACCATCACTGTATGTGCAGCCGTATTTTTTTTTTTGAGTGCTCTCCACAGAACTCACTGCGTTTCCATTGCCCACAATCATTCCACATGCCTCTCGCATGACCAACTAAACGATTATTTGGACAAAAGGCAAGGCAAAAACATTCATTGGGTGATTGATTAATTTTCATTTATTTGGATTTGGCAAATTACTAATTGACCAGAAGAAGGGCCAGCAGGCTAAGGAGAGCCAAGCTTAGGGCAAACATCTTTTGACCCTGAAGGGATCCTGCACTCGATTTGGGGTAGGCCAAGTTGAAAGTGTTGCAGGCCACGTCCTTGCCAAGCGAGCTATCCGGGAGGCAGAGCGAGCAGTCTGTGCTGTCGAGGCAAGTCTTTTGCTCCTTCAGGGACAGGGCACAGCCCCGCTGGAGGTGCTCGCCCACGATCTTGACATAGCAATAGGAATTGCTGGCAGTCGAAAGGCCGCACTGCAATGCCTTCAAGGAGGAGCTGGCTCCCTCGTTGCAGGTGTCTGACTAATGGGGAGTGGAGAGAGCATATATGTATCCGTAGAGCATTGCACTTGGAGTTGGTGTTGCAGGAGAAACTTACTATAGAGCCGCTGCATTGAAGGCACTTGAAGTCGCTGCGTCCCTGATTGTTGCACAGTTCCCCGCTACATTTGTGGCACTCCGGACTTCTTGCGTGGCACTTGGCCTGTCCTGCCAGTGAAATCTGCGACAGACAGCCTCTCTCGCTGACAGCAACTATTGAAGAGATGATTTTGGATCGTCTCAAACGATTAAGGAACCTGATCACCAGCCAACTCACAGTCCTCGTAGATGGTTACACAAATGTCCAGACGATCGGCACAGCCGATGGTCACATTCTGCTTGGTTGTCCTCAGACAATTGATGCCCTCGCAGCTGTAGCACTGAGGCGGCTCCGCCGCATTCTGCAGCTCTGGCGACTCCCAGGCAAGGGTCTGCGGGACGACCAAAACAGCCAACAGACAGGCAATAAATCCAGACCAAAATGGCAGCATATTTCTTATGGGCTACTGGAGCGAACAACCAACACCTTTGCTAAACCTAACCGAACTGAAACCAAACTGCAGTTGGATTTCGAAAACACTACACCAAAAATTCAAAGGCATTTGAGCCACTTGAAAGTGTCCCCGTGCCCCCTCCGCCAGCCCACATCAATCACATTACCCCTCCTCACAGCTGTTGATAACGAATAAAGCCAATAATTATATGGTTAATATTTCGACAAAAGAATACCTCAGGAAGCTGGCTACAAGAGCGGATCTATGGCAACATGTTCTTACTTTTAAATAGATACAACTAAAATGTTGTTGCCAAAGTACTTAAAGTTCCAGAGATGCTTCAGAAAATGTGTGGAGTTATTTGTGGAATCATTTTGAAAAGACTCCTCCTTAAAACGAGTTACAGCATACCCTGGCCAAATACAATTACTCGGTATAATTACGTAGTTCTAGGGCAAATAACTTCAAGATGTTTCCTCAGTTTAGTGCTGATTTCAAGTATCACGAAACGCATGGTGTTTGCATGACCATTGAAGTGGATCCACAGCTGGGCTTTTGTGGGATCTTATCTATCTTTCTGGAAATGCTAGCTGCATGACACTTTGACCATGACTCACACGCATGACCATAACTGTCTGGAGATTTCATTGAATTAAATTATGATTTATGAACATTTTTTGGGGTTTTGTTTTCGTCAACTTTTGTCAATTTCTTAACTTAATTTCTGAATGTCTTTCGATTGCCCATCGCCAGCCAATTGGCTTACGTATTTTATGTCCCTTTCGGTTATCTTTGACTTATCGCCGCGGATCGGTGTGTGAGTTATTGCAATCATTTTTTATGACACACAAAAAAGTAATCGTGGTGTGTAATAGATAGGGCCGAGTAAGACATTTGTGCTTTTAATTGAATGAAGTGTTCAGCTCTTCATAAGCAATGTCGAACCACGTACATATGTACTTCCTGGTACCTAGATTGTACACAGTTATGGTTCTGCTTCAGAAGCGGCTCAAAAGTGGTTCAGCGGCACAATAGTTTAGCTTACGGTAATCCCCATTTCAATTATATCAGATTATCTTTTGGTTGGAAAAGTTTTCCGTGGAAAAAACTTTAATGGGAAGGTCACACCCGTCGAAAACTTTGTTGGACTTGCACAAATTAAAGCACAACTGTACTTATTTGCATATATTTATAGCAGACGTTGCAAAGGAAACCAACACGAGGGGATTACGTTACACAATCGCAACGCAAAGCGGGAAGGGAGCGCTTCAGTGGGGTGGACCCCCGACTAAGCCTCCGAAATGGAAAAAGAACGCAAAATAATACAGAAAAAATAACAAGGAAATATGCAAAGCAGATGAATTGGGGGATACGAATGCGTGCAGAGGAAAACAAAAGAAAACCGAAACGAAAAACTCAACAAAAAAAACACAGAAATGGTTATAAAAATTGTGAGCCACAGAGCGCAAAGATGGAAAACTTTTTTAGAAACGGTCTGAGGGCAGGGAAAAGACACAAATGAAAATGAGTGCGGAACAGATTGGACATTACATGTGGATGGTAGCGAATGAATCCACGCAAAAGTATTTCAAAGGAAAAGGTGGAGCAACAGATGTCCAGAGGATCCGTCCAAGATGGATCGCTTGTCCTCCTTTAACTCCTGCGTTTTCTCCTCATTCATCTCTATTTCTGTGTCCTTTTCTTCGATGTATTCCTCTACATTCCGCTAACTCCAGCTCTTCCTTAAGCTTTACTTTCTTCACTCGTTGCACTGCGACATCCTCCCTCCCTTCCCTTTCATCACAATCTTCTTGGGTGCTATAGAGAAATGACCCCTGGGTCCACCAACTACAATTTCATGCCGATCCAAGCATTTGATTCTCTTTAATCTTTGCATGTAGCGCCACTCCATTCGCCACTAACCACAAACTGGAACTCATCCAGCGCGGCACAGGCGGACGAGTAGTTGCCCCAACGGCTGACCACCACCAGGCAGCAGCCGTTGAACTCCGATGAAACTCCGTGACTGTCCGTCACGAAGCGCCTCAACGGCCAGCACAGCGGGCAGAAAACGAGGGGCCAGGAAACCTGGCCTACTGGTCGAAGTGGAGAGATCCTCCTTCTCGTGCCCCATGGCCTCGGCAGTCCTGGCAGCAGCCTCACCCACCAACCCACCAAGGGAGTGGTTCGTGTACCTCAGGACATCGTGCGCCACTCCGCTGGAATTGCGTATGCCGGCCATTCCATTCAACGAGGGCCGCATCCAGGCTGATCCCGAGAGAACTTTTGGGAGCGGATGCACCGCCAAGGAGGCGGCAAACTGGCAGTGCAGGCAGCCAGGGAACCTGTTCGGAGCCTCGCGATTGGCATCCGTGTAGTTCAATGCGCTAATCATCAGCGGAAGAAAGCCTGAGAGCTGTGACTTGAGCAGCAGCAGCAGCAGCAGGAGAAGACTCATGACTGAAACCCAGAAGATTATTCGATTAGGCATCCATCCACCAATGACTCAAGCAGAAACTAATCCCCGAAGTCGGAAACTTCCCCAAGAACTTGGAAAACTTTTCAAATTAAAAGCAAATCAATCCGAAATACAAGCCACAACAACTCATCGAAGACCAATTAAGATTCATGAATAAGTCAGACAAGGATTTTACACCTCCTCGGATACATTTCATGGATGCACACACACTCTGTTACTCACTTGATTTATGTGCCATAGGGAATAAACAATTTGCAGGTATTTATCATATTCAGGGCATTGTCAACGGGCGGACAGATACTCGAAATGTGAGACAAAACTCATAAGATACAAAATATTTATTATGCATTGAACTTTTGGCCGTATCTTTGTTGCTGAATATTTGCTGACACACATTCATACATATGTAAATGCCTAACTGATGGAAACAAAACTTTTATTTGGAAAACCAAGAGAGAGAGAGAAAGAGAGCCATTGGGTTTTGGCTGTCAAAATTGACACCAACTCGACCCACTTGCAGCGACGAAATTAAAGCTGCGTTGGAGTTCTCAAAATATTGCAAATATTGGAAATGTTTAACTCACAGTCACGCCTTTTAGTTCATGGACTTTGGTGTTAATAATTGAATGCTGATTGGTTATTTGGTCACCTTTAGATCTGTGTTCCATGCTGGCCTGCCTGCTCCCCATCCACTTATCAGAAATTGCTGTTTTCTCACAAATTGCCTTCAATCATGCTGGCCATATGCAGTGACTATGGACCAGTGTTAGTCCCAATTCCAATCCCTGTCGTGGGGTGTCTGGTAGTTGCATAAATCCTTTTGCGCCCAGCCACGTTTTTGTGGCCTGTGGTTTGTGCTCTGTCCCTCTATTTCCATGTATCTCGTTCTCTAGTTATCTAACTGCATGAGCACTCTCTCTCTCTCTGTCTCTCGCATCACGCTTGTAATTGCGTTTATTGTGCGTTGGAGATTTGTAATTCGCTCGATGTGTGTGTGTGTCGGTCGAGTCCCTCAATGCTGATGCTGATGCTGAGTGTGTGGGTGTGTGTGCCTGAGGGCCTTGTTTGACTCGTGTTGATTGAAAATAGCTCAAGTAATTGACAGTTTACTGGACGTTGTGTTGTTGGCGTTGATATTCGGTGTTTGCATTGAGTTTTGACGCTGCGATTGACAATTGTGGTCATACCGAGGAAGGACTACGAAATGCGGTCAGTGGAAGGCATTGGGACAGTAAAGTAATTATCAACAGAACAGAATGCAAGTCGGTCACGCACCGAAAAAAGAAAATCATTTTTTAAGCTGGAAGAAAGTCAAAGACGGCTCACAGTTTGCTCAATTTAGTTGAAATTATTCAAGGGCGAAATAATAAAGAGAGAGAGAGAGAGAGAGCGATCCTTCAGAGTGTTTTCCGGGCCAACTAATGGTGACATTTTGGCAAAGGTAACATCCAACATCTTCATGTGAAGAACTTTTAGCTGTAAAAGTGAATTTGCTTTGGAGCCCATTTTGCGGCATTTTCCGTGTTTCTTTGGTGGGAGCATTTGCATGGCTTGCCGTGTGCGGTCTATGCTTTGGCGTTTTATTCACGTTTTGCTACACACAGCAAAAAAAGAAAAAAAAATAGCAGAGAGAAACTCCACCCATTCCATGCAGCAACTGGCTGACTGGCTGACTGGCGCTTACCTTTTGCCTCGTGCCTCTCGAAACGGCTCGACACAAAGTGGTGCTCGTGGCTGCATCCAGGCGTAAAAGTGTTTGTGGCCGCCAGAGCTGCCATCAGGCTTATTTTGCCACTGAAGAGCCCCCAGCAGACGAACGCCCTGAAGGGTGGTCGGGCTAGGGTTCCACCAGGTGCGCTCTTGTGGCCGCCGCATTTGGGTCAGGGCTCAGGCGGAGGCGGGCAGACTCAAAGATTGTGGCTGACATATAAATGTCTCGGAAGTGGGTGAAGGCTGTGCAGAAGAGTTGCACTTTCCCAGAAGAGAAAGTGAACAATTGAGGGGGAGGGGACTTAACCTGTAACTAACTGTAACTCAAAAGTCAATTAAAATATTAGAAAAACTGTTGGCCAATCATCCTCGTTTATTCAACTGAATGAACTGGAATAACATTCCAGCTGCAAACTAGCCCCAGCCCTGCCATAATCTTTGGAAATAGACAACTTGGTCAATCATCAGAATCCAATGGACACCCAAAGCGTTGGATACAGAGTTAGTGCGGGATTTCTGCTAGTTGTCAGTGCCCTGGGTGGGCAGCGACATCCAACAATCAAAACTGCCATGATTAATGTCAACACAATTGACATAAAGCATTGGCCATGGCCAATGCCAGTGGAAAGCCCCACGGGCAGGCAACTGGAAAAACTCGAAGCTGACAGGAGGGACAGTTTGGTGGCAGGGGCAAGGACAGGGACAGCAACGACAGCGAGACAGGGGCAGAGATAGAGCAGGCACAGGCACAGGCACAGGCACAGGCAAGTGCAGGATGCAATTATTGATGGATTATTTACTGTCAGCACTGTCCGTTATGACAATGAGATATGGCCACAGGGCGGGCGGGCTGGCTGGGCTGGCTGGTCTGGCCGGGTTGGTCGGATGCAATGTCTAGAGAATGTCTGCAGCCAATGACATCGACTAGACGATGAAGAGAGGAGGAGACGGACTTGCCAGCGGGCCCCCGAGCATTAGCCAGCGTCAAGTCATTGAATTTTCTTTTGGCATCTCCCATCCCCTGACTTGGCAATTTATGGTCCGCAATTATCCTGCGCGGTATGTGCAGCATAGGTATTCAATATATTCAATATATTCAATATTCCCCATCATTGCATTGAGGCATTAATTGCGCGTAATCACCTTTCATATAAATAATTCAAACAAACAATAACCGCCAAGACCGCAGAATCTCAATCTGTGGGGCAAACATGCTGAGGATCTGCAGATTGCAGGAAGGAAACCCTGAGGAAATTCAAAGTCAAAGTCAATGATGGGCGACGCCTTCACTCATTTACATATTTCGTGTAATTATGCGTGGAAATTACAACGGGAGCGATGAGACTATAATCGGGAATGCTATGGCCGGCCATCGTCATCCATCGCATAACTTCTTGTCATGGGCCAATGTCTGAGACGGTGGCTGCCAGTCAGGCCCAGACATTTGCCGTTAATTATGTTGACAGCATTGACAGCAGCGATGGGAATGCTATTGGGGTGGGGTGGGGTGGCGATCGGGAAATGGGTAACCGGGGGGACCACCAGCCATGTCGTGTCAATCGATAAACGTTTAATCGCCTTGAATTGATAATAACCAAACTGTTCATTGTGGGGATAGTAATGATGATGATGATGATGACAGAGAATGGACATTCGGTCTAATGGATAATTTGTGTTTCGGCTCAGCTTTTGATTTGGCCGCTGAATCACATTTCAAATGCGAAACGTCACTTCAAACGGGAAATGAAAAAGAATCAAATAGAAGAACAGTTGGATTTCTTTTTCTTTTTGTTTCTCTATTTTTCATTTGTTTTGGAAAATTATGAATTATGGCAGACAAATGTTGCATAAATTATTTGATTGGTGGGTAGGTCATCCCCATAAGGATTTACCTTAAATGTAGGTGTTTAAAGTAGTCAAAATGTGGTCTCTTGGGAGACAAATGTTTGATGAACAATTAATTGTGATGGAAAATCAGATTTAATTTTTATTATTTTATTTATTTTATTCACTTACCAATAATAACACAGTGACACAGTTAAGTCCATGCTGATAAAATAAAACTTAAAACTAAAATATGAAATAAAAGTGAAAAAAAAAAAAAAAAAATTTACTTGTGCGTCGGCCGGGAATCGAACCCGGATCAACTGCTTGGAAGGCAACTATGCTGACCATTACACCACCGACGCCACTTGGAATAGAACGGAAATTTACCCCTTTTCAGAAAAAGCGACGCGAGAGCGCATTGATAGCCGAAAGTTAGAAGAAGAGAGTGAGAGAGAGAGAGAGAGAAAAGGGCTCTCATATGCTCTTATAATAATTAGTAATTAGTTTATAAAATATAATTTGTGGAATTGGCAGAGACTTTGAGGGCATAAATCAGCAATTATCAACCGAATAAATAATTAATGAGCAATAGTTTACATTTAATTTTGCTGCTGACCTTTGATGGAGAGCGAGAGAGAGAGAGAGAGAGAGAGACGAGACGTTAGCTTCCGCTTACAAATTGCAGAAATGTGCTGAATTTATGAGCAGCCGCAAGATAAATAAAATGATATTTATGTTGATTGCTTATTTGCTTTGAGAGTAATTGGTTAAATTTGTTTGCCTTTTCCAACCACTGGTGACTGGCGAAAACCTTCCCGAGTAGGTGTTGCGTTGGTGTCAAAGGTCAATGGATGCCTGTTCGAGCCATGACTGCCTGCCTGCGGATAAAACTTGCTCAACAGCTCAAATGCCAAATGCCTAGCTCGGAGAAGGGGACCCGCTGCGGAACAGACAAGTTTCTGCGAGGCCTCTGCCAGACTTTGCTTTTGACAAACTTATTAAAAAAGTTTCTGCCAGTCGGCAAATATCATAATCATCTGCATTTCAGCGCTAGTACATGGAACTTCAATATCTCTTCTCACTCCTCTTCCCCGGTAGATTCGGAGTGTAGGCTCCGTTTTGGTGAGCGAGCAACTCTTCATTGCCAGACATTTGCACTGAAAGTTAACCCGTCCCGTCCCATGATGCTGAGCATATTCCATCTGTGCAGAGATATTTCTTTAACTGCGCACTCCTCAAAAACATTCCACTCTCATTTAATTATCAAGTAAGTAATGTGAAATGTGCCAGCTAGTGCAAGGAGGGGAGAGCTTATAATTAGTTGATTTGCAAATAGTTTGATCAACTTTCCATCACATATGCAAAAATTCACCATTCGGAATTAATTTTTGCATAAAAGTTCCATTGTTCCATGGTCGGTTTGTTGCCTTAATCAAAAATTTCAATTAAACAATTCTACGATATTTATTTTTTTTTTGTGGAGTATAATTTGTTGTTTGTAATGCACATATTTATATTATGGAAACTTCCGCATCCAGATTTTTGCATTGTAATTTAATGTTTTCTGTAATATTGTGGTTACGGGTATATAGGGCTATGGGGAATATGCTCTTGTAGCAGTCAATTCTGTGGCATAATTTTGGGTGTTGACATGGAATATTGCTTAGTGCCGAGCTGATTAAAGTTTAGACATTATTGATTATTTTTCTTGAGGATGAGGGGTACTTGCGATCCACTGTATCTTTTCATGTTTCATGTATTTGTATGCGCGTAAGTTAAACATTTACAGCGGTCTGTCTGTGGGCCAGGACAGTAAATAAGAGGAAAAAATAATAAACTGACACCGTAGGACAGTGGCCGACTGGTGGAGCGCTGCTGCTCTCCTGCCCCCTCAGTGTGCGTGCGGAAATTAAAAGCAACGGCATCCATCCACTGTGCGGTGTCTCATAATTGCCCTGCGGTGCTTAGCTAATAGAATTAGAATGTGCACCACATGAGCAATTTTCAGCAAATTAGTCGCTCACTTTGTTCGCGTATATCTGTGTGTCTGTACGTCCGTGTGTGTGTGTGAGGTGCAACTGTTGCACCATCGCGCGACCAGATCGTAGCGCTATGCCCTGCACTCTGAGCCTGGCTAATTAGTTGGCCATGAAGAAGCTGCAAAAAAGGCGGCGCACAAGAGAGCGAAAAGTTAACGCTATGCGGCGGGCATGTTGCATGAGGATGTGTATGCCGCCGCAGCCGCCGCCAGTGTCACCAAAGGTTGATTGGGATCAAGGTGAGAACGGAGTTGCATGTTGCTGTTGCATGTTGCATGTTGCTTGTCCGTTGTCCCTTGTCCGTTGTCTGTTGTCGCCGCCGCGGAGCCATGAATTCTGCACTTTATGGCCGGTGAATGGGAATGGAAGGAAATGGAATGGAATGGGCAATGCCAAGGCTTGTTGCAACTTGTTCACGGATCGTGTCTGGGTATTGTTTGAATACTATATATTGGATTGTCCACAGCCCTATAAGATAGAGTCCGATTTTTCACTATTTTTCTAACCAGATCGGTGGGCAATATATGTATATTCTCCTTAACATTTTGGGTCAGAAATAACCGCCGCCAACCCGTTGCCTGAATCAATTCTGCCTGTGGCTAACGGTTAAACTATAGAATTACAGTATGCAACAACAGAATGCAATTAACTTGGCCATCCTCGTTGGTCGTGGTCGTTGGCCGTGACTAGTCTGCAGAAAAAAAAAGATCCGCCTTGCGTTGAGCCAAAATAATGAAAAATATTTTCTTTTTCGCATGACAACGGAAATTAAATTGCATGAAATTGGAAAATTATTACACGCAGCCAGCCACTCACACACACACGGAGAGAGGGCAGAGGTAGAGCGAAAGGCATTTGCATAGTGTTGAAGTGGCCATGCAATTTGGTTAGCCATTTAAGCCAAATTAAGGCAGTGCTGCCTGGCCGGTGCCGCCGTTCCACCGTTCCCGCATCACTCGATGTGGTGTGTGTTGTGTGTGTTGTGTGTGCGTGCTGCGGCTGGTCAGATGCAATCAAGGTTGCAATTTTCTCAACCAGTTTTCCCCTTTAACCAGTTGACAATTCGTGTGCGTAACGCGGTCCCCGCCGCTTCGCTTCGTGCTGTCCGTTTTTCTAACGATGACACGCCACCGAGATGAGAGCCCAATCTTGGCCAAGTTTGGCTCTGGCTCTGGCATCGGCATGCATTGGCAATCAGTTGGCAGTTTGTTTGGCTTAATCGTCTACGTAATTGATATGAGTGGCTGGAAGGCAACGGCGGGCGGGGCCGGAGATCCTTTTTAATTAAACTCCACACAGATCGTTGGCTCGATGGACTGGCAATGGAACAGAGACATTAATAAGGGGCGAGACCCGATTGGGCTGGAGATGGCAGCAGTCAGATACTTGCACAGATGCCATCTACAATCTCGAATGCTAAATGGATATGCAAATCATTCCACAAGATTGACAAAGATGACATCGACAATGTGCTGTATGTGGGGTCTAGAACAAATTGAGCTGCTAATTAGGTTAGAACAAGCGAACAAGTGTCTCCTGACCCGAATAGATTCATCGGCTTTGCCAATGATGGAGAGTGGCTCGTTTATATTCCATTTAGTGTCAGAACATTGAAATAACATTTATTTGTATGCCCTTCCAGCGCTTTATTGATTTGCCATCGAATTTTCGGTGCACACTGATGACCTTTCTGTGGCTTTTCAAATAAATGGGCATTTCATTTTAAAACCCCTTTTTCGTGGAAAATTCATTTATGCGTATGTGCCAAAAATTACAATTACAAATAGTCTCGATTCGCTTTGTTCCTCCGCAGCACTGTCCTTCCCGCAGGACACCACAGAAGAGCGGCCCTGCCACAACTCCACAAGGGCCAGTGGCCACTACGGTGGACAAAGACAAATATTGGGCCGCAATCACTCAGCTGTGAAGATGCCGCAGAGCAAACACAAACACAAACACAAGCAGAAACAGAAACAGCATCCGCAGCAGCAATGCCGCAAAAAGCTGAAACAGTGAGCAGCAATAGCAACACAACACCACACCACAGAGCAATGGTCATCATAATACACAGCCCAACAGTAACTGCTATAAATATGCGAATTCGAAATGGACCAGAAAGCGAACCGAACTCAACCGATGGAGAGTCCCAAATAAACAAAATGAAACGTGCTGCTGGACTGCTGGACAGCTGAGTGTGTGTGTGTGTGTGGGGGGGGGCGTGACAGCCATTGAAATGCAAAAAGCATAAAAAACACAACAGAGAGAGCCAGCAAAGGGTATAAGGGCAGTCGTAAGAGACAACATTTCCCCGAAGGAGACAGAATCCAGCATTAGTGTAAATTCTGTCTAATTCTGTATTCTGTTATTCTACCAAAATAATTCTAGCATACGGACTACAAGTAACGGGTATCTTGTAGTCTAAATGTGTAGAAAAATTTACAAGTTAAACGGGGTAACGGGTGACGGGTTCTTCATTTACCAATTTGGCTGGTCACAACTTAAATCAAATGAAGTACAGGGATGCAAATTACTCAATTTGTGGCCAAGACAGAGGGCAGGACATGTCTGGGCGGGGCAGTGGCAGTGGCAGAGTTCTGGTTTTGCTTAGCCAAAAATTTAGTTGCACCCCCGCTTGGTTCTCTGTGAGCTGTGTGTGGCTGCTTGCTGGTTACTCAATGGTAATTAAAGATGCAGGGAAGCATGCTTTACACATACTACACCAAGAGTAGCCACTTGTGTCTGTCCACTCTGTGCCACATTCTATTTAATTGTTGCAATTATGGAAACTACCAGAGCAGTAAAGAAAATCTAGCATAGAGTGCGGAAGCCTCTCATACCCTGGCAGCGTTATGGTTTCTGTATTTGAAGTATTTCCAATGTATTTAATGCTTCAGTCTCTGCGTGACAAAGTTTTGACCAAAATCATAATGCCCGCAGGACAGAAAGGGTACCCATCCCATGAACATGAACAATATTTGAGGGCACTCTGAGGGCAGCTGCAAATCGTTACGATTGTGTGCGAGCGTGACTTTGACCCTATCCCCTCTGGCCACCCCTGCCGACTAACCGCAGTGAGAACACCTTACCTTGGGAGTGCTCTTCTCTCTCTCTCTCTCTCTCTGGCAGGGCAGACACATAAATCGAGCAGCAAATCAATTATGTTAACCGTCTGCGAGCTCTTATCTCCGGCCCCACTCTGCATGTGGCTGCTTGATTATAATCCAAGGTCAGTGCGGGTCCAGTGCAGGACCCCCAATACCATGGAGCGACGATGATGAAAGAGTGTGGAGTGGGAGCAAAAGATCAGCTTGAATATTTCACGCACGTTCTGTGCATTAATTGATATTTGCAGTAATACGCATAAGTCAAGAGAGACAGAGAGAGAGAGAGAGAGAGAGAGAGAGGCACAGGACAGCAACGAAATGAATAGCAAATGAACTTGTGGAGAGAGACACAACGGGAGTCGAGGCAGAGCAAGTGTCGACGATACAGCCAAGCAAAAATGTTTGCATTCGCTGTGATCGGCTTAATAGCCAACGCAAGTCTTGGAGCAATCGTGAAGTCTCCCAACATTTTTCTTTGGCTGTACTCCACACACATACAGACACCACGAAATCTGTTTTAGAGAATTTAGTGCAAACAAAACGCTTCTGCTGAATGAAAACGGAATACTAATTAGTTCTCGCCTCATCCCTGCACTGACCTTGGACCTGGCCGAGCGAATTCCATCTTAAATGCCAGAACTAAATTATTGGCTTCAATATTTACTCCTTACGGGGCTGTGGCAGAGTCAGCATAAAGCAATTTTGCATGCAAATATTTGATGACAAACAACACAACAGTAAAGTGGGAGGATGGGGGAGTAGTTTTAATAACTGAAATTTAATTGAGAGCATCAAATCGATTCGGAAGTAAAAGTAACGAAAATTAAATTACAGCAAACCATTTCTATAAAATAATGAATAAAAAAAAAGAAGAAAAGAACTTAATAAAAACGACAACAAAAAAATTTACTTGTGCGTCGGCCGGGAATCGAACCCGGATCAACTGCTTGGAAGGCAACTATGCTGACCATTACACCACCGACGCCACATTAAAGGTCGGAGAATTTCTACCCCCATGATCGGCACGACTTTGGAACGTTGGAATCGGACTGAAACTAAACCATTCTATAATTAGATCAAACGGCACATTAGGCCGCTTGAGAGCGGAAATCTCTGGTTTCTCTAGCTTATCAAATGGGGTCGGTTCGCGGCGAAACTATGAAGTAATCCAGAACCAATTGGACTTGAACTGAAATTCTAAGATTCGAAGATTCTAAATTCCAATGTTCAAATAATGTGACAATGCAGAGAACTTCTTTTTAGTGGTATTTTTCAACTAAAATTAATGGGTTAAAGATCTATTAGAGCATAGATAACTCTTTATCGATAAGAAATGATCCACAATTCCATTGAAAATAGTCATTTGGAGTTGGAATAGCTGCCAAAGCTGCTAAAATACCAAAAAGAATGCCCAACCCGCGTGACAAATGTTGGTACGCTTTCAATTGGTCACCCCAGTGCGAGGCTCATTCATATTTAAAAAAGCTTTTCTATGCAAAGACACGGCCTGGTGGGTCAGGTCAAATAACCCACCCACACTCGCACCAGACTGGCAGCAGCAGCAGCGCACCACACAAAAGGTTAAAGCAGATTGTAGAGGAGTTGGTATCCACAGGCGGTCCACGAGCCAAACTTATTTATTACACACCATTTTCAGATGTTTGATTTACCAACAAGCGAACCGAACACCAAATGAGCCATGCAAAGCGTGGAGGAAATAAACCCAACCGGCAGGGCAGTTTGAGGCCTAAACAACCAAATCGTGTTTAGTTTTGATCTTTGACTTGGACTCCCTAACGTTTTTTGTGAACCGATCGATCGCTCTCTGTATTTAATTAATTTGTATGATCCGCTCACAGCGTGTCGGTAATTTCCCGCATCCGAGTGGAGAATACTTCAAGCCCTTACAAATTGCAGGCAATACATCAAAATCTATCAAATGAATGCCCATTTTATTTGGCTACCTTTTTCGACCATGCCACATGGCGGCACAGCACAGCACACATAATTGATGGGACTTGGGACTCTGCTGGGGTCGGCTGCTGTGGTAACTTCGATTGCTCTTGGCCAGAACAATGCGGTTGACACAGGCTGCCCGCCCAATGATGTCATTGTCGGAGCTGGCACAAAGTTTGAAGCTGGAACAAAGCTGGAACCTGTTGCTCTCAAAAGAGTTTGCTTCTTTTCTCTCTTTTACAATTTATTTATTCAGATTTTTCATTTCTTTTGGTTTACTCGTTTTGGGGTTACCTATTGAGACGTCTACTTTGGTTAATTGCGTTCATTATTTGGGGTTAATCGCCCAACAAAAAGACTTTTTGTCTAGTCATGGTGGATTATTGAACAAAAATACAATGCGTTTCGTTTCGTTTCGTTTCGGATATTGGTAGATAATTGAGTTAATCATTATTTATTTTGGGCCTAATCTTAGGTTGGATTGTGTGTAGATTCGAAGCGACTTGAATCTTGAATAAAAATACTCTTAAAATAGAAAAACTTTGTAGCTTTTACTCGCAATTATTAGTTGGCCATAAAACGGTTATAACGAGTTTATTGGCCAACAAACTAATTATGGCCCTCGCTGTGCTGGAAGTTGAACAGTCCTTGAAAAGGCTTTTTGCCCACAAAATTACATATGCAAAATGTAAAAAAATAATCAAAGGAGTAAAAACGAAACGGAAACTGCATAATCAAAATTCACAGCAAGCGGTAATCAACGGACCATATATTTTTAACATGCCCCAGCACCAGCCCCCCCGCGGACACACCGAGGAACCCTCCACCACCGTGTGCAGACGCCGCCAATCTTGAGGAGCCCACACACAGCAACTAAGTAAGGCAAGCCATGTGGTGGCATGGGGCCATGCATGGACCAGGGAATGGTCAAAACAAGTCCCAAGATCCAAAGGATGCTTATGTGCACGACTACGAGTGCGGGTATAAGCGAAAATTGTTCGCCGTGCCACATGCGGCGTTCTGTTGAAAGCAACTTAGAAAGAGAGGCTGGTTGTGTGTCTAAGTTTCCAGACATTGAACTTGAATATGAATTTTTAATTGCATGCGGCATGCGGCATGCGAAACTTGCTCAAGCCAATTAATTACGCATCGATTTGTGACTCGGCAGGTTTTTGGCCCCGGCCACACTCAAGGCGGATGAAGACGGCAGGAGAGGTTCATGATGTGATGTCGAGTTCAGCATGTGGGGAGTCACATTTGCATTTGACAGGGGACTGAGAGCAGCCACTTAATTGTTGCCAGCACCAGTCCAGCCCCAACTACTGCCCCAGCCCCAGCTCACCTCGCTGACTTGGCAACTTTTGGAAATTGTGTGCTTAATGGAAAGCTCAAGGGATGTTTAGGGATGGAATGGAATATTGGCGTTGGTGTAGAGCTAAAATCACAGCCATTAGTTTTGGCTTCATCATGAGTCGCATTGTGGCCAACCTGGTGGCCGAAAAGGCTCATTTATCAATAATTTCATTGTAAATCGATGCACACTGCAGTCTCAGTGATTGACATCTGAGTTGGAGTCCTCCTGTGACCTGATTCTGAGGATTGTCGATGCTCCAAATTCACCATCCGCATCATCATCTTGCAAGACGTGGCCTGTGGCTGAAATTTTGCCTGCTTGCAAAACAATTTTCAATTAACTACCAGCACGAGAAGGTGCACCACCAGCAAGCGGTGAATAATAATTGCGTTTAAGTGAAACCCTCACCCGTTCGGAGAGAAATAACCAAGCTAATGCTTGGTCAGTCTGGTGACTGAGTTCCATTAAAATGTCCAACAAAAAGAGCAATGAAAATGGAAAAGGGAAAGGGAAATGGAAAGGGAAGGCACCGCACTCCATAAAAGCAGTCCGGGCCAACTAATCATACAATAAATGAATTCTCATCAATTCATAGACAGTCGCCGCCGTCACAGCAGCAGCAGCAGCAGCTTGAGAACGGCAGGAGGAAGCATCGCATCCTGGCATCATCCACAGCATCATCGTTGTCGTCTTGGTGAGTAAGCCTGGCCAAGAGACCAGATCCCAGAGCCTGGCCTAGCCCCCAAGTGGGCCAACAGCAAAAGCAAAAGCAATAAAATTTATGTTAAGTAGCGCGGCCATAAATAGCCAAAACGCAGAGTGGCTATCGGACAGCGTCGTCATCTGCCTAACCTTGACAAAGGAGGAACCCAGAAAAGAAATCAAGTAAGAAAGCTGAAATCGATATTCGAACCATAAGATACCCGCTAATCGATTGGAGAAACGTTTTTTGAATAGATAAATGGCTTTGATTTTGTGAATTATAAACACTAAAAATCGTTTGTGGATGGCAAAACTATCTTCCAAGTGTCCTACCCCAAGGTAGGGGTCTACGACAATTAAAGGGTATATAAAGAACCACAGCGCGAGCGGGAGAACAAAAAAATCGTGAAATCGTGGAATGATAAATGTCAAAGCAAATGACATAAATAATCGAATCGAGCGCAAGCTCAGTCAACCATGAAAGCGATGTGCCTAGAGGGCAGGCAGGCTGTGCCCGTGCCTGTGCCTATCCTATCAACGACATTGGCGTCGAGGCTCCCATAAAGAGAATAATCAGTAGAGTACGATGTGAGGCTGCAACGGGGAGGGGAGGGGAGGGGAGGAGCTACAACCAGATGAAATCCTTTAACGTCACCAAGTGTGGTCCGAGGTTCCATTGCGTGCCTCATCCCAGCCATTCGCCACGAGCACGAGCCGCGTTCCTTCAGCGGACTGGGAGGACTGGTGATGATGCCGATGCCAATGCCAATGCCAATGCCAGGCAAAAGAGGCGACTTCAATTATTGATAGATTATTTACTGTCAGTCAGTCAGTCGGTCGGGCAGGCTGTCAGGCTGGCAGGCTGTCTGGCAGAAGGGGAGGCTTTCTGCCAGGCAATGACATTGGCCATTGTGCTTCGGTTTCCAAGAAGGAAAAGCCCCGTCACAGTCCCATCGACATCGTCATCTCCGACTCTTGTACGCGACTTACATTAATCATTAACTGAGGCACTTGTACCCCCAACCCCTCCCACTTCTCCTCCGCTACTTTACCCTTTCTCATTCGCCCTCTGTCTCTGTCTCTGTCTGTTTGCAATTTGTAATTCTGAATAAAGCATCAGAAGGTAGACTTCATATATCATAGATTTCAACTGGACGAACGAGAATTGGCATTAACACATCATCAGTGGCTGCTGATGAGAGGGAGTGCCATGGGAACATGTTTGTGGGTTTAAAGCAGAAACAGATTAAAGTCTTTAGATGTTCATTTACACAAGCTTAGCCACAATCACCTTCCCGAACAAATCCTAAGCAGCAGTAGCCACGAAATATTTTCAAAAACATGTTACTGAAACCTTCCGTACTCGTAAATCAAGTGGCAGATCAAAATAAGGAACTTCTTCGATCATAAATTCCCGCAAGAGCAAATCGAAAAAACACGGACCTACAGGCGGCTCGGTTCTACACACCTTTATGGCTCATTAACGACATGTCGTGGCGGCCAAGACGACGATGATGACGACGACGACGACTAGTCGTTGGCCGCTACACCAAAATCATGAGCCATGAGCCATCTCCGAGTAACCAACAAAACGAGCTCAATAAAAATAAAAACTGTCTGTTGAGTGGGGCGACTGGACGACAATAAAACAAAATGGCAATTTACGATTTTATTTACGAGCTGCCGCACAACGGCACATGCACTGGGAACTGTGGCAGGGGCAGGGCTAGGGGCAGGGATTCATCTGGAAAGGTGGAAAGACTTGATAGGGTGTTTCGCACTACATCTATAAAGAGAGAGAGACAGAGAGAGAGAGGAACACGAACATCAAAAGGAGGCGCACAGACAGAACAGCATACACAAATTTGTCAGGCTCATTGCGTTTCCTTCATTGCTCCTCCCCCCCAAAAAAAAAGTAAAAATCAAAACAAACAGAGGAGTGCCTCGTATCGAGATGGTTGTCTAAGCTTGTGGAAATGCATAAATTATACTCAGACTATGCCACAGCCAGCTGTCAACGCCCGTCCGCCCCTTGCAGCCGCCCACAATTGTGGCACTAACTGGAGCAAATTGTTGTTCGCTGCGACTTCAAAAATGACCGAAACACACACACACACACCGCACCCCGTATTTATGCAGTTTTATGGGGCGTTTCACACCCGCAAACGTGCCCCTACCCTATTTTTGGTGGAGTAATTTGGTATTTTTGGGCATTTCTTCGCTTAATTGAAAGTTTATTAGTGGCATTTGTTAGGGCTTGGGCCGATTATTTAATGCACTCTGTAATGCATTTCAGGTTAAGAGTTTTGGTTTCAATTAGGCAAGGCCCAAGGCAATGGGGGTGTCAGCTGTGCACAAATTAGGGGATCGAATGTGGTTTTATTATAAGTAATACATTTGACATTCCAGCTCATTGAAGTAATGCTCTAAAACGGGCCTCTTTAGGTGTCCCATCTTGTTTCTGTCTTTATAGCAAGATCAAGACTAGAATTACTCTGTCTAAGGACCAAAGTGTAAGAAAAATTTGATAACTCTAGTAAACCATCCACAGGTCCCAATCTATTCTACGCTCTCTCTCTCTCTCTTTCAGCTGCATCTTCTTTCAAGTTCATTGGTACAAAGTAACGTCGAGGTAATGCACTCTAGAATTATCATACAAATACCTTTTTGAAGCAACCCATCAAGTTCTTAATTGTATAGCCAAACTCTTTCATCTCTTGGCACTCCTCCGACATAATCCAATTTCATTTCAAAATTTCCTACATAAAAACTACCGAAAAATCGTAAAAACTTGCCCAAATCTGTTTTTCATTACGCTCCTAGAAATTCTAGCAGCCAAGACGTAGAATAATCCCCAAACTGCACTCTGCCAGACGTTGAGGAGCGGGAGGATCCATCCCTCTCTCTCTCTCTCTCTCTCTCCAGTGGAGATGGCGCGTAATGCATCATAAATTCACATTAACACTTTGCAGACATGTGCGCGCGGCGGTGCCCTCCCTTTTGGGACTGACTGGCCGCACTCCACTTCGGAGGCCTCCTCTGTCTATGCCACATTGTTGTTGTCTGCCACACACATTTATGGGGCTCATTTTGCGCTTTAAAAGATACATTTTGTGTGCCATTTGTGTTGTTGTTGTTGACTGCGTCGCGACGGATAGAATTTGTGCATCTGTTTTGTTAGAATTTTGATGCCGTTACAACCACAAATGGGATACCCTATGGATTAGGGGTAACATTAATGTGAGATGAAGACTAATACTACAAAAAGTCAATTCAACCTCTTTGTTTTGGGGCATTTGGAATTCAAAGTTCTGTTTAGTTTTATAACTTTTTATGGACTCAAACTATCGCAGAGTATTTCCCAGTTCTATTTCGTAGCTTGTGTCCCGTTTTTGCTTGCTGCTAAAGATGCAATAAAGATTTCTTTTTTCAGTTTCGTGTGGCATCTGACGATGGCAACCGTCGCTTGAATATATTTACTTTTAATTTTTTATTGCCCCATTTGTGTATTTGTCAAAATTTTCACGATTTACAACATCGACATCATCATCAACTTCAGGAGGAGTACCAGTGGCAGCCAGGAGGAGGTTCGGTTGCCCCTTACCACTCCACTCCACTCGACTCAACTCCACAAATCCCCCAATACCCCAGTCCCCAAGCCCCACGGATGCTGAAAATGCCTTGCGACGACAGAACAAGATTTATGTTAATTTGTTGTGATTTATTGAATGATTTTTTATGGGAGTTTCACGCATTTTCTTCTCGGATACTTGAACCGCCAGTTGTCCCACATTTTTGTGGCAAAGCACAAAACATTTGCCACAAAAGCCAAATGACATTTTGAGTGCTCCGCATGTTTGGTTAATTGAAAAGAAAAACCGCATTGAATCGACAACAAACAGAGGCTGAGGCGGGTTCCCAATTACAATTTCGCAGAAACTTAACGGATATTTTGTTGCAGCTTTCCCTTTCAGACCATTTGGCGTAAAGCAAACTGGGAATGGGTGTCTATGCGGCAGCATTTCGCACAGTTGGAGTTCCGTTTGTTGCATGTATCTACGTACTCCCATGTGGACTCCCTCCGCCAATGCGAGTATGATCAATGTGCGTCTGTCATGCAAATTTAAATTTGTCCAAAATGTAACAAAAAAAAAGCAAAAGAAAAGTCCCAATCCGAGACCCAATCCGGCAAAAAGCTGGGCACGCAGATGCCTGCCGCAGCGAGGAGACGTGAGTCGGGGCACAGGGGTTGCTGTTGCTGCCGGGCCTAGACAAGCGGCAAGTTAATTTATGCAACGCTGCAACACAACGCAGCAACAACGGTCGCTGTGGCAGCAACACAATGCCAATAAAGGCTTTGGGGCAGACACAACAACCAAAGCAACAACGGCAACAACAATTTGAAAATTGTTTATGCGTCTGCGCAGCCGCACAGCCTCCCCCCCTCTCCTGCTCGCTCTGTCTCTGTGCAACTTGTGGCGCGTTTAGTGTTAAACGCTTGATTAAAATTCTTGTAACTGCAACACTTTTGTGGCATGTGTTGTAGAGGGACAGAGAGAGAGAGAGGGAGGGAGATGTGATGGCGGTTGTCTGGGATCTTTATGGAGCGTGTTGTTTCCTTTGTGGAGGTTTTTCTTTTCTTTTCTTTTCCATGCATCACTGGGAAAGATCGTTGTTTCTGTACCTTGCGGCGGCTGTGGCATTGAGGCATGTGCCTCCACGTCCTGGCCACAGCTATGGCTCTGGCTGTGGCTGTGGCTGTTGTCGCTTGTTGCTCTTGTTCTTTTTTAATTGAATTGATTTGCATTTTTCACGCAGGCGTTGCTCATTGAGTTTGCTTCTCAGCCTTTGGATCGCTGTGTTTGCATTGTCGCTGGCATGAGACATCGAGCGAGGGGAGGCGGTGAGTATGTGGCACATGTGAGCAATAGAAAGCAGAAAATGTTTGCCATTTTGGAGGCTGTGGCAAGCTAAATTAACCCAAATTAAGATGAGCGGGACTTTCAATCGAATCGAATGAGTGGAAATGCCGCAAATGCAATTAACATAACCGGTTGACAACCGTCCCAGTCACATTTTTAAAAATATTAAAGCCTTAACTATTTGCAGGGGGAAAGAACAAAACTCTGCCTTAATGTCTCTACCATTTCGAAAATCTTCTCCTTGCCATCTTCGATTTGTCGACTTTGGCTCCTCTCATTTATGCATCTGTTAATTATAATTTGAACATGCCTGAACGCCCGCCTCCGTCAGTCGCCATGCAAAGTGCCAGAAAGAAAATTGTTATTAATTAATGTGTAATTGTTATGGGCAGGCGACATGACAGAGGCCCACATTGCTGCTGCTGTGTTGGGGTGTTGCTCTCTGTCAAATCGCTGCCGGCTTTAACAAATTAATAAACTTGACCAGACACGAGAAAACCGCATAAATCAATTTCAGTGCAAATGCACTAAACAATCATAAATAATAATTAAATGGCTGTTTAAGCTACTTTTTCGGGGCACAGCACGGCACAACACAGACAGTTTATTGGATAATTAAAAACTGTCGGTGATTATTGAAATTTGTGGGCAGCGGCAGACTTTGGTTAACCCAAAGGCGCTTCAATTACAAACCGAACAATTTAATACTATTGAGGGAAAAGTGGAGCCATGCTCTGCTCTGCTCTCTCTCTCTCTCTCTCTCTCTTTCTATATATTTACATGCCTCGTTAGTTTTATCCACATCCTGTGTAAGTTCCTGTTCCGTTTCCTTTTCCGACTCCTGTCATCTATACAATAATTTGTGACGCCTAATTGGGCAAAGGGTAGCAGCCACTCATCCACATGCAAAGAGAGAGAGAGGGGGGCAAAAAATGGTACACTTTTGTTCACTTCTAATTGCGCATTTGTATGCCTAATCGATCTGTCCGATTCGATTTGTTTTTCATGTCTTTCATGGAATTTGTGGGCCATGTAGTCGACGGGTTTTTCTCTCTTTTGCTTTCCCATTTCTCTTTTTTTCTAGCTTGGCTTTGGCCAGGTGTCCGTTTGAACTGCTAAAGCAAATGAAGCGTGACATTTTTCACATTTTCATTCGTTTTCCTTCTTTATTTTTATTTCTTGTTCTGTTTCGGGGCTGAGGCAGGAAGTGTGGGTGGTGGAGCAGCGACCTGCTCTATGTAAATTGGTTGAATGACAAAGGATTTTGTGTGTCCGTGTCTCTATTGTCTGAGCAATCAATTGCTCTTTAACTGTTTGATGATAGCTTCCACGTGCAGAGAGGGTATATGGGAGCTACGGATGGAGTTGGGAAGGTTTACCTTGCACACATATTATTATTTCATGGCTTACTATTTGTTTCAAGCTAGCAATCATTTATTACAGGGTATCGCAACGTCTAGTCATAGCTTTCAGGCATCAGACTACCAGCTAAAGAGCCCCCATCCCAAATGGACTGAAATGCCCACTGTATTTCCCCTTCTCTTTCCACTTATCTCTGGCCTGATGCCCACTGTGCCCGGATCACTGTCGTCCCTGTACCTGTCATAAGCGGCTTAGCCAATAGTGGATTATTTGCCAGAGCTTCATGTCTGGTTAAAGTTGTTCCCTTTCCCCTTCCCCTTCCTCTAAGCAAACCATCGATTGCGTGTTGCAACAAACGCTGATCATGTAAATAGCCTAAGCGGCATGCAAGTCTATATATAAATTGTGTACAGATATATGCACTATAGTGCGAGCCAGACAGACCAGCGACCAGACCACAAAACCCACATGCAATTCCATTTCGATGTTGCACGCAATTAAAATCTTCATTAGCCGCGTTTAATTTCCACTTTTGATTGAAACAAGAAATAAAACATATAAAATGTGCAAACGCAGTAAAAACAAAACAACAACAAAAATAAAACATCAGAGAAAAAAACAAGCGAGGCTGAAAATAAAAATCTTGTGACATGTGTCGTGGCTTATCGCCATCAGCCATCAGCCGGCAGCAACAAGTGGAGTTGCAGTTGGGATCTGGGGCGGTGGTACACATGGAGTTGGAGTCTACACTGGGGACTGGGGCGGCAGAGGGAGTTGCAGTTGGGGTACTGGGTGGAGGCGCAGCAGGATTCGATTGGGACTCCTCTGCGGACACTTTGCCTGATTAACGATACGTCCTCGTCCTCGTATTCCTCTTGCAGGCACCACTCTTCGCAGTCGTCGTCGTCGTCGTCGTCGCTATCAATGTTGGGCCTAAGTGACAGTTGACTTGTTTATCAATTGACAGTATTTTTTTGCTCCGCCAAAGCGTGGATACTGTTTGGGGGTAAAAGAGCGTAGAGGAGCTCTGTGGGTAACGTAACTGTTAATAAGCTTGTTCCGTGGCCTGTGAAAATGTTGATTTTAATTAAAAGTTGTTGCAAATCCCCATGCCCATGCCCATGCCCATGCCACATCCGCACACTCCGCTGACGGAATGTTTGCCTGGTGTTTTGTAAGCTGCATTTTAAGGCCCGATGCTGTCAGGATAGCAGCCAAGAGCACATGTCGAACAACTAAGTAGTGGCTTTGGGTATGCTGCAAGTCAAGATATTTTACATATGCATAAATATTATAGCCCAAGCCAGCAAAGTTTTTCTTTTTTTTGGGCGAGGCAAACATTCGCTTGAGATAAGCATACATTCTGGATACTCTGGAAATATAATTAAATGTTATCCAACATTGTTTCTTCTATAAACTCAATGCTGAGTCCACTGACCACTGTTCTCCCCTCTAATCTACGACTTCTTCTTTATTTCGAAGCATTTTAATTGCTTTTCTTTTGTGGCAAACAAAACTTGTGGATAGGCAAAACTTTTGCCCCACTTTGGACATGTTTATTGCTTTGGCCACAATTAAGCGATATTTCTTCAGTGAAAAGCTTGTGTCCAGTTGCAGGGTTTCCTTCTTCTCCCCAACTGCCTTCCGCATTGGCCTGCATTTGGGACAGAAATCCCATTTCCATAAATATCAATTAAGCGGCGGGAGAATATCAAGAGTGACAGGGAACATGGAGAGTTCTCAAGTTGCTCTCTGAGACGACGTCTCCGAGCTACTGGTTGGGCCGCCACATCGAGTGTTTGCTGGCTGGCTGGCTGCTACCTGGCCTACGCAGTTTTATAATTGGACAATTTACTGGGGCGCTACTACCATGCCCCAGCAGCGCTGCAGCAACGCCCGCCCCCTCGCTGCCATCCCTCGTATTGAGTTCGCCTCATCAAGTTTTGTTCTGGAGTCGGGAGGAGGAGGAAATGCTACCATTTGGGCGTTGAAGCATGAAACTTATGTCCAACTGTGGGCGTGGCAATTGAAATTGCCATTGTCATGTGCCAACGCAGGCCGGAAGAGGGGGGTATGCAATGTACAGTTCGACTTGAATGGATATACCCCAAAAAATTCAATTAGTTAGAGTCAAAATCGAAGCGGCCCCTGCACCCACGACTCCCTTTCACTCATAATCGGCTTACACACAAACACACACAGAAACTCACAGGGAAACTGTTATGAAAATGCTTTCACTATGTCTTCTAATTACTCCCAACAGAATGGCGAAGAGAACGACAAGAAGTTTTCCACACAGAGAGCTGAATGTTACTTAGTCATTTGGCATCCACTAAGCGGTCACTAAGCGTCAATATTTCAGGCCTAAGCCTATTACAGATTATTGTGCCAGCTTACAACAGAGACAGAGATCTGACATGTCTGCCAGTTTTGGGGCAGAGACTGTGGGACCAGACGATGGCGTCTTTGGTTGAGTGTCAAGTCAACTCTCTCGTGATTGGGCATTTGATTTGCATAAATAGTTGGAAAAGAAGTTGATGTGAAAATTAGGGAAACTGCCAATTAGGGCGTGCGTTTTGGGGTAAAAAAGGGCAAAGACAGAGTAGAGGAATGTCGCAGGGAAAACGGTTTCCAAATGAATGCCATTGAATGTTGTTTTTAAATAAATTTCAACTCGTTAGCTCATTAAAGGTACTTTTTACTTGAATGCCAAATATTAGCCCAACTTTCGGCACACACACCGGGGGACTGGAGCTGCGCCGATTGTTGATTCGCCTGGGGAGAGCCTTTACACTTTGATGGCAAACATTTCATGAATTCATTTGTGCGACAGCATGGAAAATGTGTTTGCCAAATGAAAAGTTGCCCCGGACAAGGTCTCTGCTCGGTGAAACGAGATTAGATTCGTGGAGAGGGGAGAGGGGAGAGGGGAGGGGCGTACTTGCATATGGAATTTCTGCTTAAAATGGATCATCACACGAGGCCGAGTGCTCAGTTGCCGCAAGACCAAGGAAGATGCAGCTACAGTGGATCATTTTCGGCTGCTGCGTGGGCTGGACACTTGCTCGGGGCGGAGGCAACATCCTGCCAAAGCAGAGAGACTTTTTCGAGTGGCTTACGTCGATTTTTTTGCCACCACTAACGACCACGACATCGGCACCCACACCCACACCCACCAGCAGCAGCACCTCCTCCTTTCCCATTGAAAGAGAATGCGGCACGTGTCGCTGTGGCCTGATCAACACACTCCACAGGATCGTGGGAGGACAGGAGGCGCGCATCCATCAGTATCCATGGATGGCCGTCATACTGATCCACGATCGCTTTTACTGCGCGGGTTCCCTGATCAACGATCTGTACGTGCTCACAGCAGCCCATTGTGTGACTGGAGTGCCGGCGGAGCTGCTCGCCCTGCGCTTCCTCGAGCACAATCGCAATCACCCGAACGTGGATCTGCTGGTACAGAGATCTGTCTCAAAGGTCAAGGTGCATGAGCTGTACAATGCGCGCAGCTTCGACAATGACATCGCCCTGCTGCGTCTCAGTCAACCCGTGGATGTGCAGGGTCTGCACCTGAGACCCATTTGCCTGCCCGTCCAAGGTCACAGCTTTGAGCACGAGATGGCCATTGTCACGGGCTGGGGAGCCCAGACAGAAGATGGATTTGTCAGTGAAAGTTTACAGGTAACGGGAGGAGGAGCCCCACAAACTATCATTGAGTTTGTCCACTCTTTTCAGGAGGTGGATGTACTCGTAATACCCCAAAGTGTTTGCCGCAACTGCACTGCGTACAAACCCAAAGATATCACGGACAATATGCTTTGTGCCGGACAGCTGGTTGAGGGCGGGAAGGATGCCTGTGGCGGCGACAGCGGTGGACCCCTTCAGGTGACCTTCGACGAGCGACCGGGCCAGTATCAGCTTGCAGGGATCGTGTCCTGGGGCGTGGGCTGTGCCCGACCCAATGCGCCCGGCGTCTACACGAGAGTCAATCAGTATCTGCGCTGGCTAAGTGCGAATACCCCCGGAGCCTGCCACTGCATACCCTCTCCCTCAGAGGATTACTAACTGTTTGTGGCAGCATCAAAAGTTTGGCAAATGTTGCATAAAGTACTTCGAGGTAACATCCATATCCATAACCATATCTGGAGTCGCATTCCCCAAAGCTATTGGGCAAATAAAAAAGCAATTTGAAACTGGGTTACTTTGACTGCCATGGCTAAAAGTTTTCCCAAGGAACCCAAGGAGGCCATATCCCTCCCATGCACATAAATCCCAATTTGCTAGCGAAATATTTTGTGCAATTGTGATTGTTATGCATTTTGCATTTGTGCAATCATAAAATTCCTCTACCTTCCACAACAAAACAAAAAACCAGAAGCAAGGCCCAAGGACACGCGCCAAACTCAGAGGAGCAACTTCTCCACTCCAACAATAAATTGCTCGGAATATTTGCCACAGTTCCCATATTCCACCGTACAGCAAAATCGCTTATATAAAGTTGCAATTTGGCCAAAAGCATAAGCATAAAGATAAGCCACAAAGTTCTTAACAAAATGTGCAACAAATTATTCAAGGGGAAATGGCAAATTGTGTTTCGATTTTGCTGCTAATCGAGAGTCTACTTCCTTGAAATTGTATGATTTATTCTAAAAGATGCAAATGCAGATCATTAAAACAAGCTGTAAATGGGTTTTCCCAATTAGAAAGAGTTCTGGTATAGGGTTCAACTATTTATTGGATGTTTAACATCAGTAATAGATGTTTCTTTATGGTATTTAATTTCTCTACTAAGAGTTCGAGCTCTCTCCTTCTGGATTCATATTCTTAGGCCCAACCGACATTTTATTTTCCATCGGACATCACTGTCAGATCAAAGATATTTCCCATCAGCAAAGACAAGCTGCTCCAAGCGGCACTTCCACAAAACTAAAACTGGTCTTGACCATTAAAAATCCATCCATTAATAATGCTTCTCTAGTCAGAGATCTCCCCGCAAACTCCACACTTCATGTGTGCCTGCAGGAGTTTTCCCATCAAAAGACAAATTGCCAAACCTTGAGGAAAAGCACGCCCCACGTCTTTTCGGTTTGGTGTTGGGGTTTCCGTGGAGTCTGAGTGGAGTTTTGCCTCCATAAAGATACGTGTATGTAGATGCATATGTAAATAGTTTTACAAACGCCATGCATCATTAAAAATCTTTTTACGACTTCATATTAAAGCCAAAACAAAAAACGGGCGGGGGGTGCATACAAAAAGTGGGGAAAATAAAAAGGGAAACGGACAGAAATGAACAGTAAAGAAACCATTTATACTTTGCCAATAAATTTGTCTCACCCGAGAAACTCGTAAAGATTTCCTACTCAAAGTCGTAAAGAAGTCTCGAAAATACAAGAAACCAAAACCAAAACCGAAACGAAAACCAAACCAAAAAGAAGTTAAAGTACTGCCGCCGACCTGCACGGATTTCCAGCTAAACGACAAATAACTTGGCATTTAATAACTCTCCGCTCTCAGTCTCGTGCATTTTTATTTTATTTTTTTGTTTGATCCTGCTCTCGAGACACCCTCCTCCACCAGTCCCCGCTTACTTGTATTTGGCGGCTTCATTATTCTCGACTTTATTTCTGGTTCCATAATTTCTGTGGCAAAGCGAATTTATGCGCTGAAACTAAAGCTCCGATTGCGATTGCGGGCTTTTTGGCCACGTCTGGTCTGTTCGTCTCAGAGTGTGTGTGAGAGTGCGTATGAGGTGAGTAGTGGCAGAGGAGGATAAAACCTGCATGAGGGAGATGAAGGAGCAACAGCTATGGAAAAAGACTTTCATAAGTCAATTACTGAAAAAGGAGCTGCAAAAAAATGATATCTATAAGGAAGTTTCATCATTAAAATATCGATCAAATGCAAATAATTGTAAATGCCTTCACTTCTTAGAAGCTCTGTCAAGCCATCAGCTTATTGAGTATAATTCTGCGCATCCCTGACTCAACTCAAGCTATCCCATTTACCCCTGCTGATTGATACCCAAAATCATTGTCATCTCAAGTTCAAAGTCCCTAGAAGACATCATTTGAACATCCAATTTAATAATCGACCTGTCATGTTCATAATTGCGACTCTTAGCCGCCAGGCCATCTGAGTCCTAGCGTCGCCTACACTATAACCGGGGCCCAAAAAGCAAACGAAACGAAGAGCAACAAACACATTTCTCAGAAGGCAAAACATGACACATCTCATTATGATGACTCCCAAAAGATCTCAACCGCACCAGCGTACACTCCGATACCCACACTCCACTCTCCACTATCCCTCCTTGGGCTCTTTTTCCGAGCCTGTGTGTGGTGTGTGGTTGATGCTGTCAGAGCATTTTGTTTATGATTTTGTAGCTGTCATAAAGTTATTAAAAGTATGTGACATTTTTATGGCATTATGACGTCTTGACTCAAGGTTCTGCTCCAACCGAAAATATAGCCAGAGGGAGAGAGATAGGATGAGGAGTGCTTATGCCTCCCTGCCTTTTGTTTTCAACGCTCTGGCTAAGTTCTTGGAGGTACGAGTGCATGCAGCCTGTCCCTGAAATATGATATCAAATAAAAAGCAAATTAAAGACGATAAAAATCTTGTCTCGACTCACGCTGTGCTGACTGAATGCAGAAAAAAAGAATCACAAAAAAAAAGTAATACTTCTTTTTGCGAATCTGCCAAAGCGAAATCCCTTCGAAATCAACTCTCGATTAGCCCCTCTGGGTCTCGGTTGGGGTTTCGGTTTTTCGCTTTTTCGGCTGCCTCCTGGCCCGCTGCCTGTTGCTTCTGCCGCTTGTTGTTCATCTTGTTATTTGGTGGCTCATAAAACTTGTAAACATCCGACTGATTGTGCCCCTGTCTGGGCCTTTCCTTTGCCTTTAGTGCTCCCTCTCTCTCTTGTGTCTGTCGGTGTGTGTCTGAGAGTGGGTGCTTGTTTCTCTTCGAATTGGTAAGATATTTCCTGACCATATTACACTTTTGATTGGCCCTCGTAGTGGGGCACTGAGGGCGTGAGAGATCAAAAGTCGATAAGCAGCTTTAATTGCCTGCCTTGTGCCGTCTCGGACCACATGTCCAAAGTTATGGCACCCTAAAAATATATTTCAAATAATGGATAATGGTCTGGAGTATGCTGATGACCACAGAGAAGTTGCGATTGTTAAATGTGTGTGGAGTTAGAAGGCAACAGATAACAGACGAGACGTTGTCTGATGCTTCAAGTTGAGAGAGAACTTGTGTAGATATTTTAACCACAAATATTGTTGAGAATGTGAAAGTTGGGGGGAAAGTTGAAGAAGCTCCAAAGGTCCGATTCCTAGAAGGCTTTTTGGCAGGTGAATAATATTTTATTTGACTTTTTGGTCGCCTGTTGCATTTTGTTTGGCTTTGAAAGCCATCACATAATTTTCCAAAAACTTATTTTTTCTTGGAGCCACGCTTGACTTTCCGCAACTCGTAGCTGCGTCGTTTGGAAGCCGACAGTCTGGCTGTGCGGCGCAGCACCTTCTTATCAATGTACTCATCATCGTCATCATCGCCAGCGAAATCCATGAGCACATCCTCCTGGATAACATTCTGAAGGGAAGGCTCCACTGATTGCTGCCCCGTTTCTGCATCTGCATCTGCATCTGTATCTGTGTCGTCTGTATCGGTTGTGTCGTCCTCGATCTCAGCTTGTACCAGGCATTTCTTCAACTTCTTGGGCAGTGGTCGCTTTCCCTTTCTTTGATCGTCTTCCTGCTGACGTTTCTTGGTCGCTTTCTGTGGTAGAATCAACTTGGGCAGCGGCTTCTGTTCTTCTTTGGCCTTTTTGATATACGTGTAGGTGCCGTCGTCTTCATTCAGCAATAGCTCCACAGAGTCCTTAAGTAGCTCAACATCGTCCTCGCTGGCGATGGCATCTTCGTCGCACAGCTGGTTCATAACCTCCTCCAGATCAAAGACATCCCTCTTGGCCGGTTCATCGTTCTCATCGTCCGAGTCGTCGTTGCCAATTGGTATGTTCTGGTTGAAGTCACTCGACTTGTTGTGGCCGTCAATTACGATCTGCTTGTAGCCGCTGATCTTGATGCCATAGCGGGGCATGTACTGCTGGAAGAAGTCCTCCAGCTTCGGGTGCGGCACGTTGCCGTAGTAGCCGGCATACGAGGGCACCTGCTTCGTGAGTATCTTGGTCACCGACTCGTACGGATTCACAAACTTGTCCGTTCTGCCCGCAAGCTGTTGCTCCACGGTCATTTCCAAGATGGGTGCGGGACGTCCGGCTCGTTTGGCCACCGGCCTGTTGGACTCATTGGCGCATTCGTGGAGCAGAGCCATATCGCAGTGGTAGCTCAGCTCCGTGTGGAGGCGGCAGCGTGCCACCTGCAGGGGCGACAGGTACGAGTGAAAGGCGGTGCAGATATCCTTGTCCCTTTGCTGGTGTCCTGCTGCGAAAGTCTGCGCATTCTCCTGTCCCTCTTGCATGTTCTCGTAGCTTATCTTACGGATCTTGTGCGGCGCACCCATTACAAAGTTTGGGTGCTGAAAGACCAGGACTATAGTGCCCTTGGCCGCATCCTTGCAATCGACGTCAAACACACGCTCAAAGCCATATCTCGAGAGCTCTGTCGCGAACTGGAGGACACTGCGACAACGGAACATGGAACGAGAGCTGATCAAATGCTCCTGCAGCGCCACATATAGCACGATAATACACAATTTGTCCTTCGACCAATGCAGGAAGTCAATGCAGGGACTGTTGGCGGCCAGATAAAGCATCTGAAGAAAGGAATATTCAGCGAGTCGCTTCCGTAGAATCCGTTTCTTCACTTTTGGCTTCTGCTGCAGCGGGCTTGCTGCCTGCTTTTGCTTCTTTTGCGACAACCTTTTTATGGTATTGTCGAAAACAATGTCGATTTCGTCATCAACGTCGATCGTATCAATGGGTATGGGCACCTCCTGGACATCGTCCGCATCATCTTCAACATTGAGTGTGTCCATAAATGCCTTCAGCTCCGGGTCGGTGTAGCCACTTTCGGCGCTCCCAATGGCGGTGGTCGGGGGCGCGTTACGAAATATCTTCTGCCAGTCGTCGATGTCGGCTCCTTCTGAGCCTGAAGTACCTTCCTGTCCATCGACCTCATCGACGTGTAGATTTGATTGATAATCACCGGTCATTGAAATTGCGTTTGCGTTTGTTTTCCCTCCGTTCACAAAATGATCGAAAAAGTTTTGTTTCCCTTTTTTTCTATGATTAGGAATTTATTTTTTGTACTCTGATTTTGTGAGTTGTTGACTGGAAAATTGTTTTCGACGACTGAAAAATGAAAGTAAAATACAAACAAAGTGGTTGCCAGACTGTTCAAAGTGAAAGCAGCAGTGTTGGAGAAGGTTTCTGGTATTTTACTTTCACCGTTTGAAACTTGGTATATACTTGTGATGATGGTCGCTAAATTCATAGAAATAAGCTTTAGCCTGTGGCCCCTGCCCCTCAAGACATTCACTTCATTCCATTTGAATGCATTTCATGTATTGTTTGCCATAAATCTATTGTTATTTATTCCAGTTCTACAACCACCCAATGCCCCCCTATATTCAACCCTCCTTCCTGTCCAACCCAGCCCCTTCTGCCGCCCTGTCACGCACTAAGGGCGGCATAGTTCAAAGCGTGGAGGGGGCAAAGGAAAACCTTTCAATTGTGGAATCCACGCGCTGTATCAATAATAATACAACAAAAAGAAAGAAAGAAAGAAAAACAACGCCGCCAACAGTGACACACCACACTGGAGGGAACCCAATCGAAAGGGGTATACGGGGTTGGTGGGGCAATACAGTTGGGGGTGGCGGAGAGAACCCCATAGCAGTAGCTTTAAATTGACATTTACATGAATATTTAATAAACATCCTTTAATCATGAGTCGTCCATTGTGCACCAACGACAGGGCTGAACGTTGATGATGGAAACGAGTGGCACGGACGTGGGGCTTCCTGCTGCACGTGCATGTCCCAAAATGTTCAAAATGTTTTTTTTGCCATGCGTTGGAGTTGGAGATGCAAAAAGGGACATATTCTATATGTGGACAATAATTTCATGTGTCGCCTAATAAAACATTTACATACATGCAAAATACACCCAACGAATGATAGAGAAAAAATATATGATATGCCGCCAGAATGGTTGGAATCTGAGGAATAAATTTACAAGTCCAGCGAACAGCTGTGCATGAAAAAGGTGTCCCATCGGGCGCGTGATTTTGACAATGTGTCAGGCTGTCGTCACACTCTTTCCGCCTGTTGTTCGTATTTTATTTCGATCATATTTTTTATAAATTTTACTCCCAGCAGTAGATAATGTGCGCCATGAAAACCCATCTGCCGCATCATCCTGCTGAGTTAATTGACATTTTTAGTCACACGTAAGTCTTCGTCGAGTTTTGGTTTCAGTTTCACTCGTTTTTTTGTATACTTTGGTGAGGGAAACGGGGCTTTGGGCGCTGTGGGACAGCTTCTGTCCGTGTTATCTGGACAAATGATAACCGATGATCGACTGGACGGGTCTGTGACAGCTGTTTTTTCGAGAGAGATCGTTTTGAAATATTCAGAATATGGAACACTAAAAAATTGTTTAGATGCCGCCGCCGATGTGTCGGCACTTTTTGTGGTTGTTGTTTCGGTTTAATGCGTGTCAAGTGGTCGTAGATTATGCATTTTTATGGTTTATGTGGCGCTACCCTAGCGCTTTACTCCCTTTGAGACAGTACGGATATTGTTTTCAAAGCAATAAAAATAAAAGGAAGCAAAACATGAACAGCTGTCTGTCTGTCTGTCTGTCTGTCTCTGGCTTCTCTTGCTGTCAATTGTAATTTTTACGACTCTAATTCTGATTTCGATGCCGGATTTCAATACCATTTTCGATTGATTTTTATGAGTCACTTTCTCGCATGTACACACGTAAGCTTCTCTTACGCGCATGACTCATGGGCAGACAATGCTCAGAGCTCAGAAGAGTTGAGATCCCATCCATCCATCAATCATTGCACACATGCCAAACCGAGCCTTGGGGCTGCTGCTGCCTGTGCGTTATCTTTGCCCAGTTCTCCGAGTAAATTAATATAAATGATCAATTTCACATAATTTTGTAAGTGCATATTAAGGGCAGCCTCCAGAGCAGTGCTCTGACAATTAGTGAGGAATATTCACATGTATCATGCGACTAAACATTCGACTGCTGGGGCATGTTGAAAAATCATCACTCAAACTTTGTTGCATGCATAAAATATGTATTAATGATCTGTCCGTTTGAGCTCTTCTGGAGAGCTTACACAATACACTTAATTAATGAAAGGATTTCTGGGAAATTCTTTAAAATATAAGACTTGGCTTTAAAGACTCTTCATGATAAAGTTTTGACTAATTGAATGCCTAATTCTTGTTCCCTTTCGATCCCATTTAGATGCCAAGACTGGCAGGCAGCAACTCCCGTTTCTGGTAATTTGATATTTTCTTATTCTAAAAATTGTTCACTAAATGTGTTTAAGACTCACCTCACTCCACTGCCGCTGTGTATCGCTTTCACCCCTCGGTCTGCGGCTGTTCTTCAATCAGCTCTGAGAGCGTGTCGCCTCTTTCTGTTCTTTGTTTTTTCTCTCTAATGAAGCGTTAAAACTCCACGTTCTTCCGTGGGAGAGAGGGAGAAGATAATTAACACAACACCAACTCCATTTCCAATAGCATCGAACCGAACAAAGCTACAAAAAAATCATTAACCCTTGGCATTTGTCAGTCGAGTTTTAGCGTAACTTTCTAAAGGAGTTCTTTCCCCTTTGCCTTAGAAGTTTAGAGTTCCTTTTGGCCGCTTTGTTGGACAAGTCAATCTACGTGACATCCTTTCGACTGCCGACTCCTTTCGGTGCCACGAAATGGATTGCATGGTGGGATGGGGCAGCAGAACTTCTTCCTTGGGCCACAGCCACGAATTTTGTTGAAACAGATGTCAAATTGTTGTACATTTTATATTTTTCTTTCCCCTTCGCCTCGATCTACTTTTGTTTCACTCTTTGCTTTTGTTTTGTTTCTTCGCTCCGTTCTATCGCTGTGGTGGCCCCCTTTCTGTTTTCTTTCTGTTTTGGTTCGTTGACTGTTTGCGCGGTTTCAAATTTCTGTGAAATGCATGTAGTCAGACGTCTCCCCATTCCACTTTTTACTCCGTTGCGAACCATTTCTGGGTATGCGAGGGGGTTTTCACTGCTTCTCTATCGATGTGCTCGAGTAGTCCTCGATTAGGACACTTGATATGTGTCTTTCAGTGAGGCTTTGAAGCAGTAGGGCATTTTTAGAGGAACATGTGTACATGGTATGTGTGTCCTAAATTAAACTGCCAATAGTTATAGATTGTAGGGCCGATAATGAAGGAGAGAGTTATGGTTTGGGCTAGTCCCCATGCAATTTATGGGTACGATATGGTTCGTAAAACTAACAAAAGTTGGGATAAGATGGAAAATTCTCTCTCTAAACAGCGACAAGCAAAAGACACGCAAAAAGTGCGAAAACAGAAATCATTTTACGATAAGTAATACAACTTCATCAGCGAGAAACGAAGCCCCGAGAGCGGGTTCCCCAGTTGCCTCTGCCACCGCTCTCTGCGGCTCAACAGTGATCCAGCAAAGCGTGAGGCGTGCATAAGTGAAATGTGCACAAGACACCAGATACAAAGATACATCCGAATACAACAGCAAGAACAACAAAAACAACAAGACTGAAGGCAGAAGGCAGAAGGCATCCAAAAAGGTAATTAATCATCGTCATGGGGCGTGTGCACGATTCGCTTAACGTGCGCCTTTGGCGGTGGCCCCTCCATTCAGTGGCAAGGGGGCTGCAGGGGTCTGCAGAGCTTGGGGGAAAATTCGAGTACTAACAGGGTACGACAGACGATGGCGGGGTCAGAGTTTGGTTGGTGCACCACACTCCAGACATATTACTCAAGGCATTTCCATATGCTCCACTTGGACTTGGACCCATGGCTTCCACTGGTGCTCCTCCAGTCAGCAGATCGCGGAGTGACTGGAATGGGCAAACATGGGGCCTGGGTCTGCGGCAAGGAGGCGTGGCATGGCGTGGCGCAATAATCATAACGAGCCAAATTAATGCGTTTCTTTCTACATCAAGCAGAATTCCCGTGCCGTTTTTTTTTTTTTGCTCGTTCTTTCGGCGACACATTTGCTGATTTATCCGCTACCACAATACGGTGCGTACCCTCCAGAAAGCATCTAATATTTACCCAGTGGCGCCTTCTATGACGAGGATATTTTGTATGCATTTTGAAACATTTTTAATTGATTGCGCGGCAGATTTCAGCAATGCTGTGTGCCATTTGATTTGGTCAACGAGTCGTGACAGCACCACTAATCAGAAAATGGAAAATAATTATGTGATAATAAAATAAAATATACCCTTGATACAGGTACAAAAAACATACACAAATTATACATTTTCTCAGTGCTTTAGCTTAGATTCACAGATGGTCTTATTGAAAGATATACCCTAATTAAATAGGGTACTAGAGTTAAGCAGCGACTCTTGTTGAGCTAATTGGATGCTCTGCCAATTAGTTGGTTGGTTGAGAAAATCATATCTCAGGTGGAAACATAAATGAAACGGAAAACTTTAAATATGTCAACGCGACATGCGGTGGGGAATCTCCTGTAGAGTGCTCCTCTGCGCCATCTAACAGTTCTGTTAACGTTCAGTTTTGCATTAACATTACCGCTACCTGTGGCCGCATACAATTCTCTTGGGTGTGGGAAAAAAATACACGTGCTTATCACACACACACACACACACACACAGAAACGTACACAATGCAGACAACAGCGTCAGAGAATTTATTTGAAATAAACAAAAAACAGCTGTTGAAGAGAGCGTCAAAGCAAGAGAGAGAGCTCTACATACGCAGAGAGGGCGAGAGAGAGTTGCTATAAATGGTGGGAAATGTATGGCAAACCTTAAGGAAATAAATAAAGCCTAAATAAATAATATTTAAATTGTATTTGGCACAACAAAAAATATGGTAAAATGATAAGAAAAATCGCATGGTAATGCTTGAATTTCGACTTATTTTTAAATATTAATAAATTGGAATTAATATGTACAAAAAACATAGAAAATTCCTATGGTTATATGAAAATTCCCACACACCAGGAACCGGCTTTTATTCGCTCCCTTCTCCCAAGAGAACTCTCTCGTGCAAGTCTCTCTCCCATAAAACACCATGGCGTTTCTCGCATGCGATTTTCGTACAAACTCGCACGAGAGCGTGCCCAGGCATCGCTATAAACCGAAGGCAAGCCGAAGCGAGAACCGAGCCCACTCGCATGTGGCATCGGGTATATCGCAGGGTGTTTTCATACAGCAATAACTACCTATAAGCATGCTACCATGGGGCATGGGGCATTGGATCGTTCAGCGGAGTCCGCATCCGACAGTTTCAAAGATACTCTCGTAGCGTGCGGTTCTCGCAAAGCTCGCGTTTTTCCGCTGCATTTGTGGAAGAGAATTTACGTAAAAGTTCCCATGGTAGAGGCCTTTAATAGGAGTCAAATTTAACGAATAAAACGTAATTAAAAAGTGCTAAGAAACCCAAAGATAATACATAATATAACGGAAAAGCATTGTCAGAGGAAACCATAAACGAGAAGCATTGCCAGGCCAGGACCACGAAATAATCCCATTAACATATGCTGTGTACGCGTGTGCGCGTGAATCCGTTACGGGCTCTATAATTGCATTGATTGACACCCGTTACGACTGTCGCCTTGCTATTTATGGCCAGAGGAATTCTTCGTTTTTTATTTCCATTAAAATCTCAAGGGGGAAAAGCAGTGCAAAAAGTGTGACCAACGTGCTGAGGAATTCAATAAGTGAAGGCCGTAGTGGGGCATCGGCCCACCCTTCTCGCAATATTACTGTGCGTGTGTCAGCGTGAAAATTCGAGGAATTTGCAATTAATGTTGATCAATCACACGCACACACAAAAGTCCAATCAACTGAATTCAAATAAAATCATAATACAGGATTAATTGAAACTCTTGAGAATTTATTCAGCGGGAGCTACTTCGACGACGCAGCACGATACACTCATATTTATTGCAATTATTTGTCCTGGAAAAAGGTGAGTGAGCTTGGGTTCTAGAGAAATCAGAATTTGTTTAAAGGGGTTGTAATTCCATTGGTTCCTTTGTAACGTTAAGAATTTGCATGCAAAAGTGGGAGTTGAAAAGGAGTATTCTTGGATTGCATTGGAAGTTTTATTGAAAATGCAATTTTAGGTATTCAAAACAGAAGATTTTCTTTGAGTTCCCTTTTCGTTACTACCTTATCTTCCAATTTATCATGTCTCTAAGCTATTAATTATAATTAAAGTTAAGTTCTGTGGAACCATTGAAAGTGTCAAACTATTTGACAGCCTTTTCCTTTAGCTCCCCCCTGGCACTTCCTCACCTTTATGGTCAATTTCAAATGGGTCAGCGATGCATTTTGATAATGCCAGGCGGGTGGGTCTCCAAAGTTCAATCGCTTTTTTTTTATATTTGGGTAACGTTCTGTGACACGCAAGCTCCACCCTCGAAACGCAATTAGCATAAATTTACCATAAAGGTATTTTGGCATCTAATTATGGCCTTTTTCGTTGTAGTTTCCATTGAAATGTTTGAACTGTTGTTGCTTGATGCATTTGATGGTTTTTTGTTGTGGTCGTCTGTGTGCATTGAATTTTAATTGAAGTTGGCGGCGGCGGCGTTTTAGGCCTGATTGTTGATTGTTGCTGGCTGGTGTTATTTCGTTGTCTAATTATGCGGCGTGAAAATGCAATGCATGTACAAATATTGACGCGACACAGTCCTTCGTCTTTCGTCTATCGTTGTTATTGTTGTTGGTTGTTGTGGCCGTTTGTTAACAGTAATTCTCGATGTTTTGCTGTTGGTTCTGTTGTTTGTTTCTTCCATGTACGTGTGTCTATTTAAAGTGGAACCCAAATCGAAACATACACTATTGAAACAGTTTGAAGTGGATCCCCCACGACAATTGTTTAAACAATCAAACGAAGTAGGGGCCCGCATGGAAGGGGCATGACAAGATGATAATCGAGTAAGCAAAATGCATTCATCGAATATGGTGGATTCTTGGTTAATAATGTTGTAGATAATTAAGATATGGAACACTTTGTGAACACACCCTGGAAATATTAACAATACTACTTATAAAGTGGAGCACAATTATTGAACATTCCATTATTACGTTGGGGAAGTAGGGGACTTTCTTTCTGCTGATTTTCCTTGGTGTTTGCAGTTTTATTCACTCTCTAATTAACTCGTTCTTTGCATTCCAATTGAAAACTAAGGCAAGGTCCTGCTCTCAACGCAAAGCTGTCATCCATCTGCCAAGCTCCAGCAACAAAGGAGGCGCCAGGAGCACGAATCTAGTTCAAGTGTAGAGTAATTAGCGACTGGGGCGTGACTGTACGTGTGTCAAGTTGTACAGAGGGAAAACTACAGCAAATATTTACAATTAAAGCGAAAGCAGATGGGAAGGTGCTGCTCCTGCTGCTCTCTCGCTGAGCAAGAGTTTACCTCAAGTGGACACTCGAGTGGAGGAGGCGGGTCCAGAGCGGAGCAATGTAAGAGATGGAGGGGAAAAAAAATGTGAGGTTAATTAAAAAACCCAAACAATGCCAAAGGAATTGAAATTGCTTTTTAATATTTTCAACACAAAACAGGTGGGGGAAGAAAAAGATTTCCACTCAGAGATTAGCTCACATTTCCACCTACGCATTTCCATGACAGCCAGGGGTTAGGAAGTGTACAGCAACGAACACAAGCGTCAGGCGACTAAACATGTCAAGTGAGAGTGTAGGCTAGAAAGAGAGAGAGACTGTGAGAGAGGGAAACACCCCTGGATGACAGGCGACTGTCACACGTTGCGCATTAGACACACTCATCCGAGCGATCTCCGAGCCTCCGCTCCTACTCTGCATCGCCTTTTGTCTTTTATATTTAGGTGCCTGTGTTGCAATGTTTGTCCAAGTGCTGGGATCGCGCACAGCTGACACAACTCTCTTTTGGGGAGTGCGGGGAGTGCCCGCGTAGTGTGAATGAGATGTGAACTGCATTAGTAAATGGAGTTAAGTAAGGTTGAGTTAAGTAGTGTTTGCCCCAAAGCACTTCCGTTTTGGGATGGGCGCTAAAGAAAAGTGTCAAAGGTGTACTTTCCGGGCACTATGGGCACAACAGCTGTCTTTTGAGAGAGTTTTACCGAAACGACTTGAACGACGTGCTCGTGTGGAGACAGGAACTATAATCCAAAGATTACAGCTAGATTTGAAATGTAATTTGCTTTGCCTAAACACCAGTCGAAGTGTTTGAAGTAATTGAATATTAGTTTCGTCAGCAATTTTCCTATTAGTTCCATGGTGTAACTCTAGTCTCCCGTCTCTTCTGTTCAAAGTATCCTGTTAAATATTAGCCAGTTGCATTCGTCTATGACCCCCCCCCCATAAACATCTATTTGGCTTTGTAGAACCGAAAACATCTGCGCTTAGACTCAGGCAACAGCCAAGCCCCTTGCGATCCATTCGAATGGGAGAGGTCCAGGTCCAGTCCAGCAGTCGGTTTCTAATGTGAATAATTCCACCACATTACACACACCTGCATCTGCAGTCAGTCCCCAGTCGCCCCCCTGTGTAAGAGCTTTCATGCATTTGCGGTGGATATTTAGCAGTGGTCCCTGGCCAAGTGGTTGCAGCATTTTGGTGGTTTGCACGGAACGGCGGCGGTGGTTTCGGCGGTTTCGGCGGTTTCGGCGGTTTCGTTTGGTCCGTTTGGGAAAGTTGATTTGTTTGAACTGATTATGGGCATGTTCGTTCGTTGCGCTGCGGTTTCGCTTTGAGCTTGGTGCTCGGATAATAGTTTTAAATAAGTTCAAGTCGAATTTAATTGGCCAAACTAATGCCCGAACGTATGAATATATATTTATCTGTATCTGTGTCTGGTGTTGCTGTCTGGGGCGTAGCTACGCCCACTCCAACTAGGTTAAAGTCTGTGACAAATATGCAACGACATGAGAGACGTGACTTATCAACGAAAAGCACAACGAAATGGCAGGAGGACTATCATCATGCTCATCATCAGCTTTTTGGATGGACGTGTGTCTGTCCATCTGCTTTTGGCTGTCAGTGTGCATTAAAAACCAAACAAATTTGTTCTCCCCACTCCGCACACACACTGGGAGTGTGGGAAAAACTATCAAGTTTTCTGTTGTTGCCCAACAAGTCCAACAGATGCCTACACCTGTCGCCCTGACTAATTTATTTCTTGTAGATAAAGCATCGCAGCCCAAAGCATGGCATTGCATGACATGTGGTCCATCTGTATCTCCTCAGATATTTTATACACCCAAAGCTATGGGCCGCAGCGACCAATATGAAATCATTAAACAACAGACAGACACTCCGCACCACAGATGACGACAGGCGAACAAATTTGTTTGGAGTTTCTGTAATTTGCATAATTGAGTTGGAGTTTTGGCTCTTGGGTTACAGATCCCAAACAAGAGATAAATAATAAGCTGATGATGCCGCGACGAGGTTGTTGAAGTAAAGTGAAGTTTTCCCTGGAAAATGTACAGATCTGAATTAATCTGATTGATTTATGGCCAGAGATTTGTACGGTTTTTGGGCATTAAAAACAGCATTTTTGGCTCATAAAGAAAGTGATTAAATCGAGGAAATGTTAGACTCTCGAGAGTGTATTTTGTGTGTTTATTCCATTTGGTTTTCACATGGAAAATGAAATAAATATTCCAAAATGATTATTTTCTGCATAAACAATCTATTATTTCCTTTAACCATCAAAAGGATACATGCAAAGCCCAGACAATGCTCTGACAGACAGACACGTCAGTGTGCTGCCTTCTACAGATTCAAAGAAACTGAGAACCTTCCATCAAAGTTAACTGCATTTTTATGGTACACAGAGAGCCTCTACTCAGTAATCAGGCATTCATCCTCTACTGCAGCCAACCATCAAGCGATGATTATGCAATTTGCATACAGCTCACGTCCCAGCAGACGTCCAAGAGTGTCGGCATCTATTCAGAGTGCGGCGCTACTGGGCAGACAGTGGAGAGAGAAGTTAAACCAAACTAACCGAAACCCAAACCGAAACCAAATGCGAAACTGGAGTCCAAAGTGCGTTCAAGGTGATAAAGCAAAGTCCACAAAGTCCTCTACTACACTCTTACAGCACTGGGTACTGGGAAGTCTTGTATTAATGTGGGATAGATTTAAGCTGCTGCAAGGATATATACGAAGTTATTCAATTTTTCATAAGTTCATAATCAAACTGAACATTATTTTCCAGCATTCATTGAAATTAGATATAATTAGAAGTGGCTGCCAGAGTATATGTATCTTCGGTTTCCATTTGTGCCTCATTTCTTTTGGTTGTAACCACAAAATGGACTGAGACTGACCAAATGGCTCAAACGGAGACGGAGACGGAGACGCAGACGGAGAAAAAACATTTTGCTAAATGCAGTTTGGCTTGAGATTAGTGCGAGTTGATTATTTACTTTGGCTTCAAGTTGTGCAATGCAAATAAACGGAGAGAGATGGAGATGGGAATGGGAATGGGAATGGACAACGAGAAGGAGAAGGGACACAGGAGGCTAACCCAGCGAGACAGCCGCAGCAGCATTATTATGTTAATGGCAACGAAATGCAGTTGCATTTTGCAGTTTATTCAGCGCTGAACGTGTTGCCCATGCGGGTCGTAAATCCCCAACTCCAACTCCATCGCTGACTTCGAATTTACCTCTGACTGGAGGCAAACAGTCACCCGTGCAGAGAGACCACAGACCCGGCGATGCATGTTGATTATTTTTATTGCAATTGACAAAACTCCGAGAAAATGCCAATGCAAAAAAGAAATCAAAAAAGAAACTCTGGCGGCAGCGAGTAATTCTTTTGTAATTGACCAGCTGCCGTTTTGCTTGTATATCGCTCTGTCTTTCTTTGCTGTTATTTTTTAAGGCCTTTTGCCATAAACTGGCTGTCACAAATTATTTCAAGTAAAGAAGGATTTCAAATGGGTTCGGTGGCGTCTAAAAGGAGATCCAATTCCAGCCCAATTGCCATGATTTCATGGCGTACAAAATTAATTCAAATGATCAGATATCGATTGATGATCAATTCCCGTTCCCACTCCCTTGGCAAAGTCTGTCATTAATTTCGACGTTTTTGTCCCAAATATTTTTGGCCCGTGCATAAATCTTCCGTCAACGCGGGTGATCTATGGATTCCCCACAAGCTCCTCATCCATCCACACACAAAAGCGCATTCCATGATTGATTATATTTTCATAATTTATTCATTTGGCACCCACGCAGGCCAACAAATATAAAATGGAGAAGAATCCCCATCCCATAACAGATGAAATTTGTGAATATTTGACAAAATCAATAAATTATAAGAAAATTATTATGAAAAGATAGGCAGAGAGTGAGAGAAATAGCTGCCAAATGACGAGAATGGGAAATGAGGGACACGCAAGTACTCGTAGAGTGAAAGAGAGAACGAGAGCTGCACCCGCATTCGCTTGCATAAAAAGACAGCGTAAGAGCGGAGCGGGGCATAGAGTGCGTAGAGCGAGAAGAAAAATGATTTCTGCTGAGTCAAGATAACGCACACAACGGCAGCGAATGAGCGGGTGGAGCGGGCGAGCAAGAGATGGACGACTATGAGTCCCGTGGACTTTATCATGTCTGAACAATCGTTCGATTCGATTATTAACCCTCATAAATAGTTCCCCCTCAACACCGTCTCTACCTCTGCCCCCTGCCACTGGCTTAACCCACAGACTTGTGTAATCGAGGCAGCGGCCTGGGCTTCTCCACGTTATACTCTAGCAAAAGGGTATCATGGGTGGTTTGGGAAGAGTATTTTACTGATTAATATCTACATATGTAGATCCTTTTTATTGCTGAACAACTAACTTAAATGGATCAACAACAAATCAATGAAATACACAATTTATTTTCTTTAAAAATTATACAGTTTTTGGCAACATTCAGTTCTCGTTTGCATTGCAGTTCCCTCCACACCCCTTCCTGTGACCATCCTCTAGTAAATGTTTTTCAATTTTCATTGTGGTTAGCATTAAGTTGTCTTCTTTTTTTTGCTCTTTATCGTGCAAGTTCATGCTTGTTGTTGTTTTGCGGCTTTTCGTTCGAAACAATATAGAAGGAAGCTGAAAAATGCTTTATCATCGGCTCGAGGCATGAGGTCGAAGTCGAGGCTCAAAAGAGGTTCGGCGGCTCGCCTTTTGTTGGCTTATTGAGCCATAATAACTGCAACATTGTTTGTTCTTTCTTTCGCTTTTGCTGCTTTAGGTTTTCCCCATTTTCCACATATCATTTTGTTTTTGTTGCTGATTAATCATGATATTCTGTGCGTTGCCAGGCAGCTGTTCGTATGAAAGTTACTTGCGTTCTCATCTATTTTTTGTGGTTAATATTTTGATAACTGAATTAGGCTTCGGGTTTTCTTTTTTTTTTTTTGAGTTTCGTTGATCAGAAATTATGCATGCATTCAAGTAAAATAGCTGGAAGGGAACTCCCAACTTAGGACACATGAGGGAAAGCAAGAAGGCATCACTTTTCCTAGCTGAACTGCATTGGACAACCTGTTTTAGCATTTCCCACAACCATAACACAACTGTTCCATCCTCCAAGTTGGTTTTTCCGGCGTCACATATCCCTCAAAACTCTTCCACATTCCCATTTCCAAGTACTACCTCTTGTTTTAGATATCTCCGACCCATCTGCTCCCCAACTCTTCTGCAGCATAATACAGACGACTCATCATCAGCTGGCAGCCGTATCCTGTATAAATACGACTGCCATCCACCTAACCAATTGCCTACTCATCATTTTTCACAACACGCCAAAGGCGCCCGCTTATTCTGTCAAAAAAAATGTATTTTTGTAAAGTAACAAACGAAAAGGTGACCGGGCTAATGTCCTGCGCCATCCCACCATTATAATTTCTGCCCTCTCACTGACTCGAAAAAGAATGTTATAAATCATTCGCTTGGGCCACATTCTTAATAGAGATGTGGCCCTGTGTTTTATATCAAGCTCTTATTTAGGGGTCGATTGTGGTTGATTTTTTTGTGGCTGGTTTTTCGCTTAATTAGATGTCAGAGCTAGTTGGCAATTTTGAAAAGGGTTTTGCCCGAAATGTTTACTCTCTTGTAATCTTTTAATTAGCAAACATAACTCTTTCGGCCAACCCTGTTTAGGGCTCCGTTTAGGCATCTTCTTGCAGGTGAGTAAACTTTGCGGAGGGATACCTTGTTATCCCGCCACATGACAAGGGGAATCGAGTGAGAAAGCTTTATAATCAACGATGAGAATCGAGGAGAAGATACATTTATCGAGTCAAATCAACTGAAAATCTTTTCACACCCAGAGATACAATAGAAGTGGCACCCGGACAGGGAGGGATTTCCTTTTTTTTTCACTTCGCTTCGGGCCAAACAAAGCGGTTTTTGTGTATTTGAGTGACAAAACCGCAAGAGAAATTGACTCACACCCACACCCATCCACATTGAACGCCAATCCGCCATGGAAAAAACTTTAAAGAACCGAAAAACCAAGAACATTGTCATCATCATCATCATCGTAGTCATCATCAGGCATCTGGCATCCCGACATTTCCTTCCGCTTGTTAGAAGATGTTTTTTTTTTGGGGATGGGGTGGCAAGGATGGGCTTTCTTTCCCGTTTTGAGCAAAGGGTGGGTCTTGCTGAAACACTGTAACTTACTCAAGCATATGGTTGGGTTGCTTATTTGGCTTTTGAAGCCCCCATGATTGATGGATGGATGGCTCTGCTAAGGTCCGTTTCAAGCTCCCAAATATACCTTCCCCTTTGCACCTGTTGTCGCACCAGTAAGCTGAAAAAGTTGTTGAAAAGTCTGCCCATGCGATGGGGGAGAGAGCTCTATAAAAGTAGAATAGCCCTAAGGGAAATATGCTTCATGGGGGATTGTTATTTCCTTTTCCTGTTGGGATTATATATGGCAAAAAGATATCGGAATATGAAGTTAGACTTGTATGCGTCTTGTATCTGAGCGTTGAATGAAAGCTATAACTTTGAGTTACGTTTCTCAGCAAGTTTCCCACTTATGCTTGACAATTTTCTAAGCTTAAAACTTATTGTTCCATCAGAACCGTGAAGCAGCAACTTTCTTTGGACTTCAATCACAGATTCTCATTGAAATTTTAGATACTTTTTTGTGTAGAAAGAAACTCAAATGTCATATCGAATGTCAGTTGTATAGCAAGTGCAGCAATTCCTAAAGAATGCATTGGTTTTACCTCTACCGTTTTGTACATTTCTACATTTGTTCGTTCTACTTTCACTTTCCGGCAGCCTTCACTCGCTGCTTGAAACAGTACCGAAGGAACATTGAGAACTCCCGACATGGAAAACATCTCTAAACCCCTAAACAAGTTGCGTCACAGAGCACGTCAATGTCAAAGTTTGACAGATGCCAGTGCCACACAGAGAAGAGTGGAGGGGAAAGGAATGAAGGAGGGCAGCAAGAACGGATCAGAGCAGCGAAAAGGAGTGGAGAGGAAAAAACCAAAGCATGGATTTACTTTTATTTTATTACCGTCATTGTGCTGCTCTACCTCCCCTTTGTCCATAACGAGGGGAATCTCTTTTGCTGTGTGTGTGTGTGAGGGGGGGGGGGGGGGGGGGGGGGGGTGAAAGTGGGTTGCCGTTATGTGGCTTTAACGTAAGGATACATATCCAGGACATGGCGTTATCCCTTTTGCCAGTGACTGTGTGGCTCCTTTATCATCCATCTATGTTCGTCTCTGTCTTCGCTACTCTCACTCTCTCCCTTAAGTTTTCTTATCTACTGTTTAGTCAGGCTGCAGGGCAGCAGGGGGGGTGTTGGCTGTGGGTGTTGGTGTAGGGGGAAAGGGAAAGTCTTCGACTTTGAGCTTTTTGGCAAGTCGTAAATTAAAAATGGCTTAATATGTAAATCCTTGTCTCTCTTCCTCACACAGTCGCCCATCTACCTCTCCCGCTCGCCCTCTCTGTGCCTCTGTCTGACTTCCGATTAGTTTTGTGGATATTTCAGCTTATGCTTGTCCCTGTCGTCGCTTCGCTTCTCTATCTATCTCTATGCCTCTGTCTGTATGCTCCCATTGTGGGGTTAATGCTTTTCTCCGTACCCTTTCGGCCACACATGTGTTTATTCTGGTTTTTTTCTTTACTGTTATCCTGGAATACTGTCCAGGACAGTGATATGACTTAGATATACATAAGGGGTGTGTGTTGTGTGTTGTGTGTTGTGTGTTTCCATTAGTCAACACTCCTGAAGGCCTGGAAAACTCTCCGCCTGTGACAGCGTTCAAAGTTTGGGCAACTTTATGGCGAAACTTTTGCATGCACTTTGCATGGATTATTAAATTGGATGTTTTTAAAGTCACTTTTCGAAAAAATAAATGTAGGAAAAGCTCCAAAGTGTCATCAGTAAAAATGGCCACTTTGATGAGATGGGATTTGAATCCCCAAGTCCCTCCGTGGGTTTGCCACTTCTTCTACTATTTTATAGTTCAAGGTCCTTGACTTTATCTATGGCGTGGGGGGGGGGGGGCTAACATCATCAGTTGGCCCCACACTACTTGCCCCATAAATTAGCATTAATGGCCATTTTGCATCATTCCAATTTACCGAAATGGATTGCCATTAATTTATTCCCTCTGCAAATTGCAGTGTCATTTAATTTATACTTTTTCTGTGCTAACCAATTTGCATGGCTCTCTCAGCCCTCTCGTTCTATCTCTTACCCCCCAATACCATCTCTTTCACTCTCTTTTTATTTGCGTGCCCTTGTGTGAGTGCTATAATGCATTTTAGTAATTATTTTAGCTGGTGGTATTTTTTTTCACTTTTGTAAAAGAGTTTTCCCCGTCCCCGTCCCTGTCATTGGCAATTGGTGTGAGGAGAATGCGATTCTGGGGTAAAATTTCTTTGCCAACTTGGCCGTAATTAAATTGCCTTTATGGCTTTCCTAGATTGAAATTAACGATTGTAATTTATCAAATTAAAATGCACATATTATATTTGCACTTATGCATTTATTTGAGCTGTAATTTGCATTGTAAAACTCAATGATATAATTGCGATTGCGGTCCAATTATAGCATTTTATTGACATTCCCTGATAATCGATAATTCCACACAAATATCCAAATGAAGAGCTTCATTTGTGCATGGGATAAGTCAATCGTCGCAGGGATATCGGCCGCTGGATGCGAAAAGTGCATAACAGATCCTGATCGATTGACATCATGGCCCCCGCATTGTCAAACTGCCCGCAATAGTTGGGCGCCGAGAAGATGGTGATGAGCTGCCGCTTGGCAAAGAACTCGTAGCCATCCTCGACGACCTGGTGGCCGCGGCACATGAGGGTGAAGTGGAAGCGGAGCATGAACGCGGTGACCACATCTGCGCCAAAGGTGTGGCTTACACCGCGATCGTTCGGCCGCCAACCGTAGTTGACAAAGTCCGGATCGGACCAGAGCAGATCGCACAGCATCCCGGACTCGGGTATGTCGCAGGGGCGCGCAATGTTTCGGATCTGATCGAGGCTGAAGAGGTCGGGACTGAGGCCGCCGTGGCAGCAAAAGATGGCGCTCCCAATCACCGCAGCGATGGGCAGACAGTTGTAGCAGTCGACGAAGGTGCGCCACATCTTGACCGTGAAGCGCCGCTTGCACTCATCGAAGAAGCCGTAGACGCGGTTCAGGTTGGAGGACTCGTGATTGCCTCGCAGCAGAAAGAAATGATTTGGGTAGCGCACTTTCAGTGCCAACAGCAGAGTGAGCGTCTCAATGGAGTTCTTGCCGCGATCCACGTAGTCGCCCAGTAGCAGGTACCGTCCCTCTGGTGGATATCCACCCGCCGCCAAGTACTTCAGCAGATTCCCATACTGTCCGTGGATATCGCCCAGTACATTCACGGGCGCCTCAATCTCCAGCAACGCCGGCTCTTGCAGCAGCACTCCGCGAGCCCTAAGACACAGTGTCTCCAGATCCATGGCCGACAGCTGGACACCGCCCGCACCATCGCCCATCTGCGTGAGCTTCGCTATGAGATGGTCCAGATACTCCGTGCCGTTGCGTGGATGGGAGAAACGCCTGGGCCCGATCAACGGGTTGTTAGTCGTGGCACCCACTGTTAAATGGCCCGATGGACTGCTCTGGACAGACTGTCGCCTCGTCCTCACCGGTGGGGACCCTGGCAGGGCGTTGTGGTTGAAGTTTTCGAACATTGGAAGCGTTGGGTACCTTCGCCTTTTACGTCCGTCTGTCTGTGTTTTGTTTGTAGATTCGTCTTTAAAGTGTTATCAACTTTTCTGACGTAACAGTCAATGAGGAATTGTTGAATAAAAAATCTTTCCCTTACCCACTCCATTAATCTCTTAGAAGTTCCTTTGACATTTTGTTGAAATCTCTTCTAACGAACAATAACAAGAAGTGTCACCGAGTACCTAACTGTCTTTCAATCAACTAAATTTTAGTCAGAACCCATCCCTGAACCCCCAAACCCCCTGTCATCACGTCCCTGCACCTTTGTGGGGGAAGCCATCACATCCGTTGCTTTTATTTTTCAAATCAACATAATGGACACTTTGCCCCACGGCATAGTCATCATCATCATCAGCACAGCAACAACTTCCCTTTTGCTCTGAAACCCCCTCCAACTCCCCCGTAAGCCATGTTTCTGCCTAAAGCTTCTTCACGCCGCAAAACCCCTTTCAAGCGCCACCCTTTCTAAAGACTACCCTCTAAATCTTTCTAAGCTTACTCCCTCTGGCCATGGCCATGTCTGTGCATCACGTAAAAATACAAAGCCAACTTCAGTTTTTGGTTTTGACAGCAGAGGGGGAGAAAGTTGAAGTGTGGGTGGCCCGCACCCGCACCCTCTCAAAAATGCAGTCAGCCGGGATGGTTCTTTAGCCCCAAAACCTACCGCAGATGCAAATTTCTCTCTTTCTCTCACGTTCTCTGTCACTCTCATTCTGCACCGCTTTGGCTGTCAGTCAGTCATTCTGTCGCTCTGTCACTCATTAAACATTTTGCTAAATGCAAGCACGAGTGTTGTTGTTGCTGTTATTTGGATCCCAGTTGTCGTTGGCGTTGTTGCAATTGCTGTTGTTGTTGCTGTTGTTGTTGTCATAGCCAAGTGTCACAACAGTCACCCTGCATTTTGTTGATTTTACGAGCGAGCATGTGACGGACTGAGATTCTGCGAATGCAGCCGAGCAAACCCTGGGGAACCGACAGACGAGACCCATAAGAATGGGTATGGTAATGAGCAAGGGAGAGAGCGATGCCCTGCTAGGCGTTGTGGGAGCGAGAATGGCCATGCAGATCCGGGCGACAACTGCGAGGCGTGTGATTAGTAACGTACATATGACCCCCAGAGGCGCAACTCACTCCCCTTGCAATGCTAAACTAAACCCCGTTAAACTCCAACCCTGAATCCAACAAGTTGACAGGAAACATGTTCCCCCACCCCAACCCACCCCACCAACCAACAGAGATCCGCAACAGACTTTTGTTTTCTTCTTTAAAATGCACTTCTCTCTCCACAACAGCCGACGCCCGCAACTTTCGTTGTATTTCTCTATCTTCGTTCTTCTACTTCTCGTGTGTTTGTGTGAGTGTGTGCAAGTAAGCAAATATTTCACACGAAATATTAACTGCACTCTGCTTTGGACAGAGTGAACTGTGGGGCTGTGGTGGGGGAAGGGATGGCTATTTATAGCTGAGCTGCTACTGCTTCTGTTTTTAGGAGAGAGAAGGAGAGCAAACACAGATGGGATTCCTCAACTCTACATATATTTACTCTGCTCGGATCGGTTTCCAGCTGAGTTTTGCTTATCTAATGCACTTTCTCACTCCATACCCCCCCGCACGATCAGTGCGCTGCCCTATACCCGCTGTCACTCTTCTTTGCTTGCGCGCTGGTCTCCCTCTTTCTCTCTTTGGTTGTGTGTCTGGCTGCTCGCTCTTATCTTTCATGTTGTGGCTGTGGCTGTTGTTGCTGCCCGCACACATCGGCTCAGCAGTAGCCTAAGCATACTCGATCTCTATCTCCCTCTCACTTGTTTTGTTTGTCGTTGTAGTTGTTAATTGCTTGCCGCTACTTTCTTGCATTCTCTTCTCTCTCCACTTCGGTCTATCATATTCACCCCACCCGTGGCGTGGTTTTGCTGTTGTTGGTTTTTGCTTAATGGGTTTTTATTTGTTTTTGTATGCGAATGAGTGAGAGAGTATGAATGAGGGATGCCCCCCACTGCTGATGCTGACCATCGCTCCGCTCCTTCATGCACTAACTCTCTCCCACCCAATGTCATATTTGGCTATTTTCGCTCCCTTCTTTTCCATGTTCTTCGTGGTCGTCCCATGGGAAGTTTTACAAATGTTTTCAATGACAAGTGCTCTCTCTCATTCGGGCAGAGATTGACGTCCTTCAAGGGGGAGGTGTGAGGGGGCAGAGCAAGTGTGTGCTTCATTGGGGGGTGTGGCAGCGCTTATGTATGATTATAGTTCCACAATTGTTTCCATTTAAGTGGGCGTGGCATGTGCTGACTTTTTGCCTTTTAGCTGTGGTTATTAATTATTTTTTTTGTTTGGCTTTTTGAACTTTATAAAATTTGGTATGGGGCTACGCGTTGGGCAAATGCCAGCGGTCTTAGGAATGTAGTATTCATCCATGTTCTTAGTGCTTAAAATAATCTAAACCATAATCTTCCATTTCTCTTTACAGGTGAGCATCCCCGCACAATATTCCTTTAATTTCTGAGTGTGAGTACAATAGAAATATTCATTAAAAAAAATTCTTCTCCCCTAAGCCTCTTTTTCTTGATATTTTAATTGTTGTTTATTCTTCCTGGCTCCATAATCCAAACGAATACAAGTTACCCTTTGGCCAACATAACATACCATCAATCAAAGAGTCTTTGACCAAATATCAGCTGTCAAACTGGAAATCAATTAAACATTTATTGACACGCGAAATCTGGACATAAATATAGAATTTCCCCCGGCAATTTGATTCCCCCTACACAACAGCCATGCGATAACAATCGACAGAAAACATTAGAAACATCTGTATGCAATCGAAAAACATAATTAACATGGAATACGGATGGATGGAGGTTTTCATTTCATATTTAGTCATTTCGATTTTTGACATTTGCCATGGAATAGATGGATGCAATTTTTGCGGGCTCTGGGCTCTGGGCTCTGACTAATTAACACATTTATGAAGTGAAGTGACAAACGAACATGACATCGAAATGGGGGAGAATATACATACATACATATGTATACTATAGAGCCCACATATTGGAGGGAAACACCCATTTAGATAACCCCCGGATAGACGACTTTGGTTGATGTTTTTGTTGGAGTTGTAATTATGCGTAAACCGAGAGGGACAACTGTTGACATTTTCAATTGTGCTCATTTATGGCAAGCGACCCCAAAACTGTTTGCTAATTAAGCAATGAAATAGTTGCAGGCTGTGGTTATGAATGTTTTTAAGGGGGTGTAGGATAGATGCGGAGAGATGGAAGCGTAGCTGGATAATGGTAAAAGCTGATCAATGGATCACGAGGAAAACGGTTTCAAATTGTCAGACAGTGAAAGATGATCAAAGGTATGGTCTGGAAGGTGGAAGGATAAATCCTCTCCAAAACATTTGCATATTGAGACCCACACCCGAGCATATGTAGATCAGTGAGAAAACCAGAGAAAAAAAAACAGCATCCACTGCGCTGGGCGGACAGATGTACGGGCCGGTGCAGACGAGTGCCGCCAAAGCTTTTATAGCTGTCGCCGTTCACACAATGAGGAGCGGTACCCCTGATACCAAAATAAATATAAATCAGCCCCAGATAGGGGGATCTCGCCTCAGAAACTAAAGCCACCGGCGCTGTCAAAAAGCGAGACACAGACAGACAGAGAGAGAGAGAGAGAGAGAAAGTGGGGAGTTGGAATTTTGGGCTGTGATTTTCTTTTGTTTATTTATTCATTGATTTTAATACACTGCCGCCGCAGACAGAGAGCAGAGAGTGAAAAACTTCTTGTAAATGGAAATGCATTTTCCGATAAGGCATTGGAAATTGATTTTACTCCTAGCCCCAGCCCCACCACTCCCGAGACACCTCTGCCCATGCCCCAAACTACAACTCCAACTCCATCACTCTCTTCTGACTAATTGTGTGTGTGTGTGTGTGTGGTACCGCTCCCCGAGCCTGCCCCCACCCACTCTGACGATGGGTGGGCTTTTCTTCGTATTTGACTTCGTTCATTTCTATTGTTTAGATTTATCCGTATTGCCTTTTCATTGATTTCCAGCTGGTTGGGCCATTGCCTGTGAAATTCATTTCCCCTCACAACTGCATTTTCCAATGCCTTTTCTGGTGGCTGTTGTCCCTCGAGTTTTTTCTTGTCTTCTTTTTATGGATATTTTTAATGTTTTAATATTTATGGTTTTTAATGTTCCATATTTAGTGGCTGCCTACACGAGTCTCCCATTTCTTCTGTTGTTTGGCGGCCTGGTGTAGGGGGAAACTCTATTTTATAGGCTTGTTCCACAGCGGAAATTGATCGTAAAATCCACACACTGGCTACTAAAAAAGTTCACACGATGCATGCAGTCGGGGCAAGTGACAAAGTAGACTTTGGAGTAGGCTATGGGAGTAGCCAACTCCAAATTATGATTTTTCGTAATGAATGAGGAAGTAAAAATGTACATCTGTTGAATGCTGAAATGAAAAAGGGTAGAAGGTTTCATGATTTCATGCATAATCATTAATGTAGTTCATTCCTGTGCGGGAAATTGCATCATTCCATCCATACTACACTGACCTCTCGAAAGTCTGGCAAAGAAAACATTATTCTTTCATTTCTTTACTTACAAAATATTTCCTGAGCTTCTCCAAAGTTCCTTTCCTTTTATTTCCGTGGTTGAACCCATCAAACTCTCCCTTGGAGCTGCCGCCTGCACTTAACACAACCAAAGTGCAAACAATAGAAACACAGGGGGAAGAGAGGAGAGGAGAGGAGGCAGAAATGTTAGCCATAAAAGCAAGTGCAACACTTGATCAGCTTAAATCAAACAAAATGGGGAATAACATTTGGAGAGCCAGCCATGCTCTCAAGTCGAAGGAAACCCGAGACGTGTTCCCCAGTGGGGTAGTGGGTGGCGCTTTGGAAGTCATCTCAACACTCTGGCGTGCATGAATGGGTGGCAAACCTCGTACTTATTTTTTAGACATTATAGCACTTTACACTTTTCACACGCTAAAATAATATTTTCACAGGCCCCCAGACTGGCAGGAGGCAGGAGTCAGGCCAGTGTTTACACTACTCCATTTGGCTGCGTCCGCTTGTCCCACACTTTCTGCTCTCTTTTGCGGACTGTGCAAACAGCAGGCAACGAGAGCAAAACAAAAGCTCAGGACAACGGCGAGTGGGAGGGGGTGGTGGGCGTCACTGCAGAGCAGCACCAAATGTCAAGTAGCCGTCAATTGGGCAAATAGCGACATAGGCAGGAGAGAGCGTTGAGAGAGCAGCGGCAAGAGAATGGGTTAGAGGATAGTCCCAAAGCGGGGACTACACTTCAAGTGTTTGCATTTTTATCCTTGCCATCCACATCTCATGCTTTCTTTTCGCTTTTCTCTCTCAGTCTTTTCCTTCCTTTTTTGGTGTTTGCGCAAACAGTTTTACCTTCTGACTTTGTTGCCCTGAGGAAGGTAGCCCACCGCCATCCTTCCTTCCTTCCTTCCTTCCCTCCATTATTTTTGTTGAAAGGCTGGCACAAAAAGCGCTTAGCATGTTTACCGTTATGTACAGCCTCGCCACTTGAATTCGCCGCGTTGCATTAGTTCGCCGCATTTGCAGCATGGGACCGCTTGTAGGACTATTATTCACGCCCAAGTGCAAGCCGATGGCGCGTCAGGTGCGGGGGCGAAGGATGCGAGAGAGCACCGAGGGGGAAGTTCACAACTCTGCCGACGCACCTGCCTTGCCAATGTTTGCTCTGTTTGGCCCATAAACGAGCATTAACCGTTCGCCTTTGCCTACTACTCTGCATTTGGCAAACATTTTCTGCACCGTCAAAGAATCACGCACAGACACATACCCCCCGCCCACACCCACACACCTCATGCAAACAGTGGATATGGAGCAACCCTTGATATCGTAGGGTTGTCAAGTTTTTCTGTTACGCTGGCACTTTGCACCCTTTGATGGCATAGAGAAAGTGAGTTGACGCCCTCTTATAGCGAGCTAGAAGTCAAATTTAGGAAAGAAAAACACTTTATAGTAGCTGGGTATCAAGTTGAAGTTAGTTTCTCGGTAATCCACTCAAATCCTCAAGAAATTACTGCAACTTTGCTCTCATTCTTCATCCACTTTCGACCTGGTCACAGCTTCCAGCTAATTACTTGATTATCTGCACAAATCCCAGCAATTAATTGAGTCTTACATGCTTCAATAATCCCTCAAAAAAGAACCTGATCTCAGGCAATGAGTAAAATGTAATTAATACAAAAGAAACCAAGAAAAAACAGTAAAGAAAGTCAAACTCGGTGGGGACAAGAGACAGCATCAGTTTCCAAGCAAGGGGACGAGACGTGTTGATGTTCATTTAAGTTAATACTGATTAATGCTGTCAAATTAACTACGAAATTAATCAATGTCCGAGTATGTAGAGCAAGTGGCACGAACAGCAAAGTAACAACAACAACAACAAGAGGCAAAACAGCCTACACCATTGATAACAAACGGCACACCGAACTGTGGCGACATCTAGCGGGTGGAGACGTACTAGGTGGAGGGCAAAAGGGCAGTACTTTTGTTGTTTGTCACTTGTGACGATTTATCAATGCCAGCATAAATAAAGAGCGGACCCAAGACATAAAAGAGAGAGAGAGAGAGCGAGTGAGTAGGAGAGAGCATTTCATCAAAGTGTCAGGGAGATTATCAACTCAACAGAGAGGAGACAGACAGACAGACAGACAGACAGACAGAGACTCCACGCACTTGACTTGAAATGAACTATATAAATATATACATAAAATATACATATGTATAGAGAGAGAGAGAGAGAAAGGCAAGCATTGTGCGTGTTTGCAGTCCATCAAACAACATGTGATAATTTCAGGTTCATCAGCATTATAATCAACATAAAAAGTCAACTTTTGTGCACAAACTAAAGTATTTACTTATTTATAAGGCAAGACTTACAGCCACACACACACAAAGAAATGAGCGGTGTACATTCGTGTACATGTCAGTGGGCATTTACCATGCAAAAGTGGGCATAAAAGTTCCCATCATCATCTTCCCTCTTCATCGACTGCTTTACTCCACTCAACCACCACAGCATCTCTCAGTTACTTCTGGATGCTTGCTGCTGCTGTTGTCTGTTGATGATGATTGAGCAATGGCACGCAATGACTTTATCTTCACTTTTTTGGCATCCGAAATTGCATAATTTATTGCGTGTGACAAATCATGAGAGCATCAGAACTGGACAATCGTTTGCATAACTAATTGAGCGTAATGGAGAGATGATAAACATATCATGTTGTGGTTCAATGATATGTTCAGGTGTAAAAGGAACATATTTATAAATCGAAGCAGGTTGGAATAAGTCTTGGAAGTTACTCTAAATATTTGTCACTCTGACTCGACTTCTACACATCACAAAAGCAAAAACACCTCTGATATTCATACCACATGATGAAGACATTACCTAGACCCTCAGACAATCTCTATAGGGATATATGAATGCGTCAGCAAGTGATTGGGAAGCTCGTTGCATAAATTAGCGACTAAAACACAAGTCCGATACGATAATGCTAATGATGATGGTATTGGGGGTCAGGCTCTTTAAACGAGCTCCCATAAATTGACAGACCACAATGTTGTGGCGATCCACTTAGGAGTTGTCACAACACCAGCATGCGGACGATCGTGCCATCGATATGTACAGAATGTTAGTTAATTGTGACCATTGGGTATCGTAATTTATGATAGCATTCGGTGAGCGTTGAGCGAGAAGCTCCGATGTGCAATAAAAAAGCCAAATTATGGCTGCTGCGGCAGCAATCGATGTGGGCCCCCAAAGATTTGCAGTTGGCATTCGGTTGCATGCATAAATTTAGCAAATTATGTGCCCGATTCGCTTTTGAAAATCGGTATATCCACCGCCCCTGAGGCTATGGGGCAGCAAGCATCATACTCCCCCCCGAGAGCTAATTGAACCAGTAAATCGCAGTCACATTGCGCTCTGGCTCTCTGCCGGCTGCAACTTGTCCCCGAGACAAACCTTTCTTTCCTTCTTTTCGTTTCTTTGCAATCTTTGGCTTTCCTTCTTGAGGATTTTCTCTAATTTTCCTTGCCTTTGGGGTTTATCCCACTCTGGACACGACTTTGTCGCTGATTCTGTTGCCCCTTACCGCATTTGAAAGTTCAAAATTGTCTTTGCCTTCTGGCGGTTTTCTGTCATATTTTTCCGTTGGGCGTGTCAGAGAGTAACCAAGGGAAAGGACAGAACTAGCCACTTGAGGTGTCTGAAAAGACAACTTGAAAGTGAATCAGATTTGATTCAAGTTCTTTCGAGGTTTTCGCAGTATTTTGTGGTGTCTGATCCGTTTATATACTCCCCTAGAATCATGTCCTTTAAAAGCTGCGGTACCTTTAAAGATACACCACATGCCAGCGGAAAAGCAAACAGACTTAAGGCAGACAATATGAATTCAAATTAGATTTACTTATAGCAAAAGACCAACAAGCCCCAAAGAGGGAAAGTCAAATGTGGAGACAGGCGCGAGTACTTTCCCCACAAATAAACGAAACGTGTGTATCCTGCGGCACACAACAGACATGGAAGTTAATTAATAATACTTAAAAAAGGGCATGAGAGATGGAGTGTCTAGGGGTTATCCTCATTCTATTCCAGTCATATATGTTTGTACGTAATGGTTAATAACACGCCTAGACTGATGACGCTGGGGCTGTACAAAAGGGCGTGTGTGGGTGCCCAGGGTTTGGTAATGAATAATGTGCACTCACCTGGAAGCATTATTTGAAGCTACTCCCGCAGTAAGAGGGAGGATTTCGGCTTCCAGCTCTCTTTCGTTGAGTTATTTGCGCATTGCTGAAAAAAAGACCGGAAAATATATTACAAATTAAGGTTATTTATAAATGTTGACTTTAATTGAAATGAGGTGCGATAATTTAATGCATTTTTGTCAGTCACACGAGCATGTGGGAAGCGTGCTCGCTGCTTAAGGGTGCCCTCTGACACGGAACAGATGGTGACCCCGGCATAAACGAATACTCATAGGAGGGAATCAAGTGTTGGTCACTTATGTGGTGTTACATGTGTGTGTGTGTGCTTCAGGTTGATTTATGACGGCAAACGAGTACGAGTGGTGGGTGACCGTGAAGTGCGGTTTATGGAGGTTAGACATGAGTTTTACAGCTGCTCAAAATGTCTGCAGTCTGCAGTTAGAGTAATGAAAGGCAATCATATCACATTCGATTAGTTTCCTAACTGCAATCAGTGAAGAATTAAGTAGAAATATGCATCCATTTAATATACATATCGAACCGTTTATCGCTCCACTTAAATCCTTTCTCTGCATGAATCCATTATCGATTTGTAATCCTTAGCCATTAATATCTTTTTCCCCGTCATTCATTTCAGGTAAGCCTCATTTTGGATACTTCTGTGGAGCAGACATTCTGCTACCCATTTGAACGTGAGTAAAGGCCAAAAAGCTAGCGGATTTCAACGATTTCCCCAAATGCCAAACGAACAAAAAAAAAAAAACCAAAAATACAATACGAAATTTCCCCGACAATCAATATTGAATGCATTCCCTGTGTGTGGAAGGGGGAATGGGAGAAGGGATTTTCCAATTTCCAATTCATTGCCATGCAATTTTCAAATAAGTTTCCGATTTATAATGCGCCTTTGATGTCCATGTGTGTGTCTGGCTGGGTCTGCACTCTCTCCCCAGATATCTCCCACATGGGAACGTCAGCATATGCAAACGGCGTTTTGTGGCTGCATCATTAACAGCCACGGAGCCAGAGGCGCACGTGCAATGCGCATGTAGGAGGAGGAGGATGTAGGGCCAAAACAATTACATTTCAATTTGGATGATGTCAAAATCAGTCTCGGAATCTCTGCCAGAAAACACACGGCCCCCTTCTAGCCCCTGCCCGCCAATAATAATTAATTGAAAATGGTTGCCACAAACAGATGAAGGGGCGAAATGTTGCATGTGGCCAAAATATTTATGCATGCAAACAATGGCCCATCAAAAAACCCGTTGCAGAACTTGGCTTAGTTCTTCCCCGGGCAAGGGGTTCGGAATTTTCATAAATAATGCAGAAACATATGGGTGGGTTGGGGTATTCGATTCATAAATTTTAATTGAAAATTTCACACAATTAAATGGCAAAAAGCATTTCTAATATGAGTTATAGTTTCAAGTGTGATCAAAAATTTGTGCAAAATATTTCTAATATTGATTCCGAGTATCGCCAAATACGAATGTTGCAAAACATTTACGGAAGGTTGAATGTAATCACCATAAAGCTTGAATATTATGCAATATTAGCAACTAATGATTGTTCATTTAATACTTAGGCATCGCTCTCCCAAGACACTCTTCTCTTTCACTCTTTCTCTTCCATAATTATCCAAATCATCAATAAAACATCAAACACCAAAAACAGCCTTTGAGAAAAAACCAACTAATTTTGTTTGAAAAAACCAAAAGAAAATTGTGCTGTTGCTGCCGACTGTTTGGGTCATCAAAATCGCATCAAATGGGATAATGGTCTGCAAGAGCGCATTTAAAACGCGTTTTCTAGATGCGTGTAGGGTTAGTTTGTTGTAAGCACAGCCTCTGCCACTAATTTCTTTGTTGGCCACCTCTTCCTGCCTCATCATTAACGTGCGTAAAGGAGTTTTCTGCTTACGCAAAGTGTAAACCAACGAAAGCGCTTAATTTGTGCTGCCAGACGTTTAACAATTAATGCAAAATAAATAATAAATAAGAGAATTTACCATAATGGAAATTTATCGAAGAATGAGGGGCACACTCAAGTCTCAAAAGGGCTATGCATAAAAAATGTGTAAAATTGAGGTTTAATATGCATTGAAAAACTTGTGGCGGTGGGGCGGGACGATAGTTTTCCCACATGAAAAATTATGGATAAAGATGGGTAAAAGTGATGCATTATGCATTTTATATTTATGGAAAACCTTCAACATTTTCAAACTTAAGCTGGACTTATTTTGGCTTGGCTACAGATGTTCGAAAACGAAAATTATAAATTAAAAATTCAAGGAAAATAGAAATTTGATGGAATATTTAATAGATAGATCATCTCCTGATAGATAGAAGCACAGAATCGATAGCTACCAAGAGAAAGTATTGCGTAATTTTGTGTATTTTGGGTTACTTTTTTGAGGCTTTTGTTTTGACTTTTTTGCACATAAACCTGTTGTTTGTTCCTCTCCTTCTTCCCCTTGAACAGCCCGAATAAATGGCAATTCTTCTTCCCATGGGCATATTGGCTAGCTTTGTCTTTTTGGCGGCTCTCATTAGCAGCCACAAAAAGCTTTTTCGATGTTGTTTGCTGCTCCTTTTTTTGTGTTCCTTCGCACCAACGTTCAGGCACACAGCGTACAGTGAAGCTTTAATTAAATTATGACTACGTTAATGTACCGTTACAACGGCACATTACTCCCCCTCCACCAGCGCACTCACCGCTGGTGTGCTCCAACTCTGGTGCTTTGCATGTCGCTGCTCATCAGCAGCCAGTTCTCTCTCACACATTCGCACACATAAATACCCGCACGCACACACTTCCAGGGGACATTTTCTACACTTTCCCAACCACTCTTTCCCTGGTGTAATTTTCGTTTGCTTCGGTTCCTTTGTTCTGTCCTTAGGTTAACTTCCGCTACTGTTTGTGTTTATTTTTTTTTCACTTTGGCATGTCGTGTCGTGTCACAGGACTCTGACTCTGCTTCCTGTCTACCATTTGGCGAAATGTAAATAAAGTAATTAAAGTAATAAAATTTGTTTTAATGCTCTTAAGGGGGAGAGATGCACCTACATACGTACATATGCACAGTGGAAAGGTGATAATTACGCTTATTTAATCATTTATTTGCGACAATTTTATGTTCTATGATGTGCCATCACTGTCTGTCTCTCTATCATTAGTCCCATCCTTATCCAACTCTCAACCCTCTCCATTGCGGAGGAGGTTTTTTATGCAATTGACGATTAATTTGCTTATAGCACGAAATTGTCGCGTTTATCACGTACACAGCTCTCTTCTACCAGCTCGTTCATCACTTGCCTTTGCCTCATTCGTTGTTTGCTTTTTCGCCATTCTTCACTTTTTGTTTGCCATTGTGTTGTGGGTTTTTAGTATCCTTTCTTGGCATACCTTTGGGTGAAGATTAGTTATTGGTTGCCATCAGGGAGATTTTCGTAGCAGCTTTTGTATTTGCCAGTTTTGTTTCTGCTTTCGTATATACGTTTTGGAAAAGGGTATTTTAAGTCTCTGCCTTACTTTTTATTTATTTCCTCGTGCGGCTTTCTATGCACCTTCAAATGCAATTTCGGCTAACAGCTTATTCCTGTCCCTGCTCCGGTATTCGTGCTCCTATGCGCTGTGGCTTTGAACTTGCTCTTTTGGTTCCAGACTAGAATATGTACACATAAAAAAAAAACACGAAAAATCAATTAGTTGCGCATTTTATGCTTATATGAATATGCATTTCATGCATATGTACATATACGTACACATGTATATATGTACATAGTATTACATACCTATTTGTACGAGTATATTTCCATTTTAATTCAAATTTAAAAATTAAACCAACAAAAAATAGAGGCAACTCCTGGCAGCACTGCCATGGAAACTATGAAATGTGGAAATGTTTGGTGTGCAAGAGAAAAATGTTAAATGAAATACCAGACACAGCAGACAGCACAAATAGAAAAACGAACTCGAAGGGCTCACAATACTCCTACACCCCTACTCATTGTACACTCTATCTCCGAGTGCCTCTTCTGCAGGGTATCATCTAAACAAAAAAAAAAAGCAGAAAACAGCTTCATTTAAATGGCACGCGAGAGCGCCACTTGAATCCTCTTCTCCTACTTGAAACCTCCACATCTCCCTCCCTCTCTTGCGCGTCCAGACATTGTAATGAAAAAACTTCACAGATACAAAACTTCGCAGCAAAAAGTTGTTGGTGATAGAGGGAGTGCAAAGCGCCACAAATGTCTGGAGCGCGTGTTAAATAGTTTCCTTTTTTTTTTTTTTTTAATTCTCCCATCTTTATTTCTTCGTTTTTTTCCAGTCCGGGTTCGCTCTCTCTCACTCTCTGAATCGCTTTATGGCCAGGAGTAAATAATTTTCAGGTTCAAGTGCCATATAATTCCCTTTACTCTCGCTATTTTCCACCCAAACTCAACAAATGACACGGTCTCAACACACAAGCCCACTCCATCTCTCTGAGAGCCCCGCATAAATAACGCCATTAAACATGTTCGAACACGAATGAGGGGGAATCAGTGGGTGGATGGGTGGTTGGCTGGGCCATCCTGTGTTCCTCCCGTGCAATTTTCTCCTCTGCTACATTTTTATCTGCCGCCCATTTCAAGTCTTCTCTAAACATCGTTCGGCTTGTGCTGCTGCTTTTTCTGCTCTTTTCCTGGCCAAAAGGAGGTGGGTGGTGGAGTTGAGGGCAGGGGAGGGCAGGGGAGGGCAGGTCGTCTCCGGTTCAGGTTCAGTTACTGTGCACCCCCGCTCCCCTTGCATTTGGTGGTCTCTTCTGCCATTTATCAAACGATTCCGCTCATGTGTCTGAGCCCTGTCGTGTGGTTGCCGCCACCATCCAGGCAAGGCAGCCTGTTCAATGTCCTGGCCGCACTCCTGTTGCCATTCCTCTCCTTCATCTCGTGCTCTCATTCGTGCTTTTGTTCCTGCTTCTATTCCTGTTCCCATTTCCCTTACCAGACTTTGGCTTAATTGCCAAATGTGTTTAGGTGCGGTTTCGCCTCTCCATTGTCCTCTCCCTCCCTCCTCTTGCTTTTCCCAGCACAAAAATTAAAAATGTGGCAATGGAAAAACCTTCTTTCTGAGGGGTGAGCGGTGACTCCAACAGCTGAGGCCTTTTATTCGATACATCGCACAAATTTGCATGTTTTTGGGCCAGGCCCAATTCGAGTTGAGCCGAGAAGCTTTTGAAGTTTTATGGTTGCCATTTGATAAGTTGGCACGAAGAGAAAGGCGGTCCACGGATGGTAGTGGGGTTTGTGGAAATGGTAAGGGGATGGTGGCATGGTTTTGAGTCTGGGGTACATCTGAACAATGGTAATGCATTTCCTTTTGTTCGGGATTTCTCCATTGAATTCCAGAGGTCATTTAACGGAAGCTAACGTGTTTTATAGTTTCCCAACTCCCGTTGTACTCAACGTTTTCTTTTTGCTTTGCAAAGTTTTCGTTACACATTTTTGTGTATGTTTCAAAATAGTTTCGAATTTACTTGTGAGCTTTACATGCACATTTTGGTGGTTTAAAGACTTTAAAGTACTTTTGCAAGCCCATTAGGAGTTAGTGGCAGGCATTTCGGGTTAATTAAGGAACTAATCCAAAACATTTCGGAAATTTCGTACTTTTTAGAAAATATTTCGAGTCTTTTTATAGTTCAATGGAGCCTTAAATGCAGGCACATTATTTTGTTGTGTATTCCTTGTGATTTGCCCTCATCAAGTACACCCTTTAATAATTGCATCGTTGAAACACTAATTACATTCGCCTGGCACGCCCACACATTGGAAATACGCCCTCAACCACCCGACAATAATCACCCATTGGACTGTCTTGGGTCCTCTCTCTCTGTGACTGTCTTGGTATCGCCGATATGGTATCACCACGCTGATTCTGATCGATCTTTGTGGTCAATCATAGGCCAGGTAGCATGTCCTACATGTCCTTTGTGTGGTCATTGAGATCAAAGACTGTAGATAAGCGGATCATTGCTTTGTGTTGGTGGCTTTGTCTGATTTCTGGTTAACTTGAAATACCTCAAAGACCCGCCAAGTTTAGGAAACATAAATGCAAATTTGACCCCCACTCTCTCTGATTCCCATTCGTGATTTTCGTGTGGCGCTTGTCGCTCTGGCTGACTGGCTGAATGGCTGGGAGGGAGATCCATTTTAATGTGTGCCGCGTTGAGGGTAAATTATGAAACTCGGGGCGTTTCACTTGTTAAAACAAATTATAGGCTTCGTTTTGATTATTTTGAGCTGGATTTTTTTCTTCGTTTTCATTCGTTTGGATGGTAGGAAGGTAGGAAGGCCCCTGGTGTATAAGTAATATGAATTCATTTGCATATTTTACAACTTCATGGAGTGACTGCAGAGTGATGGAAGGAGCCATTTGTCAGCTGCAGGCGATGGGGAAACTGACTAAATGAAAGCCTGCAGGAACTACCAACTCGTAATATTGATTCTTTTGTGTTCCTGCTGGTTGCACTTAAAGTCTTTTAAAATGGGTCACAAGTTGAAGTCACTTTGATTGCCTCTACAATGAACTCTCCTTGTGTGTGTTTCCTGCTGCATCTTTCCATAAAACTGAAAATAATCTGTCCCCATATTGAATCCATAAATTGCTTTCTGCTCAGTTCTGATTGACACTCCGGCATCGATCTGTCTGTCACTCGCACAGCCTACAAATGTGTCCGTCTGTCTTTCTGTCTGTCTGTCTGTCTGTCACTTGCCTGCACGCCTGCACACACAGCCTACAAATGTGTCAAAGCGCAGTCAGATCAACAGCATTAAGCGGCATATTAAATGCCAACCCATTGAAGAGGAGAGCACTCTCCAATCGCCGATCCCCAATCCCCAATCCCCAATCCCCAGAGAACGACTCATTTAAACTCCAAATGTCAGATTATTAAACTTTGATAAGGCACTGCAGAATATATATGTATATGAACATAAATACATATCTAAAAGAAAGAGAGCGACAGAGACTGGTAACCCGTGGGCAGCAATTGAGGATGATTTCTGAGTTGGAGTTGTGCTTTGGAGCTTCGCTTCCTTCTCACTACGAGATGTGTCGATTACAATGCCAATTTCAAGCCGTCTGACGTCTGATGAGGATCATCGTGCGAGCAAACGAGCGCGCGCACACATGAGGCATGAAAAATTATAGCACGTACAGCGAGAGAGTCAGGCCAGAGCCTCGGGAGATTTCCCGAAATGATAATCAAAGAAATCATATAGCGAGACTCCCCTTCCCTCATTCGTATAAATATGGAAATAAATATTATGCATTAATGATGATGAGCCGTAGCAAAAACTCCTTAAAATTTGAGCTCTGTTGCCTTCATCTTTGATAAGCCATTCAGTTCGTAGCTGATTCGCAATAGTGCCTTCATCTCTGATTGAGATTACGCTATGGGAACTCTTTAGACGATAGTTTTAAGTCGAAGTCTTTTGATTGGGGCTACTATTAATGCCATTCGTCGATGGTTCTTCGTTGATTCGGATATTTTAGTACGATTTCTCTCGGTTTTGGCATGAATATATTTATGAAGAATTCTTTCCCACAACTCACAGAGTCGCCCTCATTATTGATTAGGGTTTCTCCAGCCTTTTTTCCTATGCATGGGAATACCTGTGCACTAATTCTATTGAGTCATGGCTGGGCAAACGAGGTTCCTCCTTCTATCCATAATAAAATCAATCAAAACCACGCCCCCTAACCACTATGCACGTCTGCTCCCTCTTTCTCCTGTACAAAAACTTAATATAAATGCAAATTCAAATCAGAGAAAATAAAGTAAGTCGGAGAGTCTGGGCATCCGAATGCGTACCAAATTCAAAATCAAATGAAACGAATCGCTTGGTCCGCCGCTCGGCTTGGACTTTTTCCATAGAAATGCACTCAAGTTTTGAAGGGAGGCAAGAGCGGAAAAGAAGATGAAATATGCGCACAAATCACTTGATTTGGCTGCAGCCAGATACTCGTCGTAGTTTTCTCTCTCTTTTTGCCAGCTGTTGGTTAGGCCAGCAGGTAGACAGATAAAGGCTAAAGCTATGGCTGAATGGCCAAAAGCGGCTCTCAATGCATCGATTTGACCAAGTTTTTGCTACTTTTTATTCTCTTTAAATTTTAAAGTGGTACAGTGGACATTCGTATTGGAAAAAAAAGGTGTTAGGGAAATCAAAATCAATGAAAACATTTCCGAAGCAGTTTGAAGTAAATAAAAATAAACTTCTTACGGGAAGTACTTCCATTGGAGTACTCACTGTAGCAGCTTTTTGCTTATTGTGGCTTATGCAGAGTTGGCTTTATCTGATTAGGCCTACTCCCCCGTGTCGGCTTCTACAGCTCTACCAACGTTTTGTGCTCAAGATTCGGCTTCAGCAACAGCATCAGAGATTTGAGCAACGGATTCGATTTGGGCCTTATGAATTTCATCTTTGTTGAGCTTTGGTTACGCTTTTCGGTTTCGGTTTTGGTTTTGGTTTTGGTTTCGGTATGGATTTCGGGGTTTGGTTATGGTTATGGACCGGATCTGTGTCTGTCTGTTGAGCATTTTCTTTTTCTTATGATTTCATAAGCCACAACAAAAAAGAAAGAAAAAAAAAAACGCCAGACACAAGCGCATCGTTAGCTGTATTTTTGTTGTTGCTGTCGATCAAAATGCAATCAAAAATTGTGCGGGTTCCCACCCAAATCCATCTCTTCTGTTGAGCTACTTTGTTTGATTGTGCGGACTGTGGACCACAAAATAGTTTCAGTTTTTTCCTCATAAAGATTTCTATCGGCAGCGACTGTGAGCCTCTTTAAAGTTTGTGGCTTGTTATTTATGGTGAGCGTCTGTTTGGGTTTGTAATTGATTTTTACAGTTCTCTCTGCTCTGTGGTTGGCCATGAGTTATGCATAAGACCCTACCATAGATCCGATCAATGGTAGCACAAATGGTATCGTAAATAATTTTTGGAAAAAGTCTTTTGTTTCCGCAGATGGAAATGTTTTTTTTAGGCTCAAATTGAAGTCTTGCTGGAAGTTATTTGGTGGCTCGTTAGAGAGACATAACGCTATTCCTTCTCCCTCATATTTGAATTCTTAACACTCTTATAAATCATGTAGAACATTTAAGAACCGAAACCCTTATAGATATAAATTGACCTTTCAATCTCTTATCTTGGGGATCCCAGAAAGTCGTACGGCATGTGCCACCATTAAATGTCTTTTAATTCTCCAATGAAATACTCTTTCTTTCCATGGTTTAGCCTCCAAATAAAATAAAACATTCAAAATACATTAAAATGGGAACGAGAGTGAACAACAAAAAAAACAATATAATCCAATTAATCCTTAAACGTTTTTTAAAAGCATATAATTTAAAACACACGCCGACGCCGATGCCGATGCCAGCTGAAACCAACGCCAAGCCAAACAAGCGACAAAAGAAAACCAAAAAGCAGACACAAAAAAAACAACAAAAAAACTCTAAAAGAAACACACACCCAAAACGACATCGGTAGACAACGTGTTGTGGAGCACACGAGGAGGGACAACAGCAGCAACAACAACAACAACAATGCCCAAATCGTTGATCGTCTGGTCTCCCGATCCCGATCCCGTTCCCTCTCTCGCTGTCCCTCTGTTCTCCATCAGTTTCTCCGCTCCCCATTCTATCCCTCTCTGACACACTGCGCTGATTGCGATCGCGAGCGGAAGGTGCGTGAACAATGGAAACAATCGAACATAATTAGGCTAAAGTGCTGTGGATAAAAACTGCCGAGCGACAGAAGGAGTGGAGAGTGGCTGCAGCCGCAGCCAGACTAGGAGACAGAGATGGAAAAAGGGGCAAAGAGAGTTAGGGTTCGTTCGTTCATAAATAAAAACGACAACGCAAATAAATTGTAGCGAATTTTTATAATTAATTGTATTGTCGTCGGCGGATTTCGTTAATGGAGCAGCAGCTCCACTGTGCGGGAGAGGGAGGGTCTGCAGCTCCAGTAGTTTTCTGATTTACCGATAATCATGATGAGGGGGCAACAACAGAGGGAACCGGTCTTGAGTCTGTGCGGTCTCCTTCGTGCATTAAAAGCGCATTAACAAATCTCCTAATCAGCGATGGCAAATCGCCTTCTGTGGGTGTCTCTCTCTCAGTCTCGGTCTCTTTTTGTCTTTATCTCTATCTGATTCAGCGCTTGGTTGTGCGTCGCTTTTTTATGTGGGTTCGAAGGAGGACCACTTGAGATCTTACTATTTGAATCTACCTCTCACAGTATTCCAATGAAAAATAAACAGATGGAAGCTCCTTCCCGTTTATTAAAAATTCTTCCATTGCAATTAAATGTTATCGATTCCCTGAATTAATCCTCCAAAGGCAGCTTAAAGTGTACATCCGTTGTGGGCTGATTTTGAATCGATTGAATAGAGAACCACAGAATGAGTTAATCAAAAGATTATTACCAATTAGTGCAAATATAACACAACCTAAGCAAACACATATTTCTGGAATATTGCAATAATGTAATTATTCCATCTCACACCATCTCAGCATAGACAAATGCATAATCCCATAATCCATCCATTAGAATTTCCCTACTCTTTCTACCTTTCATGCCACACACTGGCCTAGAGACAGCTGTAGTAGCAGAGGCTTTATCAGCTGTCTATTAATAAACCATAATAATTTATTGATTGCCTTATAAAGTCGGCCGGCCTGCTATTGACCCTAGAAAATAATCTGCACAGAATTATCGCTGAGAGCAAGAAAAGAGCCAGAGGCAGAGCAGAAGGTAAAACTATTGTTCTGGATTGTAGGTAGCCGCCGCAGCTATTTTGACCAGACCTTGCCTCTCATTATGTGGCTTCCATTCTCCATCGTGTGGGTTGTTTCTTCGTTGTTTTTTCTCCACATGTATTGCTTCTGCCTCGTTGCATTAATTCGTTCACTTTTCTTTTTGCTGTTGTATTTGTATGGCAGGAGCTCCCCAGGAAGGAGCAGCAACCTTCGGCTGCTCGTTTGGTGGCTTACTTTCCTGCTTGAGCGCGCATTTTCCGACGCCGTCAAAGGCAGCCTTTGATGTTAATCCCATGGAACATGCTCTCGAATGTGCTCTGCCCGTACATACATACATATGATTGTGTGTTTTAGCATTTAACTTTGGCTCCTTTCTTTACCAATTTTGGTATGCTTCTGTGGGCTGTAGCTCCACTTTGACTTCCATTTCGACTCGTTTTGGGACACTTCTCTTTCCACTCGTTTTGGGCCACTTCCATTTGGACTTGTGCTGGGCCATTGTTTGCCTAATTTTCTACTGGATGGGAGAGTATGCTTTGGCTAAGTAATTCCAAATTGGGTGATGGATGATTAGAGCTGAAGAATGAGTTCGTATTGCCTTGAATTGAATGGGCACAGGAAAGGGGATTCTCTCCTTAAATTAGTTCAAAGAGATTCAGTCAGCTTCAGGGCAAGTTTGGCAGCAGAAAGAAATTATGATTGCCTCCTTACTATGAATATCTTCAAAGCTGTTCAATGCCCAAAGTCTCTGTGCTATCTGCCGTTCTCCCTGACTCTTAATCTTCCCAACATTAAAGCCATATGGATATGTTTCATTGGCACACCCAAAAGCAAATCCACCACTTAAGACGAGAACAGCACACCGCAGCAGCAGCAGCTGTTACCAACACATGAACAAAAATATTTGGCAGGCGTCTTCCACTGCCTGCAGGTAATTTATCTAATAAAATTATTATTACCATATATTACAATAAATGAGGCTTAATAAGTGGGCTAGCACATACATTTACGTACGTATGTATGTTGTACCAACAAAGGCGAAGAGAGATTTTTCTTTGCCATGGCAATACTTTCTAGGCAGAAGAAGAGCCCGCCTGCCCCCCCGTCTTGGTCTTGTTTCGGTCACGTGCCGCGCACGCAATTTGTGGCGGCGTCTCGACCGACTGGGAACTACCGGCAGATCCACAGATGTCTGCCGTTCTCCTTTGCGCCGCAGCAACACAAATGCCTTCTCGTCTCCTGTGCCGCGTGGCAGCACCACCACAAAACGCGGGCACCCAAAATAGCTAAACAATTTGAAAAGATGTCGCACAATTTGAAGACGACAACACAGAAGCAGGCAGCAGCAGCAGCAGCAGCAAGCTCCAAGTTGGAGCTGGAACGGGGGCGCTGGAAGCCGGGAGCTGGGAGGCCGTGAAGAGACAACGACGACAACGATGTAGACGAGACAAACGACAAGACGACGGCACATTTGAAATGCAAAGTAGGCAGGCAGGCAAAACACCAAACACCAAGGGAAACGCCCACTTGCCCATTTGTAGGCACATCGATGTTGAGGAGAGCAACTGTCGCGAGCCTTCCTGAAGGTTTCAACAAAGTCAAAAATTGTACGAATTTTTTGAATGAGTCATTTAAAGCTTGAACTTGAGCTACAGCTTGGGGGTTCAACAGTTTTCCAGCTGAGATTCTTCAGATATCCAATATAATAAAAATCGATTTACAGTACAAATTGTAATGATTATATTACCAACCTTTCAACTTTCCCCTAAACATTCAGCAACCCAACATTCAGCCAACGATAACGAAAAGGTGGCCTACAAATTACTTCATTTGGCTCCCACTATCGTGCAACACCGCAATGGGGGGTGTAGGTTGGTGGTTGTTGAATGGATTACCAACCAGAGGGGTAAAACAAAAGCCAACAAATATTTATGTTAAATTTCATGTTGTACAACAACTAGACGGTGGGCAAACAATTGAAATGGCGCTTAATTTTTTATGGCCATCGCAAACACTCAAGTCGAAAGCCGGACGGACCCCGAGCAGGACTCCCCGCTCCGTGGAGTATCCTTGACACACAGGGAAAACAAATTTCTGCCTCCTTTTTCGGTTTACGGTGTGTGGACCGGGGGGAAATTCTTTTCGAACCGCCACAATTTTGCGGTTTGTAAAAACTTTTCCTCATTCATGGCATTTCTTTTATTTTTGTTTTTCCTGGGTTTCCTTTTTGGGTTTGTTTGTTTTTTCCCTTTCTCCCGTGTCCTGCAGTGTCCTGTTCGTGGCGCTCTCTATCCCTCTTTCTCTCTCTCTCTCTCTCTCTCTGCTACTGTCCTCTGGTGTCTTTTTCACTTTTATTCCATTATTTTGTTTGCATTTGAATTGAAAATTAGTATTTTTTGGGGCACTTTATCCAACTCCTGCTAATTTATCATGCAACGTTTTTTGTGTACAATACTCCCGCCGCCCCTTCGAGCATTTTCCACTTTCCATTTCGGCCTACAAGGGTTTTCCTGACTCTGCATTTCGCTTCTCAGGAGGGTTTTCTTTCAGGTTTTTCCTTCTACTCCATCGGTGTTCAAAGGTTTTTCGTGGCCTTTAGGCAAGTGTTTGTTTAGGTATTTCTTTTACATAATTTTATTTATGACATGTTTGATTGGGCCCTCCAAAGAATCCTTCTAAATTGTTACCTATCCTCGTGCAATTTATGCCAGGACATGACTCAATTGAAGCCAAGCTTTGGCTTACTCAATTTTCACAAAAACGAAAAAAAATAAATAAAGAAAAATAAGGAACTTTACAATGTAATAAAGGAGAGAGCAGGACCGAGTCGACGGCACTCAACAAATAGCAATAAACAAGAAACAGAAGCTCGTACCTTCGGGTTGCTCGTATATGGAAAAGCCCCTCCCCTCGGGTGGACAAGAGGCAGACACAGCAGACGGTGCCCAGAGTCTGCTGGCAGACAACGTCGACAGCGGGACAACTAATGAGTTCCTAATTTAAATAAATTTCCACTCATAAATTAAAAACTAACAGACAAACAGGAGTACTATGGCGACAGACAGAGGAGTGCAGATCCCCCATCTGCCACAGATGGAGGGGTACAGAGGGAGGAATTCAGATATGGCATATTAGGGAGACGTAGATACAACTAGGCATTGGTGCAGTGTGCAAAAAGAAGAACTTTGTCTGCTTTTGAATGCTCTGGGGTGTACGAGAGTTAACCACTTTTTAAACTAGAATCACATGTGTTTGAATGAACACAATTCGCTGACTTAAGCTTTACAAATTTTAGAAAGAGTCCAACTGGAGTCTTCAAGGGTACGCTACTCGCTTGAGGGTTTGGGCAAAGACTCTTTCAAAAAGAAATTTCATATCCAATTTAAGATACAGATAGATAGACTTCTGCCCCTGCCACACTCTGATTCGTTTCTGCGATCCAGCGAGATTCCATTATAAAGTCAATCGTCAGTCAATGCGTTTGCTTTTGGTGTTCTCCCATCTTCAATTCATTATCCTGCAATGACCAAAACTATTTACAAATTTTTGCTAACGGCTGACCATCTTTATGAGACCGCAGCACATAACCACATAAATCAGTTTCTAGCTTCGGTAACTGTGCGCTAAATGCCGTGACAGGCGGGCGGCAGAGGAGGCGGCAAACGAAGAGCCGTGCCAGAACCACAGACAGACAGACGAACCAATCCCACTTCTAAAACCAAAGCCAAACCGAAGCGAAACCGAAACCAAAGTCGCAACAATCCAAGAAACGATGCGTTGGGGCTACTACGTGAGGCAGAGCCAGCAGCCACATCAAATGAAGGAGGGAAAAACTTTGGCGCATACCAAAAAGTCAATGAGCCATTGAACGATCGATCCGAGGAGTCTGTGAGATAGGGAGCAGCAGCAGGAGCAGCAAGAATATATACCCCCAAAGATGGTCATCTCTTGTGGGGCTCTCCTGTGGTGTGTGTGTGTGTGCTCCTCCCCCTCCCCCTCCCGCATCCACAATACAATTCACATTTTTGCTACGCCGCATTTTTAGCCAATTTAAAGTCTAATTTAAGCATGCGCATTTGTAACGCACGTAAAAACTGGCCAAAACAGAGGGAACTCTACAGAGTCCGACAGGGTCTCGTCGTTCCGTTCCAAAGGATTGATCTGGTCTGGCTAATTTTGAGCACGTACGCATATAAATTTCATCAAAATTCCAATGAAATAAACGCACAAACGTTTAAAACTCGCGAATCTTGGGGAATGCGTAGCTGTGTCTCTGCTTTCCGTGTCTGCTGCTGTGCTGTTGCTGCCACCAAAAAGGACACAAACATTTCATATTAAATTATGGAAAAAAGGAATTTTTGTTGTCATAAAAGGAATAAAAGGAATCTTCAGCTCGTTTCTGCCTTTTTGTCACTGAACGCATAATAAACATGTTTATTAACATTTCTCGTATGCCGGCAGACAATAAATTAAGAGCGGTGGTGCCGTGCCTCCAGCTAGGGCCAGGCAGACAGTGTACGCCAGCGTATGTTGCAACATGTTGCACGCAACATTCATCTGGTGGCGCGAAATAATTATTTTTGTTCAACGAAATTTGAGGAATTTCTGCAAGAGGCCATGCAGAAATGAGGAGAGAGGGCAAAGAAATTCCCGTGGTTATGTTTCGCTTGAAACGGAAATTACACTTTTTAATACATGCTTTTTAAAGATATTTAATTTTAAATTAAAAAATAAAAAGTTTACGAATTTTGGTATATTTAATTGCTTATGTTTCGATTTCAAAATTTTACTTTGAATACTCGTTCAACTAAAATTAATTGCCAAGGATACTCATTCTTGAATACATACACAAAATTAAAATCTTTACGGAAGCGCATAAGAAAAATGCAATTAAATGTTCACCAAAATTTCTTCATGAAATGCAAATTAAAATGGTAATTTTTAGGATTTTTTTTTTGGTGAGGCGACTGGCAATAAATTAACAGCCTACATCCTCGTATATCGTTGAATGATATGAGCCCAAGGCAATTCCCGACTTGGAGATCATTAAATGCTCTTGTCGAATGGGTGCTAGGGAGGGTGGAGACAGCCAGGCAGCAGAGTGCGAAAGCGCTGCAAAAAAACCAAAAAGAGCGCCAGAGAGAGGCAAAGAGAGTCAGTGAAGCGATTGTTGCTTTTGCATTAATTTCACATGCAATTTACGCTGATTTATTTGATCTGCAAGCCCATGGCCTGGTCATGTCGATGGCTCTCATGGCTCTCCCCTCTGTCTATATATTTGACTCTTACTCTGACTCCGTCTTCCGTCTTCTGTGTTCTGTGTTCTGTCCCGTGGCTGTCTGTTTGTCACTCAGCTGCAGCGATCGGTAGATCTCTGAAAGACCTCTTCCTAAATTGGCTTCAGCCACCACAAAAGAGGTCTGTGGCTTCTGCTCCCTGCCTGCTGCTGTTGCTCCCTGCCTGTTGATTTGATCGATTTGTGTTGATTGCCTGTCAGAGTGGCAGGGCAATACAATGGCTTCTGGATGCAAGAGGGGAGGGAGCTGGCAGCAGCACCGTTGCGGCACAAGGACAGCGCTGTGGAACCGGCTCGGCTCTCTTGTTAGGTGTCAGTCGGGGCAGTCAAGTGTTAAATATATACGTATAGAAATATATGCATGGAGCCACAGAGTTTATGTTAACTAAAAGTGCATAAAATGCGCTCGAAAAGGCACAGATTCAAAGTCAAAAGTCGCTTCTGTCACTCAGTCACTCAGTCACTCAGTCAGTCCCTCTATCAGTCAGTCATTCAATTCATTCACTTTGGCTTTTTATGCTGAATTCACCTTCTCCATTGGCTTTGTTAGACCTGACTTCTTGGCTTGCTTTTTATGTTAACTCTTTTCGGATAATATGAGATTTCAATGTCGATGTTGGTAGTGCTTTTTATGAGGGCTCATTTGGTTATCTTTTATGTGTAGAACGGGGTTTAAATCAAGTTGGATTCTGCCACACGAGTGTCCTTTTGCTTACCTTTATTCAAATATAAATTCCTTTTCAAGCAACTCTAACTAATGAAGTTCTGTCAAAAGACAACATCAAAGACTGCTTGCTGAGGCATGTCCAGCCCAACCCCACTCACCCTTTGCAGTTTTCTTGCCATCTCTTTTTAATGCAATTTCATTGAATTTTGCCTCATTTTCTTGAGAATTTTTGTTNGCCCCCCCCCCCCCTGCCCACCTAGTGCTTCAGCGTACTGCAATTTATTGTGTATTTATTTGAGAGAGCGCCGCAGCAGTTCAGACTGTTATCATTCTAACGTAATCTTAATCACTTTGCCCAATGTTCATTCATCCACATCATCAATTTCCTTTTTCGGGGTGCAGCCCAGCCCCGCTGCTGCTCTGCTGGCCATCCGCTGCAGGAAAAAATATAAACGGGAATCCCCTTGAAGAGATGTCTTGAGTTCGCATTTTGAGTGTCCCTACCGTCTGTTGCTATCTCGTCTCTGCTCTGCCAGCCATCTCTTTTACTCCGCCTTCAGCCTTCATGCTTCGCCTCCATCAGAATTTCAAAAGAGAGTAGTTAAACCTTTCACAACTGCTTCAATCTTTCCACCCCATAGCTCCTTCAATCTATTTCTATATTCCCAAACCATTGCAACTTTTCTCTGCCATTTTTCCATGCTCGTGCCTTTCCTGCTGTTACCAATGCATCAGTCAACTGACAACGCCCTGAACTTTACCTCTGCCCCGGCTGCTCTCGTCTTTACTGGCCCAAAAAACAGCATTTGCTACTTAATAGTTGCTGGTCTTATCGCTTGCCAATCTGCCTGTATCGACCCCTCTGTATGGGCCAAGTTAGTTAGCCAGGCAACGGACGGAGCACAAGAGAGAGCAGGGGCGACACCCCTCCATTTGGCCATATTAAAAATGTATATAGAAACTCTTAAACAAACCTTCCTTTAGCCAGGAATCAAGCAGAGATGGTCAATGGTCAATGGTGACTCCTACTCCTACTCTGCCACTCCTCATCCTCATCCTACTCCTCGTGCTGCTCCTGCCGTTCCCTCTACTCCTTCAGCTACTTCTGGTCTGGTCTGGTCTGGTCGAATCGGATCGGGTCTTGGCTCTGGCTCTGGCTCTGGCCGCGGTCCCTGCTGCTGTTGCTGTTGCTGTTGCTTCTGCTGCTTCTTTTATAGATTTCAATAATAGATTTTTCGAGCTGGTTTCCTTTCGGTTGCGTTTACCCCCGCCACCCGACTGTCTGCAATTTTCGTCCATTCGGCGTGCAAAATTGTTTTTCTTTTGGCCATGAACCCGCGTGCTGACGCTGACGGCTTCTGGGGCTCTCTCTTTGCTCTCATGGCTCGTGGCCCTCTGGCTCGGACGCTGCTCTTCTCTTGGCGGCCCTGCCCCTGGCTTTGGCTCTACTTCTAATGTGTTTCTTTTGTTTCGTTTTTGGTTTTTTGGTCGCAATGCAGCTGTGCGTTGAACCTTTTGCCAATTGCAATTGTTTCGCAGTGTTGCTGTTGCTGCTGCTGTTGCTGCTGCAACAATTCGTTGCCTGCTTGTTGTCCACTTAAAGTGCCACATTTGGTATAGGGAAAATTGTACATGGGGAATGCTGAAATGCTTTGGGGTCAAGCAGACAGTGTGGCAAAGTGGCAAAAAGTGGACGGTGGGGTTAGCGTACGACGTAACGCTCATTTGTTGAAAACCTCTTCAACGGCAATGACTTTTCCCAAGTTGTCGCTGGCTCTAATGGTTATTTAGGGGACTTTATATAGCTATCGCTTGGGTAATCGATAAATGATGGAGCAATGAAAGCAGTTGGCGGCATAATGATGCATATTGAATGAGAATGTGTGATGTGGGGTGGGATTTATATTAATGGTAATCATGCAGGAATCCCACTTAGCGACTATCAGTTTAACTCACTGAAAAAACAATAGCATGTGATTCAAATTCCTTTATTATCGATTGATCTATTGATATTTTAGCAGCAAACTAAAGATTTTCTCTCATAATCTCCAACTAGCTCAGCTCAAGATTTTCCTATTCCTTTTCCCAATTTGACCACAACAAAATGAACTTTAATTCGTTTATAATCCCTTGTAATATTTGTAATTTGCTTTAAAGTAAATTAATCGCTTGGAAAATTGCTAATAAGCTGCGAGGGCGAGCCAAAGATGGAAGCAGTGTAAGCGAAAAGAAAGAGAACATCAAAAAGCGACTAACTAGAGATTAAGATAGTTACACAAGGGCTGGGGCTACGTGCAGGATGTGATTTCCCGCTGCCCTCACAGTTAAGTTCGCTCTTCCTCAGCGCAAACTTATCTCCCCGCGCAACACTACCACCACTTGAGGGCAAAGATTGAGATTAGCCAGTGCCACGAGCAGCGTAAAGATGCGTGGCAAGGTGAGGCCTTGCCTTGTAATCAGAGAGATTCACAACAAGCAGCGAGGAATCTCAAGAGATGCGAAAGGGAAGCAACTTGTCCCGGGGTTACGTTTAGTAAGTGTGAATTTGGTGTCATCAGTGGGTAGAGAGCGGAGATGGAGGGGCTGGGGGCTGCTCTCCCAAAGAGGGTCAAAGACAAAAGTCAACGGAAATGTGCGAGAGCTTCGCTCGGGGCGCAACTAAAATTGGCAATGAAAATAAGCGTAGATTACGTCGAAGCCTTGCAGAACCTTGGTCGGTGTGTTGGCCATTCCCATTCTCATTCCCATTGCCATTTGCCATCAAGCGAAACCCATCAAAGTGTAATGAGAAAAAGTTAACTTCGCTGCCAGGCATTTGCCCCATTCCATTCCCTTTCCGATTCCACGCTTCCAGGCCAGGCCCTCTGCTCTTTCTTCTTATTCTTATTCTTATTGTTGTTGTTGTTGTTGTTGTTGCTTTGTGGTGGCGTGTGTCTCTGATTATATCACCAGCATCCATCCATGGCTGGGCTCTTTATCTGCTTTGAAACTGAAACCGAAGTTCCCGCGGACACATGCTGGTCAATCTTAGGGCTAACTGCTTCTATTTAAGTTGTAAAATTTAAAAGCAACCCATAAACATGACCCAAAGTGGCATTTGAACACAGTTCGGAGGAGAATCTCTCCCTGTCTCTGTCCACTGTCCGTCCAGTGAAGTCATTGAAGGGAGTTGTTCCAAGTGTTAGGAGTGTCAAGTCATTTCGCGAATGACTCTTTTTGGGTCTCACGAAATTGAAAACTTTAACGCGGCTTTAAAGTGGATTGAAGCAATGGCTTGGAGCAGTGGGGGAGCGAGCACTGAACCCACCAAAATCAATGAATACTCTTCCCAAGAAAACGAACTTCAGCTTTGTTTCCTAACCCTTAATTACACTTACATTTAAGGCTTCAAAAATCGTCAAATCCTCAGAACTCTGGTTAATTCCTTATATCTAATCGGCAACTAAAGCTTCAGATTTGTTCTTACTCTTCTCTTCCCATTCTATGCTGCAATTCTTCTGCTCTTCTTTCTCCTATTCCATGCCCCAAATCTTCGCTTGACCTCACTCTCTATTTCGTAGCTTCAATTAACCCAAATATTGGGTATCTTATGCAACTTCAAAGTACTCGACAGAGTCAGCCATTGGCCAAGTAAAAAGGCGAAGTCAATTAGGCACAGTTTGCGTTGCTCAGTAGATCATTAATTTTGAGTTTTTGAAGCTGGGATGGCACAGCACACATCAATGTAACAGCATCATTAAATAAATCCATGTCAAAGTTCGGGACAACATTAGTGGATAATTAACACGCCCATTTTTCAGGGTGTGTGTGTCTCTCCCCCCTCCCCCATCCACCATCATTTTTGGCCAGCTTTTGTGATGCAAATGAGATTCGTATTTTCGGGGCATGTTTAAAGCTTGTGGTTATCGGTTCGCGGTTGGTGGTCCCTGGTCCACCCATGTTTCAGGGTGTTGTTAGCGCTTCCCTTTCGTTGTACATTTTCACGCTGTGTTGAAAGAAGAAACTGCATCAATGGCCTCCTCCATCAGTAACTTATACACAAACATATCCCATATCTACACACTGATGGCATGCAAATTATGACTGAAATTGTGCTCAGATTAATTGGCATATAATTCATTTTCTTATCACATTTCCCGCTCTTTTTCGTTGCAGGTTTGTGGCTGTTTTTTCTTTAAGTTATCCCACTGGAAATGTATCCATTACGAATGCGTTGGTTTTGAAGTGAGTTTATGATACATAAATTATATTACAAGTTTGCATTTACCAATCACAACTAGACACATATTTATACAGCGTTGCGACAGATACCCGTTATGATGTCCGCCTTTAATTGGTTTTCCGATTGTGGCCATAAATCAGTTGGGGATTGGCCGCAGGGTTGTGCGGTTTGAGGCGCAAATGCAAAGTAATTTGAGATGAGAAAATAATGCCTACGGATATGTAATTTCGTAATTAGTGTAACCGTTAATGAGGCTATGAATTGCATCGTTTTATGGCTGGGGGGGAAACTATTGAGTTCGGCAGGTTCAACCTGCATCAGCCCCTCCAGGATAAATCGCTAGAATACAAATTTAGCTTTGCCTGTGATGTGTATCTTTTGCAGAAAAGAATTCCATTAACCAGATATTAACCAGACAATCAGCCGTAGGGCTGAAGCCCACACGAAAAAACCTCTTCAACTCGCTTCACACGCCTGCATCAAATGTCTGCTGTCTGCTGGCCAACTAAGACAAACTGTTGCCTCTCAAGTCCGCCTAATGATGCACAGATGAATGTTTGCCACACAACAGAATCCACAATCCACAAGGAAAAGCGAGCCCACCACCGCCTCAGGAGAGACAGTTGGGATGGGACAACGGGATGGGAAAGCAAATCAACCGCAAAAGCAACGCCTTTTGTGCCAAAAACTGAAACTTTAACTATTTATTACTCGCACCAAATGGCTCCAAGGGGCTGTCACAACCATACAGTCTGACTGAATGACTGGATATCTACGAGTATTCAAATGCATTAGCTCCAAATGTCGGATATGACAGCAGTCTTTCCTCTAACAAAACAAAATCGACTTGGACTCCTGCGTCTCCGCCAGAAAGCTGCCTATCGAGTGCAGTCGGAGTGAAACTTGCTTTTTGTTGTTGTTGTTGTTCCAGAGTCAGGGGAGAGGAGGGGCAAAGACCGTAGTCAAATTAGCGCCTCTGGCTGCTCCTCAAATCCATCTGCCATGCCGTGCCGTGCCGCAGCCACCCCAGCCATGGACACCCTGACATTGAAAAGGGTCTAATGGGTCGCTCGTCTGGTTGTCTGGAACTTTTGCCTCTCACTGTTTAGCTGTTACTGTTAATGATCCCAACAACAAGCAGCAACCACAGTCGCAGCAGCAGCAGCAGCAACAATGTTTGTTAATCGATTTATGATGTTTGAGAAAATTAAATGTGTCTGTCCAACCCGAAATGAGGCAACTGATAAGACCTCAACCTCTGCGGCAACGGTGGCAGTCGGAAAGCTCAAGCTCAAGCAAAAGTCAACTTTAAGATGCCACACAAGGAGGCTAAAGTGTCTCTCTTCGATAACGTCAAATTCTCAGGCAAAATAATTCCGAGAACTTCAGGCGACAGATCGACAATAAGATACCCATTAAAAGGCATTCATCTGCGCATGAGAAATGAGAGCGAAAATTACTATAAAATATGTGTTTTTTCTTGGAACTTGTGCTTCCGTCTGATATTCCTGCTCTATACACTTCCTTTTGCCCAATATACTCTTTCTATTTTCGCTTCAGCTACCCGGGTACTACAACTTTAAAAACTGTTTCCTCAAAGGAGAAATCCGAGAGAGAGAGGGGGCTGTGGGGGGTAAGTCGCAAAGTAGCGTAAAATAACAATAAACAAGAAATAATCATGTTGCTCGTCCAAGTCGAAGGCGAAGTTCTTTCGCTCCACTCAACTCTTTCCACGCCAACAACACTCCAACCAACTCCAAGCACCCACAATCACTTCTACTCCCTGGAGAGGCCAATCATGTGTAAGATTGCTGCATGTGGCAGAAGGCGGGTGCGGAGGCAGGAAGATGATGATGCTGTCTGTCTATCTGTCTGCCTGCCTGCCTCTTTGCCAACTATTTGCCCCAAAAGGAGCATCCGAGCAGCAGCAACAGCAATGAAGTTGTCGATGGCGGAGGCGCTTTCAAAATGTCAACGAAAGTGAACGAAACGAAGAGCAATAACAACTGTTTTCCAGTTGAAGAAAAGTGAAAGGAAGTTGCTTTGTATTTTAAAGTTTTGTCACTAAATTGTTTCGTCAATGAGTTTTTGTACTTAAATATCTTTAAGCTGAAGAGTTTTATTATAGATTCAGCTACAAGCGATTTACATCTTTCTTTTGAAGCTACCTACAACATTTTCCAATGAAATTCCTCTTTTTGGGTTACTTTTTTAGCTTTTGCCAGCCAAAAATGTATCTCAAGGAAAGTCTAGATTCATTCATTAGCTCAGGACACATATTGTACATTCTTTGCCATCCAATCTAGTTCCCCCATTCTGTATAGTAAGCTCTACATGTGCACGCCCAACAACAGAAACCATGAAAAGGCAGCAACAGGCAACAGCAACAGCAACATCAAAGTTAAGTAACGTAAGGCGGTTGTCGCATTAGTTGTGATTATTATCCACAGACTTCCCTCTCGCATATGGAGACATAATGCCCCCCCTCAGCCAGAGATTTTCAGTGTTGTGTAGGTGTTGATTTGTGTTGTCTGCAGCCTCCTCTCTCGCTCTCTACACTCACTACTCCTCATGCTCATGGTGCTCTGAAGCCAATTGAATGTTGAGCAACAGGCGACACTTGAGTGTCGAGTGTCGGCGTGTGGAAGTGGATTAAACTCCGGCAGACTTCGAGATTGGCATTGAAGTGTAATCAGTGTAAGCTGTCAGAAAATGGTTTCAACTTTAACAAACAAATAAAAAATCTCATACGAGTTATGCTCGCAGATTGATTCATTAAATTTAATGCCCAGGGCAGTAGGCGCAGAAAAATCAAACAAACAACAGAAAAACTGCCCACAGGTTGGTTCTCTCTGCCATCCATTGACACACATAGTCGGGGCAGACAATTGGTCCACGAAGGCAACTATCTATCCTCAGCAGCAGTTAAATAGGTCCCCGAACGGAGCGGGTTGCTATAGCAACCATCTTCAGGGTTTCTTCCAATCTTGTAACAATTCGCCTGGGCCAACTTACCAAAAAAAAAAAAAAAACTAGTAAAAGAAAGAAAAAGAAACGAGTAGGAAATGTTTCGGCATTTAGATACCCTTGCCCGTAGGTATATAAATATATCCAAAAGATACACTAAAATAATATTCCTATTGCATTGGAATAGCTCAAAAAACATTCGGTTTTTGTCACAAGAAATCTTTATTGAAAAGGCGCTAATACTTCTTGAATATCTAATAGGGCTAGTGGCATCACAAGAAACCAACTCCCAGTATCTAATCTCAATGGGAGCACCCACTGTACGCTAAGAAGAGTATACGCAAAAGAATAAAGTGGCGATGACTAAAGTTGTTGCAATTGAATTTGCATAAATTGTGGCCAGAGTCGGAGTCGTCGAGTCGTTGAGTTCCTTCTGCTTACTGGTTTGCGTCTGCGGTTATGCAAATCCCCCACACCCACACACACACACACATACACATACAGCCACCCCCAACTATGCCCCTCGTGTGCATTTGAAAATGCATAAGATTTATCCAAAGATTGCTGTCCATTAATTCAACTTGGATTTACTTTTAGCATATTTTACTGCTGCATGCATGAAACCGGACCAAAGAGAGAGAGGAAAAGAGAGACTCTCTTTCTTTTTTTTTTTGTTGGTATTCGCATTCGTATTCACAGTTCGATTCCGATTCCGATTCCGATTTGGCATACGCAAATATTTCTTCTCGTTTTTTTCGTTTTGCATACCTCTGCCCAAACCCCCTCCGCGACCGTTTCCTAGCTTGTACGCTAGCAATAAATTTGCATTTACCCACAAAATGTTTTGAACTATGAGGTTTCCTCATTGATTCGCAGTTTGAGGGGGGATTGTGGGGCCATCGGTTGCCTTACCTTGCCTTACCTTGCGTTTCGATTTATTTACGGCTGAATGTATTCAAATCGTTGTCCGAACTTTAACTGCATCTGTCGGTACGAGGACCCGCATGTCGTTGTGTAGTATATGGGAGTTACATCTGGCATTTTATTCAGTCATATTGATTAGTTTTTGATTGCACAAAGATGACCTTTTCGGGTTATCATTTGAGTTGCTAAGCACTTGCATGGCAAATGAAAGCTGAACGTTCTCCTAGTTTGATCATTAACCAAGTCTAAAACCACAGGAAGGAATGCAGACTAGCACTTAACTAATCTTCTAAGTAAAAACCTTACATATTTTTCCATAATCTAAATGCCAACAGGAACCACACACAAATTCTGCCATAGACACTTATGGTTTTAATATCAAATGCATTTTCCTGGCAGACTTAAAAGCTTTTCTTCGCCTGTGGCTTTCCTGCACATGCAACCACAATTTGTCTATTACATTTGTGTCAAAATCATCAAAAGTGGAACCAAACCTCGTACTAATCGTAGTCAACTCGTGGTGTCTGCCTATCAAGTAATTTGCAAAAATATATTTTTTTGAGTCCGAAAACACACAAACACACAGAGAAGAAAACTAAAACTAAAACTAAAACCAAATAACATTTAAGTGGACGAAAAATGTGAAGCATTTAGGTGAAGTGTAAAAGAGAAACCGCAGCCGGCAAACCGCATCTGATGGGGAAATTTGTGTGTTAGTTTTTCCCGCAGAGGAAAAATGAAACAAACAGGCACTCACGTGAAAATTTAAATCCATTAACTGGTTAGAATTTCATGCACAATTTATGAGGCGCATTGGCAGGAGGAAAAGGACTAGGCTATAGTCAGTGTGTGCACGTGCATATATATTCGTGTATATATTGGGGTATTTTTTGAGGATTTAATGGCAGCCGCAGCACCGGACCGACTTTAGGCTTGTTTGAATAAACAAAACACACTGTTGGCAATAAAACCCACAGTGCAACAACGAAAACTACACCCAAAACTGACCGAATGCCCATGGTTAGATACAGTTGGGTGTTCTCTACTCGTAGGTTTTATATTTTCACCACAAACGCTTTAAATATTCGAACGGACAACGAAAATAGTGGGCCAGCAAGGCGAACTGGGCGACTGCTGACATTTCCCTTCTGGTATAAAGTTGCCACTTTACACACGATTGGCCGCAACGACTCCATGTGCCACAAGGAATGTCTTAAATATTTCATGATGTGAACCATGGCGGCAGTCAATTCTCAGAAAGTGTTTCTTGTCAACATTTCAAGACAGATTGTCTGTGCTGGCCCAAGATAAAAGCCAAATATCGACATTTGAGAGGGTTAAAGATACTTTAAAGTGAGGAAACGCAGTCCCAACTCTCTTTCAATTAATGATTCATTCTTGAAATGAAATGAAACCTTACAACATGATATTCGATGAGTGTTGGCTATTTTCTTGACAGTTTTTCAGAGGGTGTTTCCTAGTCGCTTCCTTAGTTGTTTTTTTTTTTGCTGCTTTTCACTTATAAAGTTGTCAAAACTTTGTGTAGGCCTCATTTGAGATATTTGGTCAAAGAAATTATGTACATTTTGTAGTAGCTATAAAATTGCTGGCTTTCATGGCTGCCTTGCGAGTGGATACTCTTGAATTGAGGAATGGGGCAAGGTTGTGCAGGGGGCCCTTGTTTAAAGGTTGTAAATATTGAACCATAGACAACGTCGATGTAGTGACAGACAGCGTTATTGATTACGAAAAGTGACGGCAATTATTTAAGGCGATTATTTGTTGTCCAACAGAGCCACACAAATGCCAGAAATAAATAAAAAGTATCCTGAAATTATAGAGAGTAACCTGTACTTAGAGGATTGCCTCGAACTGATATAATTTAGGCCTAGAGAATTCCTAGAATATGCAATGAGTGAGTGCCTTTATTCTGTTTAGGCTCGGCTCTCTGGTGGCTGTTGGACCGTGTTTCTCAGAGCTTTAAATTTCTTCCTAGAGTTCCTGATTGGAGCTTAAACTTGCGAAAACTTAATTAAGTTCAATCAAAAGCAGTCGAAAGTCTGGCAAAAAACTTTAAGCCGCGGACAGGTCCACCTACAGCCCGACGCACCCACAATTGGCAAGCAAATTAGCAACGCTCAGCTCCACAGTCTCGGAATCAGTCAACCCCAACTAATGCGATTCATTTTCGTGTAAACTAGCGAAACGCAAAACTTTTCACGGCACCTTCAGCGGCACCAAATAAAAGGAATTTATATATAGCAGCGGATCTAAACTGTACATTTTGGACGTTGTTTTTTTTTGCTGGCTTTTGTTCGGTTGAAATTCAATAGCAGATAAATGCAGCGCACGATTCTCAACAAGTGCAGAAGATACCAAAACCAAAGGCAGCGTCATGGAAAATTTGTCAATGCAACAGCAAGTCGAAACACGGGCAGGAGCACGAGCAAACCAAACGAGCAGGAGACAGGGGAAAAATATAGGATGCGAGCATATATTTCGAGCCAATTGGCAGCGAATCAGTCAATTCTGTCAATTAATGGCCAACTAAATTACTGAAACGAAACAAAAAATCATGCTTCCTAAAGTATGAAATTACAAAAATTCCTTTAACGCAGAACTATAAATATTTATGTTATTTACCAGATTCCATCGTCAAATGTTCGGAACAAAAAAATGTAAGCGCACATGTCGCATCACTGACATACATATATAGATGGTACATACATATGTACATACCATGTACATTTCTGTTCTATCTACTTCAAAAATCTACATATTGCGTGGTACTCTTGTTAGCAACATTTGTTTTATGTCTTTTAATATTTGTCAATTGGAATGAATTGCCATTTGATTTGCCACACATTTTGTTGGTGCGGAATTGAGAAAACATTTTCATTCGAGTTTTACAGTAATTTGTTGTATGGATGAATAGACGGACGTGGAGTTTATGCAGCTTGTGTGGCAGGCTATGATGATGTGGCATGATATTGTCTGATTGATTGCGGCTGCTAATCGATTTATTTGGGTTCTGTTACATCACAAACGAAAGCTTAACTTCTTTAGTGTGGGAATTTCATGAATTCCTTCATTTCTTTACAATTTGTTCAAAAATGTAAAATGTAACTTTAGTTTTTTACGTTTAACGTTTTTACTTTTCAAAACATTTGACATTTTTTATTCGAATTGCATTTTGCTTTTTCAACTCCTGAAATTTAACTTGCACTTTTATGTCATTCCATTTTCTTAATTTAACTTTATTATACAAAAACCTCGCAGGGGTTTGACTCCCCAGTACACATAATTTTTTTTACATTTAATCAATTAAAAAAAAATTGTGTGTACGTGCACCTCCTGCTGGTCGCTAAAAAAAATTGAACAGTGGATGGATGCACATGTGCAGCGCTCAAGGGGGCCTGGTACTTCCAGCTGAGAGATTTATTCAAAAATAATAAAACCCCCAAACAAAGGCTCCAAACACAGCAGCAGCAGCAGCAAGAGCTCCACCTCTAGTGCCGTCTGCTGCCTCCTGCCCTGCCCACCTGACAATGACATGGAATTGAGTCCAACAGAGAATTGTGCTCTGTGTCTGAGTGTGTGTCCCCAGCTTTTGTCTAATTGTCGCTCTAGCACCAGGCCCCCACCCAACGAGTCATACAATCCACCATCATCATAATGCAGTCCCAGTGGCCGCATCCCTCCCCAAAGTCTCCCTCCCTCTCCGACTCTTTTGGAGTGCATGGAAAAATGTTCGCATATGTTGCGCCTTTTTAGTAGAGGAAAATGGGGGTGGACCTGCCAGGGACTATGCTCCTTCTGCTACGCCGTGCGTGTCTGTGTTGGCAAACAAATTACAGCTGCTATTTTCAAATCATTTGGGGCCATAATTTACGTCTGTGTCTGTGTCTGTGTGCTGGCGGCTCTTGCATGCGAGTATCGGTGTGCGTGTTTTGTGGGCCCCCAAAATTGAGGGCAGAGACGGAGGTTTAGGTTGTGGCTGTGGTCCGCATGAACAAGCGTTAAATTATTTGGGTGCGTCTGCTGTCAAAATTAATTTGGTCTGAAAGCGCTGCACCGCCAATAAAAAGTCAATGGAAAACAAAACAAAAAACTTGGGGAAATTAACAGAAATATTGGTGGTAGAATTTGATTTTTAATTTAAGCATTTCCAACACCAGTCACGCTCATTGGAAACATTATTGCCATATATTTGCACAACTCTGAACAACTCCACAGTCTCAATGTTGCACTCTGCATGGCAAAGTCCATGCAACGTTTGTTTTCAAATAAATCCCAAATGGTTTTTGCATATTGGTTAATTCACGCCATAAAACATAACCGTGCAACAAAACAATAACGGCGAGACAGAGCAAGAGCATGTGTTAAATTGTGGAGCACATACTCGTAAATCAAAATGTGCGACACGGGGCACCCGACGCGGCCTCTGCACTTGCCACCTCTCTCCTCGTTGTATGTATTGTATTTGTAAGTGCCACACACACACACACACACATCAGGTAGGAAAAATTGCGAGTGAAATTTTCGCCTGTTTCCGTGTTTGGCATTTCAATTGGAAAATGGTGCGCACATTTTGTGCAATGAAAGAACAGAGGAGACATTTGCGATTTATGCTATAGTCTTTGTTTTATTTTGTTTTATGTGCGTTTTGTTGTCAGGCATACATATATATATATACATATGTACATATATTGGCACACATCGGACACACCCTCTTTCGGACCGCCTTCTTTTTTTTGCCATCCACCAAAAGAAGATAACAATCATTTTGAGTGTTTGCTTTTGTTTTTGAGCGCTCTTTTTATATGTTTGCAGAGGAGCCAAAAAAAAAAATGCATTAACATTAATGCTGCTGCTGATTCTTCGCTCACGCTCCATACCCTGGACTCGAAGCGCTCTTGCTGGTTTTTTTGGTGTGTGTTTTTTCATTACACAAAATTATTTAATTTCCTGCAGGCGGCACGCAATTTGATGAGCAGCTGACAGACGTCCCACCCACATTGAGAGAGTGAGAGGATAAAATGGTGTGCAGAGTGAGGATATAAAATGGCGTTGAGTATCAGGAGCAGAGGGGCACGGGAAGCGCAAGAAAGTGGGTGTTGAATGGGCGTGGAGACAGGATGTGGAGGCGTTTGTCTTCTGGCTGCTGATGATGATGATGATGATGATGATGATGTCCTGCTGCCCTCCGCTTGGCACTGAAGAAAAAGTTATGATGCTTCCTTTCTCTTTCTATCTCTCTACTTTTGCCTTGAAGAATTTCCTTTCCCGAATGTGAAAATTCTTTCCCTTCGTTTGTTTAACGTTTATCGGTGCCAAGTTAATGACTTATGTGGGTCATTAGCATTTTATGCTGCGAAAATGGTGAAACCGCCCCTTAGAACTTTAAGCTTTTGCAGGGAAGAAAGGAACCTGAGAGTTTCCTTCAAGAATACCAAATGGGATTAAGGAAATGAGATGCGTATGAAACGAAAAAACTTCTACTTATATTCTTAGATATATTCAACAGAAAAGTGTCTTTAAATCTCCTTAAGAGTGCTAAGAATTTACCAACAATATTTATGCAAGAGAAATGTCTCCGCAGGGAACATCTTGTGTGACATTCAAAAAGTGCATGCACTTAGCAGAAACAAAATCTGTTTGTAATAATAATCATCAAAAGCAATACCCTTCACTGGTGGCAGTCTCATCTGGAATTCCCCCTCTAGATATTCCATTTGACTCGAGATTGATATGATATACAAAATTGCATTTATAAGCAATCATGTCAACGCCCAGAGAAATATGAAAAGACATGGCAGCAGGCGCAGCAGGCGCCCCTTATCTGAGGAGTATCGTGTGTTATTTTCCATATACCTATGCAGGCAATCGGAGGAAGTGCAGGAAGGAGCATCGGGGGGAATGGGTATTTTTCGCCAAAAGGCAAAATTTCACTTCACACCTACGCAACAAAACATGAAATCGAAACGGAAGCAGAAACGGAGCGAGACTCCAGCTCCATGACCCCACAGGAAATGCATTTGTTGCCGGGGGACTACTACTTCACTTTTGGTGTAAACTTCTACACCTTGCCACACACGCACACTCTTACACCCCACCCCATCGCATCTGGGGGCACATCTTAGCTTACAAGTATTTGGCGCCATTAAAGAATATTTCTTCTTTTTCCGAGTGAAATGAGAGGAGACACGTTTTATGCTTGTTTTCGTCGACGGCAGCCCGAGGGCGGAAAGTATTTTAGTTGAAAAATAAATTCCCCTCTTCCGTGACACATGGCTGACGGCTCCGTGTGGATGGGAAAAGAAGGGTATAAAGTTGCGGAAAGTATTGGCCGAGAGGCTGACAGTAGCAAAAGGTCGATAAGTTACACTTTCTTTTCAAATTTTGTGTGTTCAGCGATTAGGGAAAGGATTTTTGAGGAGAAACTAAGTACAGAATTCCACATACCTGAATTTATTTGTATTAAGTTCGTCTCATAATAGATTGGCTGCTGCATGCGATGATGATTCTGGGATTGCTATTTATTTAGTATAATTTTGCTCACACTTCACTGATACACTGGCTTCCTTGGGTAGCCTGTACCTTTTTTAAGCACATAAAATAAAATAAAAAAATAAAAGCAAAACACTTTTTGACTACGTTTTTTCAAGTTTACTGAAATTCCCAATACACTACACTTAACAACACTGCACTGCACTGCACTGCACAACACATTCTCTTAATTGGCGCCTGGTAACGATGATGCTGGATAGAATTCTGCTGGATTCTGGGAGCGTTAAAGATGGAAACTGCTGCATGCGATGATCATTCTGGGATTCTTATCAATTTAGCATAATATTGCTCACACTAACATAATTAGCACATAAAATAAAATTTAAAAAAAAGAAAAAAAAAGAAAAGAAAATTAAAAAATAAAAAAACATTTATTTTAAGAAAAAAGGATCAGGTTCTTTAAACTTTTGAAATACACAATACACTACACTTTACAACACTTCACAACTCTGCACTACACTTCACAACACTATACTTCACAACACTACTTTTCACATCACTGCACTTCACTTATTTGGCGCCTGGTAATAATGATTCCGGATGATTTCTTTGATGCGATTCCATTGCAGAAATATTGCTTGAAGCAATGAATTGCCTGAAACGGTAAAAAAAAAACGATAAAATATATTTATCAATTTTCAATCAAACTAATTCGAAATTATATTCAGAAGAAGTGCAATTCTTACTTCCATTTTTTGTATAAGGTAAATTTTAGAAGAATTGTAGAACAAATAAGCGTTAATTTAGAATCTAAATTTTAGATTATACTTTAGCTGCCCTTGTGAACTTCTATCAATTCGTAAAAATAAAATAAATCTGCCTCAATAGCGCTAATTACTATACGAGTAGAACCGTTCCTATTAACTTCAAATTCAATCAGAAAATTGCATTCATGATGCCCCATTGACTGTTGCTAATGAAACTACTATTTTATGGCACAACAGAGGGGGACAGCGAGAGACCTTTCAGGAAGAAGCTTCTTTTCTGTCCGTCTTCCAGGGAAAATCTTAATTTCTGTCTTGTTTTTTACAGCTCATTAGCAAAGCGCCGCTGGGTAGGTAGAGAGAGAGAGAGAGAGAGACGCCAAGGGGGATGGGTGACCCACGACTGCATCTTTCAGAAGCTGCTTAAAAGCCAATCCGAAAATAAGTGGATTCCTGTCCGGGAAGAGCATTTAAAAGCCCAAAGTGTCAGTCTGTCAGTCAGCGAGGCACTTGTGCTCAATCAGCGGGGAGACATCATGACTATGGCTCTCCGGCAGAGCAGGGAGATCGCTGTGTGGGCGTCCCGCCATAACTCAAATCATCTGAAGAGAGGCAGAAGCAGAAGCAGAAGCAGAAGCAATGGCAGTGGCGGTGGCAACAGCAGGGCCTAATGAAGTGTCTCAAAGTATCTGTTAATAGGTGAGAGACAGGGACAGAATGGTGAGCAAGAGAAAGGGGGTGGAGTCGGTGGAGAAAGAGAGAGAAAGAGAGAGAGAGAGAGAGAGGTGGTGAGAGTTTAGAGAAGGCTGAAACCCAAAAGTTCAGCTCACTTTTATGGTCAGCATTAAAAGGAAATCTTTTTCCTCTGCTTTTATGACTTTAAAGCGAAAAACGGTAGACAAAATGCCAAAAGCTTGTTAGGAGGAAAAACGCTTCATTCGAATGAAAAGCATTTACATTTTGACTGCTGCTGCTGCTGTTGCCGCAGCACTGATGGGACTCGTGCGCCTGCCCCTCCCCTATGGTAAAGCAACATCGGCATCATGGCACATCAATCAGCGGCAGTGGGCAACATTAAAATGGTAATTTAAAACCGCGAGTGTAGCCTCAGGACCATGAGCCAGAGAGGACTCATCATGCCGACGTTTTAATGATTGGCCGCTGGCTTCCTCCTTCCAGGGCACAGAGTCCAGGCTCTCTATGCAAATGGTATCCTCTGGAAAACTCCCTCGTAAATCAAAGCTGCAACACCTTAACCATCCACCAAATGATGGCCAAAAGGTGCTGCCTGACTGATGGACAGACTGGCTGGCTGTGCTTGCTGTCCGTCTGTCTGTCTGACTGGCTGCAGTCGTAAAGTGTTTTGAGAAATGTCACCCGTGGGGCGTTCTTGTCATTCCACCAGAATAAAAAGGTGTTCAATCAACTGTCAGCAGTCATCTATCCGTTCCTACGCTCTGCAGTTTGCTTCTGTCTACAGATTGAATATATCTTTACAAAATATAAATAAAAGTAACAAGAAAACCTTTTAGCTGCCACTGAGTGTGAGAGCAGTTGGATTGCTGCGGAAAGTGAAGACTTTGCAATATTTATGGAGGTTGGGAAACCATTTAGAAGATACATAAATCATGGAAAATATATTGCACAGTCTAGAGTTGCTCCAAGACATCCTAATGCTCAATTAACCAACCTGCTGCATTCATAGTTTAAGTACTTAAATGCCCTGTAATCAGCCCTTACACTTTTCCGTTGAACCTGTCCATGCATCCCATACTTCAACGAGAGCCAGAGCCAATTAGTCATTCCATAACTCGGTGTAAATCAAGGACTATGCACAGAGACCCTTGAGAAGCATTTAAAAGCCGCTTAGCATCAGCTTTGACTCAACAATCCGGAATCCAGGAAATCCCAGCAGATGACCCACAAACGAAGCTAAAATAACGAGGAGGTTGGTTTTACCTTCTGTGCGTATGTCCGCCGCCCACGCCACAACTTGAGAGTTTCCCATCGGCAACAGCAACAGCAGCAGCAGCAGCACAAAATTCTTTCTCAAGTGTCTCATATGACAGAGCTCGAAACCAAAGCCCCCGCTCTAGACCTTCCTGAACCAGTTAGCCGCAACATTGAACTGAAGTTTGCCTTTACTTTGAGCGGGGCTTCTGTCATAACAAACACTTACTCGAAGCACACAGGCACTCCCCCGTCAGATTCCAGGCACTCGGTAACCTAAGACTCTGATGAAGAAGTGCGAAACAGTGGCTCATGTTCATGTTGCCCCCAAGGGGTGCACAGTCTATTCTGATTTACAGCGCGTTCAATTAGTTTGAATATGTCTGGAGAAATGAGTGGGCGAGACAGGGAGGACAGGCAGGAGCGACAGCTGCAAAGATGGGGGAAGGAGTGTACTTTTGGAGAGACAAAAAAATAAAAGAAAAACTAACTGGCTTTGGGACCTGCTTGGCGTTCCCCAAACAATTTATTGGCTTGGGCAATTATTTGTCTAAAATAATTGCCAATTGGTCGCTGAATTCCAGACAAAAACAAAACAAAAAAACACATGGAAAGACAACACAGACGGGACATCAAACAATCACAGCCAGAGAAACAGAAATTTCGAGAGAGAAAGGGGAACAAAGCAACATTTGTCTGCTGGCTTTGGAGGAGCTTCAGAGCTTTGTGGATGTGGAGGGGTTGAAGGAGAAAAATGAAGGCTCCCGCCATTCTCTTGTCAGTCGCGTCGACTGCTGCTTGTTAGTTGTCCAGCGATTTCCGTTTCCGCTTTCCCCAAACCAACTTTCCAACGAATGGAAAACCTGTGACTGTAACAACTCCTTTGGGCTCGATCCGTGTCTGGCATTGAAATGGGAACAAAAGCCAATGCCAAAGTCAAAGTGAAAGCCAAATCGTGGCGCGAAATTGCTAGAAAAGTAGAAAAGCCAGCAAAGGAACAAAGTGAATGGAGACAGAAAAGAATGGATAAAACGGTGGTGAGAATGCAGACACAGAGCCATGGATAAACCGAGGTGAGAATGGAGACGAGAGAGCGTGGATAATGGAGACAGAAGAAAGGAGCAAAATGGTTTCAAGAGGGACAGACGACAGAGGTAAATGGTGAAGCAAAAGATTTGCCGGTTTTAAGCCATCATTGGTATTTTATTAATAGCTAGGGGAAAGACTCCACAGCTTGCTTTCATCTATGTCCACCAATAAAGGAGGTAGCGATCCCTCTGCCCCTTTCTGCAGTGGGTCCTGGCTCCCTGTACCCTTGCTCGGGGTTCAATATTTTTGCTGCGTCGCTGTTTTTGGCATTCATTTCGTGGTCTGCTGAGGTCCGGGTCTGGTTTTGACTTTGGCCATGGGTCTCGACCCTTTGTCTGGGCTCCGGCCCCCGAAACAATAACCACAAAGCAATGAAATCGAAAATCGTGCTACAGGCGGCTGCTCTCTCGTCCTGCACCCCTCGACGCCCAGCCACCCCCAAACCCAGGGAGTATTTTTCCTTGCCGTCTATCGACATTATTGACTCTGGTTCTCCCTTTACTTCTCCATCAGCTGTGACCAGTAGCAGCAGCAGCAGCAGCAGTAGTAGAGCTCTTTTCACCCGTAGCAGACATTGGTCTGCTTGCAAAATATATTAAGAATGGAAAAAAATAATATTTCTCGCTTACGGGCTTTCCATTGGAGCCTCTCCGCTCGTCAGTCCCGTCCTTCCTCTCCGCTGTTGGCATTACAACTTTCGTTTTCAATTTTCTCGGATTTCTCTCATCTTGGGGTTTTATGTGGTTGGTCTTTTTATTGTGTAGATGGTAGTCCGCCCCATAAATAGGGTGTAAAATGCACCTGAACTGCAGACAATGGGGGGCCAGCCAGACGACGCTGGCAGGCGGCCTTAAAAATAAATAAGGAAAGAGAGTGAGAATAAGTTTAAAATAAGTAAAAGTAATGTTAAGCAGAGGGCAAAAATTGATTTCTGTTTGATTGACATTTTTCTATGAATATTCCATACAATTCCAGGTGCAAATACACCACAAAAAACAATTTGGAATGCATCTCGGTTGTGGTTTTTGATTCTTTGTCATGACTTAAAGGTGGTCAAAGAAACTATTTGCTGGTAAACCGCTTTTAACTTTCATTGAACGAGTCAAATGCATTCCTTCAGTTCGTCTGTACTTTGTTGAAATAATGAAATAATCATAATTTTGGAATCAATATGAAGCCATTTAAAACATTTTAATGACAGTCTCATTTTGCATGCTAAGCCCTTTCAATAGCAGTGTAAGCCGCAGCCTTGAAGGATAATTATTTATGTAATTAGAATAAATGATGATTAAAATCATTAAAAAGCTTCCCTCAAAAGCATCAATTTCGCAGCATAATTCGATTGCCAACGATGAGTTTTAATCAAATTGACAAGGGAGAGAGGCAAAGGCAACAGGCGGAAGGCATTCAACTGTGAGTCCTTCAGTCGAGCCAACGGCATGGCACAGCACCAGTGCGGCTCATCGATTACAGCTCATCAGACAAACACGACAGAAAGACCAACAGGCAGAAGAGCCAAGCAGGGATGTGGCTGCCACGCGTTCATGCAGAGAACTGAAGAAGGTTGAGTAGGCAGAGACCAGACCGAGACGATGACGGTGACTCCTACTCGGCGTCGGCTTAGTGCCTTGGAGTGTGGCAAATAAATTGACATTTAGCTGTGCGTGTAACAAGATCAAGCATACGCAACGTTGCCTCTGATTTGGCAACAAACGCAGACAGCGGTAGACAGAGAGAGAGAGAGAGAGAGAATATGCTACTCATTAATGTTGCATAGAGTTTTTCCACCCAACATCCCCCATCCATCGCCACAAACTCCACACTCTCCGTATACAAATTTGCAAACAAATTTCCAAAACGGAAGCCCAACTGACAGCCAAGCAAGCCAAGCAAACTGAGCTTTACCATGGCATCCTGTGTTACTTCTACGTGCAGAAAAAGTGTGCAGTGTACACTACTCAACGAAATCTATGACAAGCCGCCTGACAGCTTGATGTGGCGATTAGTGCGTGTCCTGATTGTGTCCTGGAATGGTGCATGATGCATTTTAAATTTAAACAAAACCAGGGACGGATCAAAGTTCTAGGAACATTCGGAATGGGTAGCTTGTAGCTCCCCAAGTACAGGTACTCTCCGAAGACCCCTTTTCTCTTTGCGATTTAGGCGAACTTCATGTCTTTGCAGCCCTGTCTGTGCTTATGCATGCGTGCAGTTTTGTTTGTGCAACAGCATGTTGCTCGCCGCCCTCTGGGAGATTGTAGTTGAGTTGTCAGCACCGCTGACAGTGATGAAAACTTTGTTGGCAGGCCAAAAGTTGCTGGCAAACTGGTTGGGGGTGAGTGCAACAGGCAGACGTTATGCTTCAGCGAGCAATCGATAAGGTTATCGTTTATCGTTGACTCACAATTAAAGGCGTTCTTGGGTGGTGGTATGAGTGGCAGATAGACGTGGTAGACTGCCCCACACAAACACTCAAGCTCTTTTTCTCCTTTAGCAAGTCTTAGCAGGAATTCACACACACACACACAACCCTTCATGCCAATGCATTTGCTGACCCAGTTTTTGTCTTCTTTTCAGAGCTATGATATAATTGGCATCAGGCAGACATCCCACTGGAGGACAGAACACTTCTCAAATCTCCCATCCGCATGCAGGTGAGTTCTAATTACACAATTCCCTCGCAGCATTGCTGTTCTAACACCTCCCCTTCATCAACTGAAACTCTACGGAAATGCCATATAGAACCAATTTGTTGCCCCTCGTTCCACCTGTTGGAGACGTTTTCCTGTGTCAGTCTGGGGCTGTCTGTGGGCAGATTTAAAGAAGTTTCCATCACATTTCCTGACCAGGATGCCATTCATGGAGCATGGTAATGACGGGGGGAAGGGACTTTAATGCTAGACGGAAATGCCCAAGTGAAGAGCTCTCCTGTGCCACATTGCCAAAAGCTCTTTCCATTTCCGTAAAAATTCAAATTCGCAGCTGTGGAAAAGTGAAAAGTGCAAAGAAAGAGAAGCTAAGAGAAGAGAAGAAAGAGAGCGAGGGAATGAGAGTGAAAATGATAAGTGCAAACACTAACAATGTGGAGCCAGCTCTTTCTCTAAGTCTCCTCTCTTCTCATAGATTCCCGCTCCCAGTTATCTTACCCCCGTCAAAGTAATGCCGGCAATGCGCAAAAATGTAATTAAATCCATGTCACAGTCAGGACAGTCAGGGCATAAAAGGGCAACAGGAAGTACGCACTTCAATGACATTTCTAGCATGATGCAAACTCTGATCCGAATTCTATCATCAGCTGACAACGTGGCTTTTTTTTTTAAGACCAAACTCAACTCCCTTATCCTCATCTGATTTGTGTAGAACATAAAGGAAAAGGGTGGGCCTCAGGTAAATATCTGCTCTAAATACTCCCCTCAGGTAATAGCTCTGGTTGCTTTCAGCGGCAAGCTTCGACTTATAATCCGATTTATGTTTTCATGGAAATATTCTGTCTAAGTAAACTCTAGGAAATTGTGTTGTTTCCTTTTCTGGTTTTTGTTCTTTCTAGTCTTCTTGCGCTGAAATTATTTACATTGCCTGGCGACCCTGGCTTCCTTTGTACAAAATGAATTTAAATGACTTGAACGTGCCTTCAGTGTAGGCTTCCTTTTTGCTGGATCACACACATGCAGGAATCATGAATAAATAAATTGTATGCGTAAAAATAATTCAATTATAGGCATTCCCCCACGTACATCCTACATCCCCTACGCCCAGCCCAACATGCGGGAAACCTCTTTGTGGTTGCCTCTTTTCCTTTTTTTTTTTTTTTTTTGTTGGTTATAAATAAATTGGTAAAGCAATTTTTCGTGTGGAGCCCAACGGAACCCGCCTGTATGGCGGAGTCACTTCATTGAATTTCATTGATTTTGTTTTTGATTTATTTTTACCCCGAAAACGCTTTCCTTTTTTTGTTTCTGTTGATGGCCAATATTTATGGCGGTCGATGAGTGAAAATTAATCAAATCAATATAAAAATAGAGCTCCAGAAGCTGAGACGAACTTGTCTTAAAATTAAGAGCAATATTTATTGCCGAACATTCTGATATTTAATTAGAAGTAAATTGTCGCTTCATTTGGCTTTCCTCTCTTCCCGAATTTCCGTTCTATTCCAGTCACAGCACTTAACCATAAATCACTCTGTGGCAGCAGAATCAACAGGTTGTCGTCGGGAGAGTCAACCCCATTTTTCAAGTTGGCCTTCATTCAATTAACAATTGTATCCATACATATATATTTATACGTATAAGAGAAAAAGAAAATGAGACGGAGAGGGAGAGCGAATCGATGGCAAACCCAAAAATGCTTCATCGACTTCTTCCTTCATTCCTCCCTCCCTCACTGTCTTTTCGTTTCCTCTTTCCAGGCACTGCCAACTGCAATTAAAAGGCCATGAATTTCAGCTCTTCTCCGACTCATTCTCTTATTTGATTCCGCCCCTGCTTCAGCAATGTGTGGGCGTGGCCAGCAGCTGCCTTTGGATCTGGCCCAGTCCTTTTCTGTAAAGTGAGAAGCACTTAAACGAAATGGCGCTCAACAGCTGGCAATAAGCGATGCCAGTCTGTCGTTGACTTCTGCTGGGCTGCTCGCCATGGCTCCACACAAGGATATATGTAAATATGACAATACATACACATAGACATATGTGACTTGTGTATCATTGACCCATTTTCGCTGCTCTTTTTTAAAGCCCCAATGCCTCAGATCACAGGAACGATAGTTTGTAGAATAATTATTTGTTCTATATATTATATTGTTCTTATCGAAGCAATATATCATCTAGCTGTCATATAAAATAATGAATCTTCAAGGACATCGAAAACTTGCCTCCTTCAGCTGTATATTCTCTGACCTTATAGCATTATCTCCCCCTAGTATTTCCACATATTTTGCTGTCGTTTGTATTGCCAAACCAACCCCCAACCTTAAGTCAAAATGTCTCTTCCCTTTTTATTTTGCGCCAATAAGAATTATGAACATGTTAATGCTTGCAGCTTATTTAGCTGCCAATTAATAAATTTTCTAAAATTCCGTGTCCCCCTCCAAGTGTTTTCGTTTTCGTTTTCGTTTTCGTTTTCTTTTCCATTTCTTTGTTATTTTCCGTGCCCGGTCTGGTCTGCACAGCTCTGCTCCAAATGTGTCTCGCATATTAATGAATATTTGTTTTTCCCTCCCGCCACACACACAACTGAAAAGGGGAGAAGACTGTGGGGTTCTTTTCCCTCCACTGAAAAGGGGCGATAAATGTATGGGGGAGGCAGAAGAAATTTATGTTCTCAGGTTAAATTCCTGGGATTCTTTCGTGTCGTTATTCTGTGTGTGTTTAGTTCTGTTCATTTGTTAAATTAATTTATGTTTGCTGACTGTTACATTTTTACAACATATTTTGCATACGCAAAGGGATGGAAAGGGGCCGCCCCGAGACCCTCTTAACCCTTTTGATATATTCGGAATTTATTTTTGTGCGACAAGAACTTAAAGATGGGGCTGGGAAGAGTGAAAAGTTGTGAAAGATTTGAATATTTATATTCGGATCAGTTCTACTTTTCTTTGGAACATTCTGTGATGTGTTTTCCTTTTAAAACTTAATTTTCTGCCACATTAAATGCCACATTTTTCCTATTTGAGGTAGTCCCAGGCCCACACACACATTATCTAGAGCCCTGTGGGGCGTCCACTCGTATGGTGGAGCCCCATTAATATTCAACCAGGCAGACACGCCTACGTCCTGAACTTTGACCCAAATTTTCCGGGGCTCATTTGCATAGTAGTCTTGAAACAGAGTACGTACTGACAAACAAAAAACGAACTTCACTGCCCTTAAAGTGAATTAAATATGAAATCTACTCAAATATTTAGCAAAGGACCCAGGACACAGAGTCTACGTGTGTGTGAGAGAATCTCATATGTGGCGGCATGACCTCCCCTAATACACACTGTCCTCCCCGAAACATTTCCCAAGTGGACAATACAACAAAACAAAGCAACGAGACAAAGAGAAATGGAGCTGGGAATCGGGTCTCTCTAATTGTTATATGTTTATCCGCAAAGCAAACAATGACCGCAGCATAAGAGACAGAAAGGGAGAGAGAGAGGAAGAGGGAGGGCAACGGACCTGCCACAAATCCAGATTCTACCCCTGCTTCTGGCTACCCTTTTGGTCCCTCTAGTACCTTTTAGGAGTTGACTTTTTGCAATTTTTTAATGTTCTATGGTCCGTGGCTCTCTGGCTCCCGAAAACGTACTTCACTTCATCTTTTATGCATGTTGCCCCCTAACACTACCCTCTCTAGGGGTGTGGTGTGGGGTGAAGCAGCAAAAAAAAAAAAAAAGGTTTGCGTGCCAAATTATTGTGCCACTGGCCCAAAGTTCTTTTATTTCGGTTGCCTGGCCAGCTTGGCTCATTTATTTCCTGACCGTTTTTTTCTGTGGGACTTCTGCTGAGGCAGCAGCCAAAGCGCCAAAGTGCGTTGGACTCTGTGGATTCTGTGTACAGTTTTTTTTGGGAACTGCCATGTAAAATATCGATTTTAGTTTTGAGTATGAGCAATGATGCACATCAATTTAGAGTTGAGAGGAATTAAATCAATTTTAAAGGTATAAATATTGAATGTTACAAAGAGTCATGATTGTAATGATTTCCCGATTTTCCTTAAATTTGGTATATTTTTCCTAAGGTTTCTTGTCTTTTCTTGGAATTTCCAACATTTTCCGGTTTTGTTCTCTCTTTTCCCCGCGCTCACTGTTTCGGGGTATTTTGCCAACCATAAAGTGCTTAAGTCGTGAGGGTTTCAACAGCTTCTATATCATCTGAAGCTTAAGCGGAAGGACAGAAAACACACACACACACACACACACACATTTCCACTCTGTATCTGTTCTACTCTCTGCCTCTTACACCACTTTATTTTAGCCATAACATGGGGCACAATAAAAACGAGTTAAGGATCTCTAAACCATTTTAAACATTTAGTGCACCGCAGCGCGAGACCACCCAAAAAAAAAAATGGGCTAAAAGCAACGTAAAGAAGAATGAAGGAGATAAACAGTGAAACTGCATATAAAGATAAAATATTTCATTTGCTAGTCCGCTGCGTCCCCTCCTCCTTTCCTTACTAGATGTGTGTTTCTGCCCCTCTCCGCTCCGCGCCTGCTCTGACATTTGTGGACTTAATGCAATTGTCGCATTATTTCCTTTACTTCTACGGCAAAACACTTCGCAAAACGCTCCACGAAATGATATATGCACAGAGACAGTCACAACTTTGGATAGATATCATATATATGTACGAAGTTTTGTATGAACTCGAAATAAAGGCTAGTCTTGCAGTCCGAAGCTCTTGATACCCCTGCAGATTAGAATGTACTGAACGCATTCACAGCAAACGAATCATTTTAAATGTTATTTTTTATGTAAAATAATGTGCGGACAAAAAACGAATGTAGAGTAGATTCATCTTCACAATTTGTTTGAATTCATCTGATTTTGTCGGTGATCGGCTGAGATATGAATTAAAACAAACATTCAATCCAAACACACAAATACTCTCTGCCGCATAGGGTATTCAAATAGTCGTACACATGCCTATATGTACATATATATTTATATATATATATTTTTTTTTTTTTAAATACCTCACTTGTGTTGGGCTCTTTTTCTGTTGTTGTTATATTTTGGTTTTTATTTTGCCGCATGGCGTCTCGTCTGGCGTCTGCCACGGCGTCTGCAATTGCGAGGAGTCTGTGTGCCTTCATCTCTCTCTCTCTCTCGCTCTCTTTCTGTGTGAACGTGCCACATGCCCCATGCCTCGCGGTTCTTGGTTATTAAGCCATTTTCCTCGCTGACACTCGTCTTTTTTTTTTTGGCAAATCAAGCAAAGTGTTGGACAAAAAAATATATACATATACACATACTGGTACATATATAAATTAAATAAAAATTCCTGGCCAGCGTCAAGACTGACACACATGTGCGCAAAGTTTTTCATTTTCCCAGGCCAACATTTTTTGGGGTGCTCTGCACTTTATTTGCAGACATTTCAGTGGGGTTTGTTTTCTTTTAATGAGTGGGGTTTTTGCCGAAACGGAGCTTCACTGGTGCTTTTTGTATTTAATTTAAAGCTTAGGGTTTTCATGTTTGAAAAGAGTTGTGGAACAAAAGGGGTTTAGTTTAGCCGTTGGAAATGGAATGCATTCAATGCAGAAACTAGATAAATGTTGATTCAGCAAGAGTTGATGTTAAAGCACCTTTGATTGCTACAAAAAATATATGAACTAAAAGCTATATAGATCTTCGGTGCCTAGAGCTCAGCTTTCATCTGTCTTTGCTGAGAGTTTTAGCTATTCAATTAATTACGGATGCCGACAAATCAGGCCTCGCAGACAAAGTCTAAGAAAGGGATTTTCGGGAAAAGCCACTAAAAACGTCGAAAAGTTGGTGCCAAAAATGGAAAGGAGTGCGGGGGAGGGTGGGAGCTGCCACTGCCACTGCCACTGCACTGTGGTGACAAAAACAATTCATCTCGAATGGCAGCAGGCATTCCCCTCAAACCCAAGAGCAGATTTGTGCAATTTGTGCGTGCAAACTCTGGGAATTCTCTCTGTTTCTCCTATGCCGTTTTCTTTTTGTTGTTTCTTGATTTTTTTTTTTTTGATTTGCTTATTTTTGTATTGTGTTTGCCTATCCAATAACAGACCCCAAGTCTCACAGACCATGCCGTGAAGAGGAGCAAATGCTAATCTTGATAAAAATAAACGCACTCGGGCACGTTGCTCAATAAGAGAAGAGGCAGGAGGACCAGAAGAAGGAGGAGATCCAAGTGCGAGACGACGGCATCTCACGTTTTTCGTCGCATTTTCAATTTGCTTGGCATTTCCCTGCCGTTTTTCCTGCCTGGTTTCTCCACAGTTGTAGCTCTATGTCTGGCTTCTGGCTTCTGGCTTCTGCTTCTGGTCCCCGTTCTTGCCATTGTCAGTCTGAGTGTTATCCAAACCTCCCCCCTGAAGCCAGCCTCCTAGACTAAGTGAATATTAATATTGACTTTGTGTGCTCTTCGCATAGTTCACAAAAGTTTTTCACCTTTGATTGCTTGACTTGACTTGGGCATGGGGCATGGGGCATGGGGCATGCTGCTGCTACTGCTGAACCCTGACCTCGCCTCGATTTTCTCTCCCCCATTTGTGGCCTTTAAAGTCAATGGCATGCTCAGCGGTTCGCTTTTTCCGGTGGAAATTTATGTGCAAACTTTATGCGTGGTACTGGAGGGGCCGTTCTTCCAGCCATCCCCTCTTGCTCTTTTCTATTATCAGCATTTGTTGCTCCACTCCACTCACCCGCTCATGTTCCACTCCTGCTCCTGCTGCTCCTACTCTCTTCGTCTGACATTATTTTGCCATTTTTATGGCATTTAAGTTCAAATGAGGAACGTGGGATAAGGACTGGCACTCGTTTCGGGTGTCACACTCCTTGAGCTTGAATTTTCTCTTGTCATTTCCACGTAGAACGAACAAGTCGCACAAGTCTGGGCGGATTACCTGCAAAGAAAGAAAGCAAAAGAAAAGCTCAAACAATGTCAATATAATTAAATGAAGCTTATAAAAACTGAAGAGGAAAGAGGAGCCCACAGACCGTGGCAGTGGTTGGAGGAACTGCCGCTGCTTTCGGTATGTGTGTTGATTGGATTTTTTGGTTTTAGCTTCAGTCATAAAGCGAATGAATATGGTGGCAAGCAAGAGTAAAGCAGGCAAAACGGAACAGAAAATAGAAGCAGATAATAGAGGCGAAATGTGCCTAAATGAAATGAGCAAGTCCCAAAGATTAAACCAAGTTTAAAATATGCTTAAAGCTTAAAGGTTTTTCCCTTTCTTTCAAAGGCTGACAAATGATTACTCTTCAATATTTTTGCTTCGATAGTTTGCTCACTTTGTGCTACCAATCATAACCTACCGCATTGCCTCTTTCGATGCCAATTTAAGTTTTGCTTTCATTGAATTAAGCCATTAAGCGCAGCACCTCCCGCCGCCCTCTACGCGACTTTTGCTTCTGGGCAAAGGAGAGCATCGAAAAGTGCAGGCAACAACTTTCAACTTGTTGGCCTTTGACATAGGAGCACCAGACCTTCTTACCAAACCCCCCACTCCATGACGCAACAATCAACTGACTTCAATCTGCACACCAAGCGCCCACCCACTTCCACCCCCCGCAACACTCTTTGGGATGCAAATTTGCCTTCAAAATATTTGCCACAATGAAATTAAGTCTGTGTGTGTATGTGTGTGCGCCGTTACCCCTCGTTGCACCCCTCCCGTTCCACTTGTAGGCCTCTCTCTACCGTTTCGGTCACAGCCGACAAACAATTTGGTGGAAGACTCAACAGCGGCGGCGGGCGGGGTTTGGGTTCAAAAAACGAACCAAAGTTGAGTTCGCTTTCCGTGCGAAAGTTTATTAAAAACTTTCCTTTTGCTTTTTGCACAAACAAACACAAACACAAACACACACACACGCAGCCATATATCCTTTTTTTTTGGTTGAATAAAACACTCTTCGGAATGAGGATTGATCGAACGATAAGAACGTAGGATTCCAAGGAATAATCTTACATAATAATCTTAATAATTTATCAATAGCTTAAGAGATGTGTGAAAAAAGAGAGACCCAAAAGCAGTGCCACAACGGAAAAGGGTATCAAGAGAGCAGAGTCTAGGAGAGAGAACTGCCACTGTGAAACTTAATAATTCACACGGGAGTGAATTTTTCACAATTTTCACTTTTTTTTCGAACTTTGCCAAAAAGGGAAAAGAGCACGAGAGCAGGGCAAAAGAGCAGCTCTTTTTTTGAACAATTTTATTCAAGCGTAAAATATGAGAACCACAATCAGAACCTGCATGAAAGAGAGGGACAGAGCTGGTAGAGATGAAGTGCCTTCCCTCTCTGTGTGAGCTTTCAACTTTTGTTGACATTATGAAACCTCTAAAGTTTGCGTCGTTTTTACTCTTTATTATTTGTTTTACAGCTAGTTAAGGCCATTGTTCAGTGGCCACACACATGCAGGTTTGTGTTTGTGTGTGTTTGGTGAGGGGACAGCAATCGAGGGTAGATTAGGGGGCTTCTTGTGGCGCCCATTTGTGTGCTTTTGTATGCAAATCAGTGTACAAACAGCCACAGAAAAGACAAACATAATTGAATGGGACACACACACACACACATGTTCCCCCATGCCCCCCATGTTAATTACTTAATTGAGTGCTTGCCGCTGGCCAAGTACCTATGTACATATATGATTTAAGTGAATCTAAATCCGAGTCAAAAGCTTAAAAATATGTCTGCAGGATTTTCCCCATTTCCATTCAAATTTCAGGCATGCCAGCCTTCTTCTTATTTCTGCTCGCTCATGAATATGCATTCAAAATGATATTCCTGCGGACAGAGCTCATCATGGCCATAGCTATCAGACGGTCTGGATGGACTGCATTATGCAAAACTTACTTATAAACCATAAAACGCAGCAGACTGGGCCTAGATTCCCATCTCCCTCCTCTCTGCTACGCTACGCCGACTGGCTGGCAGGCAACTCAGCAACTTTCAAAATGCAAAGTTGTCAGCAAGCAAAAAAAAAAATATTAGAGAAATAAAACGAAGAAGTTATCCCGACCTAAACTGAACCGACATTCTCGCTTTTCCTCTGCGACTCCAATTCGCTCTCCTCTCGCAGTTTTCTGGCTCTGTCTGCGTCTCGACTTTTATGAAATATTAGCCACCAACTTATGCACATAAATCTTGGCACTGTCGTAGCGGTGCGGTGGGGCCTCCTGCCTTGCCGCAAAAGTTCTCCTTTATCTTCTTTTTTTCAAATTTAACAATGAAAAACCATAACGAAAAGGTGTGAAAAGTGCGCAGCAGAGTCTCCTAAATATCTAGATAAGTTCCTGCAGAAGCAAAGGAGTGCTCTTCATTAAAATATAAGTTAATTTTCAAGGAACAATTCTGTGTGGGTGGAAAGCAGAAGAAGATGCAAGTTTTTGAAGAGTTTAATCCGATGTGAAACTTCTTTGACCCAACATCAATAACGTTTTCTCTTTGCATTTCCCTTTGCTTGCAGAAACCCCTTAAGTAGCCAAGATGTGCATTAATTGGTGGTAACTCCACACATTTGCCGCACGCAGGACAACAAATAATTATCGAGCCCAAGTACCGGAAGCAGCAGCAGCATCTAATAGCAGCGCCCACAAAATGGCTGACCGCACACAGACCACCGCAGCAACCACAGCCACACGAAGGAGCAGACCCTGGCTGAGAGGAGAAATGGGCGTGATACTCGTGGTGGTGCTGGTGCTGCTCCTGCCCCAACCATTATGGGCCTTCTGCCCCTCCAAGTGCCAGTGTTTGGGCGGTGAGGCCAACAGCAGGGCCCTGTGCGTGGATGCTGCCCTCGAGGATGTGCCCATCCAGCTGAATCCCGAGACAAAGTACATCAATCTGACGTTGAATCGGATACGCAATCTGGAGTTCTCGCTGCCATTCTACATGAAGCTGGAGATACTCGATCTGTCGCAGAACATCATCGAGACGCTGGGCTCCAAGAACTTCGAGTATCAGTCGGAGCTGCGAACCCTCAATCTCAGCAGCAATGTTGTGAGTTCCCTGCACAAACATGCCTTCAAGGGATTGACCAGCTTGCTGCTGCTGGATCTCAGCTACAACCGCATCGAGACGGTGCATCCGACAGCCCTCAGCGATCTGGCGTCTCTGGTGGAGCTGGATCTGACCAACAATAATATTGTGAGTCTCGAGGATAACTGCTTCAAGGGCATGTCCACGCTGGAGGTGCTCGTGTTTCGCAACAATCGGCTGCTTGACGTACCGGCCAGCAATCTGTGGCACCTGCATGCCCTCAAGAGCCTGGACATGTCCGACAATCTGGTGGAGTTTGTGCGGAATGACAGCTTTGAGGGTCTGAAGGAACTGCTGGCCCTCAGCCTCAGGGGCAATGTGATGAGCGAGCTGGATGCGAACGCCTTTGAGGGACTCATCTCGCTGAAGCATTTGGATCTGGCCGATAACAATCTCACGGTAAGTGAACTTTATGCAACACAAAACATGCCACAACATGCGGTGAGGGCAAGCCTCTGCGCCTGCCTCATAAATTTAGACACTCTGTCAGGACGAAATCCTGTGTCCAACACTTTGCCAAAGCGGATTTAATGTGGGCGAATGGGGAGTGCTATCCTACTCTTTCGCTTAAGTTCGTCCTTCCTGGAGTTTTGCTGCATTTTGCATACGCACAATTAATAACCATAACTTGTTGTTGCCTTTGCACACACAGGCACACACAGGCACACACACACATCGGATATGCCAGTCCTTTCTGGCCCTATAGCCACGTCCTTTCTTGCTATTTATGCATGCAAACATGTCCGTGCCGTTGCCAGGGCTGATTTCTGCTCTATGCTCCATGCCCCTCTCTTTGCTTGGGCCCTCGGCCACCGGACTTTCTGTTAAATGTTGCCTTTAGTTTGCAAACTTCGTCTCGTCCTTCTATCTGCAATCCCCTGCAAGAGTTATCTATGCATGAAAATCCTTGCAACAGGGCAGACTTAAAGCTGCTTCAACTTTCAACGGGCAGGCAGACAGTTTTCTAGATATGCTGCAAAAACGTGCCTTAAACTTCGGCCTTTAAAAGAGTTCCGATAAAGCAAATCCATGTCCAAATCCATGTTGGTAAGGCTGCACTTTAAATTTAAGACCAGTCAGTCGGTGTTTTAGTTCATTTAAAAGCCTTTCTTTATTGGCAAATAATGAGGAAAAAATGTACTATGTTATAGGGTGGACTTTTCAGGACTTTCAGTTAAGTTTTGCTCAAAGGCGAAATGCCATGAAATGTCCAGCAGAGACACAAAACGAGTGAGCAGCAGAGAAAGGCAGAGCGAGGCTGTAGTGGCAAGAAATGCGTTTTTATGCAATCACAGACTGTGTCTATGGGCAGGATGTAGCAGCAGCGGCAGCCTCGTTCACCTCGTCCTGTTTTTGCAAACTGATGGATGCAATCCCTGGCCACATTCTCTCCCCCGCTCTTCCCTTGCTCATGTGCATCCTAGTTATGGTCGTTAAAAGGGGATAGCGGTAACGTAAGAGTGTTGTCTGTGTGTAGTCCTGCTGCTTACTGTCTGGATTCTGTATCCGGCATCCTAAGCAGGTGCAACAGCAGAAACAGAGACCAGCAGCCACCAGGAGCAACCGCGCGCAGTCAACGTAGCTGGAATTTATGGCGCTCGGAATCAGTTCGAAACTACTTAAAATACCTTTTGGCATTTTGTAGTTGAAATATGGCAAGGTATCGTATGGTATGGTATGGTCTGCCCATCGTCCCACGCCCCTTTCCACGTCCGCTGCAGGAGTCTCTGGTTAGAGCCTTTGGCAAACCCGTTTCGGTATTCACAAATGGCATTCTTTTTCCTATTGGACAGATTGTTGTTTTATTATGCACATGGATAACCAACTCTCTCAACTTCTACTACTTTCCTTTGGCATGTGGCTGGCTAGTGCATGAAATTGTTGTCTACATCTCCATATTTGCCTTTTAGCCAAGCTTCAGGGGCTTCAGGGATTCAGGGATTTTGAGCGGCAACAGGATGCTGCAACAGTATTAGTCCTGTGTATGGAACAATACAGAAGGCATTCGACAAGCATGAAAATGATTTATGAAGTGCTCGCCTGGTTTCCTTCTAAAGTCTTTTCAGCACATTTTCGAGTTTTAATCGATTTCTATTGATCTTAAAACGTTACAACCTTTTCGTTGTATTTCCCCCATCAATTCATGCAACATTCAAATTTATTGCACACCGCATCAAAATTTATTCAACTCAATTTCCCATTTTTGAGAGCAGGAAAAACTACTACAACAAGTAAATAATTCGCACAATTGACTGATTATTTTGCTGAATACATCCTCCGGACAATTGCTGGAACATTAGTTATGCACAATTTTGCATTTTCCGTAATTCAACAAAAATATTTACTCTCCACTCGAGAGTTGGCAGGGCTGGGGAGAGTGAAATTTATATTTGTACTATTTATTGCGTATGCTTTATTTCCCATCAAAGTGCAGGGCACACCAAATGTTGTATCGAAAACAATTCCCAAAATGCGTGTAGTTGTTGCACATGAGGTGGAGCGAAAGTTTTAATAAAAACCAATTTACTGTTCTACTGCAGATGCATCTGCACATTATTTATTTATTTACTTGCAGTTTATGCATATGTAGATCTATTTTTTGTTGTCAACAATTGTATGTTTCATGTTGTTGCATAAATTTTGCGTATCGTTGCACAACAGGAAAATCGCTTTGCTGTGAAATTTATTTCATATCATTTTGCACGATTTTCCGTGAGCTGCTGAGATATTTGACATGTGCCATTGAGGTCCATCGAAGGGACGAAGAGTTGGAGAGTCAACTGCCAGAGGACTGAAGTTTTTACAGCAAAGGAAACTCACTTTAACGAGAAGCTTCTTGGGTGCAATTATTTTTTATTTGCTTTTAATTCAATTCATTTAATTTTCCACTCGAAAATCTCTTTAATTTTTTTATTTTTCCCGCTTTAATTCATTTTCTTGTACTCCGTAAGCAGAGAGAAAACCCGAGGGTTGGTCATAAAAATGGAAATTAATGCGAAAAATCAAAGTCAATATAATTTTCACTTTCTTTGGTGGCACTTGGGCTTCCCTGCACCCCTCTCCACGCCCAAACTGCCTCCCACTTTACACGCCCACAATTTTTTGTTCACGCTGCGTTGCCTTCAGTAGAGGGGAAAAAGGCGGGCGAAAAAGGAAAAACGGACAAGGGGCAAAAGGCTTTTAATTAGTCTCCGCTTTTCCTTTGAGTGCAGCGCAAACATCAACATAGGGAAAGAGGGAAGGAGAGAGAGAGGGAAAGTAAAAGTGAAAATGGGGGAAAATTGCGTGGGTGGGGAGGGTGGGGAAGGGTTGCCATTTGGCTAAACAATTGCCCCGCTTGGCCTACATTGCGTATGGGTAATGCCTTTTAATTTTCAAACATTTTCATTGCCTTATGAGAGAGACCTTTGTTGGCCAACGCAGCATTTGAATTCATTTGCCACACACACACACACACACACACGCACGTACACGTTTGGGGCAACACCCTCCGCCCTAACTCTCCTCCACTAACCTCTCTGTGTTCTGGCACCACTCCATCCCCCTTGATGTTCATTACGTTATCGCGTAGTGTATTCGTGTCCGGATGCCTGGCACGTAGCTTCCGACACGCCAACAGAGAGAGAGAGCGAGAGAGGGGGTGAGTGGAGAGTTGGAGCAACTAGCATCAGCCGAACTCTGTGGGCCAAAATTACAGCCAAAAGCTTTTGCACCCCCTTTCTACAGCACCAGCAGAGGGAACCTTTTCTTTTATGCATGCCACACTCGGAGCTGTCTTAGTTGTTGTAACAAATTCGTTGCAAGATTGATTTTATTGCCTGCCCCAAAAGAAAAGAAAAGAAAAAACCGCGACAGACGAATTTGTTGGTCAGAAGGGTAGAAGGTTCATTTTTGTGGCTGGGAGTAAGTACATGACGTACGTTTCCGTTTCCGCTGCAGTCGCTTAAGCAACGCTTTCGTATTGATTGTCTGCTTGTTACACCCTGGCGCGTATTCTGAGTTTTGTGTAGTTTTTTGGAAGGCATATAAGTAGGGAAACCAACTACTTTAGAGATCACAGAGTACTTAAGAAGCAATCAATACAATATGATGACGATATTAAACAGTTTTCATAACAGAAATGATTGAAAGGAAAAGCTATCAAATCATTCTCCCGCTTGAGGGTATCAAATATTTCAGCTCTCAAGTGAAAATGCCTTAAATCTCTCTTGCTTTTTGTTTGTAAACGCTTTTCCTTCCGTTCATTTTGTTTTATTTCTGTGTTGTGCAATAAAGGAGCTGCCTAGACTCTCTTCGCCAACTGTAAAGTGCAGAACCGCAAAAACGTTTTTAGTGCTGAGTGGCCGGACATTAATATTTGATGAGCCTACTCCAAAACGAAGAAGTTTCCTTTTCATTTTGGCATACTTTTTTACAGTTTTTGTTTTGTTTTTGTTTTTGTTTTAAATGCTATCGCTCCGTTCTTTAAGTAACTCTTTCGCTCTCTTTATTACAGATGGTGCCCACCCAGCAGCTGGCGAAACTTTCGAATCTCACCTATTTGAACCTTGGAGGCAATCGCTTTTCCCACCTGCCCGCCGTGGCATTCCTCAACTTGTTTCATTTGCGCGAATTGCACTTGAGCCGCCTCGACTATTTGCAGCGCATCGATTCGAGGTAAGTTCTACACACCAAAACTTCTATTCCCCTGACCTGGCTCCAAAAAGAGTCCAGAGACGAAAGGAACAAAACAAAACTGAAAGTGGGTCAGTGGAAAATGAAACTGTTTGTTTTCATCCAGGGCAGCCGTAAACAAGAAATGCGAAAAAGAGTTTAGAGTACATTCGGCCACTACACTTGGGATTGTTCTTTGGGGAGCATTATAAATTTAAGATGCTTTGGACAGTCAAATGTAATCCAGAAACCTGTGGACTGTCCGTCCCACCAGAACTAATTTGTTGAGAAAATCTAAATTTAAATCCACACGTAAGCTCTTTTGTTGCTCGAATTACCCAATAAATGGCATTATAATGCCTTTCGTCAACGCCTAATTGCTTTTCGTAACAATTCAGTCCCACAAATGTAAACTTTAGTTCAAAGCATTTGGAAATTGCTCGATAAAATACTCTTTAGAATTGAGGGACTAATTAATGAATGGAAATTCACTTTCGCACACACATACACGTGACCTCCACGCCCCCTCACAGACACACACACACACACACACACACACACGGAAGAGAGCTTGCCTCAGCTGCAGAACAAGGACAACAACAAGTCATTATAGCTGAATGCAATCAATCATGGCTAATACGCTTTTGGTAATAAGATGCCACCACACACACACACACACACACACACACACGCAGACACCGTCAGAGGCAGACACGACAGAAAGGGGAAGTTGGCTTTGGGTGGGATGAGGGGTCGGGCTGGGGGAAATGCTTGAACTCCATTCGAGCATATGTTAATTCAATAATTCCAGGCAATTTTCATATCAAATCGTTCAACGAGTCCTCTGCTTACCATACCACCCCCACCTTCGTGTGGCCCGGCCCTTCTTGTGGCATGTCAATCAGCCACCGCCACCAGCAGCAGAGTCAGGCAGCATCGACTCTGCCACGCCTACTGTGCGACATGACGCTTTACAATGACATTAACATGGCACACATGACACGTGACAGAAAGGGAAAGCAGGAGTGTACAAAAGAGAGAGTGAGTGAGGGGGACACAAGAAAGTGCCGTCTAAGTCCGTATGCCATTTAAATCAGTTGAATTTGAACATTTTGTTTGATTTTCTTGGAACAAGTTTGTCTAAAGCTCATCCCAGACACACACACACACACGCACACCCCCTGTCTGTGCCTGTCTGTGCCCGCCCCAATCAACCAAAAGCAGCCAACCCTCTCTGTTAGCCTGGCTTTGTAATTGCTTTTGCCTTTTGTTTGGCTTTTGTTTGGTCTCTGTCTCAGAATTGTGTAAACTTTTACGTCGCATCCACTCTCCTTCCCACATTCTTGCCAACAGACTGTTGAAATTGTTGCTCAATCTACTCAGTCATTTACATATGTAAGGACACACACACACACACACACAGACAGACACTGCACACACTCACACTAGCAAGTCTGTTTTGAGCGATTTGCTAACTAAATTCTGTGTACATCTTTCTCCACCAAATTGTCCAAATGGAACTCAAATCGGTTGAATTTTTCCGCTTTATGTTAATTTTGTACCCTTTGGAAGACAATCACCATTCAGACACATTTTTTTTTCATATTTTGTTGCACAGATTTTGGTGTTTTAGATGGCCACAAGTGGTGTAGTTTTTTATAGTTTCTGAATGTATCTTTCAGTGCAAAAAAAAAAACAGGAATAATCCTAGAGCAAGTGGCTCCGTTTTAATGCTCAGGGATATTATTTTGGCTGTAAGTTATACAATTGTACATTTATTTCGAAATTTTATGGTCAAACTTTATGGCAGTATAGAAAAGTTCGAGGCAGCACTTGATGGTGTATTAAATTTGCCAAAAGCGGCACGAAAAGGTTCATACGAGACATAAAATACCCTGGCAAATGCCTTTTTTAAGTATTGGCATTTAGTAAAATTTACTGGAATCTTGCTGACAATTTTGAAACAAATCTGAAGGAAATACCCTCTTAAATGGGTCCCAAATCTGAATAAATGGAAAAAAAGGTGGCAGCCAACACACAGTCCACCCTCTGCCCCCTTTCAACCCCTTTAAAGGATATGGCAGAGATTTGGAGATGGAGACAGACAGTTAGATGAGAGAGAAAGAGACAGCCGGAATAACCCTCACAGACAGAGAGGGAGTAAGTGAGAGAGAGAGACATGTAAATATTTATGCAAATGCGTTAATGGAAATCTGAAAGGTAGAAATGTTGGATATGCTTTTAAGAGGAGGCGGAGGAGTACACGCGATGGGGCAAATGGATACATTTCCCTCACACAGGCACACACATGTGCTCCTGCCACCGGTGGTGCTTTATGAAATTATGAAATCCCTACACCTAAACAATCAGCGCCAGTCCATTGCAAAATTCATTAGGCAGCAGCACGTTGTCATATGCCAACAACAACAACAACACCAGCCACCCTGCGAGAGCAAAACAAACAACCCTTCACCGCAGCAAAAGTGTGGAAAGTGTGGAAAGTGTGGAGTGCAAAAGGAGGTGTCATATCAAAGGGAATATCAAGTGAACATGACTTAATGGCGGAAAGTCATTCCGGCAAAAGGATTCCCCCCTTGGCCAACGCATGGACCATGGGCCCTGACATCCCTGCCATGTGGCACGACGTGTAGGTGTTGCCCGGTTTATTTGGTTGCGGATTTACAAAATTGAAACTAATTGTTTGAAAATTTATGCACAACGGAAGCACGCGGAAGTCAACGCAACAGAGAGGAAGAGAGAGAGAGTGAGCGAAAGTGAGGCATGTGTGACATCATTTGTTTTGTGGCTGCTTTTTGGGGTTGACTTGTCCATGAATTATAATGGAGCCCAAAGAACCGGGAGGCTGTAGCCATGGGGCGTTACGCCAGAGAGCGACAGCGAGAGTGAGAGTTGAATGCGACAATTGGGAATTGAATTCACGTGTAATGGACTGTGTGTGTCTGTGCTCCGGTAATGGGTGGATTATGAAGTGATTGAAGGGTTTAAATCTAGGGTAACAGAACTACAGCACAAATAGAATGTGGAATTAATTGTGGATTTTGCGTGGATTCTTTCTCAGTATATCTTCACGTTCATTCCACGCCAGGGTCCTGTTTCTTCCCAAAATTCAAGTGCATTGCACGGCTGAGGACTCTGTAGACATGCATATGCATAAATAGACAGACTTCAACTTGCACCATCCTCCCTCCTGTGCGCCTTGTGTAGCTCCTTCTGGTAAATGCGCCTAATGGCTACTCCAGCACTCAGGCAGAACCGTTTGCTAAAGTCATGTATTTCTGCTGCTCCTGCTGCCTTGAAATATTTCCCAGCTCATAATTTATGGAAAAATATGGCAACAGTCGACACTGTTGATGAGGAGCGGTGGGGTCAGAGAGGAGCCAGAGCCAGGGCCAGGGCCAGAGCAAGAGCCATCATGTTTATGTTTTCCTGTTTCCGTAATTTCTTCCTGCTTATGTTTTATTTTTTCTTTTTTGTGCTGCCTGCTTTATTTTGTGCCCTTTGCAGTAGGGTCTTAAATGCAGTGTAAAGAAGCTTATATCATGGTGTATTATTGAAATGAGTCATCTGTAAGGGCATCCAAGGGTTGGCATTCCGAATATGAATACATCTTTTGTTATTTTGCCGTGGCGGCACCTTGCGTTCTCTCTTTTTGAAAAAATTCTGCATTGCAGCTGAAAAATGAGAACAAAGAATGCAAGGAAGGAGTTGCAGCACAGTGTATTTCGTTGGGTCCTAAGATATTCTAACCTTTTGACTCGGGAGCCTTTGTTTAATGTGAACTTAACTGTGTGTTTATTAAGACTTCTGCAACGCTTTTGTTGGCTCATTAAGCTGACACATTTTCTTGTCAACATTTTCATTTAATTAGAGCTGAATAAAACACACACAATGGCGAGCCACTTTTCACTGATCCTGGTCCTGGTCCTGGTCCCTCTGTAAATGGCAGTCATTGACTCGGTAGAGAGTCTGAGCCGGCAGTCAATGGGTAAGGACAAGAGCCACTAGTCTCCTGTTTATGTCATATAGGATGTATGCATAATTAGCACGCCACACCATTAAACATTATCTGTAGTCGTGTTTATGTCAACATAATTAGATACAAATAAAATATGGGGAAACGGTAGAAAAATAAGAAACAAATTGACATCATTAACAGCCAAGAGATGCACTTGAAAAAGCAGCGCAAATGTGCATAAATTTAAAACAAAATTAAAATTTTCCCTGGTTTTACGGTGCAAAAAATCCCATTGAAAAGCAATCATTTTCTTCAAGTATGTGTTTTGTGCAATTTGCAATCGATTTTGCATGATCCTCTGCTTTGCCGCATTGCCTCCTCTATTGTTATTTGCTCATGTTTAATATATAATTATGTGAAATGAAATGGGCGAGTGATAAATGTCTGCCCGGGCAAACTATCGTACCTTTCCATGCATTCGCCTATTTCTCATTCTGGTGGTGACGCCCACCCGACTATCGACCGTATAGTTGGAAAATTAATGGTTCAATGCGGCGTATGCGTAATTTAAAAACGTTTAAAATGTCATTAACAAATGGCCGTATCCATATCACTTGATAATTTGTCGATTGCCCGCCAATGCAACATGGAGAATGAGGGCCAGTGTCCCGTTTCATTATAGAAGTTGAGTGCCACAGGCCAAGAGAACAATGAACCCCAGCCCCAGAGTAAACGTCAGGCGCAATATAAATTTCAGAGGCAAAACCTAGAGCCCTGTGAACATTTTCAAAACTTAAACCCAGCCCCAGAGGTGCTTTTCAGAGGTAAAGCCCAGTTATATAGGACAGTTTTAGACGTAAATCCCTGTTAAAAGACCACTGCGAACCTGTATGCCACTCCTATTCAGAGGAGAGAGCTTGGCACCCAGTTAACCCATCAACATAGAGCATATCCCATCATATTTTGTTGTAGTTAAAATGTCAATCAAATGAATGGGGGGAGACGTACAGAGGTTGGGGATGGAGATGGTTTTTAGCAGCCCGTTATTGGGAGAAGACTGTGGGGATACAGACAGAATTGACTACCATTCAAAACTGTATCAAATGGCGACTGACAAACTGTTTGACAGTCTGACTGATTGACTGTCCAATCACCCAGGCAAGCAGACAGCCGAACCAACCAACCATCCATCCATCCAGCCATCCTGTTGATGATGTGAGTGAACTCTGATGGTTTCTGGAGTCCTGAAAGTCGTGACTCTGCCACCCAACAGGAGTGAGTGCACGGACAGCAAACATTTCAATCGGATTTCGAGCAATTCCAATTCAGATTCACCCACACATAGTCAGGGAATGGGCGGGGGGTGAACAATTTGCATATGAGTAAACCCCCCCTTTGGGTTGCCCAAAAAACAAGCCAAAGGGAAAACGAAGGATACGGAATCAGGCAAACATTTATGCCTCACAGACACACACACACACACACACACACACACACACACACACACACACACACACACACACACACACACACACACATGACAGCCATTTCCGTTTCCGCACGTTTGACGTTGGCAAACGCAAACAAAAAGGGAGTTAAAAAGAATATGCAAAAGAAAAGAAGCGAAAAAACATAAAAGGGGCATGCCAATACCCTGGGAAATACCCTTATGGCAAAATTCGTTGCAAAGTTTTGCTTCTCTGCATCACAGGCGTAATACCCTCTACAAAAGGGTCCAAAAACGCGAACCAAAAACATGAAACATGCTAAATTCAGTCTGAATGATGGCTTAAACCATCGCCCAAAAGCACAGACAAAAACAGCAAAAAGGTTGGTCCCCAACAGCCAACCTATTCCCTCTCCCTCTGCCATTCTTTGTTGCCTTTTTGTATGCCTTGTCACGTGCTTTTTGCCAGGCAGTTGCATTTTAAAGCAAAAGCAAAGCCGCCAACACAACAACAGGTCCATGAGGTAGGTAAATCAACCTGTAGAGCCATTGCTCTGCCCAACCCCCACCAGCCCATAGAAAAACTTTTTCTTTGAGGTGTCTGGAGGAATCCATTCCCGTGGTGCTACCTTCAATGTCACGTTTTTCTGTTGATTTTCCCTCTACTGTGCACCAAAGATATTTGCATAATATTTGCACAAATAATTGAATTTATTTTTTGCCTGTTTCGGTGAGGTTTACCCGCTAAATTGTTTTGGGGATATACTCGTCTCACACTCGTAAGTCGCATACAGACACGAGTTTTGTCTTTGTGGTAATCGAAAGTTTTCTTTGCGGTTTTTTTGTGGTCTGCAATTGAAGTTTGGTACGTACTTAGGATAAATGTTAAACTTGCCATGAAATTGAATGTTCGAAAGGTGGAAAATTGAGGGTGTTCTGTCTAGGAAGTCTGTGAATTATGTGTGTGCTAGAAATGTAGGAAAAAATCCACCACGAAGGGTCGCATAAAATAGTGCAAATATCACTTTAAACTCAACACTTTGTGTTGAGAGAGTGATTGAGATCCTTTTGCCATAAAAAATAAATGTACTTGGAATCTAAAAGCAGCAAAGTGTTCTTTCATTGGAAAGTCTTTCCACCCATTTGTTATACAAATGAAATGCACAAAAATTACTTCTGAGAGTTGTCCGCATCCCAAAAGGACTTGTGCAAGCCCCGTCCCAGCCCTTCCTCATCATTCAACCTAATGAATGACAAACAGTTTTCATGCATGAAGCCAGCTCTCTCGTTGCCATTTCAATTCGAATTCATCACAAGATTCGCTCGACTTGATGCCTGCCCTTTATGGAGAGGGGAGTAAAGGGGTTCCACAAAATGCAGCCACTTATCAAATCAATGCAAGGGTATCCTTCTGCAACTGGTTCTGGGTTCTGGGTTCCAGGTTCTGGGAATAAATGCGTTCATTTAACATGGAATGAAACTCTCGAGCGTATTGAAATGAAATGTTGCCTGCAGAGCCAGGGAACGCTTAAGAGCGACAAATTCGCTTTGTGTCAGCAGTGGATGAAGTCGGGAGTCGCCACCCGATCCCTCCGCTGCCTCACAGCATTGCTCATACGCCACGTTACACTTATTTCTTTCCACATCTGAGACTGTCTGAAGCGATGCTGGGGATAGAGAGAGTTCGGGTTCCTGGGGTAATGCACTGTACTACACTCCACACAGGCACACAGCTGCACATGCATCGCCCCCCCCCCGAACCGTTCTTTCCGTCCCCCAAGTCAGCGACTTAGCGCGTTGACTTAACTTGGCAGGGATTTACGACAACGCTCTATGGAGCTCCGAATAACATGGAGAAAACTGCAGACTTTTCTCCTGACTTCGTCTTAGTTTTTTTTATGCCCTTCCATTCATCGTGGCTCCTTGGGATGTTGGATGTTGGATGTTGGATGTGGCATGCTGCCTCCTTTTATTAAGTTGAAAATACATAGACGCAGGGCTAAATAAATCCATGTCGCTCTACTCGTAAGTCGAAAGCTGACGTTGTCATGTGTGCAACAAGGGCAGAGAGAGCTGCTATTCCAAGGATATTTATTTAGGTACATACATATATAAGTAATATGTGTGTGCAGTTTTAAGCTTAAGCGTTGAATGCATAATTAATACCCACACCCGAGACCCTGGTGGAAAAACTAGATTCCCTTTGGGGGTCTCAGACAAACTGTCATTAATTAATGCCGCCTATTCTCTGTTCGAATCTCTTGCAGAGCCTTTGTGGATAACACGCACCTGCAGACGCTGCACCTGAACTACAACCCGCAGCTGAGCGACATACCGATGCGCCTGTTCCAGGGCAATCCCAACATCCTGGAGGTCTACATGCAGAGCAACAGTCTGCAGACTCTATTCTCCGCACAGTTTCCGGTGGATCAGTTGCAGAAGCTTTACCTGGGGGATAATCCACTGCAGTGCAACTGCTCGCTGCTGTGGCTGTGGCGCCTCGTTACCGGAAACTTCGAGGGCATTGAGCCACCGCTGGAGCATGCACCGGGCGGTGCTGTGGCCGCCTTGGCAAAGGAGGCAACCCAAAGGGAGGGGGAGCAGGAGACGGATGATGCCACCACGGCGGCCGTGGCCGAGGATGGTGTCGCCGTTTTGGCTGCCTACATAGCCGAGCAGCACATTGCTAATGCCCTGCACACCACCGAACCGAGTGCCTACGAACTGGCCACTTCCTCCTCGTCCGCAAACCGCAACACTGGGTATCTGCGGATGGACCGGCAGCAGATCGGCTGCGACATCTGGCGGGACACGGTGCGCACGCGGCGCCAGCTGCTGTCCATGAGCGAGGGCGAAATCACCTGCCCCGCCCACATTGTGACGGTGGTGTGTGCCGTCATCACGTGCCTCCTGGTGGCCATGATCGGGGTGAGCGTTCTCTACTATCTGCGCTTCGTCAAGCGTCGCAGGAAGCTGCTCCACGAGCGCGGACCCATGCGCACCAGCAAGAGCATCATCAATGTCCATGACCGAATCCTGCAGGGCCACCAGCCGCTGGGCGGCAATGGACTCGGCATGGGCATGGGCATGGGCATGGGCATGGGCATGAGCATGACACTGGGCGGCAGCAATGGGGGCATGGGCATGATGAATTATCCACACAACGCCCAGACGCTGCAGGCGCACCACCACTACCATCAGGCGATGCCGCTGCAGGCACACAACACAGGGAGTGGCCATGACTATCAGCAGACGACGCTGCCGCAGCTGGACAAGCTAGAGCTGGAGCGCTACCTGGCCGCCCAGACGATTGCCAATGAGTACAGGGCTCTGAAGCCCTGGGAGCTGCCCGTCAAGGAGGCGGACGACGAGCCGGAGCATCTGTACGAGCGCTTCGATCACTACGAGTATCCCGATACTCAGACCATGAGCAAACTCAAGCAGGCGGCATCGCTCTCGAAATCATCTGGCGATCCACCAGCTGCTGCTGTGGCATCGAATGGGAAGCCGCATGTTGTCTACGTATGACGTGGACGTGGCCAGGTCGAGACGGGCATGGAAATGCAAATGGAAATGGAAATGGTGGGCCTAAATCTCACCAACAACAACTATCGGAGCTATGTGCAGAGCGAGTTCTGAAAAGAGTGTGGATCGCTAGGATCCGTCGAAGATGCCATTGAAACAGGGAATGTGAGGTTATGGTTTGTTTAAGTTTCGGTTCTAATTTCTAAAAGCAAAACAAAAACAAAAACAAAATAACAAAGGCAACAAAGGTATAACAAGCGTCAAATGAAACAAGGGATATGATATGTCTATGAATACGAGTACTCAAAACGACTAAAAGATAACAGATATAAAGAAGATATACATACTCATCGATAAGCTATAAGGAATACTCGTACTAAGCAACATTAAGGAATACGAAATACTATTCAAATCATACACTTTAGCTCTCTCTCCCTCTCTCTCTTTCTATCTCTCCCTTTCTCATAGTTAATGGCATTTAGCATTCGCATACTCTAGATAGCATTTTATTGGATAAGCTCTCTCCCTTAAAAGTGAACTTAAACCAATATACCAACATATATAGAGATAATATAGATGTAAAATGATCCATTCACAAGCTGACGAAGAAGGATATTCTTTTGGTACAGTTGTGCAGGCGCAGCTTAAAAATATATTTTTATGGAATAATACCTTAAAATGATATTTTTGTTGCCAGAAAAACAAACGCAACTGTACCGCTCTGGGGGATGCATGGAACTGAAAGAGCATGCATAGACGTATACCATCTCTATCTCTCCCTCTGGCATTGAAAATAACCCAAATGGGGACCAAATAGTCCAGTCCTGTCCATTCTAGAACTAACTGATAACGAAACCAATTTGCCAGACCGACGCTCTTCCTCTCTCCATGTGTCTTTACCAACAATTTCCTTCAGCAAAAGAAAACAAAAAGAAACATCTAAAGTGACAATATACAAATACATAAAAAGCATAATACAAAGGAAATTATGATAATTCTAGATGTATTTTAAGTATAATGATATGGAATAATTGTAATCTTAGTGAGACAGAACTCAAAGTTGAAAGAATTTGTAAATATCTACCATTACCAGATCCCCCTAGATTATTGTAAATAATTTATGGATATTTTCCCAACAAAAATAAGCAATAAATTGCCAATAAATTCAACGCATTTTTTTCGAAATCAAAGCGCTCACTCGTTTGATCTTTTTGCATGTAATAATTTAATTAAAAAGAAAATATTTAGATGGCAAATTCGCTACAATATTTGCATGAAACCACACACACACACTGACAAATGGGGAAGAGCAAGTGTATAAAAAGTATAAATATTTATCAAATAAAATAGTGTATAAACATACCAAATAAGCAGAATCAAAAGGCGGATGCAAACACAAGCAAAAATGCACCCGAAATGCATTTTCAGAAATAAAATGGATTATAAATATAAACTAAAAATCACAGTGTGAGCAGAACGGAGGGGAAAACTGGAGCGTAACATTAAATACTATATATATATAAATATACGAGTATATGCAAAAATATTTAATTAAATGATAGACACACCCACAACAGAAAACAACAACAACAACAGCAACAAATATAAACAAAATGTTATTTCTTATACGAAGACTGAAGAAAATGATGATGCAAATAAAAATGAAATGAAAAATTACAACAAAGTTTACTCTTATTAAAGGAAATGAAGAAACGAAAGGGACAGAAAAACCATGCTACAAACAAAAAAGAGTTTTGTAATAAATCAAGAATTTCGGAACAAATGAACTTTCTTCCTTTGAAGAACTTATGCTTTTTCTGTGGCACTGCTTTGCTGGGTTTAGCTCTAGATCCTCCCCTTGCGGTTTAGCCTCTCCATTTTGTAGCAGAAAATACGACAAATGTACGGCAAAAATCCATGTAAGACAAATAAAATACTTGTCTCCGCACAAGAAATGGCATAAATCTAGTGCCGAAACAAGTGCTCTACACACAAGCACAACATCCACTCCATAAGTAACCCGAAACGCCTACAGCAGGAGCAATGGACGCACACAAAGAAGGAGAAGCGAAGTAAAAGTAAAGCAAAGTAAGTAAAATATTTGCCAGTCGGTCAATTGTCGGTAAATGGTGGCAAGAACAGAATTCAAATAAAGTCTGGACAACATACACAGCAAGTTCTAGTGCTGTGACTTTGTCTCACATGTCACAATTGCTGTTGGCTAAAATATTTACACAGCTACAACTGAGAGTTAGCTATGAATAAAATGTAATCTTGACGAGCGAATGTTAGCGTGAAATTGATTTAAATTGAAAAACGATTTAATTTGTATATGAAATATATTTACATAGGTCTTCAATTGATGTGCTTAAACAGAATATTTTCATTTTAGGCAAGCAAAAGTACCCGCGCGTTTCACACTTTTCGGTCTCTGTGCACTGTCGGGTATACATTTTTAAGTCCAAGTGTAATTATTACAATTTCAGGAATTTGTTTCTCTGAAGTTACCCACTTCGAAAAGTGTAACAACAGCAGTAACAATAAATGAAAGAGCGAGACAGATAAAGAGAGTGAAAGACTGAAGAATTAAGCAAATAAATCTGAATGCTTTCTAAATAATTAATATGCCTGAAAGCTCAGTTTCCTGGAAAACTGGGTCTCGTCTCTGTCTCTACCGCTGCCCGTGTGCCACTCATTGAGTTGTTCAACTCTCAACGCGTCGCGTCGCGTCGCGGCTTAGATGTAGCACCGACAATCTCCCTTCCCTCTCTCTCTCTCTGTACAGCATTTGTACATTTGTGTTTGGATATGTGTGCCTGTGTGTGTTTGAATGATTGTGTGGCATTTGTTGTGGGCCATGAGGCAGGAACACCTGAGTTTAGGTCTCTGAGGGCTGCTGGTGGATGTAGGCGTGTGAATGATGGCCACCAATTAATATTACCACCTAAAATGTACGAGTGTGTGTGCATTTTCTGATAGCTAAGCTGAACAAAAAAAACCACAATCCACTTTGTTGTACTTTTAATTAGCTCGAGAAAATGCTGTGCTGCGAGCGCGTAAGTAATCATCCAAGTACAAGGAGCAGCAATAAGTCATAAAGTGCAGGAAATTACTTGACGAAATCCAATGGCGGACAAGTGGCCGCCCATTAAATGCAGCTACAAATATATGCACGTCCACCCCATCTGCGGAATAATCGCTTCCTCCCCATCTGAATAACGATTTCTGCAGCATTTTAATTGCCACGAAAGCCGAATGAAATTCTGTTATGGAAGGCCGTTAAATAGATACAGATGCGGAGATGGCAGTGAGATATATGCTGGAACATAAAAACTTAATGTCTTGCAATTTGTTAAAAGATGCGCAAACGGCCAAATAAAAGATGGCCAACTGGCAGGGGAAAATATCTTTAATTGAACTAACGTGGAGAAGATGCAGACAACATCTTTCCCATGCCACAAATCCATGGCTAATTGTTTGCCTTTTGCATCTGAGAGGGAGTTGTCATTCATGCGGGTCCAAGCAGCTGTGTCCACAAACTGCTCAAATAATGGTCAAGACACACACACACACACACACACACACACACACACACACACACACACAGACAGACATGCTGTCTGTGCGCTTTTATGATAAATCAAAGTCACTTAGCCTTGATGGCGATTTGAAATTCACTTACATTACCAAGTATCCATGTAGTATCCATGGAGTTCCTGCTGTCAAAGCAAAGGCAAACTTCAGCTAGAGACCAAACAAAACGCAAGGACATATCATTTATATCAATTTAAATAAAGACCTTTCAATGGATTTGAAACTTCAAGATAGAAAAATCCCGTAAAAAGCTTAACAAACCGAAGAGGGCGAAAGGCGGATAGAAGATGGTTGGACGCCCTGTTCAGATGGATGGTTGGACGAGGCATTGACAGTCGTAAGCCATAAACCACAGAAAATTGGGCATTATATTAGTTAAGATGCTGTCAAGCTGAAAGATATCCACATGGCCCCAGGGGTAAGGGGGAGAGTGGACACAGGCCAACACAGTGCAGACATATCTCTTTCAACACCCGGCAGGCAACATAGAGAAAGAGGCGGAGCGAGTGAGATAGACAGAGAATGGTCTCCATTAGAAGGGGGATGTAATCGTACAGACAACAGTATCCCGTATCCTCCCGTACCAACCGCAGCCTTGTCCGGCACTAAAACAACATTTGACAGGGGAAAGAAAGCCAGAAAGCAGGAGCGTCACTGACCTCGGCTGGACCAGGACTCTCCTCAGCCGATAAGCAAACGCATTCATCTTACAGCCAGCCAAAGGGTTCTAGAGAGAGTAGCTCCTCTCAACTTGAACAAAATTTAAACATTTCAAGGGCTTAAAGTGTATCTGAAACTTAACATTTTGCCAGCGCTAAGGCAAATTATCTTGACAGCTAAACCGGTTGTGCACTTAACCAGGTTACGGTTACAGTCCGCCATGCAAAACCCAGACATATGGCATATATATCTTGATCAATTTGGATAACGGTAGAGGGGAGGACACCGCAAAAGAAACTGAAATCATAGCCAGAGCTTTTGTTTGGTGTTTTTTGCTCAGCTATTTACCTTTTTGTCTTTTTTTTTTTGGTTTTCTTTGGTCTTTTTGTGCCACTTTGCTTATCTTGGCCACACTTTTTATTGGTCTTCTTTTATTTGGCAGGACACACCCCATAAGTCACTGAATAACAGCAGGATAGCTGCAAATAAGTGGCTCATGGTAGGACACACGAATTAGTTGTGGTTTTGGCTTTGAACTTGAAGGTGGGGAAAGCTTTGCAGAAGTAAGACAAAACCCAAAGGATGTATGTGAATACATTCCTTCAATATCTTTCCAATCATCCCAAAATTATCGACAATTTTAACCAAGTTTTAAGTTACTGTTGATTTATTTTACAACCCACGCACCCACACTGAGAAATTGCTAAAAACAAAAATTGTTTTATTGCCACCACAAAAATCAAATACATTCCAGAAGCGGCCAAAAAAAAAAAACCCTAAAAGTGAGTGCGAGAGTGAATTTCATTGGGAAATTGGTTCGTGTTTTCCAACATGACACCCTGAAGTCTTTGGCATATAAATTTATGAAAATATTTACACATCAATTTCGTTGCTGTTGCCGCAGCAGCAGAAAATTGCGAGACAGGTGGGAGGAAGAAACACCTTTTGGCTTCATTGAACTTGCGCTGAAAACGCCCTGCAAATACGTATATAAACTGAATCAATTTCTACCGCGATAAACTTCAGATACACCTTCTGGCTGGGGGTTGGGTGAATTGGGAAAGGAGTAAAGTGATGGTGCGTTGAGGTAACTGCAAAATGTTGTGTAAAATTTGCAAATGCAATAAATAACTCGTTTCGGTGAAAAAGGGTTTTCTGCTGCTGCTGCTGCTGTTTACACCCTCCTGAAAAGCATGTAACGCTTCCTGCTTTATTTTTTTGGCTCTCTAAAGGAATAGAGTTGAAGGTATCCCTTGCCTCGCTCGAGTTTTAGGTATTCTGGTTTTTGTACCCCTCTCCGCACTGCCCATTGTATATCCAAAAGCGCGCCACATGTGCGAGTCTGCTTGTACTTCCTGTGGGTTTTTACTCTTTTGGTTTTTAGTTACCCTTCAACATTTTGGGAGCTGTGCAACGAGACTGTCGACTTAGTCTTGGAAGAAGATACATATACACATATTTATCAATGCAAAATGTATAGCAACGGAAGGAAATGAATGAAAATTATAATGTATAAATTGTACTTTTAAAGGTCTCACTACACATTAGGCGTTGCCATCGCTAAATAAGAACATTGTAGAGTATTTAATGCTCAGTCTCTCTGTGTATTCCTTTTTTTTTTGGGTTTCGTTTTTTGTTTCGCTTTGCGTGTTGTTTCGGTGGCAAGCATCCCCGAAAGTATGCAAATAATTTTTGGCTCTGGCTCCGAATCATATTTGATATTCAGTGTCAGAGTTTGCCTCAAAAAGAGGGAAGGATGGCACGACAGCAGGAAGGGTTTGCCGCCAGACAGAGTGTCAGAAGGGGTTGGCGTCGTTATTGAAATTTGCATGCAACGCGAAGGATACTCGGGCATAGGACTATATATAAAGGCGGCAGCAGAACAGAACAGCAGGCGTTGTTCTGGCAATTTATAGCACTTGTGTCTTGGGCCGAGGCTTCATTCGTGGGTCCCCCTAGGCAGAGTTTGGTTATTGTTTCGCCATATGAAGCACTCGTACAGGAGTCGTCCTGGGGCGAGGAATCTGTAAAAGGCAACGAATTTCCATCCGCCCATCCCCGTGGACGCAATTGTTTCGCAGTCATTGAAGTTTTGATTATGTGCGCAAATCTTTTCGAAATGGCATCTCGAAAGCATTTTCCTGACCCTCAAAATCCTCACATATGAATCGCTAATTAAGTCACTGCCCCGTCGGAATTCTGCTCTCAAACGTTGCCATGGAAATATTCTCAAACAAATGGGAAAAAAATGTAATGAAAATCCCTAAAAAAAATCGCCACAACGCCTCTGGCTACGAAAAACTATGCCAATAACAATGTCATATGGGTAGGGGTAATCCCTTCCGATTTAGCCTCTGTTTTTCTGTGCTGCCTGTGCGTATGTTTCCCTCTGCAAAACGCCACTAAACTTCGCTTATCAAAAGTTGAAATTGCAGCGCGCTTTGGGGATTTCCGAGGGGGCAGCCACTCGAAAGCTCCATTTACAGAGGCTACAAAAGGGTAGCGCGGGGGTTTGGCGTGGGGGATTCCACTGTAAAACTCTGATACGAGGCAATCGGCATTTTTATTTTCTGGTTTCGCAGTCGTCATCATCGTATGCCACTGACCCATTTCTGACATTTATCACACACACACACACACATACACACACAGAGATATTTTTTATCCACATAGATACACACTCGTGCATATATCCTGCAATTGTCCCGAGGGTCTAAGCACAGGCAGAATGAATGACCGACCAGCTGTAGTCCTTTCCCCTTCATCCTCCGACATCTGACTGCTGACTAAGTGGACTTTTATTTCCCTATTATTATTGCCAGCCGGATAAAGCGGCGTATACGCAATGAATAGTTTTTCCCGCTAGCCGTGGCGCGCTCTTCTCCTGATGGTTCCGTTCGTCATCTTCAACTCCTAAGCGTTTCAGATTAGTTGCGCCACTGCAAGGGCCACACACATTTCCCACTTGGCTTTTGATGGGCAGGCAGGCGGGTTTTTCCCATAACGATTGCTTTTGATGGCCCGAAGGCTTCACCCATCCCCCCCACCCGCCATAATGCTTGGCTCGGTTATTTCTTTTTTCCGAGATTGGGCCACCAGAAGAATGGGCTCTCTATCTTTGTAGACCACCCCCCGCACAAGCAGTGTGCATTCGTGAATTTTAAGCCACAGAAATGTTCTTATCTCTTATCTGAGTGTGTGTCTGCTCCCATGGGTTCTTCACCCAAGAAACGTCATTGAAATGGCGGCATCATGTGTCATCTTTATATATGTATTTATGTATGAATTTATTGATTCACGCAGACGAGGGACCCAATCCAAAAAGGGAATTTCAAACAGATAAGACTATCTATCTTCGAGCTGCTCTGCTTCCGAGTTCTTTCTGTGGCAAGCTCTCAGTCTCTCACACGTTCAGTCGATTCGCGATCGTCGGGCGGGCAAGATGGCCAAGAGCACACAAGATTCCTACATTGCGGTGCTGTTCCTTGTGGTTCCTTTTGTAAGTAGACGAGAGAGATCAGCCTTCCCAAATATCATTGGATAATAGTTTGCCCCTGCTTCAGCTGGTTTTACCCCCTGCGATACGTTGCTCTGGTGATTTGAATCGACATCGATTGTTTGTCCAAGCCGATCGCACCCTCTCCTCAATCAGCAATCAGCTCATTGCCCAGGCAACGGAGCTGGTGGACAATGTGGTCGAGGATCTGCTAGTGCTGGACTCACAGAATACCATTCTGATGGGCTACCTGGACAGCTTCGATGCCTTCACGGCGGTGAGTGGCAACCGAACGCAGGAGAAGCTCGATACCTTCTACGGCGTTGTGGGGGACTACCTGGACTCGGACACCACCGGGGATCCCCTGCGATTATCCAGAATCGAGACGCAGCTAATTGCCCTTTGCCTGCAGCGCAACGGCTTCGATCGCTGGAAGCGCACCGTCCAACAGCGAACAAACCAGTTGCAGAAATTCCTCAACAAGAAGCTGCGCAAACACCTGGACACCCTGGACAATGAGGATCGAGTGGCGGTGGAGCGACGCTGGAAGCGGACAACTGCACGCGGCGGCACCCGCAGACTCAAGAAGCTGCGAGAATTTGTCCAGTGGTTGGGAAAGTTCAGAGATTAGTGTTTAACGTGACGTTGTAGGTTATAGGGGGTACGGCGGGGACAGTCATAAATTATTTCGTACTGATAAGGAAATTTATATGTTTATTGTACAAAATGTATGTGCTCTATCATGCTCAAACATCTGCGACAGCGCCGTGCGCAGATATTTCTAATAAACTTTTTGACAAGTTTATGCAAAAGATAAAGCAGATAAACGATCTTTATTGAAGGGTTTCTCACAAGTCTTTCAATTGGCAACAGCGTGAAAGTAGAGACTCCGAATTCTGGTCGATTTTCAAAGAATTATCTACGAAGAAGCGACAGCACTTTTCTGGAATCTGCATTTTCTAATATATTTTGCATACTTAAAACCATCCTTTGTTCTCTTTCTCTTATTAGCAATTCTCTTTCTCATGGCACGCAGTTCATATTTCAATAAATCAAACGAAATACAAATCCTAAAGCTCTTACCTAAGAGAACAAGAGAACTCTCTCCGCCCCTTAATAATCTTAAAAAGGACATCTCCCAAATGCAATTTCTGTAGACACTCCGCGCTCCTTAATGCACTCGAGACAGTGGGGAAACTTTTTTGTGTGTTGCATGATGTCGATGGCAATGAAAACTTTGTCATGCCGGCACCTACACGTCCGTGAAAGGATGGCAAAACTTGGATAAAAATTATGAAACTGAATACGGAAGCGTTGCACAAAATTGAGACAACAAAACAACAAACACAAAGAGACACATACGGAGGGAGAGAGATAGAAGAAGAGACAGTAGAGTCATGTGTCATGTGAGAACTAAAACTGAAACTAAAACTGATGCATTTTATGGCTGGAGAATGCAGACTGCTGGGAGTAGAAGTGCTCCTGCAGGTGGAGAGGGGGAAGCTGTCGACTAAGGGTAAGGGAAGCAAAGGATAAAAGAAAAATTGCAGCTGCACTTCCTGTCTGAAAGCTGACAAAGTGCTGAGTGCATTTACGACTTGGACTTTCGAGTGTACGAATATTTGGTGCCTTTCCCTCTCTCTCTCTCTCCCTTTGCTCCCCTTTGCGTTGCGTTGCAGCTGCAGACAATTTACAGAATCTCAGCACTGGAGAGGAAAACTGCACTCGATGGCAAGCTCTGTGTCTAATCGGATAATCAACCGAAACTCTCGATAATTGGCGTTACATTTGTCACACATTTGCCTCGAATCTCTGCTCCAGTTGCAGCACAAACTTCTCGTTGGATAAACATGAATGTTCTACTGCATTTTGGTGAGTGCTTTGGGTATCCTTGATCGGAAATATATTCATTTGCAGCTTCTACAGCTGCCCTGTTGGGGGTTTTCCTACTCCTGGCCGTGCCCATTTATTCGAATCACTTTGCCAGTCAGCTGTACAGCCAGGCATCGCATGGTAACCATCACAGGAACCTTGTTCTGTCGCCTGCCACCACAAATATGGCCCTGGGTCTGGTTTTCTTTGGGACGAGAGACTGCCCGGAGCTGACGCAGGTGCTGGACACGATGCGGCACGGCGATTTGGCCACGGCTGCCATCAAAATGGTGAATCGTTTGTATGTCGACCGGAATATCCAGCTGATGCCCGCCTACCAGGAGGCCATCTCCGACGATCGCATGGGCCAGCCGGCCAAGAAGGTGGACTTTAGTGATACGCAGGTCGCGAGCGAAGAGATCAACTCCTTTGTTCGCATTCTCACGGACAACAAGATACAGCGGTTCATACATCCAGGCCCCCTGGACAAGGACATCAAAATGGCCATTGCGAATGCCGCGTATTTCCATGGCGAATGGGCGGGGATAAAGTCCAGCAAACGCCTTCCCTTCTATCCCTTGAATGGAACGGAGCAGCTGCTGGTCGACACCCTGGAGACGTACGATGCCCTGCGCTATGGCAGCATCGATTATCTAGACGCCCACGTCGTGGAGTTGCCCTACCGAAGCGAACAACTCTCCATGATCATCATTCTACCCCGTGATCCGGGGCAGAGTCTGAGCAAACTCAGTAGCCTCATACGAGATGTGGATCTTGTGCCGCTCACAGAGAATCTCACCAAAGAGTTTGTCCATTTGCAGCTGCCAAAGTTCCAGGTGGAGACACGACTGCCCCTGGAGAAGATACTGCGACCCCTGGGCGTGAAGACCATGTTTCATGCGCCCATTTTGCACAAAATGATTGCCAGTCGTGATAGGAACCATAAAATTGGCACAATTTTGCACTACAGCTCCATTGAGGTGAGCGAATCGGGCCGCGGGTATTCTCCCCTGATGATGATGAGCCAGCAAATGGGCAGAACACCCATCCAATTCTTTGCCAATCATCCGTTCATCTTTGCCATCAAGGATACAAATCATATCTATTTCATGGGGCATGTGGCGGCACCCCCCTGAAGTCGCAGAGGTTCCTACCGCTCCTATAAACAGCTATTTATTAAACGAGACAATCTATCGCATGGGCACTCTCTGTTTCCTTTTAATCATCGTCTCCAAGATCAGCACAATCGCCGCAGTCGCCACATTCCCCACAGCCCATGCACAAGGAGCCGAGACAGCCGCAGAAGCAAAGGGCTGGCAGGCAAACGACGAACACGAGCAGCAGGCATATGGATGCCATAACTATGAATATGATTCCAATAATTCCGAGGCCACCGCTGCCAGGCTTCCTTGTAGTCGCATCCGCAAAGCTGCCCGAAACTGTGGCCACAACTTGTTCAAAATTACTCCCACCTGAAGCCATTTTAATTCAATTTAATGCGCGAATAATTTTTAAATTTTTTGAAATTTCAACAAATTTAGAGCAGTATCTCGGAATGTTTTAGTTCATGTGTCTGATAGATGATAGGGCACTTTAAAAAATTCATGCGACTATTTCGATCTACTCCAGCCAGGTGCTAACCATCATTCAGTGGAAACATCACACAAGGCAAAGGCCACTTTAAAGGCCAATGTGACTCATTTTCAAGCCAAAGGTGAAAGAAAAGTTTCAAGCAGAAGGGAGAGCAATTTCAGTGACTTCCATTATTGACTGTGCCCTATGTCCTTTCCAGGCAAAGGAGTCTACACTTGAAAGCTACAAATTAAGTCGCCCAAAGTCAAGAGTGCACTCGCAACTCTTTCACGGGGCGCGGTTGAGATTGGGGACCACATCAAGTGACTTCTAACGATCCTCCCTTAACAAAAGTGCTCATTAAACACCCACACAGACCCACAGATATGCACACACACACACACCACAATCCCCATTCCCCATTCGAATTGTATAAAAAATAATGAAATGCATTAACGTAAGCGATGCTCCTGAAGTGGGCAAAACGTTGGTCGACCCTCGAGCGGGGATCTGGGGATTTTGTCTCACTGGGTCGCTAGCAGCAGACTGTACCTGCACTCGTTATCGCACCACATCCACAACTCGAACTCACACAAGTATTCAACCACCCACTCCCCCCTGAATATTCACGCACTCATTCCAACCACTCGTTCAACGCGCATATTTGCGCGAGAGTAAAAAAAACACTCACCTTTCCTCATCATTATCATAATTTGAATGCGTTGAGAGTTTTAAAATATTCATGCGAGTAGAAAGATTCCCTTTTTCAAGTGTGCGTGCACGTGTGGGTGCATTATTTGGGGGTGTTTACTGTACCAAAACGGGCTACAGTATGGGTTCAAGTATAATGACTGTATTTTGTGCCCTGATTACTCCACAATGAGGGAGCGAGGGAAGGAGAGTGACAGACAATCAACTGGATATAGAAGGGAACTGCGACTACGATATATTTATATATATTTATTCCATAATGATTCATTTCTGAAGCTTATTTTACATGGAATTATTCATTGCAGCCAATCTTAATTAAGTAAAGAGTGTCAAGGGATAATTTTCTAACAAATTACTATTTATTTTTATCGAAATCCATTTTAAGTGCCTCTTAATCATATTCATTTGAACTAATTCTCCTTGAAAATCCCCTAGAATGTTGCATTCCAAATTGTATGAACTTTTCACCATCCTGCATGTGTATTCCTTCTCTTAGCCCTATCACATTGAATTATTGATTGACAATTGTCGACTATCAGATACATTTGTCAGTCAATTCCCCAGCCCAGTAAAGGCAGCACTGAATGCTCATTCAATTCACTCCGCACACTCACAACTAACTCACTTGCACTCGCATACAACAATTCATTCATTCATTCATATGTATGAATGTCTGTGTACACCTTTTGGCTCGTGCACTTTGCGGCATCATCGAACACGTGGCTGCATGTCAAAGTGCAAAGTTTTGTTCAAAAAAAAAAAAAAAAAAAAAAAAAAAAAAAGATTCCCCTCTGAAGCAGGCGAAAGCGCAAAAGTAAAACCGGGGGGAAAGTGGGCAGGCAGTTGCAAAAGGGGCAAGGTGAAAGAGGCATTGGGAGAGTGGCTGTGGCTGTGGCAGTGCCAGTAACAGCGGAAAGCCAAAAGAGCTGCCTGCCGATGTGTTCCATACAAAAATACAACAAAACCAAAAAAGAGAGAAAAACAGGGAGAAAATAAAATGCACATTTTCCTGTTGTTGGTGGCAACCCTTTTAGCTCTGGCAATTTAAGCCTCGCCTGCTCCAGAGTTGCCCAATCCGTTCCCCGCACCCCTGCCAGCATCCATCCTGTCGTTGTTGCCGTTGTTGTTGCGGTTACTCCTGCTGTTGCCGTTGCACTGCTCCTCCTGAGCCTCGATTCACGCGGCACGCGGCGCGGTAAATGCGTGGCAGCAAATGCGCGGATGCACAAAGTCAACATGCACATTAGGTTATAGCGTGAAGCAGGCTACAGGATGGATGGATTGTGGGCAAACGTGTTAGCGGAGCCAAAGGATGAGCCGCATGTTGCAGAGGCCACAACAACAGGATGCCCCAGAGTTGAATGTCTCAGAGTAGGGTGCAGGGCCAGGATGTTTCGTATATGTATATGACTCGAGTGTTGGTGTGACTGCCTTGGCAAAGTCACATTGCATCTCAATCATCTTTATGGTTGCGCTGCCCAAGGATATAAATATTTGCCTATGACAGATACTTTCCCGCCGCCCAACCATGGAATGTGGTCAATGAGCGTTAAATGTTGTCAAATTTGTAAGCCAAACAAATAAAAAACTAACCAGACAAACAAAAACAATAAAAAGGCAAAAAAGAGATGCAGAAAAAACGAAGGAAGAGAAAACAAGATATATTGAATGTCTTGGTGGAATTTATGTGTCTGACTTTGGATACTTGTTTGGGAAAACTATGAGATTGCATTTGCAGAAGTCCTCCACAGAAGAAAGAAACTGCTGAGGGGAGACACTTTCTCGAAGCATTTTTTGCTTACAAAACTTCGATTCTGTTCGATTTTTCCTCTAGAAATTCCATCACCTTTGCATTCCTTTTAGAACATATCATTCCACCCACACCAATATTTCCCTCTAGTTTATTTTTATCCCCAAGCATTCATCGTCATCATCAACGAACAGAGGAGCTTCCTCTGAAGGAACAATGATCATGTTCCATCATCGCATTCATTGGCACTCAACGAAGGACTGGAGGAGGGAGGATGATAGGAGGCGTTGGCAGTGGCAGTGGCAGTGGCTACCAGTAGGCGAGAATTGCACTCGTAAACTTGATTGTAATAGTATAATTTTTGGCATAAAAGCCAAACAAATAAAGCGAACAAGGAATGGGGGAATGGGGGAATGGGGTGGCCTAAAGTCCTGCACTGAACCCATGGATTATCCCTCCCCTAAGCACACATATGAGACTGACTATCAGTACGAGTAAGTGGGGATGAAATTTGTGCCTTCAATTTCATGCAATTTTTATGAGTTCTATGCGGAGGCCGCTCCATCCCACATAGACAAACACACGCGAAAAATCTCTCACTCATAATCCGACCCAATGGACCTTTCTTGGTATTCGCTTCTCCCTTCGTTGTTGGCATCGTCACGCATCCTTCCTGGCCGGAAAGTTATTGTTATCCTTTTGTTTTAGTGCGCACATCTTTAATACCCGTTTCCCTTCTTTCTTCTGATGCCTCCTGTTATTGCCTCCAGGACTTCGCTCCACTCACTCGCTTTCGCTATTCGCATTGATTCATAAAACATAAATATAAATACACATTGCGTATACGCAGCATTTGCTTTGCCCACGATTTCCCATAAATTCTGATAAACGTAGCAAAGAAAAAGAGAGAAATAGGATGAGAATAAGAGCAAACCCCAGCGCCAAAAGTCATCAATCGTTTAGCATTTCACTTAGATATAGCACTCCTCCAATGACTCTCCCCCCCCTGCTTCATCACACTCCAATCCAAATCCCCATGTACTGCTGCCGCCCCTAGTTTATTGTTTGTTCAGCTTCGATATTTGTGCATAAATATTAATATTGCATGACCATTTTTATTTGTTTGCCCAGAAGTATGACCAGACAAGATCCAACAAGACTGCTGCCTCCACTGCCCAAGGAATACATCATGCTGAAAGCAGAAAAAAAAACATTAAGAGGACCCTCTACATGACCGTCTTTAAGCGAGTTTTCCCAATAAAAATTCTTTAGACATTTATTCCCAAAAACTATCCATATTATCGATGATCTTGAGGGCTCGCAAGCATATTTTCTGGCGAGCAAATGGAATTGAAGCTACTTTCCACAGAAACACAATAATCCCTCCAAAGTCTAGCTTCCAGCTGCCGCCACTACAATAAATTTGGATTCCAATTTGGATGTTCAATCAAGTGCTGTTGCTGTTGCTGTTTCCTGTCCTCGAAGGACTTAGCTCCAGTCTTCGCGATCGGCACAACACCACCAGCCCCATCCGAGGTATACGAACAGGAGAACGCATAAACAGAAGATTAACACGAAAACGGCAATAGCCAGGGCCACCCAAATGGCCAGCAAGGAGCTCTCACGACGATAGTACTCCGTCGATGAGTATACCCAGCCCAAAGTGCTGGCGAATGTGGACTCATCCGATTGCAGGTCTACGAATCCTTCAGGCATTTTAGAATGCAATTTTGATACTAGATACTTTAAATGTATTTGTTTAGAATTTTAAGACTGAACCTCACAGCTTGATGTGTTTTCCAAAGGCTAAGGCTAAAGCTGTACCACTTCTCGTTCGGAACGAGCTCCTCTTTTAATGTCATTGTTTTTTACTTTTGTTGAAAAATCATTTAATTATCCATTCGTTGGCAACACTGATTTATGTGGCTAAATAATTAGCGCCTTTTAGCAGCCATTAAATGGATGCCCGGCACCATTTTATGAGCCTTCCGTAAGAGCCAATCGTAAATCCAACCCCAAAACTCCGAAAGAGCCAATAACCATTCGATTACCGATGGGTGGAAATGGCAATGGCAATGGCAATGGCAATGGCTATAAATTGGAATGTTTCAATATTTAAATATTTGCAATTACATTTAAATGTTTGGCCATGTGTGTGTGTGTGCGGATTGGATCCTGAATAAGAGGATGAGAGCGGTGAGCGGTGCACGGCTGTCTGCCAAAATAAATATCTTTATATTCGGCTTTTTCTGGCTCCTCGCACATGCCAATAAATTGCTAGACACAAAGTGTCAACCGACGGGGACGAGGACAGCCTTATTTGCATACGGATCCCTGCCTGTCTGCCCTGCCTTCCATTCCCCGCTACTTACAACCATATTATAATGGAATCCACACTTGAAAATAGAGCAATATCCATCCACTTGCATATGTTGCCGCGGACATTCCACCAGCAATAAATATTATTGAATTGTTCGGCCACGCCTCTGCATATCCCACAACTCTCTACACCTCCCTCTCTCTCTCTCTCTCTCTCTCTCTCTCTCTCTCTCACGGTTTCATTCGAGTGTTCTGCCCCTCATTGTTGCAACAATGATTGCGGCAAGCGGATGTAAAAACCTTGGCAATGACAGTTTTTGGGGCCCGGGTCTACGTCGTCTACATCTCCGTCTGTTATGCAAATGTCTATAATACATCTGATGTGTGTGTGTGTGTGTGTGTGTGTGAACAACTGTTTATATGCAAATCTTTTATTTCGCCGTTGCCTTCGTTTCATTTCTTATTTCCGTTGCAGGCCCGAGACACCGACACCGACTCCGCCGTTGCCATTGTCATTTTTTTTCTGCATTAAATTAACATCAATAAAATGCTGTCTCTGTTCGGACTGGACCTGCCCTTGTGTCCCGGGGTGGCCTTCTCTGCCTAGAGTCCTCTTCAGTGTCCTTTCTTTTCCGAAAAGTTGTTGCACTTGTGCGTAATTTGCAGCTAATACCAACATATGCTGCGATTTGTCCTAACTCCCACACTTCTCTTCTCTCTGCCTTTTCCCTTTCCTGCTGTCGTCTGGTTTCTCTCTCTCTCTCTTGCTGTCTCCTTCTCCGCCTTCTCCTGCCGCCTCTTGTCGCACCTTCGACAGTTTTACAGTCAGTTTCATATTCGTATTATTCATTTCCTTACTCCCAAAGACATTTGCATTTGACAGTTTTTGGCACTTTCCTTGCATTCGGCAGAAAGTGAAGATCTTTGTTGGCAAAAGTTTCGCAACGAAAAAGTGTCTCGAGTGTCAGAAAGTGAGAGGAGAGTGTAAAAGGTGAGGAAACTAAAAGTGAGACTGATAAATGGATATTCACGAATCTGTGACCCAAGATGTCGCCGTTTTTACACCGCATGGCAGTGCACAACATCTCTAGTATCTCAATTTCAATTCAAGTTAGAAATGGGTGGGGACAATTTAATATTTCAACTGCAGGAATTTTATGTGTTCGGCAAAGCCTTAACATTATTGAGTCTATGCCGTGATCTCTCCCACCCCAAAAATAATGCTCAATGAATGCCCACAGGCAGCACTTATGTACTTGTAAGGATTTTGCCGCACTCCCAGCTGAAGGCAAATCCCTCATGTTGTTCATTCATGGGGCTATGATAGATTTCCAGGCGCATTCGGCGCATGTAAACATCGGCTTTTGTTAATCAAATTAAGTGCAAGTTAATGTTGGGGCAAAATCCCAGACCCACTACCCACTTTTCACAAGAACAAGAATTATTACATCCCATCAGTGTAGGATGGCGCTCGCCCTCTCTCTCTCTCTCTTCTTATCCGTTCTCTCAGTGCCGCTCTGTTTGCCCACTCGAAAAATGATGAATAATAAATTGCTAATCATAAATATTGCGAAATCAAGCGAATGAAAAGAGAGAAAATGGCCAAGAAAAGACCGTATGAAAAGGATGGGGAAAAATGACTAACAAAACTTTCCCTCATGTATAGAATTCCCTCCACCTTTTTTTTACACGCTAAAAAGCAAAACAATACCAAAAGTACACATTGTTAAATTGAAAGGAAACAAATGTAAAATTTATACAGCTGCAGTGCCCTTCCTTTTCGGATTCCTTCTATGGAAAGTAAACGAAAGAGCCCCCAACTTGAATGCAAAATCAAAATGTGTGGCAGAAGGCAGGAAGGAGTCGATAGAGGCAGCGGCGGGTGTCTACTACTAGCAGCCAGTTTGTTTGCCCCATTATCGAACCCAAATGTTGTAACTGTTGGGCGCTGTCGATGTGGGCGGATGGGATTTTCCTTTCTGCAGCACAAAATTAAGGGCGAGTTGTGGGTAACCCTGCGCTGAATGTTGGATATGATTAATTTAGCGTTATCAAATTGATTGGATTATCGCCAAAGGAAAGAAAAGGCATACGGATGGGAGAGAGCGGACTATGATTACAAAGGAACATTTGCTGCATATTTTAAATGTTATATCATAGATCATAGATACATCGTTTCAGTAGTAGAGGTCCCTCTTTATCGACCACAGGCTTATGGCATGTTCCATTAACGCAGCCGTCAAGTACGGACATCGAGGCCCAATATCTCAACCACAAGCCCCATTCACTGCCCACTCTTTGCATCGAGTAATTAGCGTGCCACACCAACAAAAAAAAAGAAAGAAATGAATACAATCAGAGGGCCAGCAATCAGGCATCAAAATCAGTGCAAGAGCCAGAGCCAGAGTCAGATTCCGATTACGAGTTACGTGTCGTGTTCCATGCCAGCAATTGCCCAAAAAGGGCAATCAGAGCCAGTAGAAGAAGGAGTGACCAAATCGAGACCAAATATCCTGGCTGCGTCGAGCAGCTGCCAAGTTTCTCAGCGGCGGCAAATCGTTGGAACAAAAGTCAAGTGCAGGCCGTCGTCTGGTTACAGTTCGTTAGCGGTCACTAAACAGTTCGGCAGTCGGCAGTAAACGGTAAATCATTCGTCCATAACATTTTCGTAGTGCATTTAATTAAATTTCCTGTTCGATGGTAGAGCGAACATTGCCTATTTTTGTGCAGCGCCACAGAAGAAACTGTTGCACATGCAGCCGCAAAATGTTGGCTGCTGGTGACAACCGCCCATCCCGCAGGAATCATCCATTCCTCCTCCTCCGGCAACCAAATAGAACTAGCCTCTCCCCCTGCTGATGCCACAACAACATCAGCAGCACGTAAGCCCAAACAATTTGCAGCAGCATCTTGTTGCAAGAAACATCTGGGTACACAAACCCAAGACCCAAGCCAACATCCTTAAACAAAGCACAACGAAGGGGAAATACACTTGCCAAAGATCGAAAAACTATTAAATGCTATGATGGGAAATTCGTAGATATTTCAGCAAATATTAATCGGCATATCGATAGATCAACTCCTTAAGGTTTTTATTGCAACCATCAAGTTGGGGTAGAGTATATTGAGAAACGGCTACTTGTGGACAGCAAAGTGGGGCTGCGAGTTGTAGCCGCATTCAGCGGAAATGCAAGCCCAGTTAGCTATGTTGTTGCTATTGTTGCTGTTGTGTTCGTGTTGTGTGTCTGGTGGCATGCCCCATGAATATTCATGGCGTTTGCCGGGGCAGTCATTCGTTCATTCGTGATTTCACGCAACCAGCCAACGCAGGGGATGCCGCCCCAAGAAGGGGCAACACGACTGCCGCAGCAGAGGACCAAAGAACGAAGAAGCTGCCGCAGCAGCAGCTCCTGAGGAACAGGAGGAGGAAGTTGCACAAAACAATGAAGAGGAATGGCAAAAGACAAAACATGAAACCAAATAAATAAACAAATGTCAAGCAAAGGAGTAGTGACGAAGGCGAAGGCGGCATCGGCAACGGAATCTAAGGCAAAGGCAGAGACAAAGGCGGGCACGAAAGCCAAGAAATTGGCGTGAAAATAAATCAAGAAATAAATTGGAAAATTTGTTATTTCAACGAGTAAACGAATCGGGAAAACCCCAGCACGAAAACGCGCAGTCGAAGGCAAATGTTTGTTCATGCATGTCTTATGTCGAAGACAATCAATGGTTTCGTTTATGAATGAATTGATTTGGCTGGTGGAAATACGTGGCGGTTGCACCATTCAATTTTCAATAGTTCTACGTAAACGTAACTATATTTGCTGCTCTGATCGATAAATTCAATATATTACTACTCCCAATAAATTGTTGTATCTTTCATCTGTTGAAGAGCATATCAAATATGCACTTTAATTCCTTCCGGGAATATTTTTTCACTCTGCTTTTAAAGCAATAACAATTCTTTTGGCCCACAAAATGAAGGCCAATTAAAATGGCCTTTAGGCGTTTTCCTTTTTGCAATATTAATTAACATGAAAAAGGCAGAAAGTACAAGCACATCCGTGGCAAAGGAATGCCCATGGACTTTGTTGAAATGAGGTCGCCAGCAGTGGATCTGACGGCGACCAGCAGCAGAAGCAGGCAGCCAAATACCTTAATTTAATTGTAAAATATTACATTTTAAACAATATCCATTAAATGCCAGCAGCAGCAGCAGCAGCAGCAACAAACTTGCCTGCTTAAGCCACAGGCCACTGCCACTCGATATACTCGTACTTCGTAACCCGCAACTCCGCAACTCCGTGCTCTCGCCCGCCCATCGTTTGTTCAGTGCATACTCGCATCAACTGCCAAAGGTAATCAACTGCTGGGAAAATGCTGTAAAATGCAAAAAAGGAAAGCTTTTAATGTTACCCATGTGCACCGGGCACCGGGCACAGTGTGCACCGGGCACAGTGTACAGTGCACAAGGGCGCCAGGCAGTGGTTGGACGCATGTCTGGGCGTCTGCGACTGAACCAAGTTCGCGTCTGGACCTTTGTCCTGGACCCCGGCAACCCCACATGGCAACTACTTTGGGAATGGAGTGGATTCCAGAGCCGACTACAGCGAACGATGGGTGGCAGATTGCCGGACCGTTAACAGCGGGACGGGGCGGGAACTGGTTTCCCAAGGGCCGCTCATTTAAATGCAAATTTAAATGAAATTTTAATCCCGTTTAAGGACGTAGTCGGACACTCTCCAAGACAAGCCTTTGATGTGCCTCTGCCTGCGGCACCCTGATCGCCGTCCCCACACAACCAACAAACAAAAAGCCAATTCCTGGGATCAGTCCCCTCCGCGCACATGGGGTTTATTCAATCACTCAAATTCTCATCATCGTCCCAAACGCCGGCCTCACACTGGATTTCCTTCCAACGCTCAGTGACTGTAGCGACACGCTGTGTCGAATTCTCCGTGTCCGTGTCCGTCTCCTGCGACTCGCTCTTCTCTAGAATCGGCGGGGACGGCTTGATGGCAGCATGCTGAATCAGGAAGTAGTCGCAGCGCTTGCAGTGCATGTGCTCCCGATTAGACGGCTCGAAGGCCTTATCACAAATGGCGCAATCCTTTTCCGGCAGGCGGCAGTAACGGCAACGAAGCTGCCGCGGCGAGAGATCGACCCACAGGAAGCGCTGAAAGCACTTTGTGCAGAGGTACCAGCGGTCGTCGGGCAAATTACTTTTATCGAGGATAGAAAAGTCCAAGGAATCCATTTCAATAATGATTAGTTTATTGAGAATGCAGCCCAAAATGAGACACAATATAATTTCAACGTGAACTTGTCAGACAATGACATTCAATTGGTAGACCTGTCGTCAAAGTAACCCTCAAAAATAAGTTTGGCAACACTGTTTCGGCTTACAATTGCCGTACTAAAAGAAAGGCAATGGTAGGTGGGGAGGTTGGCAACCCTATTTCGAATGGAGTTATCAAAATGAAAATCCGCTCAATCTGAGAACCCATCCAACTACCATTTAATCGCAATCTCTTCAGCCTTTAACAAAGTTATAGCCAGCCCACAATTGTGAATAAACAGAATGCCTCAATGATGACGATGATGAGGGACACACATGCATACATACATACGTATGTGGCAGTGGCACATCATAGTCCCTGGATCATCAGGCTCCCTTTTAAGCATTGATTGCATTCAGCTTGCGCTACTGCTGCCGCTGCCGCTACCGCTGCCACTGTCGCAGTGTCCTGCGTGTGTTGTCCTCGTCACTCAATGGATTTACTCGATTGGAGCATCGGACATTGGGCATAATTTACAGCGCATTAAAAACTCCAATAATGATTTATTGTTGTCCTGGCTTGCCGTGGCGCCTGCTGTCGCACCGCAAAAACATATTTAAAGCGAAGTATTTATATTTAATGAACAGCAAACTGATGCACGTGGTGGCCACGAGACCTGAGAATTGAACCGCGTTGCGAAAAATCAGGGCTTAATCATGTCACAATGGTCACAGGCCTCTTCGGAATACATGTAATCAGTGTTGGAAAGTGTTCGTTTCGCCACAGAGTCCCTCCAATTCACTGGGGATAATTGAGACGCAGCATGCACTCTCTTTCATTTTAATACAAATTAATAATCATTCGATAAGGTGCTTGTGCCATAATATTTCGTTCTACGCTTAAGAGTTTCCCTTTTATATTTATAAGCAATCGAAATTTGTCCCCTTTCCAACACTTGCACTCATGGAAAACACTTCTAAACTTCTTTCTTGCAGCTCAAAGATATGAGACACCAAATATCAGACAATACGCCATCGCCAGTGGGGAGTAACAGCACTGAAAGCTTGAATGGCAAATATGAATCCGCATCCACATCCGACTCGATGCTTACATCGTCGACGGCTTCATTGCAGCCACGGCACGAAGCAGAGGCACACCTGATTGAAACAGGGATGCGGACAGAGCCCAAGGACAGCAGACTGGGCCCTGGTCTGCTTCTCTTCCCTGGCACCGCTCAAAGACATCAGCATAATCTGGGAGCTAACTACACGGACAGGGAGAAGGGCGCTTTTGGGGGGACAAAAACAATTTCGAATGCTAATGACGGGCACGTTGCCATTAATCAACAGCGCAGCATTCGCTCTATTCGACGACCACCACTGCATAAGGCGGCGCCGCCTCCCCTGACCAGGACACCAAAGGGTGATGCAGAGGAGCAGGAGCATACCCCAGAGCCAACGCCGGACGCATATCGGGGCTCAAAAGTGGGAACCAAAGTGCACGCATTCATAATCGAGTTCCTACAGGGCTCCTCCATTCATGGCTTCATTTATTTGGCCAAACTCGGTCTAAATTTCGTCGAAAGGTGAGTCCAGCTTTTGTGATTCGAGCGAGGGATTAATTGGTCTCTATGCGCCTATTGTTTTCCCTCACAATTGAATGCACGAATGGTAATGAGAATTGGGCAAAGGTACATGAAATCAACGCAATGAATATCCTTCCTATAACCCAATTAATAGGAGGATCCCTTTGATAATTGAAGCTGAAACAGAATTTGACCTACGCCCGATAGAGCTGCGAAAACAGACAGCGAGGCGGTTGCAGAACTGTCCCGAGAAGCATCCACCATTCAACCTTTGTATTCAACCCTTAATTTCGGAATCAAATATTTAGCCAACATTTCCACTCAATTAATTCACAAGTGATATTACAGTTAAGCCTCATTACGGACCCAAAAACGCTGCCACAAACCGCAAGTAGAACTTTCCCAGAGGATTATTTTAGTTTTGGCTTACCTCTTTACCTCACCCGCCATAAAGTGGAAAACTAAAGCGATACAAAACTATAAGTCGAGGACTTACAAGAGCACTGCTCCGCCCCCAGGAACATCGCGCCACGTGCTGGCTGAAGATTTCGATCTGCCCCAGAACAGTACTACCCACAAAACCGAGGTAGGAGGAGGGCTAAAGGAAGTGCGTGTCAAGGTCCTGTGCCGCGCTCCCGCTCCATGAAAATGTTTGCATTACAAATACCGACTACATTTTTCCACACATCTTCCGATTTTGTGTGTGTGTGTGTGGTTCGGGTGGGGAGAATTTGTATTTTTGTGCGGTGCAATAAATCCTTAAAAACTGACATGACATGACAAGCAGGATTACACACACAACCCTCAGAGGCAGAGAGAGAGATCCAGAGGTCTTGGTCCGGTGGCAAGGCTTAAATTGGCAACAGACTCGCAAGTGGTAGAACGGAAGGGCAGCCCGGAAGCAGAGAGCGGAGCGCTACTCCACGCTCAGGAGGTGGGAAAAATCTGTCAGAACAGCAGGCTGAGGGCTAATTAGTGGATAACAGCCAGGCCAAGCGTACACTGAACGAAATTAAGGAGAAACTTGAGAGCAAAATTTGTTCCGTAACAAAGGAAATACTTACATAGATTTCCCCACTAAAAGATGCAATTTGTTATACTTTAATAGAGAAATAATTTCGAGGCCAAAGTTATTCTCAACACACTTTTTTCCTGCGGTGTAATACTGCACTGTGTTCCATCTAAATTCAGCTCAATTACAATTATTGTTAGTTTTCGGACATGTTCCTCCCCCAACCAAAAAGGAGCAGCTGCAAAGGTGAGATTCAAGGGGAGGTCACGCTAAAGGTTAGCTTTAATTAACACGCTTTCCTCTAGCTTCAGCTCTCATGCGAATGATTTGTGTGGAGGACATTTGGACAGCACTGCTCTTGTGAAATTTATTTCCCATTCGGAATTTTTATTTATTTATTTCCTTCCGTGCAAAAATAAAACAGTGCTGGAATATGCTTTGAGACGCACAAATTTGTGGCTAATACACAACCCCCCCAAACTAGGGCTTAAGCCCGCCCTGCACCTCACTCGCAAGAGTAGCACATTTCCAACGAAAATATCTGATGAAACGAACCCACACAGAAAACAATCTGAAAACCAAAACAACATAAAAACATAGCAAGTGGAAATGCATAAGCCTGAGCGAAAGAGTCTGTGTCGGTGACATGTGATAACCCCAATTTCACAAGCGTTGATATGGCAACTACCTCATATGAGGGCTTTAGTGCCAGGACAGGTGTAGCTTTGGTGGTGGCTGTGGCCTGGCAGTGATGGCAGGAGGTGCATAATCCGGAGCCAAAAACTGCAAATGCAAATGCAAAACACGCACAGGATTAAGGTCGTTGTGTCTGTGGAACTGCAGCATCGTGCAGTCGAGTGTCAGCCTGAACTGTGTAGAAACTCAAGCGATTTATTTCAGAGAGAAAAAAGGAAGAAATAAAGCCATCAATGAAGTACCAAAAAAAAAGATAAGAAGGGATTGGGCAGGTTTCAACTACCATTCCAGCTGGCAATTCTTTTCAATTCAAACTGTTTAAAATTTCTATGAGGTAATATTTAACAGCAGACTCGTTCCGTCTGCGGAATTCATTGAGGAATCTCGCTAGCCGCATTCTCACGTATGAAATCCAAGTCTGGAAATTTTTGGATTCACATAACGGTTCGCCAAGGCGAACGCATGAATTAAAAAATTCAAAAACTCACATTCACATTCAAAACAACCCTTCGAGACTCCCTCATGCAAATAGATTTCTCGTCTGTACTTTCACGTCCTCACATAACGAGTATTACGTCATCAAATATGCATCACTGAGCCTCATTCACGCACAAATTTCAAGCATATGAGTGGCGAGAGATGATGAAACAAAGCACACCACCCCGACACTGGAGACACACGAAAATGGGCATTGTGGTGGATGCGACAATGGGTCTGTCATATATGATGTCCAAAAGGAATTTTGTGGTGTTAGACAAAGTACAGCAGTCAACTTTCACAGAGAGCACACGAAAAACAAGCACAAACCAACAAAGACAACTTCATACAAAATAATAATAATAATAAAAAAAAGGAAGAGTTGGAAAATTAAAAGCCAGGCCAGAACTGACTGTGTGTCTGCCGTTGCTGAGAGCTTTATGAGCCATTGTCGGCATCAAACTGTCAGCGTGGACGGAGGAAAATTCTCCAAGGATTTTTGGCGACTTGTGTCTCAGTTCACAGTTCACAGTCCGCAGTGTCTTTGGCAGAGTTTGTTTTGTGGCAGTATTTTAGCCATCTCCGAAAATGGCAAAGAAAAAGAAGGAAATGGCAAGGAAAAAGGGTTGCAAAAGCGTTGACGCGTTCATTGACTCCTACTCCGGGGCCTGCTTCGCATTTGGCCATAATTCTTTTGTCGCGAATATTCCCGCATAATGCTCACAGAAAAGTTTACACGCAATAGATTTTTATGTCCTTTGGGAGAGTGCACACCACCCGACCCAAACAGCAGTGCGAATTATTCCACTGATTTCCATACATCATTTTTGACTGCTGCTACATTTGGAAGGCGGTAAGCGGCAGGCTCTGTGTGTGTCTCCCGAGGGCCCTTTGCCAGTTACACTCTCCTGCGATTCTCTCTCAACATTCAATCTACACAGAAGCTCCAGTCATACTTAAATTATCTCATTTTCCAGAATGCTCTGGTTCGCATTCATCTGCGTGGCCCTGTTCAGCATCATCTCGCTGAGCAAGAGGACATGGCATCGCTTTCAGACCTCCCCGATGGTCATATCCATGGATCGGAACAAGCTGGTGTGGAACACGAGCTTCCCCTCGCTGACCGTGTGCCCTCACAAGCGTATCGATGAGCTCAAAGTGGAGGATTATATATTGTAAGTGAATCCATCCTAAGTCTCACGACTTTTAAACCCCCTGCATCTGCATCCCCTCCCTGATGGGTGGCGAGACAGCTCTCATGCTGAGGACTTTCAGACCGAGGAGGATCAAGAGGATTTCCGTGATTTTATTGTGAAACTTGCGAGTCTCACATACGACAACTTGGAAACGCTGCCGCTGAACAAGTCGTTCGGGATCTCGGGCGAAAAGTACTTGGATTTGCTTTATGAATTGAAATGGGCCTTCGAGCCGGAAATCAGCAGTGGCGCCGCCGTCAAAATGTTCATCTATGAGACCCAAACGGAGTTTGGCATTTGCCATGCCGTCAACTCGTTGGTCGCCCGTTACAATTCCTTTGAGTAAGTGGCGGATGGTGGCGCCCCATCCGGACACATCCGGATATGATTTTATGGCATTCGACAACCCATATCCCATTCCCATTCATTGTAGCTATTGGCGCTCGAATGATTGGAGTATCTTGGACCATGGGGATCGTGTGACAGTGCATCCGTTGGATGGTGAAATCTACGCTCAAATTATAAACCTATCGACGGCATACGATGTCTACTTCCATGGAGCAGGAGATGTGCCTAGCATATCCAAGCAGCGCTACACATTTCCGGAGAGCGACTACACCACCGTCGAGCTAATTGCCCTGGAAATCTATACGAATGAGGAGGCCAGAGCGTGAGTAGCTCTCTCTCTCTCTCTCTCTCTCTAGAGAACTCTTTAATCCGTGAATCTTTTCGAGACAGATTCACCACCAAACAGAGGAGCTGTCGCTTTAATTATGAGGCCGAGGACATGCAGTCGGTGCCCATTTATAGCTTTGGCCTCTGCCTCTCCGAGTGTCGCATGTTCTTCGCTCTGCGTGCCTGCGGTTGCATTCCCCACTTTTACAGGAACCGCCGTGAGCATAATCATATTTCATCCATCCGTCCGTCCGTCCGTCCTCCTTCTCATGCACACAGTAGCTGCCCCACTTAATTGTCCACATTAAAGTTAACTTTTATGCGCCGGACGATGCGGCATTAATGCTGCTACTCGTTTTATAGCCGCCAAATTTGATCATAAAATGTTTAAATTCTCGTAGTATAAGTTGAAACTCGTCCGCCCGATTATGTATCTGTCTCTCACTCACACATTTTCTCCGCCTCCCGCCAGTACGGAATGGACGACGACTCCCTGTTTGCGGCCTGGAGGGCATCGGCTGTTTGGTCAGAATTAAACGTGAGTAATTTTCTGTGCCCCCGTCCTTTGGTACATGCAAATATTTAACCTGCCCAGAAAATTCGATTTACATTTTTCGATGGAAAAAAAATATTTCACAGAAATTTCGTAGAACGTGACCATAATTTCATAATGGCAGAGGTAGGTGGGTTGCAGCCTGTTGCTTCAATATAATGGGACGACATTCATAAGCAGGAGTCCAATTTTTGGACAGGGACATGACACAGATATTAGAATATTGAGTAAACAAAAGTAGGAGGATGGTTAAGCTGTTGCTTAACTGTGGATACAAAATATTTTATGTGAGAAATAAGTTGTAGAGCCGAAAAGTATTTGATTCACTCCCTTGTCATTTTCCATTATCATAAGCAATAATTTACCCATTGAAATCCGTTCCCTTTCAGGCGAAATAATCTCATTGAAATCGGAGAAATACAAAATCAATTGCAATTGTTTGGCCAACTGTGACGATTCCAACTTCTTTGTGCAGTCCCATGTAAGTAGATGTGTCTCCTGCTTAAAGCCTAGCTTAAAATATTAAGCAAATGTATGTACGCTTTAACTGTAAAATGTTTATGGAAAAGAGAAGCGCCATTGGGCGGTCGTTAAGCGCCCCGCCATACCGCATTTCAAGTGCGGGAAAATAAGAGAATATTTTGGGCAGCAAAATGTTTCTCTTTGCTTTAAACAAACATCAAAATTGTAGTCCGGGCTATAAAAAATAATAAGCACAAAAGTTGCACGGAACCGGGACGCCGTGAAATATGCAATTATTGTATTTCAGGGTCTTCATGGGAGAAGGAGCTGGCGCCCATTCGAAGCAAAAGTTTTCTTCAACTTTTTTTCGCTCTCTGTGCGGCTAAAGTTTTGTACATTTAATAATAATTTTTGCTTACTTGCCTTATTATGATGATGATGATGATGTTGTTCTTGTCCTGCTTAATACTGGTACTATCTTTGTTCTCTTTCGCACATTTTACATTCCTTTCGCCCGGTCACCGTTGTGGACAGCGCTCGCGTGTCTGGTTTTTGGGCGCTAATCTACAGTGGGGCATAATCGATTATCCCAAAATGCAGCTCCGCCGCGATGTACTCTTCTCCTTTGCTGATGTCTTGGGTAAGTCCTTTGGGGTTTTATAGGGTGCCCGCTGACTTTGCCCTTTTTCTTAATTACAGTTTATATTGGCGGCCTGGTGGGTTTCTTTCTGGGCTGCAGCGCTTTGAGCTTCACTGAGATAATATATTACTTCACTGCTCGATTTGTGCGGCGCATGTTCTTCAATTAAATAATTCGAAAAACACACAAATTAATGGATATATGTATGTACATACATATTTCACAGAATTAAATCAACCACAAGAAGTATAATACAACTTTTAACTCACCTTTAGACCATCTTGCAAACATGTATGTATAAAAAAATTATAGACTTCGTTAACGGATGGACGGACTTCTTGTTAAAGTTTACATCAAACTTTGGTACATCTATAAAGGGATGACATGTCAGGATTAGTATCGATAAACACAAACATAAACACAGACGCGCCTCTAATCAATAATAAAATACAATTGTTGCAATGTTGGCAAAAATCATACAATTTTCCCGTTCCCACTGCCCATAAACTAGATGAACCTTCACTTTGGCCGTCTCGGGTTTCGTCGCTGGCATTTCAATGAATCGTTTACATTGGCAAGGATGTGCGTGGGGGGCAGAGTGGGGAAGCGAGGGAAGTCGCTCAGTCATTCAGTCAGACTGACATCTTACGACGACAAATTGCCTTCGTCCCGTTGTTGCCTTTTGTATTTTTGCCAACCTTGTCGATTTCTATTAGGGTCGCTCTGCCTCTCTCTCTCTCTCTCCTCCTTTGCTGGATTGTAATGAACTCTTGTCTTGTGCTCATATGTACATATGTATGGATCTGTATGTGTGTGCGTTTAATATTTACTGTTCGTTTATGCCAAATAATTTGTAGCGTTATTCTGCTTCAGCAATTGTTTATTTGTGTGGAAATATGTCTACTCTGCTCGGTCGTTTCATTTTCCTAGCTTGTTGTACTATTTTTCTGATCGACTACTCGCTGTTCTCACTTTTTCCTTTCCAATTGAACTGTGGATCTATATTCACCTTCTACTTTCAAGTGCACACAAGTATAGTTGATCTCTTCTAACCAACAGCAAACTCACCACACTCTGTTTTCTTGTTTTACCCTTGGAAAGAAGAGTTGTACTATTTCGGCCAAACTTTTGCAACTTTCAAATCAGGTATGGATTATATGTGCAGCACATTAAACATGTTTTAGTTGACATATGCCAACATTTACATATGTATATCCGTACACGCATCAGTCTGTCCATATGTATGGGTAGTACACAAATATCTATGTGTAAGAGTATCAAATCATTCGATGCACTTTCTTGTTTTTTCTTGCCTCTTGCTTATTGCTCACCCACACACCCATACATACGCACATTTACAGTTTCAACAACTGAGTCTTTGACTGCCAAATGCGAGAAACTACAGATATTCTTCGCTCATGAATTTATTCCTCCTGCTGTTCCTATTGTTTGTTTCATTTTTCTTATTGTCATGTCATCAATAAATGAGCGGAGTGAATAACTGGGTCAGCGGCCGACTCTAAGAAGCAAAAGGCGATATAAGCCACCAGAAGTAAAAGAAGAGGAGAGTTCTAAAATCCGCAAAATCAAGGGTAATGTTAATGCTAACTGCAACGGAGGAGTGAGTGAGAGGAATATATGTACGTATGCAAGAGTAGAGTTTCTACACCTTTGTACATTCATGCATACATATGTATGTAGAAACATCACCCAAGCCACGCATCAAAGTTTCACCCCCCGCAACCAGACAATGGAAATGTAGATTTCAATGGCTTCTCATATATTTTTTATGCAAAACCACAACCGTTCATCCACGCCACAATAAAACCTCAAAGGAATTGTCAGCCTCCAGAAGTGTAATCTTTGCACCTTTCCAATGGCAGGGCAAACGAGATGGTGCCATCAATACACGGGAGAATTGTCCGCAAACGCCTTTCACACCCACACGCACACATGTTGCGTTAAGAAAAAAAAGGGACTGTGAAGGCACGGTGTCGTGCATTGAGGTTAGGGTGAAGGCGCGTGGGTGCGGCGCAAAAGACTTTGAAGTCTAAAAATTCCCAAAAGGGTTTGCAGCCATTATTTCATCGCATACATTTTGGAATTATTGAAATATATTGTAATAAATTGCATTGTTGCAAAAGAAAAGGACGCCGGCCCCTAGGGCTGCAAGCCATGTGCGGCCGCCCGGAAGCGCCGGCCCTTCATTGTTCATAAAATCGCTTATTAGGGCAGTATTGAGTGTATTCTTATGTTAATATCAATAAATGAATAATATGTTACCTTTATAAGATGTTTAATCCTTATGTTAATAGCTTTTTATGACCTTTTTTAATCAACTTCGACCGAGCTTGCAAATTGCGACTGCACTTTTCCCGATCTTCAAAGAATACTAAGGGGACATCTGGCGTTTTTTTACGAAAGCCATTGTGCCACAGGTGTGTTGGTGAGAGCAGCGTGTGCAGGGAAAACGGCCATTGGTGAGCTGAAGGAAGTCCAATATATTATTTAGCTAAAATCAATTAGTTACAGCTGTTTAATGTGTTTTCACTTTTAATTGTGCGTTTTTCTCACTTTTTTGGAGTTTGTTTTGCCGCTTTTCACCACGCCCGTGATGGCGACATCTGCCGCAATTTCGTGCGGTATTTAATACCAAATTGGATAATGCGCTAGTGCCAACGTTGATATTTAAAATGAAATTTGAAACTCAGAAATTAGTGAAAAGATCAATAAACGTAAGGCAACTGCAGTACAAGTGTTCGGAGCTATTCACATGGAAGGCAACGCTGGCGGACCAGCCCCAGCAGTACACCAGCACCACAGTGGGCAGCAGAAACAGAGAATGGGCATTCAGTATCAGTATTATGCTGGAACATCACCAGCATGTCCCACCGCAGATCGGACGGACATATAATATAACGAAAGCCTACCAACGTGTTGCTACTAAATGGTGTTAGTTAATTTAAATTTACGATTTCTCTCTCCTTTTCTATGACTAAAAAAATGTTGTTTGAACATTCGCGCTCAGCAAAATTGCGACATCTGTCGGCTACACTTTCAGGCATACACAGGCACTTAGCTCTGGTATTTTAATACCAACCTTCTAAATACTAAAGTACTTTAATGGTAGTAGATGTGTGTGCCAAATTCTTTTTAAAATCGCACAAAAGTATCGATATTTGCGTTTTCGTAGCTACTCTCATTCCCACTTGTGTTTTTTGCAACGTTCTGTTTTTGTGGGCCTGCTGCTTTTATCCACCTTTAGTGGTACATGTTGCTAAGACTTCCAGACCACACAAAATTGACTTGCCAATAGTGTAAAATTATTGATTTTCGGCTGAGGGTCTTAGCTTGCTAGTAATATTCAACAGAAAATCAAAATCGTGGAATATGATTTTTAAATGCACATTTGCGGTATAATTTGAAAATCAGAAGGTATGTTTCTGAGTGCCACTCGGTATATATTGTGGACAACTCCGCGGTCACACTGAGCCTAGGGCAGACAACAACAACAAAAATCGGACATTGGTGGAAATTTCCGCAAAAACGGAATAAAAATAGCAACGACCGCAGCGAAAACAACTGCACACAATGCACAAAGGTGCACCACCCTGGCAATTCACTGCCACGGTGGATGCCAGCGCAACAGATAAGCAGACACAGCAGCAGCCGCAGTCGCAGAAGGAGGAGAAAGACGTATCCGAAAAACTGATAAGATTCGCCATGTCCCCAACTGCCGTTGTAGCAGAAGCAGCAGCAGCAGCATCGCCCCCAACCCAAACCCTCTGCTGGCTGTTACTGCTGCTGCTGCTGTGCAGCCTGCCGCTGTCCCTGCCCGTGGCAGAGGCCACCCACATAAGCGGCGACTTCCAGACGGCGGACTTTTTTCAGTTTCTCGTCAAGTTTGGCTTCAACAAGGCCGATCTCCCCACACGACGCACTGCCTATGGCTATATCTACGGCAATGTGACATCCCCGGAGAACTACACGGCGCCCGTGACCCTGGTGGTGCTGGACAAGTCCACATTTCTGGACTTTTACGGCAATCGCAGCCATCGAAGCCGCGAGGTGGCCTGCTCCATGATGTTTGCGCGCCTGCACAGCATTGCCTACGATGCCAAGTGCAATCCGCAGGGCAAGCGTGACTTTCTCCGGCATGTACCCTGTCCCAGGGGGCAGCTGTGCAGCGACGAGGATGCGCCAGCGAATGTGATGCCAGGACATCAGTTTACGTACGTAATCAACCTGGAGGCAGAGCCGCGGTAAGACCAAGATGATCCTTTCCAGCTAAAGAACTCCTTTCTAAGTAGTCTCTCTTGTTCCTTGCAGCTTCTGGTACATGGCCTTGGTGGCCTGCTATCAGAATCAGAGCACCTGCCAGTGGCACGCACACGAGAGCCTGCCGCGGCTCAGCAATCGGAGCAGCGGGCTCCTGCACACGCTGCACTACGACATCCATTTGGTGAATGTGCATCCGAATAACTCGGCAGCACATCCGCTCACCTTTCAGTACTCGTACGACCAGCAGAATCTGCTGGAGATGTACCTCATCTTCCTGCTCGTCTACATTGTGCTGCTGCCCATGCAGATCTATGCGGTGCGGCGGCAGAAGCATCCCGTCACGAAGCTCTTCACGCTGAGTCTGCTCAGCGAATTCGTTAGCCTGGCGTTGATCACGGCCCATCTGATTCACTATGCGGCGAATGGAGTGGGTCAGCCGCGGCTGCAGGCAGCGGGCGATGTGCTGGACATACTCAGTCGAACGACATTCATGCTGATACTCTTGCTGCTGGCCAAGGGCTGGGCGGTGACGCGTCAGCAGATCAGTCGCACTGGCTGGATCATCCTAATGTCCATCTGGGTGCCATACTGTGCGTTCCATGTGTTCCTCTACATCTGGGATCGGGTGAGGCTTCAGTTAAAAACTTACTTTAAATGGATTTCCTTATCATTGTGCTCCGCCTTTACAGACGGAGGTGGATATTGTATCGGATATTGATGAATATCAAACCTGGCCCGGCTGGATTGTCCTCATTCTGCGGTAAGCTTACAAGGACTCTCCATTATCACCTCTAAACATCTCTTGTGATACCCTGCAGCACCTCCTTTATGATGTGGTTCCTGTATGAGCTGCGCAACACCATGAAATACGAGCATTCCACCAAGAAATTGGATTTCCTCTTGCATTTGGGCGCCTCCAGCTTGGTGTGGTTCATCTACCTGCCCATCGTGGCCATTGTGGCCTTGCAAATCAGCCCCATGTGGCGGTACAAGCTGCTCCTGGGCATCACCAACTCGGCCGACTGCCTTGCATACTGCGTGATGACGGGTCTGCTGTGGCCTCACCGGGCCGGACAATATCTTCTGCTTGCAGGCACCAAATATGCAGGTGAGTCGATGGATACATTCTCAACCTTAGAAGAGATATTCTTACTGTCTACTCTCCCTTAGGCATGGATGAGCTGGATGAGTTCAACGAGGCGCCACATATTGTGCGCGAACGTGAGCTTCGCCGGAATTCGCCACCCGATGATATATCAATTGGCACGGGCAGTGGCAGCCGCGGCATGGTGCTGTCCACGAGCATACCACACTCCCTGAATGGCGATGCATGCAACGATCTGCTCGAGGCCGAGGATCTGGATGCGGAACTACTCACCGATCTGAACAAGAACAGCCATATTGTGGCATAGAGTGCAGCAGAGATCGAACAGAAAACGGGTTAATTAGTAGATTTTTAGTAGTCAATTGTGCTAAAACACGCTACACCAGATATATACAGACATATAGATGTGTACAACGAAGACAGAAAGGAAAGATAAGCAGAGAAGTTCCCAGAAAATGGCGCAAAGATAAAAGTGCAAGCAGATTGCAGGCGTAGATAAAAGTGCAAGCAGATTGCAGCAAAGATTGTTGTGTGATTCTATATATAGTTATATTATATATGCTTGAATTTATTATTAGTGAACGATTAGTTAACGCATAGAACAACGATACGACTACGCTTCTACGCATCATCTACATCATTGATCATTTCGTTGTGGTACAAGTTACATGGCATAAGCTTACATTTTTAATGAACTAACATAAACATATAGTTATATAGGACTAGATATTACCCAATTATTATATAGAGTATTCATTAACAACCAAGTATTTTGATAAGAACAAAAACAAATCAAGAACTAACTGAAATACAACGTGTACAACGTGTGCCACTGCTGCGAAAAGATAGTGAAATAAATGAATCATTTTTTAGATAAGTATCAAGTGAACACGACTGCGATTTCATTTGTGGCATGAGGTTAGACCCTTTGATTATTTATATTTAGCTGGAATTCATTTTAAACATTAGATTGCAGGATGCGATTGGTTTTGTTTATTTTATTGCTGGTTATCTAGAAATTTTGCGTGGGTTCGTTTATATTTATTGTATCTTTTGTATTTTTTAAAGGAATTTAAAGTCTTGGCATTGCATTATGTCTATTTTTAGCTTTGGATATCGAATACACCAAAAAGAGTGCATCTGTCTGTGTGTCACCTGTTTATATGTTTCATTTCTTTCAATTCTTAGGTTGAGTTCGAGTCATAATTACACACACAATAATTATAATTATTAATTATAGATCTGCAAAATCGAATCAAACCCAGATCTGCACACCGAACAGCCAGATCGGGGCCACGCAGTGAACATTTACTGCTGCATCTGGCTGTGGCTTTTAAATGTGGGCCAACCGAAAGACGCTTGTCTAGTATGGGGTATAGGGTAACTGCTTTCAGCTGCATTTGTTGCGTGTTGTCGATACACGTTACCACAAGGTAAATCTATTATTTAAAATTCGAACAAAAACCCTAAGCTTCGGAAATTGCATACACATAGCAGTAGCACACAGAGCTCTGCACGACTTCAAAGTTGTCCCTTGATGTCCAAAGCGTTTATCCTTGTATAATTATAGAGTTATCTATAAAATTCGAGTACCTGTTGCATGTCACAACACGGTAAACACTCCTCCCTACCAGTCCCAGGAGACAATTGAACACTCAATTGAGCCCAGCAACGAGGTCTAAAACGGTTTAGTAATTGACGTATCCTACTCGAACATGGTTCACGTTTCGCTGCTGCGCTTCTACTTTGAGTTGAGTCGCCTCATTGGACTCTGTAATCTGCACTACGATCCGCAACATCGGTGCCTTGTGCGAAATCATGTGCCCACTGTGGTGTATTGCCTCGTCCTGGATGTGATCTATGTGCTGGTCATGCCCTCTGCCTTCGCCCTGCTGGCGGGTAACATTTACGGCTGCAAGAACCTTGCCATTTTCGGCGTCGTTTACAGTGTAATGGCACAGGCCAAGCTGTTCACCATGATGCTGCTCATCGGCAGCGTCTGGCTGCGTCGTCGCCGCATTGAAGCGCTGGCCAATGATTATCTAAAGCTGATGTCAGATTTCCGCAGCGACTTGCAAAACAACTGCCGAAGGCTCTGCCTGTGGAAGGTGGCCATGACGAGCTCCCGCTTTATAATGCTCATCCAAGCCCTCCTGTCGTCAAATTCTTTGGTGCACTGTAAACGCACGTTAGATCGGGCCGATGTGGCGCCCTACTATGTGGCCTCAATGGTTTTTGCCGTGATCATGGAGCTAATGGTGTGCTATGTGGACTTTACGGTCTATATGATCCAAGTCTCTGGGAATTACTTGATCTCGAACAAGACGGAACGGCTGCAGGAAATGATTGATGATGTGGCGCTGCTGCCAAAGCATTTGGGTCGTCCCCGCGATATGGGCCTCAGGCAGATTCTGAGCGCGTGGCTTTCACTTTGGCATCGCTGCCAGCAGCTGGATGATCTGCTCAGGCAACTGCGTGAGATCTTTGAGTGGCAAATGCTCTTCAATTTGGGCACCACGTATATCTTCAATATTGCCACCGTCTTTCGCCTCTGGATATACATCGAGTACGCCAAGAATTTCCACCTGTGGGAGTGCCTCTTTATCGTCTTTGTGGCCCTCGCTCATCATGTCGAGCTAATGATGCAGTTCTCCATCTTCGAAACAACTAGCACCAAGTGGCTGCAGCTCCGGGAGCAGCTACAAAATCTCTGGTTTGTGAATCAGTCACAGAATGGCACTGGTCTCAACTCGGAAGTGGTGCTCTCCAGGAAGGTAAGTGCCGCATATGTCACTGGTATGATAATACTTATGGTTTAATTCATATTTCAGTTGGAGTTTGCCATTCTTTACCTCAATCGGCAGCTGCAAACGCGGCCACAACGCGTGCGACGCCTACACATTGTGGGCCTCTTCGATTTGAGTCGTGCCTCCGGTCATGCCATGACCGCTTCTGTATTCAGCAATGCTCTGGTCCTGTGTCAGATTGCCTATAAAATATTTGGATGATTATGGTGCGCTTAAATACAACTTTATACTCACAATTTATGGTGGTTTTAATTGGCTTTACTTAAAGTTTATGCCATCAAAATCAACATTTTCATTACATTTGTAGAGAAGCAAAATTTATCCGCCATAAAACAAAGCTCAACAGCTATAAAAAAGCTTTAATTTCGAAGTCTCCTGGCGTCGCAACCATTTGCAAATGTTAAGGAAAGCTTCACACACATTTTTGTGCCATAAAATACAACATTTTTGTTTATAATTCAATGAAAAGTCGTCCCTTACATTCGCTGCAGTACTTATACGAACTAAGTCTCCTGCCGTCGCCTCAAGTCAAACTGCATGAGAATAATCACATGGCTGAGAATGGAACCAATGTAGCTGAGGCACGCCGAATTGTTGAGCTCCACAATGCCGCAGATTTTATAAACCAAACGATTACGTTGCAGCTGACGAGCGAAAAGTTCCAACTGAAAGCAGAAACAAAGGACTCAGTTTCGGAGGAATCAACCATCTTTGCCACTCACCTCAATTTGCAGCTCTTTGCTGATCTGTCGGAGATCGCTAAACTGTCGAAGGGTCTGGCCTAGATCGTTGCACGAGCGGACCACGCTATCCAGCAAACCCATGAGCATCAGAGTGCCCCAAAAGTTGAACACAATTAGGCCACTGCCAAAGAGCGAGCTCCCGGCGTTGGATTGAATGGTTTGGTTGCTGTACTGCACCGCATGGTACAGGATGTTCATGGTGCTCACAAACATATTGGCAAACAGCATGGCATTGACCACATCGTACATGTCGAAAAAGCGCCGGGCCAACTCATATGTGTCCCAGTGCATGGCTGCTATGCGACGAAGATCGTGCGCCTTCTTTTTTCCACCTTTGCGACGCTGGAGAGCGCCGAGGGCAAGGTGCACCGCCCGGAACTGGTGCTCGAGTAGCAGGAGCAGCGCATAGAAGCACATTTTGGTGGCCAGAACGTGCACGAATTGGGAGAGCCTCGCAGTGAGGGCCGTCAGGCTCTGACGATTGATAACGCTGAGCAGTTGATACTGAATGACAATCGAACAGAGCAGCGTTACATAGAGCACGAAAGTCTTGCGCCAGAAAAGATTCTTCAGTGAGAGTTGCAGCTCCTCCAGCGCGTGCTGCGCCACCATCCGCTTGAGTATGCGCCTGTGGCTCCTCCAGAGTTGAAGCGAATCTGCATAGAGCTTGACAAGTCGTCGGCGCTTTAGCCAAACGAGTCCATAACTGGAGACAATGGCCGCCAATCGCAGGCCCAGCGATACAAAGAAGTTCCACTGCAGGACAATGTTGTGGGTAATGTAGCCATCCAGGATGGCTCGCGGCACCATAAAGTAGACGTCCAGTAGGAGACAGCCACTAATGAGGAGGCTGTAGGCCAGGTACATCCACGACACCTTTTCCACGCGGATGAGCCGGCTCTGGCCACGCAACTGCAGCGTTGTTCCCAGCAGGCCAAAGACGAGAGCGTGGTAGTAGGCCACGCGCAAAGCCTGACCCAATTTCGGATGCAACATGTTGTTGGGGTGGTCGTGGCCGCCAGGCAACTGGTCTGACGACCCGCACGTACCTTCCATAGAGGGACGAGCATTAATTAGCTAAAACTCGGTTACACACCGATGGGATTCTGACAGTCCTGATAGCTGTCATATCGCATCTGAATTATCTATCAGTTGGTGCTTCCAAAGCTTTCAGTAGCCAGTTAACAGTCGCCCGAAGTGGTTTAGAAATGAGCCTCAGCTTGCTGCTGAAAACCTTCCATGGCTATGGCCTGGGCATGGGCCTGCTGCCGGCACCACTGCGCCTGGACCTGGACTGCATTCAGTTCAGTAAGCGATCGCATCAACGTCGCTGCTACCTCGCATACACGGCCTGTCTGAATGTGCTGCTCATTGTGCTGCTGCCCTTCACTTTTCCGGAGTTTATGTACGATGAGAGCTACATGAGTGACAGGCTGCTGCTGCAGTGGGCGTGGAATCTGACGAACGTTACACGGATAATGGCGATGCTTTCCTGCGGCTATCTGACGTGGACGAAGAGGAAACCGCTGCTGCAGTTGGGCGAGCGCTTGGCGAGGCATTGCCGCAGATGCCGCCGACTGGAGAGCGGCGCATTGCGTGCCTCGTGCTACATAGCGCTTCAGAGAAGGATTCGCGGCCTGCTGCGTCAGCAATTGTTTGTCCTGAATCTCAGCACAGTGTCCGCCACGCTACTGCTGATGCGCATCGATACGGATTCGCAGTTCAGCAATCTCACAATGGTGGTCGTCCACATGATGCAGTACGTGTACGTGGTCATCATGATGACCGTGCTGTATGTCATCTGTTTGCTCCTCTACTGGCAGATGGAGCGCGTGAATCTTGCCCTGAAGGATCTGTGCTCGCGACTGCACCACGAAGAGCGCAACGCACTGCTGCTGTCCGCTTCGCTGGCCAGGCACACGCTTCAAACCCTGGAGCATCTCTTCCAGCTGCACTGTGAGGGCAAGCGATTGATGCGGAGTCTGTTTAGCATCTTTGATGTGACCATTGCCTTTCTGATGCTCAAAATGTTTGTGACAAATGTGAACTTGATGTATCATGCCGTACAGTTTGGCAACGATTCCGTGGCGACAAGCGGCGTGACCAAGCTGTGGGGCGAGTCGGTGATTCTCTCACACTACTGGACTGCGGTGCTCCTGATGAACCTGGTCGATGATCTGACGCGGCGTAATGGCCTCGAAACAGGTGAAATTCTCCGTCAATTTAGCGACCTGGAGCTGGTAAAAAGGGATTTTCAATTGGAGGTAATTCACAAAGCACTGAGTACAATACAATTACCCTTTCTGTTACCCTTTAATTTTCTTGCAGTTGGAACGCTTCTCGGATCACTTGCGTTGCCATTCTACGGCTTACAAATGCTGCGGCCTTTTTGTGTTCAACAAGCCAGCGAGCATGATTTACTTTTTTTCAGCGTTGGTGAACGTTTTGGTGCTTTGTCAATTTGATTTCTAGAACAGCGTCTTGGAAATTTCTTGAACAACAAAAGCGCGCCAACAACTCAGCTGTTCACAACTCCAGTATGCAAAAGCGAGATAGCAAAAGTGTTGCGGTTCACACTAGAGGTGGGAAAACTTACTGCTTGGTTAGCACATGACATATCCAAGCATGAAATAAAATTCTGAAGCCAACAAAACCCATCAGGAAATTGTTGTATGCATAATAGATTCTCTTTGTATATCGAGGTCCCAACACGATCATGATGCACGAAACTTGCAGTTTTCATGGCACTCGTGAGCCACGAAGCACGATCCGGCCCGTGTCCATCGCTAGATCATGAAACTCTCCAAATTGTGCGAAGGGGATGGCTGCTGATCACAAGTATGGTGAAATTCGGCGATCAATGGCGTGAAAATTTGTGCTTCGCAAAATACTTAAAGAAATTTGTGTGTTGAGGGCTGTTTAATTGCTCATCACTTAGCGCAACAGTTATTAAATATTAAAATCCATTAATAAAATGTGTTTTCGTGCGCAGCAGCAAAACGCCGGCGGGAATATTGAATGCGGCAGCGGGAAGAAGGTGTGTCCACACGATTAGAGGTTAAGTATGAATGTATGTGTGCAACTAAGATATTAAATTTGTTTGTTTATGTGTTTTAGGTTGGCGAATATCATAATATATTCACTCTAGCCCACTCTCAGTTGTGTCATATGTTGATTTGGGCCTTTCAATAAGCTCATCAAAACGGACATGCACACCTGCACACGTGTGTAAACATGCTAAGTATGGTAATCCCCATTACGGGACGGACTGCCACACAATGTGGCTTCATCAAATTTAATGAAGGCGAGCCCCCTATGCAGGAAGTCAGGGATCCCAGGAGCAGGACATGTCCATTAAATCAGTCCCAATCTCTCCTTACTCCTTCAACCCGCTCCATCGATATTTCTCAGCTGCTTTTTGTATTAATTCCAATTATACGCACGACTGGGGAATTTTCATTTGGCCTGAAAGGATTTCGGGTCATTATGAGCTTCCCTTCGACTTCGACTCCATCTTTTGCCTCTGCCACTCCTTCCCCACAATCCGAACAGCAATCCGAACGAACGGCAATGCAGAATCTCATTTGTATTGCTTTTGGAACTGTACCTCATCCCAGGCTGACTCCTGGGAGAGGACTACGACTGGGGATAATTGGCCGAGTATATTGATTGCGGTCTGGTGTGCACATGACATGTCCGAAACCCCAAATATGAGAACAAACAAGATTTCTTTTGAAACTAATTAGGAAAACGTGGCCGGGTTATTTGCATGCCATGCCCTGCCCCTCTCCTGTCACACCCCTGTAATGCGTGTTTGTGTTCGATTTAATAAACCCTTTGGCAGCCATAAACCATGATGAAAATTATGAAATTTCTGCCCCGCAGCCCCAACCCCAACCCAATTTCAAAATTGTGCCCCGTCAGCAGTTGCTGATATTGCAATTTACTTTCTGACGCAACTGTACTTTTGCTGGCGGGTGATAAATGATTTTCGACATAATCCCCAAGCTGCAGGGTAAAACTAATTAGATTTTAATGGTATCGAAGAAGTGATTTTGCTGTCATAATATCTCGTTTTCGAATTACTACGGCCGAGAACTGGATCAAATTTTGGGTAAATATTCTCGCATGCCTGCTTTTTACATGCTCCTAAAATGCAATTAATTTGTTAGAAAGTTTTTGGGGGCCACAGTGTAGAGGCAAAATCCGACTAAGCCCCGAAATAGAAATGGACAAGTTTTGGTGCCAGTCGGATGTGGGGTGGTGGGTGCTGGTGAAACAGTTATCAACACCAGCTATGAGGGGTGTGGGAAACCACATGAAAGTCGGTCAAGTTATTTTCAACACTTGAAATATACTCTCGCCTCCTGGCAGCTGAAAACTGGATCTCGTGCTTGGGCTTGAGGTTGCTCCTTGGCTTTGGGGAGTGCCCAAAATGGTGGGCATCCGACATTTCTTGTGACTCCCGCTTTCTGGGTCAGCTTTTCATTCAGCAGTTTCCGCCCTTGCCCGCCGTTGTCATCGTCGTCGTCTCTGCGCATAAATATAAATTGTATTGTTTCGAAAAAGTTTTTCCCCCCATCCGAGTTTCTGCGGCCAGCGGAAAAAGTAGTTAAAGTTTTGTTTTCGCCGCTAGTTTATTGCGTGATTTCCTCCGCAATGACAGGAGAAGGCGCCACAAGAGAGAGTGGGTTGGGTGGTGCAAGGCGTTGGCTAGAAAGCATTTGGCCACATAACTTACAGTCGCTAGTTGCAATAGTATTTGTGCGTGGGCTTTTAACAAGTCTGGGGTGATAATGGCAGCGAGCGAGAAATTGCCGGGATACTCATTATCGAAAACAAATGGATTTTGAAACTACTCTGTGTATTCTATCTACTATTCTGCTGCAACACGGATACATATTGGATTTCACATTAAAGCAGAGAAAACATCGGAACTTTAAACTTTAAGTGTTGAAAATTCCAACATGTCCAGCATTATATTTGCAGCTGATTGCCTTGGTTATTTGAAACATTTATTTTGGCTGCCATGTTCCACCTTCAAGCGTACTTCAACCTGCAATGAAGGGGCACTTTGTGGCAGGGAAGCTCGTTATACATTTTCACCATTTGGCATTTGGCATTCGAGTGCGATGCAACCATTATGCACGTCCTGGAACGTGACCATCAGGCAGGCTGAATCCCTTCCTACTCACCTTCTGGTGCCGCCGAGTTAGGGTCTCAGAAATAGTTGTGGATGCACTCCCAAGATCGACGCTTTTCATTTTGAGTCTTTGGTCTAGCATTTCTAATTGCATTTTTACCTAGTTCTGGAGTCAAAGTTTCTTGGCCACGTTTGTGTCCGAGCTGCAGTCCGGATCCCCCGCCGTGCGTAAAGTTTAATTAAACGTGTTTGATTTATGACTTTGTGGGCATTCAGCAGCTTCTGGGGAATGTGGAGCGCCAGTAGCTGCAGCCGCAATTCCAATTCCCAAAATCTAATGTGTTTATTTTGTGGGGCTGGCGAAAGTTTCCACGCTGGCCATAAAAGCCAGGCCGGGCCACCTTTATGGCTACTGCGGCTGTACGTGTGTGGGTGTGTGTGGAGTGCCATGTGCCATATGATTTCCGTTTTCGCTTCCGTTTGAACACACAATTTCCAGCACTTTATTCACATTCGTCCTCGTCTTTTGGGCCATATTCCATGAAGCGTTTATTGTTTTCATGAGAACTAAAGTTGAATTTTCATCAGCTACACGCACGCAAAAAAAAGGAGGAAAACAAGCAAAGTTTTCCCCTCAACAAGTTCATCAAAGTTCCCCACACAGGACTCAGCAGGTGGGATTCAAGGACCAATCTAGGTGCAAATCCCCAAGCTTAGGTTACAGGGGCCAGCGGCAGCAAATCAGGTCAGGCCACAAGCCACAAATCTCTTGCTCAATCCATGCTGAAAAATATTCCACGATAATCAACTTTGATACACGTAGGCTTTTCCTTTTCCTATTTCCCCTACCACAGCTCCAGCCCCCGTTCCATGCCATGCATTAAAATGCCGAAAATGATTGGGAAAATCGCAAAAGAAAATCCCGGAAAAGGCAAGCGAGCACAAGCCCCAAAACACAAATCTCCGTCTTACATCGGGCCCCAAGGCCGTCGGGGCAAGAGTCCCCCCTTTCCCTTGTCCATATTTTTTATGGCGCCGCATGAAAATGGAAAAACTTGATGTTAAAGCAGTGAACAAGAGGGGGCTGGATGAACTGGGTGGATAATCGCGAGGCCGTTCATTGGCAGTGGCTTAGCCTTGGACCTATGTGGCATCTGTTTGTGTTGGTATTTTGTGGGTGTGTGGCTCAAGATGTTGGCTAGATTATGGCAGAATCCCAAGTGTTTATGGTTGGAAAGGTAAATGGAAATGCATGGCCTACGGATTGGATTACAATTGGCTTAGATTGCGAGTAAGTTTCGTAGTTTTGTGGTGCGGATAAACAGCAGTTTGCACTTTTGAAGATAGTTTTCAGCTTGATGGTTTCTGTTTGTACATTAATTTATTGTTAGAAAATTATTAGACCCCATGTAGATCCTCTTGGAGGCGGCTTTAACTGTCTAACTGAATAACTATCACGTGGTCTAGGGAAATTTACAAATTAGTTGTGTCATAGTGCAGCCACTAATTGGTCTGATTACTATAAAACTGTCTGGTAAAAACGTAATCCCACAATGTGACAAAACAACCAGAGACAGACACGAGCATAACGCAACCAAAACACGCGTCAGTTTATCTATAATCCATTAGAATTAATATTTCCATGTATGTGGAGAAAATGTTTACACATGCGAGTATTTTTGCATATTTATTATTGAAACTTATAGAACCGCTCGACGTTCTTTTTTGTTTAAGTTTTTCACAAATAAAATTTTACATTTAACATGACCAATTAATGTGCGGCAAAGCCGCATATAAAACCGCTTAATTACGTGTCACGGCCCAGAAAGGCACAGGACATAGCCAGTCGAAGCGAAGTCCAGTCAAGTTCAGTTATGGTTCTGGCACGGGCACTGGAACGAATGGGAAATTTGCATGACACGCGCATCGAAATGAAATAATAATATGGTTAATAAAGCCAGCCGCATCTGATTCATTCACTGCGGGGATACACGAGATACACGAGATACATCCGGGTTATACAGGAATATCGATCCCCCACCAGACTCGGGCGGGGGCCAATTATCGCACTTATTTCGCTGCTAATTAAAATGCAATTATTTGCTTTTAACAACATAATCCCATTGACAGCCATTTTATTTGTGTGGGCGCATCGACAGGGTCTGCTTCTCGCCATGAAGTCTACCGATTTGGCCATGGCCATAGCATATCCCGCAGTTCGGTTGTACTCGGCAGTCTGCAACGATCTTTTACAGATTATTATTAAAATCCTTATTGATATCCTATTTGCAGTTGCAAATCTATCTAAGCGGATTGCAAAGATTTGTATTGTTTTTAGATGAAAATCTCTGGAACTATGTATCAAATAAGATTGATTGTTTTGGGGAATTCCATTTAAGAGAATGGAGGCAGAATGAGTCCCACATTTACCTACCAAAAGCGATGGTTGCTGTGGTTGTTTCAAGGAATATGAACTCTTTTGTAAGCAATGACCAATGACATTTAACTCACATTAAACATGAACATAATATATATTTGTATGTACACCCGCATTTATAATCTTTAATTAAACATAATTTGTCCCCCCCTAAGATATTCGTTAACATTATTTAAACCCCAAGAGATTGTTGCCTTTAACGGGGTTCCTCGTTCTCTTCATCATCCTCGGCTGTGATGTGATGTGGCACGTTAGAAGTGGAAATTTTACCATTGCGAGGTCGATAGGGTTTCGGCAATGGATTCACGAACACACCCCCATTTTTGGACACATTGAGTGCAGCTTCTTCCACGTATTTGTTAATAATCTGCCACAAGGTCAGGCGATTAGCATAGCCAAGGGCACGCGCCTGTTCGACAGCGGCCGTGGCGATGCATGTAAAGTTGAGGATTCCCGCATTGAAGATGTGCAGCCAGGAGATCATCTGACTGTCGTCCGTTTCGTTGAGCGATTGAAGCGGCATTGGAAAAGGCAAGGGTAGCGGTGGCAGGACAACCGGATGGGGCCGAGGAGCCAGCATCGGAGTTGGAGCCAGCATTGGCATCGCTAGTGACTCTCTAATGTACTTTCGGGCAGCTGCCATCGAAGATGGTGATACTGGAGCCACAGGGTGACCATTCAATTTGCGCTTTTGTGGTACCTTCCATACCTTTGGCGGTGAGGGCATCATTTTTTTATCTGCGTGATGTACAAAAACATATTTTTCTTGGACTCGATTAAAAACATTTTGATGATTACTCACCCTGCAGCTCCTCTGTCCCGCGAGCACTGCGCTGCTCGGAGCGCTTCACCCAGCCACGGACCGTGGACTCGGGCACGCCCAGCTCACGGGAGATGCCGGCCTTGGTCTCGCCTTTGATAATGCGGGCAATGGCCTGTTCCTTCTGCTCTATCGATACTTGAACGCGCGGACGCTTGCCCCGAGGTGCGCCGAACTTTTCCATTTTATCAGCCAAAGAGGAACACAATCGTCAAAACAAATAAACAAAAGGAATGTAGGAACTATTAACAGTTTTTCGCTTTTTTATTTTTACAATTTCACTTTCGCTTTTCGCTCGTCGCGTTGCTTAGCTCTCGACACTTTTTTGACAGTGACCCAAAGAGACGTAGGGGTACGTTTGCGCTCTGATAGCCTTCTGACGTATAAATCGCCGACGTAGTCGCTGTCCCTTTCTCGCGTCTCTCTACGCTTCGCTTTCGTTGAGCGCTTGTCATCGCTTACTTTCTTCTCAATTTCTTTGTTTTCAGGCTGTCCAGGGCTGCACAAGTGACGTGGCAGAGATTGCCCCATGCCTTCACCTATTGTATTACTCTTTGCTTCTATTTTTCTTTCTCGACTGACCGTTTAGTGTGTTGTTGTTGTTGTTGTTGGTGGTGGTACTCCTTTCCTTTGCTTTCCTTTCTCAACTCTTTCTTCGCTCTCGGTGGTGACGACGTGCATTGGTATGGGTAGCGTTTTCATCTTTGGCTTTCTTTCATTATTGACTGTGTGTTTTGCCAGTGTAGAGCACGCAGCTAGAAGCCCCAGCTACATTGGTATAAGTGCCTGTAGCCAATGATTTTTTAGCGCTCCAAACCGATTTTGTCTTGATTCACACGGACACTGCAAGTAATGTATGTGTTGGTGCGCCGACTTTCTGAACTGAGATGGAACGAAAATTCGTTTTGATGATTTGATTTTGTTTTCGGGGCTTGGCGTATAAACCTAACCTGTCACAACATGTGCTGAATGAGGGGGGGGGGGGGGGGTAGCGGGGGGGGGGTAGCGCTTAAAACCTTTTCACATACCATTCAAATGAATACCCTCTAGACTTTATGAAGAAGCTTGCCCCTCAAAATCAAAATACATTTATTTTGTGGGACCTTTTATGCTTTATATAATTTAGGATGAAAGGGGTAAGGGATGTAAACATCTGAATATGTATACAAATAATGAATTTGCGTTGCAAATATTTTCCATTAGAGTACTTATTCAGAATCACGGTGTGAACAAGCATGGAATTTTGACGGAACGGGACATGGAGACATGTTTGCTGGCAAGGCGGCTGCCTTGCACATGTACACACACATTTACACTTGCACATTTTGCTCCGACTCCCATCGGAAAATCGAGATGTGGAAAACTGACTTCAAATTTTATGCCCAAGCATGGCTACCAGATCACCAAATTGGGATCCGATTTGATCATTATTATAGCCAGATTGAAGAAATTAATTTGCAGTGGCTAAACCTGCCTCTTTTCACATTCTCTCATTCACACTCTTCTTCTGCTTCGCTCGGCCTCTGCCTCTGCCGACTTTTAACCCACCTCGTCCCGCAGCTTATATTTGTTTTTTTTTTGTGTGCGGGCGCTGCCTCAGCCTCTGCCGCGAGTCTTCAGTGTGTTGGTGTGAGAAGTGTTGTAGATGTAGATGACAGATGAAGAAAACATGTTAAATTTGACCAAACACCGCTAAGGTGCAGAAGTAGTACTGAGTGCCGGTATATACTGTATATAATTATACATATATACATATGTAAATTATGTACACAAATAAAACAAAAAAATAGGTATACTTGTAGCTGGGACTTTGGCAGAGGCCTGGTACTCCGAGACGCACATTGAGCGGTGACGTTTCGCTTATAGAGGTTGAGAGTTAGTGGTTAGTGCTTTTGCCTTCTTTTGTTCGTACTCTACCTTTTTTTTTACCACTTGCCGCTGCAGAGTTGCTTTGGCATTAGTCGACGTGGTTTACCCGCCGCCTTTTGATTCATGCAAAATGTTTAAAAATTTCTCAATTTACTTTCGCATTTATTGTTTTTGTTTTATTTATACATTTAATTCTGATGTACACTAAAATATGTATGTGTCCTAATATCTGTTTGTTTGTTTTTTTTTTTATTATTTGTGTGGCATATCCATGTTCTCTTATTTTGCTTTCGCTCATCTTCTTCTTTGGGCATTGCTGCAAAGTTGCACGGCGTTAAACTGTACCTTTAAGATCCAGATTCAAGGATGATTCGTGTGTAACTGTGTACGGGGCAGGGCGTAATGTAAGATGATATTTTAATTTTGGAGCATGACAGCAATGCCCATGTGATACCATTCTACACCGACTTAAATACTAGAACCATTTCCACGTTTCAATTTACAATTTACCATTATTTCGGGGCAGTGGGACACACACAAGGAAATTACAATATTTCACCAAATTTCCTCACAAAATGTTTGTATATGGAAGGGAGAGAGTGGGGAAGTTCTTCGTTGAATTATGTTCTAGGTAAATATCTATGTGCAAAAAATAGACCCTATGTATCGTACATTAAATACATATTCATACACACATGTGTATCTACATATGCATGTATGTGGTTTTTCTTTGTGGTTTTTGTTTGACAATTTGCCAATAATAATACAATGGATTCTCGTATTATATTTCATAGATATAATAGCTAGTAAAAACCACCAACAATTATTATTAATACGTTGAATTCAATTGCTGTACGTTACTTTTCGCTTTCGTTTCTCGTTTTGCCATTTTACCTGTTTGCCTTAATTAAACTCTAGTTTCTTCTCAGCTTATGCCTTTTCAAAAGTATTTATTTGTGTGGTTTTTATTTGTGTTGCTTTCGATCAACATTCCTCATTTTAACAATTATCACGTGACAATTACTCTTGTTTTAATTAATTTATTCAGGGCAGTTTCCATATACTTTTTATATGTCTCTTATGGTGTGTCTCTGTTTTTTAAACATTTATATGTTTGAAGGGCATTTTTTTGCGCTTCGTTTTTATCGTACAATTTTTTGCAATTAATATTCATTAGATGTCACGTAGAGAGCCGTACAGAGCTACTTAAATATAGCTTTTCGATTTGTGGGTAGAGGGGTTTGGGTGTCTTACCCCCACATTTAATCAGAGAAGGGAAACGATTGGCAGATGCTTGTGGGAGTTTTTGGCAGTGTACCATGGATGAAAAGTGTGCCTTTGGGCGTTGGTAGCGCCGGAGACGGGTCGGCTTGCTTTTGAATGAAATTGAACCTAAAATTTTAGATATTTGTTTAAGTAAAATGTACCTAAAATGTTTTCCACTAATTGTAAAATAATATCATAGAATTAATGCCCCAAAGGTATCGACAAATCTTTAAAGTAAACCTGGAAAAAAATAGATTTTGGAGCTGAACTCTATGCTAAATGTGTGCCACACTTCGTAGATACCCTACTTTCTACACTTTAATTGTCACAAAAACTTGTAGCACGCCTTGTAAACTCCTATCACCATCCCTATTTTAATCCCTTACCCAATCTGCCAGAAAGTACCAACTCTGAAATGCCTGTCAGAATTGCATTTAGTAATCCTCCTGCAATTGATGCAAGCCCGGCTGCTTGGGCGCCCTCCGGCACATGCGGCGCAAGATGGCAAAGAGCAGGGCGAACATCAGGCACAGGCCCAGGGCGATGAGGGAGAGCTTTCCGTAGGGCAGCTCGCTGAGGTCGCGTCGCAGGCAGATCTCTGGCGACTCGTCGTGCAGCACCAGCTGGCGGTAGTCGCCGGCGTGGTGCAGGAGGCCGAGCTGCTCGAGGTTCCACTCGAGGTGACGCGTCAGCTGGTCGAGCGTCGAGGAGTGCGTCACATTGGGGCAATTGGCCACTCCGTTGCAGAGCAGGTGGCGGGGTATGCAGACCTCTGTGTTGCCCGGGCAGCGGAAGTCACAGTCGGCGTCCTGCAGGAGGGAGGCGGCCAGACTGCCGTCGGGATTACGCGGCAGGTGGAAGAGCTCGCTCCAGACCAGGCGGAAGATGTTACGGCCTGGCTGCCCGTCGCCCGTGTACTGAATGAGCACGGGCAGTGGCTCCTGGTCGGCCCCTGTGGCCCCCAGCTCGGCCGTGGTCAGGATGGGCAGATCCCTGGCCATCGATATGTTCTCCGGGCAGACCACAAAGCGCGGCTCCAGTCGCCCAGCCAGATACACCTCGATCTTGGCGCTCTCACAGCTGCGATCGGCGAAGCGCGCCTTCTCCAGGTTGAGCCACAGGTCCCGCTGGGCGGCCACCTTCAGCTCCCAGATGCACTTCTCGCGGCGGTAGTGATGCTCGGGCGGAGCCATCGGTCCGGCCACCATCGCGAGGGCCTTCTTGTAGGGGAAAACCAGCTCGCCGTCCGGCGAAGGGCCCAAGGTAATGGGACCACACAGCGGACCATGGGCGAACTCGTACGTGGCCTCGAAGAGCGGATTGGGGTTCTTGAAGTAGGAGGTGATGGCGTGCTGGCCCTGGACTATCATCTCGAGGTTCATCTGATCCGCCGACGATATGACGCGCACCGCCCGCGGTATGTTGTCGCAGAAGCAGGCGAGATTGTTCTGATACTTGTCCCGCTCCTCCCAGATGACCAGCTTGTCCACCCGCTCCTCGTGGCACCTGGTGCACGCGTTGCTGTTGTACGGCAGCTCCTTGAAGGACACGGAGTTCACCTCGATGATGGCCCGTGCGTACAGCCGCTTGTCCGTCACGAACTTGTACTGACAGCGCACATCGCTGCCGCCCGTGCGCTTGAAGATGAGCGAGTTGAGGGGCGACCGGAGGCGTCCGCCCGGATGCTTCCATGCGTACATCACCTCGTCGCAGAGGGTGTTTGGCACGGGATCGCCGAAGCGTGTGTTGTTGAAGAAATCATAGTGGGCCCAGTAGTACAGTGAGCTGCCGCTATAGCTGCCCGTCTTCGAGTCGAACTGCACGTACAGCGAGGGGCTGGTGCTCACAAAGTCCACCTTCTCCATGGGCCTCGAAAACGTGTCGCAGAAGGTCTTAATAATCCGCGCAGGATCGGCGTGGTCCGAATCGTAGATGGTCAGCGATTCACCGCAGTCTCCCTCGTACTTCAGAATCGGCGACTCGATGCGATTGATGCGGAAACTATAAGAAAGAGTAGAAAAATAGGGAAAACGCTGCATGAGAATCATAACTCTTTGCTGGTAAAGCATGCCGCCAGGCCAAGAAACAATTTAATTTAAATTCCCCCAAGTAACAGGTGAATATTCTCTCGTGTTCGGATTTTGGGGCTTGGGGTAGCGCAGAATGCAATTCGCATTCCTTCTTGTGTCAAATTGCATTCCAAAACTATTTGAGGCAGCCCACCAGGTATATGCATTGGGGTTGCCTCGGTTGCAAATTGCCAAAAGGAACTTCGCCAATGTTTACCTGAGCTCTTAGATGTATGCCAAAAAGTGGCATTTCATTTGCAAACATAGCACCTTGGAATGTTGCCGCATGCTTAAAGTTGTAGACCAAACCAACATTCAGTTAAATTTGTACCCCAATTTCCCACATTTCCATTGCATTTGCGATGTCCCCAACCAATCCTAAAACTCAAAACCTCAAAATGACATTCAAACTTCTCATCTAGATTACATTTGCCGCTTTTCCTCAGCAGCTTTTGAATTATCCCACAAATTCCGCAAATTGTTATCCACTTTAATGGCCAACGGCTGTTTATTCATTCTGCGATTCATGTGTATCCTGTATATCCTTTCATATAACCATTTCAGACTGCGGTGAATGCTACACTCTATGCAATTACATTACTCCATGCTCTAACCCAAAAATATGACATAATACAACATTTTATTAACCCACACAAAAAGTTGGCACACCAAAAAGGAAAAAAAAAACAAACAAAAATTGTGGCATGAGGGTAGGAGTAGGGACATTCAGGACAGAGAGAAATCACCATCATCAGCAGTATGCTGTGGAGGCAAATGGAGGGGCACGCCCCCTAATCTACTACCGCCCTGCCAGCACGCAGTGTGGCACAAATTTCATTTGGTTTCTCTTACTCTCGCTCTCTTTCTCTCCCTTTTTTTATATAGGACGAGTAGTAGTGTGTCCCCACGACTATTCATAATAGAGCAGAGTTACTATTTTTTATTTTCACTGTTTTTTTTGCACTAGCCTTTTTCCTCCACGACGTGCCCATAGCGTTATTCACGTGCGCGTCGTCGAAAAGTAAGCCCCAACGCCCTGCGGCATGTCCTCGTAATCCGTTTGCAGCCTAGCCTAGATCCAGAGGCCAGAATCCAGTCAGAATCCCCCTTCACAGTTCTGCTGACTCAGTGGGTGGTTGGGTGGTGGTTGGTCTCTGTACTTAGAGGTTTGGGCACTGTAGTTTGGGAACTCTGTTGGGGTTTGTCAACTGGTTTGCTTGGTTATGTGCATATGGGAGTCGATTGGTGTCGTGGCCAAATGCCCAAAGCGTCAGTTTATGCGGCCATAAGGCTTATAAATAGCCCAAGTGCGAGTGTGTGCCACGTCTTGTGCATTTCAAGCAGATTTTTGTTGTGCTATTCTGTACTTTTTTCAGCTTTTTTTTCCTCTGCAAAGCTTCTAAATGGATGGCCCCCTTCGGGGGAATATGACGGCAGTGTTTGGCGACAATTGATTTTATTTCGATTATTGATTGTGGGTTACAGCGCGCAAAGTGAAGCATGGGGTAGATGTGCTACTGCGGTATTTTATTTTATTGTGGCTTGGAAATCAGTCATAGAATCAGTCGCTAAACCTAGAAGAGTCGGGAAACCTGAGCTACCATGAACAGCCATTAATTAGTGGATAGCAATCAGCTGTAATTTAATGCAACGGACAATAGCGGACAGCAGCAAACAGCAAGTAGTTAGTAGCTTGATGTAGATCGACCGGAACAAAACAATATAGCAAAGAACTTTGTGTGTGTCCAGGCAAATGGATTGTTTCTCCATCCGCTCAACTCTACCTCTGTCCACCCACACTCGCTCTCTTGCTCTGCTTAGGCGAAAACTTAAGTGCAATATAAATATATTGGTGTGTGTGTACTCAAGGAGTAGTTCAACATCTGGTCAGACCACTTGGAGAAGCGAAAGAAAAAATTAGAGTAGAACGCTACGACAAAGTCGTAGCAAACAAAAAACAAAAACAGAAGAAGCAACCGAAAGCAAAGCCATGACATGTTACTTAAATGAGCAACTTTGTTGGAAACAATGTCGACAGCGTCTAGACTCTTGCGACAGGCCGCAGGACGAACAGGAGAGTGTACACAAACACCCACATACACACACAATTCCAAGGAAGAGCAGGATGTACTCAAGCCTCAATGTAAACTGACATTCCTCGAAGAGCAAAACTCCAGAGAAACCTCTTGTAATGGTTTGCAATTGTTGTAGCTGTTGTTGTGGGCGTTTTGCAACAATTTCAGACGTTGCCAGCAAATAACAACAACGAGAACGAGAACGAGAACGAGTACACCACGAACGAGCTGTACTAACTGGATGCATCCAAGAAAAAGACAACAACTTGGACCGAAAAGTCCATGAAAATATTTGTGTGTGTGTGTGTGTGTGTGTGCCTTTACCCATTGAATTTTTCGTCTACATTCGGAACTTTTACGCCAAACAACAAAAAAACTAACGTGGCTTTTCCATTCACTCACCCGATGCCCGCTCCTTGCTACATGTTTCTCCCTCTGCTGTCTCTGTCTCTGTCGATTGCTTACAGTGTGTTCGGTTGCATTTTTGTGCACTGTAATCACGCAATCATGTTGCCCACTTCTGAACTCCTAATGGCAATCGGTGTAAACGTGCGCACAACTTTTCCACCTGCCCTCCCCACACCCTCTGGTGGGGCACGCAATGGGCTGTGCCTCTCCTTTAATGCGAGCGTGCACGAACCTGGCTGCTTCCTTTTGCCTCAGTTTGTAGGTGGACATAAATATTTATCTTTTGGCAAAAACTTGTTTGATATTTTAACCCTCTCCTGTCTGCCTGCTCGCCGACAAACTCTTCCTGTCCATCTGCCCGTCCGGTGCCCCGTGTGATGTCTGCCCTGTACATAGTTTTCTTTAGCAGTTTCCACCCAGCAAAAACTTGGCAACATTTTCTGCATAAATTACAGGAGTTGCAACAACCAAAGATGGGCATGACTTTGGGCTGATGTGTGTGTGTGTGTGTGTGTGGAAGAGGTCTACGAATCATTGCAATTGCAGCAGGATTGCGGATAAGGTGCTGTGCTCATGTTCCAGAAAATGGAAAATGTGAAGAAAACAGAAGAGAGCAGAAGAAAGGGTACAAAGGGAAGGAGGTGCTTGGGGTGATATCTTTGTGTTCTTTTTAATAGAAAACGAAGGAAAGTCATGTCTTCTATAACTCCTGCTAAACTCCTCCAAACCTAATCCAATTTGCATCCAAATTTCACTTGATGTGCAACCAAATGAACTATTGCAAAAACCGCACAACAAAATGCATGTTTATTATGGAATTACTGCAAGTTTTAGTCGCTTGTTTACCACTTAACCAACTTAAATCCTTAAATTATGCTTCTAATATGAAATTTCCTCACACAATTTACTTGCAAAACTCTGTTCTTTATCCGGTTTGCCCTGCAAAGTTTTGCAACCCAACGCAGTCCAGCCCAACCCAACCCAACCCAACCATCAATGTGCCCTCAAAGTGTCAGAGTTGGAAAAGTTTTCCATAGTCTTTTGGATTCATCCTTATAGCCGTTTTCATTCCTTATCCTTTATGCCAAAAACCGCAGCACAATAAAATATTTCGCAGGGCCAGCAATGGAAATGTGTGTGGGGTGTGGGGACTTGAAATTGCAGTGGAAAATACTCGCTCTCGTATTCGTACTCTCGGAATGAAATGAAATGCACAATCAATGCGACACTTGGCCAAAAAGTTCAGCAGGCGAGAGAGAGGGAGAGACACTGGCACTTTCAGACACAAACAACGGCCTGGCGACAAACACTTTGACTACTGCCTGCTGCCGTGCCGTCTCTACCAGCTCTGAACAATGTAAAAAATATATATGTATATCACAGTAAATATATGTACGTATGTGTGCGTATTTGCGGACTGTGTTTGTGGGGAACAACTTCAGCTCCGACACGTTAAATTAAAATGTCACATAAATCTTTGCGGAAAATTTCATTAAAATACGCTTACAGCATAGAACGCAATGAGGAGAGCTCAAGCCCAAAAGCCCAAGTCCTGGCCAGAGGATTGCTAACAGCCCAGAGTTAAGGCACTGCACAAGGCGGTTGATGTCGGAGCACCACCGTGAGGTGGGTGGAGAAAGGAAATGCAAACCGCCCCCACATGGCCACAAAACTTTGCACTTGTAGCGAAAAGACCGACAAACGGATTTCGGACTGTGGGAGGGATCAACTGGGATGTTTCTTGAAAATCGTTACAAAATTAAAATTTTAATGGAAAAACTTGGAAAAGCCAAGCTTTGGGTTTGCTATTGGTGGCCCTGATCGTTACGCCTTCAAATTTCTAGAGTTCTAACATTATGGCTTAGATTTTGAGAGCACTATTGAGGTAGCCAGAATCCTATTCGTGATTATCATGGGCAATTCCCTAATGAAATGCATGGCATATGTTTGTAATGCTTACCTGGGGAAATAGAGTCGCACAATTTCGCCGGCATGTCCTTTGATGTGATAGCTGCAGGACGTATTCGGCGGATACCAGTGGGCAATGCTCAGGAAGATGCCCTCGCTGGCACTGCTGTCCTTTAGCGAGTCGGAGCTTAGCAGCCAGTCGCAGACCCCATGCTTAATGCCGGCTGTCTCCACGTGTCCTGGCCAATTGCCAACATTGAAATGGAAGCCTGTATTCAGCAGCGGCCCCGCCGGCGATGTTACAAACTCCACATACATGTACTGTGAGGTACCTACAGAGAGAGTATGGATGAATGGAAATATATTAGGATACATATATAGATGCCAGCGGCTGGGCTGAGTTCGGCCCCCACTCACCAATTATGCTGAACGGAAACTTTCCGAGGCCACAGAATTTGCCAATTAGCGGCGAGTGCTCGTCACGTCCATCGTAGACAGCCAGCCAGTCGAAGGGGCAGTGCTCATTGCCCGATCCAATCGGCCTGATCGGGCAGGTCATCACGTTTTCACATCTAAAAAAAACAATATAGTTTTTTACCATGAATAGCGAGTTTATAAACGCAATTATTGAATATGCCAATTGTTGAATTCAAATGAATAAATTAAAAAACAAAGTAGGATGAAGAAAAGTTGTAATGATTGGTGACTGAGTGCCTTTAGTGCCAGACAGAAATCAGTTTATGGAATTTAAGTTAAAGTTAAAGAAACTTTTGCTCACTTTGCGTTTGCTTTTGAATGAGCTAATTTAAAATGTTCATAATTGAGTGTATTTGCAGGTATTAAAGCTGGTCTCTGCGCACTCAAAGATCAAGATTATATTTATGTAAAAACTTACACACACAAAATCATTCTTACTGAATGATGAATACCAAAAAATATGCTCCGCAATACCGCCGCACACCGCCCTTGGTCATGACATTCATTTGCACTTTGCCTTCGACAGGGAGGAATCAGTGGAAATAACTTAAAAAAAAAAGAGTTTCCCAAAGCAAATAAAAAATAGTTGCCCAAAGCAAAGAAAAAAGAGTTTCCCAAAGCAAAAGCAAAAGCAAACAAAAAGTAGTGCAGAATCTAAAGCGTCTGTTCCGAAGCCCTTTCTAGTTTCTAGAGGATGCTTTTAATATATTGTTGCTGGGGTTGTCTAGCCTTGCCTCGACTCGACTCGACTCGACTCGGAGCGGCGTAACCCTGACTGATGGAGAACTCTGTGGGCCAGACAAAGTGACCTTTATGCCTTTAGTGGCATCCAATGGAGGCAGATGCCCTTAGCGCTCCATAGACGATCCATTGAATGGTGGAGGATGCCGACGATGACAGGCCAGGACGTGGGATGCCATTCATTTTTTTGTGTGTGCCCCTGTCGATTCACATTTCTGATTGCCCCACGGCAGAAGCAGACTGATTGGTGGCCAGTTCAAAAGGCAAATGAAATGCCTCTCACCTATCATTTGGGTTTTCGTTTGCATCTGTGAGTGTACGAGAATGGCAACTTTCTAATTGAAAGCTAACTTTGGCAATTACGAACTGAACTTTAATCAAACCGATTCATAGAGAGGCAGATAAAGAGAGAAGCCTGCCTGGTGTGGGACTCTGGAGACACTGAATCGAAGCCAATAAAGCAGTTGAATTTGATTTCGAAAGTGAAAGAAAAATACCAATTTAATTGACAGTTTCATTGGGCCGTCCACTCTTTTTTTCTTCTGTAAAACTTTTGGCAAACTTTTGTGTCTATATCTAGACGTGTGTCTGTATAAAGATAGATTTCTATTAGCTAGTCGTTCGTTTCAGTCAATTTAATCACTTTGTCAGCAAGTTTTTCTCGGCATTTCGAAGAGCCAATCCAACTTATTGATAATAAATGCGAGGTCGGCCAGAAAGTTGATTACAAAGAGAGAGGCGGAGAGAGAGAGAGAGAGAGAGAGGCTGGCGTAAAATATTCCTTGGGTTTGAGGGAAAACTTTTTTTGCCCAAACACATATCAACGAAAATACGAGAAGGGAAAGGCATGGAACAAAAATAAAGCACTGACTGGTAATAATTTTGGCATATTAAAAAACTTTTTTACTCGATGACTTTTGCATTTGTTAGGCATCCCATGCCCATGTCCATGTCCAAGTTCTACCAAAAGCCCCTGCTGTATTTTCTGCTGTTATAGCAGAAATTCCATAAACATATATATCTCGTAACTGTATAGGGAAGAGAAATTAGGAATTTTGTTGTGGGTTGTGTTTTTTGACAGCCGCCAAAGGAGCCACCGCCGTGCAATAAAATGGAGTGATTTATAAAAGAGCTACAGCATCAGGGGTAAAAGTTCTTGCTGACTTGGCAGCCAATGAATGTGGGCGGGGGGATTGGCTGTGGTTGTGGATGTTGAATGAACTGGATTTATGGTAGATTTAACCAAAGGTTAAACTGGGTTTCGGGCAAACTTAAAGCAAGGGTTAAAGGGGATGTTAAACTGGGAACTAAACTAAAGTAAACAGTTAAACACAAGTCGCACCTCGTAGAGGCATCGATTTGATGGAAACAAAATGCTGTAATTAATGTAACTTGTAATATCTTTGCACTGAAATGAGCCAATCCCTTGTAGAAGCACCACTTTCTACCAGTGTCATGGTAAATTCGAATTTGAGTAACTTTCAATCAGGAGCAGCATCTGAAGCCCCAGCTCCCTGTTAGCTCTTTCGAAAAGGGAATGCTTGTCTAATCCTTTCCAACATGCAGGAGTGGGGTTTTTGTCGGAGCCCCAAAAGCAACTTAGACTTGCAAATTAATACACACTTAAAGGGGATTGTAGCTCCATGCTGCCTGCCCCCCGCAGCTTAATCTTAGCACCCACTACTTTGTCAGAGACCCAACTCAAAGTTGCCAACTTTGACGTGAGTCTGTGTCTCGTCCCTCGGTTGTCAGGGAATGGGGGAATGAATGGAGAGTCCGTGGTCCTTCCGTTGGACTTTTCAAAAGGTAAATATTCAAATTGAATCTATAAAAATAAATTGAATGTTGCTTATCTAATTCCGACTTGCTGTTGCTTGATGTGCACGTGGCATGGCATGTGGAAGCAGCTGAAACTGTAGCTGGTGCCTGCCTGCCTGCCTGCCTGCCTGCCTGCCTGCCTGCCACAGAAGGAATTGACAGTCGACAGGGAAATATGCTGACTTTGGGCATTTGCACATCAAACAAGCTTTGAGAGACTCCGGTTTCTTCTCTGGGGAGTCCGCAAAGTGTTAAAAGCTGAAGGATTTTCCCTACCCCCAGCCTCATTAGGCGGGGACGGAAGCAGGACCTTTGACCCATGATGAGGCGAATTTTCTGTGAAAGGTCATTTCGGTTAAGCAAATGTAAATTGTGTTTGTCGCAACAGTAAAAGAGTCAGTCCAACGGGGGATTTATGCCCACTTGGGCGGCCTATTAAATATTTAAGCTTTGATTTAAGCAAACATTCAAATACTCTCAAATAAATAAAATGGCCACAAAGGGATTATATTCTACCAAAGATATTTTTCTTTTGGTGTTCATTGAAATGCATCATATTTATGCAAAAAACAAATTAAGTATAAAAGAAATTTTGCAAAAGAAAAAACTCACGTAGGACAAAAATGGAATGCACAAAAAGGCGAGTTAATGGCTTTGAGGGACGGAGAGCAATTGAAGTGAATGGTGACTGAGTGGAGAGGCTTTTAGTGCCAGACAGAAATCTGTGAAAAAATTGTGTGTTGTGCATCAGAGGCTTGTCGGCATAGGCGACAATCAGGGCACGGATTAAAAGTTTCTTATCGGCATTGTCCACCTGATGAATGGTGAATGGCAGGCGGGTTGAATTACGATTGATTGGTTGAATTCACAGTCAAAAGAACACTTTTTGCTCATTTTGCATTTGCTTTTGAATGAGTTATGAATGAATTACTTCAAAATGTTTGTTATTCTCTGTACTTGTCAGCATTAAAGCTGCTCAAAGATACAGATTTATCTCAAGTAACTCATATCCATAAATTCCTACCATTCTTGGAAATTCACCTTTTTAAATCGATCAATTTTCATCGAAGTCCCTTAACAATGTACATACATATATGAATGTATATCCTTCGTGTTCCTCGACTAACCCATTTTAACCCAATCATTTCGGGGAGCTCTGTACATACAAATTCAGTAATTTTCCTTTGTTGAAATCCTCACAATGCCACAGATCCAATCTATCAGTTTTAAGCGGGAGACCTAAGCAATTGTTGGAAAGGACTTTTCTTTCTCACAGACATTTTCATCATTTTGGCATTAATAATACAAGGCAGAAATGACTGCTGCCGACTCCAAAGCTTTGCCTTTTACCCCTCCTATAAAAGTGATGGCAACCTCACTCAAAACGTAATCCTTTAGCCAATTTTCCAGAACCAGAACCAGACCCAGGCACAGATGCAGATGCAGATATGTACCCAAACAGACAGAGACACCGAGAGACACAGACACTCGTGAATGCAGACACGGAAAGTGCAAGCCGAGGACATGTCGCCAACGTTTTCCAGCAAATTGGTGCCAATTTTTGCGACGAGCGCTCTGTCAAATTGTCATTGTCAGGATGCCAAATGCATTACAACAATTCCAGCAACATCTAGATGTTTGGGAAATGCCTGAGAATCGTGGATTGGGGGATTGTGCAATCGGCGAGCCAGAATGACAAATTACAGGGTGTTAAATTTAACACTAATTTCGGTCCATCGCCCCGCCAACAATAAAGCAGGATGCAAAAATAGAGAAAAATGGAATCACATTTGCATAAAAAAAATGTTTTTTAAAGCCGGGACAAAGTTTGGAACCATAAAAAATGTTAATACAAGTGAATATTTCAAGCGAAGAGTGGAGTAGGTGAAAAATCTTAAATAAATGACAAACATAAATTATAAATATTTTAAAATTACTACAACTAAAAGAATTTTTAACATAAATCATCTACAGTTAATTCTTCCATACTTTGAACAAAACTCACCTCTGACCATCCACAGCGAACTGTTCGTTTTGAAGATACAATTTGATGTAGGGCTGACGGGTGTGCAGCTTATAGCGACAGTTCAGAGCGCGCGGATAGAGGCCAGGATAAGCCGGTGATTGGACATAGCAGGTTTGCAGGCGACAATCGCGATATTCGCGCTCGCAGTAGGATCTATAAAGAAAATGAATAAAAATACAATTAGGCGGAATGTATAATTTAATTGCTTTCAAATTGATTGCATCCCTTAGCTCCCGAAATAAGTGTTCGCCCAGTAGGCACCTAAAATGATTCAAGGAAATTTTCGGGTCTGCTACAGATCTTTGCCCCCATCTGTAGCCATTCCGTTTCCCGAGACAACGAAACCAGAAAATTGTGTTCACTGAGTTGGAAATTTCTGTTCCGCTTTCTCACTTCTCCATCCAACACACATTTACGTTCTACAATTTTGATATTTTTGTTCCAGGCTTGTAAAATTGTTGTTAAATTGCAAAAAGAAAAAAAGTTTCTCTCGTTGGTGCGTATAATTTTCAATTTGTTTAAGTAAAACAAACGGAAAATCATTCAAGACGATGCCAGCGTAAATATGATTACCATTTTTATTCATTTTCCACCCAAACTCTCGTTCTTTCTCTTTCTTCTCGTGGCTATTACTCTTTGTCTTTGGCAATTTGCTTTGGTTTTGGCTCCTCGATTGGGCTTGGGGTTTCGGGTTTGCCTTTGGCTTTGGTGTCGATGTGCGCGCGTGACCGCAAAATTAGCATAAAAATCATATTGTCCATGCGGTCCAACGGGACTGGGAATTTTAGAATTCCCATTCTCTCTACTACTAGCCCGTTCTGGAGCAGTCCCTTAGGGGCCTCTATTGATGGTATCTTAAAGAGCATACCCTTGATCCCATTTAAGGTTGCTAATAAGGTTAATGTTGAATTGGTTAAGAGGGAAGTATGTTGGGAGAGCTCTGAGATATATTTTGACGTTTTTTTCATTATTTTCAATGTGAGATTAAATATGACAAAGAAAGAACCTTACGTTTAATGTCGCTCAAAATAATTTGTTACCATTCGTTAAGCGCTGAAATGATTTCACAAGTTGCCCTTACGAACTTTTCCCCTCATGTTTTTATCCCTGGCGGAGTTTCATTTCAAATTGTTCATGCTTCAAGTGTTTTCAGCATCCTTATAACTCATAGAAAATGTCGTTGATTTTCTCCTGATTTTTCCATCTCATACTTGGCTGTAAATCGTATTTCATTTCTTCGCAACTCATTTGGAAAACGATTCTGCCTACTCTGAAACTTTCGGCACTCATCTGCCCATCCCTTTGCATATGCACAAATATCATCAGAACAAATCTCGGAAATTCCCTCTGCACCTTCTGTCAGACTCTGGGCCCACTGCTTTTCGCCTGCTTCCCTCCTTCTGCTTAAAACTTGCAACTTATTTTATTAAGATAAAAGTTAGACTTACAGAACGAAAAACGGGCGAAAAAAACCAATCCAAAAAAGAGAAGAGCATCAAATAAAATTTAATGTCTGCAAAGTTTTATTTTTGTCAGCGTTTGGTGGCTGAGGGCGGCACGGCACGGCACGGCATTTTTTGGGCAATGGCTTCAAGTGGCGACTTTTTCTACCATATTACAAGAGAAAGTATGCGCCTCCCACTCCCTGAAATTACATGTTTGTCGCAGTGCAGAAGAAGCCCAAGGAGCATCAAGGATAACCCGACTGTAATTCAATTTAATGCGACCTTCTGTTACCACTGAATCGAGTCCTTGCATTTTTTTAATACGATTATGATACGATAAAATATCGACAAGACATTGTCTGTCTGTAGCCCACAGAATCAAATTGAATTAACGCCCTTATTGGCATGCAAAAATACCCAAAAAGCACTCCCCTCAGGGTCCGCTTTTGTTGTTTATTTGTTTGTTGGCCAATTTACTCACCCTTGTACCACTTCTCCGCGACGATTTGGATATAACTCCGGATGCTGGCCATATCGCAAATAGACTTCGGTTTGCTGTTCCGCGCGTGAATCGAATGTGAAGTAGGTCTGGAAGAACAGAGAGAGAAAAGCACACACACAAAGCGTGTGGGATGAGTGGACAATCGCAGCAAATCACGTATACGCCGGTTCGTGACCCTTTATCCTGCTAAGCTGCAAGCCATTAGTAGCCTTGGTTTAAGCCCCAACTGCCATACCCCGCACCACTGTTGTTGATGAATTTTGTCAATTTTTGCCATTGCCTTGCCTCGTTGCTTCGTGGCGACAATTGCGTGTTTCGTTGGAGTAACCACGGGGCATGCAACCTCAACCTGCAATAACCTCCACATGCAACCGCCACCCCCTGCACGCTTCACGGTCTGTCTCCTTGCCTCGGTCTTTATGCTACATGGAAATGTGCAGTGTCATTCGCCCTGCCACACGCACACAACGAAGAAGTCATTGAGTTTTTCTCTTTCTGCCTTTTACGTAAAAGTAAAGTAAAAAGCATAGATAGCGGTAAAATATATGGCAGAAAATATCTTACACTTATCACGGAGGCAATAACCAAATGGGAATGGAAAAGTATAGAAAACTTGCAAGTTCCATTATATTTTATCTATTTACTATTTGGATAAGAATCGCCAGCTTATCGATAAGTGATCGATCGAAATCAAAACTAATTGGAGTTTCATTTTCTTTGTTTAATTTTTCCTAATATTTTAGCAAGAATCTCCACTAAATTCTATTGCACAAACTCAATCATTTATCTGTTGATGCAATTGCCAAACTGTTTGCGTTGCCATTCGTTGAAATTTGATTACAAATTGTACAGCAAATAACAATAGCGAAATTACCTATAATCGTATAATTGCCAATAACAGGCTTATGGACACATGCCACGGGCCATGCCTGGAAACATTCATTTAAATTATCCGGATCGAAGTCAAAATTATCGAATAGACAACCGCAAAGGAGATTTTCAAACCGCCCCCCCCCACAAAAGTCAGCTCCCCTACCGCTGCTCCCCGCATCAAAGCCACATCAAAATGATGGGGGATTTTCCAGAGGGTCTGTCATGGTGGAAAGGAAAGCTGTGCGTGGTGCAGCTGCGGCAGGTGCACCGAGGTGAAGAGCGTAATGCACATGTCAATATTAAATGCGTTACCGGCGTCAATGACGTTAGCGCCACTTAACGACGTGAACAATGGCAGACGCAGGCATCGTTTCGATTCATCCATATGCTGCACACGTGGATGCTGCACCATGCTCCCAATGCCCCTCTGCCCACTCTTTATTACCAACCCCATCAGAAACCCCATTCAATCCATGGCCATCATTCCATTCCCATCGCTGTAGTCTCCTCTCGTTATGTGCGGAATTTTAATGCATTGAATGCGAGTATTCTTCCATCGATGGAGAGCCGAGACCCGCGTTTTCCCTTACGGGATGGTATGACGAGGATGATGATGATGATTATGCTGATGCAATGCAGCAGTGGCAGGAGGGATTTCGCTGTGGTCATTCCCGGTCTCCCGTTAATATCCTGACAAATTTCTGTTCGAATAAATTAAAATTTCAAATGGATTTGTTGTCTGCCCTGATCTTTGCTGTCGCTGTTGTCGCTTTGCCAAATTTGCGAAATTATTTTTGATTTATTTCTCATTGAATTTATCTAAATGTTAATTCTTAAAGGGAGGGTATGGCCGAACTATCAGTCATATTGTACTGTGGCTGCGGAGAATGTTGATGAAATTATTGTTTAAATTATTCAGCTGCAGCATGGACCTCTAAAGGGTATTAATTGCTGCGTTAAGTCTGACTTTGCTGTCTGATTTTTAATTTTTGTGTTGTGGCTGAGTGCCACAACTGTCCCTTGCTGTTCTGTTCTGCCGTGTCCTGCTGTCCTGTGCTGTGTCTCATTAAATCGTGTTATTACATTGCCAGAGCTGTCGCTTATTTTTATTTATGACCAAATGAAAAAGGCATCGCACCCACCGAACGTAGCGACTGAAGCCAGCGACAACACTTGCGCCAAGCAAGTTCCCGTCTGTGTTCCTGGAGAGATTCTGTTCGGGTTGGATCTTGGATGTGTAGAGTCCTGCGAGTCCGGGAGGGGATGGGCGCAAATCTGCGTGGCAAAAACAAAGCGCTCCATCCGCCAACTTTTCACTGGCAAGTTCCAAGCGAGCTTGGAGAGTTTTCATAAATATTTATGACTCCATTAAGGTGTGCATAAGACACACTCTGGAGGGTGTCCTGCCACAGGACTCCACACTGGCGCTGTGTGCACGGAGCACCGAAGCACTCATTCATGGCTTTAGTCGGGGTTGTTTGTGTTTGCGCAACCCGGCAACTTGTTGTAAGCTCAGGCATAAAGCCAATCGACTGCATTCACTACGCAGAAAGAGCAGTAGAGCTAGTGGCAGGACCCAGGGGACAGGGGCAGGGGCAGGATAAGGAAGGAAGCGCTTTGACTTGGAGGGAATGAAATAAGTAAATCTTGAATGGAGTTATGGATATATAGACGGATGTGATTTTGAAGGTTAAATCATTATGAATGGGAAAATTGGTTTTTCATGCGATGAAATCCCATTCAGAAAGTGCCATAGAAAGTGGGAGGCCCCATGGAAGCTGCTTTTTGTGACACGATGACAAGGTTAAGCTATAGAAATTTGTACGAAGTATAAGGGTTTTGGATATCATAGCTAATTCTTGCTTTATTTAGTTTTTGTGTAACTAGAATCATCTAACATAAATCTAGTTTTTCCTAGCCATAACACTATAATACGTTCCTCTGTCTGCAATCTGAAATTTTTAGCAGATACAAAAAATCTGCATTATAAATATTGAAATTCCTTATTTGACATAAATAACTTATCTCTCACTTTATAAATGCAAATACCGCAAATATCAAAAACACAGCAGCAAAGCAGTTGACGGAAAAAATAGTAAGGAAAATCAGAGGGAAAACAGCAGCCAAAAGCAAACGGGGGAGCAAAGCTAAATAGAATTCAAGTTTTGAACTGAACAATTTCACATAGATACCGAGACACATGCATGTGTGTGTGTCTGTATGTTTGCTGCAAACTAAAATGACGGCGCCAGCCAGCCAAAAAGGATGCAGGAGACAGGACGAGCAGACAGACGATGGCCAGACAACAGCCAAGGGATCCAGGGATCTGCCCACGCCATAGACGTTCTGCTACTGAATAATGCATTCACAAAAAGAGGGGAAAAAAAACAGAAACATACACAAAAAAAATATAAAGAAAAATATAAAAAAATATATATACAGAAAAGTATCTGTCTGCCAGTGTGTGTGTGTGTGTGAGTGTGTGTGTGTGTGTGTGTAACTCTCGCTGTCACTCTCTTTCTTGCTCCCTTTTCCTAAGTGCGAAAGTGAGTTGCATAGATGCAACCGAGCAGATAGAGCAACATGGGTCACGACAGAGCCACAGCCAGAGGAAAGCTAACAGGTCAGGATATGCCAGTTGCGGATACCCTTACGGAAGCTTAGCTATACGATTTTTGCTGTGTTCTCTTGCAACATTTTGCCAAAGTGTTTGGGAACGGGGGAAAATTGTGATAATTAATATGAAGTCTGTTCAAAAGCCTCTAATAGCCTCTGAAAGGGTATAAAAACAGAGTTGAGAGGCAGCAGGAGGAATGAGAGCAGAGTGGAGTGCAAGGAAAGATGAGAGTCGAAAGGAAGGACAGATCCGGGTGGCGCGGATGGAGCAACGAGGTGTAGAGGTTGAAGTGTAAAGAGTGCAGACAGGCAGCCCAGGAATTGTGTAATATTTTCCCTAAATTATGTGATAAATATAAATATGCAGGAATTTATATACACCTTTACTTATATATTGTGCCCCAGCACAGAAGGAGCTGCCAGAGACTTTTGTTTATTAGTATAAGTGGCAGGACTTGGAGACTTCTCACGAACGGGACAGCTCTGTTGCTTTTGCAGTAATTGGAATTCCCCCGCTACAGGAGGTCCTCTTCAAGAGAGAAGCGCTTGTGCTCTCACCTGATCCGTAAAGTTGTCAGTGTGGAAGAGTACTTTCACATAGCTCGTCTCGCTGATGAATGTCTGCGGCTGCTCGGCCTCGCCGCAGAACATGCCCGGCTCCCGGCGATTGGAGACATCGGTCTTGGCGTTGCCGTCAACAATCTGCAACGACACGACACGGAGAGGAGAACTCAATTCAGTTGGGAATAGCCCCATATGTCATCGTTTAGCTAAGGGCATAAATTAGCGCAGATTGCCAGTGGGGCATGATAAATCAAACGCTTGGCTGAACGGTAGCCACACCCACACACCCACACCCACACCTACCTGCAAATAGCCGCCCTCGCAGTGGGTAGCATTCAGCAGTTGTCCCACTTTGAACTTCTTGAACCGCAAACGTAGCACAAAGTCGCGTGGCGCCCCCTTGAGGGTACGGAAGCGATACCAGCAGGTCAGCGGTCGACCCACATTCTGATTGCTGACCTCCGGCGAGCTAATGTCCTCGAAGATGTCCACCGTCTTGTTGCAGTGATCCTTGGATATGTCCGAGGAGCTGCCACCACCACCGCCGCCGCCTCCACCGCCACCTCCGCCACCACTGCCACTGCCACCTATTAAGGATACAAAGGAAAAGAAAGAAAATACGGTCAGTAGGTTTTTGAATTGGCACAGGAATCGTTAGAGAAACTTGTTAGCTAAAGGACCAAGGACTAAATGGTAAAGTTGTGCAGTTAAAAAAGGCCATGGCCACACAAATCTCACATACCGCCGTGTTATATATCTTTAAATCTGTCTTAAAAATCACAAAAGACTTTCTCAAGTCTTAAGCTGGAATTGAAAGTCTAGCACACCTCTTCAGACATCATAAGCTTAGCTCAGAATCTGCTTACGGCTAACATATATACCCTGCAGAAAGCACTTTTATGTGGGCTACCTTTTCCCATCTAATCTGTGGCTAGAATTCTTTGCCACTCGGGGCTTATTAATCACGAGGTTCTGCTCAGAAGGCTCCCCTGTCCAGGGACGTCTCCAGCTCCATTATAATCTTGTGGGAGAACAAAAAGAAAACTCCTGCGGCCGTTCCTATTCATTGTGCTTAATTTATACAGCGAAATGCATAAATGACAAAAGGACATTGTGCTGAATTTGTAATTCAAGTCTGGCTGTTGACAGTGGCCCCCTCTGTTCTGCCGCTACTGCTGCCACTCCCATTCCTCTCCCCCCAGCGGAGGCCCGCCTCATGCAAAAGACGCAGACGTCGTTGTCCCTGACTCTGACAAAGACCAAAAAAGAGAAGGTCCTGCCACGACAGGACCCGGCGCCCCCTCCCCAGCGCCCACTTTAGCAGTCAACGCGCGTAAAATTTTAAGCACGCAGCAGCGACTGGGATGGGTACAGTAGAGCAGTGCGGGATATGAAAAACTGAGGAAAGTCGAGTCGAGTCGAGTCGAGTCCCGTCGACCGTCTGTGTGGTTGCCTTATAAATTACCCCAAAGGCGAGTGCAAGTCCTTGCAGAATCCATATTTTTTTTTATTTTTTGGTATTTTTGCCTATAATGCAAAAATATTCTTGAGCGCTCAACTTTTTAATCAGAAAAGAGAAGTTCTTGTGTTTCGGTTGGGCGGGTAAACAAACAAGAGGGTTACGTGACCAACATTTGTTTCCATTTAAATTTCTTTGATTGTTTTTCTTGTCTTATTTTTCTTCGATTTTTTTAACTTTCAGTTTGTTTGCTTTTGGTTCTGGCCTTGTTTAGTGTTGATTTGTGGCAAGTTTATGGCAAATTATGGTTGACAAATTGTTTGCCTTTCTCTAATAAGCGACGTACAGCTGTGCTTCTTTTGCGTTCCAGGAAGTGTACAGTTTTGGTTGTCGTACAGTTTCTCGTGCAGTTTTGGTACAGTTATTAAAGTTTTGATTTCGCTTTGTACAATAAAATCCAAATACAGTTCTGCTCGAAAGGTAGAATTACTGCTACAGCTAAGATTTCTGTTTGAGGCGCCACTCGGTACAGTTGCGTTTGAACAGAAATTGTGGCATACTTTTAGGCTCCGTTGGAAGTGCTCCTGTAACTGATTTTCCTCCTTCGTTTCTTTCTTTGCTCCATTGATGCTCTTCACCTCATTAGAGCTGATTCCGTTTTGCATAATTTTAATCAAAAGCAAGGAAATCCCCGCCTATCAAGCATATCGCCATCTCGCGCCTCTAATTGAATCCGCAACTTAATTAAAGCAAGAGAGAAGCTTTTCCCCCGCTCGCTCTTCATGCAAATAAAAAAACCAACCGAAGGCAGCTCGCAGCGACATCAAAAAGGATTTAATTAAATGAAATATTATACGTTTTCATTAAGCTTAAAGGGAGATGCGAGCGCAAGCAGAGGATGATACTGCTGGGATCGGGATACTGCTTCAAAGGGACTCTGTAAGCAAATCGATTCATACATACACGACGAACATCAGTATTTTGACAAAACGCAATCAGCTTAGCTGCAGGCAGCCGCACCCCACCCACCGCCCCCAGTCGTGAGCAATTCAAGGCACACCATCCATTCGGAACCACTAAAACCACCAGCCAATATGGCTACCGCGAGCTCAGCATGTGCTCTGAAGCTGAACAAGGATACCAACCCACCATTGAATTTTGTCTCGGCGGGGTGGCCCCTGTTTCTTAAGCTCAAATCGTGGCAGAATTATAGGAGAGGTAGGAGAAGGAGGTTTGAGGTTGTTTGATTGGGTTGGGAAATCGCCGAAGGCGACAGGCGTACAGCAAGCGTATAATAAATCTGTTTAATTTATCAGTGTTTCATTATGTAATAGATTATGTAGAGGTGGCCCACACTGCCGAGCTGCTTGCCTCCGTGGGTTTGGCTTTTGTTGCTCCATCTCCTTCGGCTGCTTGTCAAAGATAATCAGGGAAATGTGGTCCTCATATTCGGCTTTCGGTAATTAGCGTTGGTCAGAAGGAGCCTTCGAAGGGAGAGAAGCCAAACGTATTTATGGAGAATTGTAAGAGAGAAAGAGCAGATGCCACATGTAACCAATATATCGGTTGCTTTACATTTACCGCCTAGGCCCACAATTAAAGAAGTATTAAAGATCAGAGATTCCCTTCTCTGTAAGCCATTACACGATGAAACCTCGGATAAAGAATGTTTTCCAGCTTTGAGTTACGCCATTACCAGCCAAGAAGTTACGAACCATCAGTCAGTTTGTGGCTTTTGGCCCACAAAAAAGAACTCTGAGCAATGATTTAAACACTCGGGCAAGCAGAAAGGTCCAACTGGTGGCACTCACTTGTTAAGCCGACTTCAGCCTCGCCTCCTAATGCGGCTGCTGCAGCTGCTGGTACTTCTTGAGTCCTTAATCTTCGTCCTGTAAAGTTCACACAACTATTGTCACATGCGATACACCCACTCAATGGGGCTACGAGCAGATGGAGAAGTCTGAAGTCGAGGACAGCAGCAACAACAACAACAACAGCAAAGAACAATATATGGTGGCCCGAGTCCTAGACTGAAATCCGACATCCTCAAGCTCCGAATCGATTAGATGCGCTTTGCTGCCTCTGCGACTAACCTGTGAAGGACCCGGAAGAGCTGGTGAAGGACTCCAAAGTCAAGCTAGAAAAATGCTGAAAGTCGCTGGTCTTTTGCATATATGTACGACGACTCGGTGGACCCTGCCCACATGTTGATATATTGTCAGCAGACACACATCGCATTTGTCTCGGCTTTCGCTCTTTCTCTGCGGCCTTCCGTCTGCCGGCACCCCGATCAGTGGCTCCTTCGCTGCTCCCTGGTACATCCCTTTTTTGATAAAGGTTGACAAGCGTATGCCCCCAAGTCCCCCTGCTCCTGGTCCTGCTCCTCCTACTGTGTGTGTTGTCAACAGCCATTGAGGGTACCGACGGGGCAGACATGAAAATCGATTATGAAAATCGTTTGTTCAACATTTTTCATGCATACACGCATCAGGGCAAAAAGGAAAGCCGGGGCGAGGAGACATACGAGAGATAGACAGAGCAGATCGAGACCTTTCCGCTGCCGTTGCCTTATATATTGCTTCCTTTTTATATTTGCACAAATATTTTAATAGAAATTTTATCGAGAAAGCTGCTTGAACTATTTTGCAGCTGAGTTTCGGAGCCATAGGATTTATGTTTAATGTGGAACCCCACTCGAAGAGGGTTCGGTTTGTCGTAAAGGGAATGAAATAAAATTGACTTATTCAAATAAGTGATTTACCACTTGACGACGAACCCAAGAAGCTCGTAAAATACAACAACAGAATTTGCATATCATTTGAAAAGGAAGTTACCCCACTAGAAAAAAAAAACTAGAAAACGGGAAGGGAAATTTTCATTTGCTCATCAAAAAATGGAATTCATTGAGCAGGGAATTGAGATGACTACTCGGTTCGATTGGACGCAAATTGAGATGTAAATCTGTTGACATGTTAAATTAATACAGATCCATAGAGTGTGTGATGAACTGCTTTGAATAATAGTCATGGAAAAGTATTCTTACTTTAACCAAATGCAACCTAAAAGCTGTACTACTAAAGCAAAAAAAAAAATTATCTACCTTTGGAGAATGAAAATATCTTCTAATTACTTGGAATATGTATCTTAAAATTTCCCTTGAAGTTCTACTTTTTAAACATTCATACAAAAACCAAAAAATCAAACATTTCTCCATTAAAATCATTCAAGTAGAATCCAATTTTATTCTCAAACAAGGAGAATAACTTTCATTCAGATAATTCTTGAACGGACTTTCCTTTCAAGCTAAATGCCTTTTTGTGTGGCTTGTCCACTTCAAGGCCATTCAGATTATCCATCAACACTTGCAGCCTCTACTCTTCGCTTCATCCGATTCCCCTTATTCAAATGAATATAAATGACCTGACGCTTTAAATACTAATAGCCAGCAAATTCTTACTTATCAGAGCAAAAACATTTCTCAACATTTTTCCAGTCACTTTTTATCTAATTTCGATGAGTTCTTTGTGTGCGTGTCTGTGTGGGGGGGTTGGGTGTTGCCCGGAGCAAGCAAAAACTTTTAACAGGACAATTTGTTAAAAAGAAAAATCCCAAAAGATGTGCGAAGTGGTTCGTGGGACGCGTTCTCCTCCCAGTGGACTCGCTCGCCTGTCGTTGATAGATTAACTGTAACGGTGATGGATCATTTACTTAAATTATTAAAATTGCCTACTCAAATTTCACACACAAATGGAGAGCAAAGCTACAAACCTCCCTTCTCAAACCCACTAAACAAAAACACCCAAAAGCAAACCCAGTCGATGATTCACTGACAGACTGATTGAATGCCTCGCAATGAGAGGGAATAGGAGGTTTAGTCGATGCTTTCTAAGTCGAGCAAATCTGTCAGAGGGAAAACCAAACTCGAACGATAAGAAAAGTAAAACATTGCCTCCTGGTATACTCTTCTTATTTCTTTTGAGGGTTGGTCTATGCGCTATGACGTTGAATTAACCCAAAGAAAAGGCTTAAAAGGTTAACTTTAACCATAGATTAGAGATCTGATCTTTGAATGCCCTGAGATTTATATAACTATTTTGTAGGCAGCTTTTTTTAATCAAAATATTGCAAAATCCAACCAAATTGAGGAAGATTTTAAACGATCATAATACTGCAAAACTTAGCAGGAAAACTCTACCATAAATCAATTTAAGTTCCTCTTAAATGTTTCCCTAGTGTATTCAGATTATCATGGCTAATGCATAAGTTTTTTCTACCGTTCGGCTTTCTCCAGTTTTGTGATAATTTTATCAACATGAAAATCCATTAAAAAGTTTTCTCGTTCGCATTTTCAGTCTCAGTTTTCGTGCACTTTTTGCTTGAAGTATTTCCTCCACAGTCAAAGGCCGGCCTGTGTATCGACAGTACTTGTGCCTCAACTCCCTGACCTTTCCTGCCTATCCTCTGGGTGTCTTTTGCTCAAAGACTTCCCTGGTTGCAGGGTCACTTTGTGCTGCGATGCGTAAAAGTTTCGCTCTCGCTCTTTGGCTTGTTTTTATAGATTTTATTTGGCCAGACCCGAGGGCCATATTTGTGCGGCGACCTTTTACACTTTTTATGCTGATTCTTGCAGATTTCTTCAGGTTTTTTTTTCGGCTGGGAATTTTATGATTTTTGTATTTATTTCCGGCTTGGTTTTTGGTGGGTGACAACAAGAGGTGGAAAAATCTCCGATTCTGTCTGTGACTTGAGGTTTTTTTTTCTGTGCATTGGTTAAATGAAGGTTGGGTCTATGCCATCTGCATGCCTGAGGGTTCCGTGTTCCGGTTCCTGGTTCTCTGGGTCGCTGAAGGGTTCAGTTTGGAAGTTTCTCAACATTGATTTCATGTCGGAATTCAAGGGGAAACCTCATTAGCATTAACGACCAGAAAAAACTCCTTACCTGAGGCGAATTTTTACGAATTTATTCATTGTATATCGAATATGTCAAAAGCAGAGCAACCTCCATGTCGAGATTGAAGGAGCTCAGAAGCTGAAAGGTTTCGGCACAGGGTCAAAAAGGAGAAGGGTTCAGATCAGTTCAGAGTTCGCTGAGAGTTCAGACAGAGGGTTTTGGGTGAGTGACTTGAAGTTTTCCTCTTGGCCAGCTCATCAGAATTCGCTGCTAATGGAAGCCAGTGAAATTAAACAACTGAAAGAAGAATCTACTTGCCAAAAGCAGAGCCACTTCAAGTTGAAATGAGCATCTAGAATATCCTAAAAATGTTGAAATAATGAGAATATTTATCTTTATGCTGCTTTCAACTGCCAAAAATTGATTTAAGCACACCCTAACTCTTTAACAATAAACGTTTACATGAAAGAAAACATGCCATAAGCTTATTTTGCCATCCATCTTCAATCTGTAATTCGCACAGAGTACACAGAGCGAATGCCTCCATTGTTGTGAGCCTCCCATGAGCTCCCCAACCTGCACAGGCACATCGCATTAAGAATATTTACAATATTCCCTGAACAATCTTTCAACCTACTCCAGCCGCTTCTGCTGTACATTTTTCGCACTGCCCAAGACCCAACCCATTTACAGTGATTAATTACAATGTATCAGTGAAATTTTGTTATCCCATCAATTTTGGGTAGGGTGTTGGCGTGTTTCTCGTTCCCCCCTAACAAAAATTACGAGCTACAAACAATTTTCAATAAGCAGTAGCCAGCAGGAGCCGAGAGCAAAGACCGCATCTTGTTGCTGGCGGCGAAAGATATTCGTATACCCCTAATCCCGCCAATCAATCCGTTGACCTTCAACCCAAAATGCCTACACACACTTGCACACTCTCTTCGAGGCTTAGAGAGGGAAAGAGAGAACGAACTTGGTCTGTCAGGCATGAAAACGTTTTCCCATTTGGCAGCAATTAAAGAGCCTGAAATGAATTTATATACACATCCATAAATTAAACGAGTCCTTGGCTCGTGTCCCTGTCCGTGCTCCCATTACTGCTCTGCTATTTATGCTCCCTGATCCTGCTCTTATTGCCGCCCCATCACATCACTTCATTCATTTCATTTAAGTTAATTAGATTCAATAATTTTGAGGCCTAAAGCACAGAGATGCCAGGCAACAGTCGCCCGGACGGACCTAAGCCTAAATGGTTGCTGCGTGCCCAAAATTTCTAAATAGCCAACATAAATTGAGATTTATATGGCCGCTTAGGTGGCCATCATGACTAGCTCAATGCTTTTGGGCCATTGCTCGTCCATTCGCCGCGTGCTCCTTAATTCGGATGCAGCCCATGGCTACATCAGCAATTGAAATTTACCGATTTCGTTGATTTTTACGAGTGTGTGCATTAAAAAAAGTAAATTTAACGTGTCCATAAATGCACGGGGAATGTCTTTCAGTTTTTACTTGTACCCTGTGAATTTTTAGCAATGAGGGGTGTATACGATAAATGATTTATAGGAGCGAATTTCCCGAATTGTACCAAACATTTCTTCAAAGTTTTTGTCTCTTCATCGCAGTTTTTAAAGGTATCGCATCTTCTTTAATGCCGATTCTGCGCTCGGTTATTCGATCAGATTACCTGCTACATTGACTACCCTATTTCCTTGGGTACAGCAATTGGATTTTCCAGAACGGAAATACAAAAAAGTTGATGGGCAAAGCGGAAAATGCGAAATACGCTTACGAATTGGCTCGTATATTAAACGCTGCGGAAATTGTTTCATCAATTTGTTAATAAAACGCACGCACACACAGCCAAAAAAAAAAGAGCGAAAGAGAGCGGATGGAAAAGTATGAAAGAGAGACAAAATTAGAGCCAAATGGGGGACAGAAGCTATTGGGGGACACAGCGAAAGAGACACAACCAAATGCGGTTGGGGGTGGGGATACTGAGCTGACGGGGACAGAGACAAACGTTTGACTTAATAAAATAAATTGTATAAATTGAAGTCTGTCATTTTGTGATTCCCAGGCGTAACATCATAGTCCCCTCCACCCCGCACACACTCGTAAAACATAACAAATTGCATGAAATTTACTTTTCGAAGTGAGAGTCTGTGTGTGCCGGTGCCTGTGGGAAACCCACCCGAAAAATTGTCATGCATGGCGTGCATGACTCCCCCTGAAAGAGCAACAAATTCGTAGGCCTCGAATCCGGATGGCAGCAGACAATCAAGGCATTCGCACACACGCATACACAGAGGACGACACACATGCTGCACGGGTGTTCTGGCCACATCCTGTTGGCATGACAGACGAAACCAAGCAGCAAAACTTGCCCCAGGATGAAGTCAGGAACAATCTGCAGACAGCTAGGATGTTTTTGGCATTGCCAGGGAGGGGAGTCCTTCTGGATTGAGATGTTGTCTCAAAAACGAGTGAAAGTAAAGTAGATTAGCCGTAAGTTTGTGGCAAATATTTCCTGGGAACAAGTACGAGGTATGAGAAATATTTCCGCTAGAGTTTCCAACTATAAATTCAAATGAAATAATGGATAATCTCAACGGGAATCATGAGAGCTCTTTGATAGGAAATGTTAAGATAATGATTCATTAATCATGCTTAGTAAATCAAAGGTTATGCTTTGATTTAAAGAAACCTCAAAGGTAAGAATAAAAATTATTGGGGATCTAGGGAGAAAGACTCTGCTTTATTCTGAAATATTAAACATTTCTAGCCATCAATCCAGAAGATAAACTGCCGATTAATTGGCAACGATAACAATGATTCATTGAGATGAATGCATCTAATTTTCTCGCAAGTTTAACTCATTTATAAAGGCAGCGGGTTCTCCCTGGCATGCGCCATCTGCAAATTCATTGCCATAGCCCGGATAGATGGACTATTTTTACGGCTATCTTTTGTTTTCTCTCTCTCTCTGTGAGATAATAAAACTTATAGCCGACAATTTAAGGTTGGTGGAAAAACAAGAGAAGAGCCAAGGCTCAGGCACTGGCACTGGCACTGGCACACGCACCACTAAAATGGACTCGACAGACTCACGTGCAGATAAAAATAATGGCAGAAAAATGACAAAGCCAGAGAAAAAAAATAGAAGCTGCCGATCTGGGAGCTACTCGTGTACGATGGAGGAGTAGAACAAACACTGTGGTAAAGACACGAGCTTGCAATTTAATACGCAGATAAACACAAACAAAGAAAGGAGGAACACTAGGTCGCTGGCTGATGAAGTTGGTTGTGGCAGGCACATGACTGAATTTACTCACGAACTAGGTAGGTGGAAGCATGCACGTTTCATACCCCATCTCTCCATCGCAGGAGATCAAGCGATATCGTTTGAATGACACGACATGTCGAGCCCAACAGCCGCCTCATCCCCATCATCATTGTCATAATCATCTGCCTCCTACACATGGTTGTCGTTGTCGTGTTTTGTCGCGCTTGTTGTTGACTACGCTGATGATGCATGTTGTAATGTTGTTTAGGCTGATGTTTCGTTACGTAATACCTCTACCTAAACCATCTCCACTCCACTCATGAGAGGAATGCTACACAAAGCGGAGCGAATGCAATTTGTAGCAATTGTAAAATGTACGGCACAAGCCCGAGCCCCCAGTGCGCTGCCATCTTTGATGTGTTTGACATGCTCTCATGGGGGAGGTAGTGCCCTCCGTCTGAGTGCGTGTGTATGCTGCTGGTGTGTGTGTGTGTGTGTGTGTGTGGTCTGGGTAAGTGCTATAGTTAGGCCTGGCATTTGAAACGTTATTAATATTTATATAGCACTCCTCGCTGCCAGACGACTGCCGCAGCCGATTAATGTGTAGCGTTTAATTTGCGGACGAGACAATGGGCCGTATGAGCAATGTTGATTGGGTTTTGCTTCGTTGAGGCTTAGGCACTCCCAAGAGGATAATTGACTTTTGCTTTAAAGTTGTTAAAGTTGGAGTTACACTTTGTTCAGTGGGCGTCCCTTTCAGTTGAGTTTAACTAAGTACTCTAATTAATAATCACGGCCATTACCTACTTGAGTTAAATTTGATATTCATAATTCAAATTTCGAGACACACAACCAGCACCCCTACAAAACCATCTCTGGGTTTTCTTCAGTTTTCAACAAATTTTTATTGTGAATTTTATTGTGAAAAATTTGTGCGTGCTTGAGTGTGTGGCTGAGAGTAATAAAAGATTTTCTGATACGTGGCAAAAAGAAAAATTCTTGAAAATGAAATTAAAAAACTTATTTCAAGTGCTTCCTGGTGGCTTCCTCTTCGTGTTTGCTGGAGTCTCGGGTAATAAACAAGTTAAAAGTCTAACCATATTTGGGTTTTTCTTTACTTTTTGTTTAACGAGAAAACAAAAGCTGCAGAAATTGAAGCGGCAACCGCATCATATGTATACAGCCCTCTCATCTCCAAGGCGTTGTCTACAGTTTGTGCAAGTTTTTCCTTATTTTTATTAAGCATTTTTTTTTGTGAGTAGCTCTCTCAAGTGCGGCTTTTGGCTTTGGGAACAGTGGGAAGATACAGCAGCCAAGACAGGCTCTGGGGGCGCTCCGCATACCACAAAGTCCCTTTTCGAGGAGTAGGCAAAGTTTTGTCTTTACACTCAATTACAATGCAGAAACTTTGACAGGAAATTACTGTATGGCAAAGTTGAGAGTGTTTTTGTAAAGCTTTTTCCAGCCTCACTTGTCCCCCTCAGTCGGGCCACACAGAGAGGCTTTAACTAGATGAAATAGAGTTATCTGCGTGCTCCCCGTGAGACAATGGTGGGTTTTAAGTAATTGAAATTGTCAAAGGGGAATCATAGATTATTATTTCAGCATATTATCTGCCATACTCTGCACCCGACTTGTCCACACGAAATTCCATAAATCACAGCAAATCCTCACACACAAATAAATCAAAACAAAGGTCGGTACGGTGCGAGTACTCTGCTTTGCTTTGCCCTGCATAATCACGAAAGCAAATAAGTACTCAGCAATACGACTATGAGATACCCCTCGAAAATGTACACAAACTTCTCTAGGTATAAGGCATTATGTTGGTCTAATTCTTATCCATAAATAATTGTATGGCCAATATTGTGATGGCTTTACATAGTAGGCCACATCGTTCGGTGCCCAATTCGGGAGAACCAGCCATACCAAGACGCCACGTTGTTCTTTCTGGGCACGACGTAGGAACGAGTATGTGTTGCAGAATCCAATCATTGAGCGCCATAACGGCACAGCGGACATCTGGGTCGAAGAATCTTGGAATTCTGTATTGATTAGCGTCACCTGAGCGATCTACTCGATCCCAATATACATTCAAATTATACCGATTGCTGGGTATTATAAGCACACTGCAATGGATACAAATTGTATTTCAATATTTGTTTTAACAAATTGCTCAAAATCACAGAGCAAACAAAGCGCCCACACGCACCCAGTCAACGGTCCCACACAAAGAAATTGATAAAAATTTATTGCATTTGAATTTGTCGCCTCTCGTATCTCTCTCCTCTCTGTGGAACATAAAACAATTACAGGAGAAAGGAAAGTGCAGAAAGCACACATGAAAACAAACGAAAAAAAATCCACACACAACAAATAAAGTAAACATTTTTGTTGTAAATGAAATGAAAACAAATTTCGCGCGTACGCATAAAAAATGTGACACACCGAAAGGGAAAAATGAGAAGCTGAAAAGGGGAAAATTATTTAAGGCAGCTGGCGGCGGGTACAGCGGATTGCGCTGCTGGACATTTTTTCACAACGAAGGGTTTTAAAAGTATTTTAAAAAACTTGTGCAACTCGTGCATGCAAATGCATTCAATGTGCTTAAGGTGTCTCATAAATTTTCAATTGCGGCAACGTTTTTATAACAACCGGTATTCGAAGTGTAAATAGGGTAGAATGTATTTGTGCTCGAAAAGTGGAAAGCAAGAACAGAGTTAACCCTCAGAAGGAAACGTTTCCGACAAAGTAATTCTAAATTATACATGTATTTGTGACTGAGCTTAAATTATACACAAATTGTGGTACACTTTTTGCATAAATTTATGACAATTATGGTATGTAATTTGGATAGCAATTTCTTTTTATTTGAAGTGATACATATATTTTGGGCTATAATTACTGAAATGTATGGAATATGTACCCGGTACTCGAGGAGTAAAAGGGTACACAAAATGAAAAGATTTAACGCACAGAAGTAAACGTTTCCGACCCCATAATCAGCATCAATAGCCGAGTCTATGTCTGTATGTCCGTCTGTCTGTAACCCATTAACGGGATCCAGTTCGAAAATATTTCAAGTACAATGCCACAATTGCCATTTTTTGGCTTTACTTAAACGATTAAATTTAATTGAACTTGTATTCAAGAGGCCTGAAAGCTTTGCTCTTGAAATAATGCAGATTTTATAGAATCCACAAACCCCATAAATGTAAATTATTTAAATCCGTTTCCAAGTCAGAGACTAATGAAGCCCAAACGGAGGCAGCGCTTGGCTTGGGGAAATTACGCATCGTTTCATTATGAAATTTATCGTATTACGTTGATGAAATCACATGTCGGCTTTTGGTGGATGCCTGCCGTGGAGGAGTTGGTTCTCAAGCAGGCAGCCAGGCAGCCGGCACAGGCAGCAGCAGGCACTCACAGCCATTTTGCTTAATTTCCCCATTGGCTGATGAATCTATATATATGTATACCGTTGGTATGTGTTCACTTGCGTCACATTTGCTGCTAGAATCGTTTCATATTGTGGGTGTGTGTGTATGGCAGGCGGAGTAACAATTACAAAGGGAGAAGACGAAACAAGAGCCACATAGGATGGCGAGGACGGAGCTGGAGCTGAAGCTGGGGCAATCCTTTCAGCCTGGTTATTGTACACTTTACATGCCTGGGTATGTTTGTACTTATAATTACACATGAATTTCAATATCCTGCGGCGGCTGTGGTGCCGGGCCTGAACTGGGTTTCCTTTCCACTTTTCCTCTGTCAATATTTGCCGCTGTTTTCAGCCAGCATTCGCTTTTCTTCTCTTCCTCTCTCGCGCTGTACAACTTAATGATATTTTCTATATTTGGCTTGACTTTCAATTGTTGCCAAGGCCTTTAACGAGGGCGCAACAAAAAGGGTTTCCTCATTCTTCTGGTTTCCATAGTGCTCCAAAAAGTTCCATTTCCCCTTGCAACCACCCTCGAAACTTTCCATTTCCTATTTCTATTTGCCAAAACTCTTTCCACTCGAATCTTTGGCAATTTTCGTGGAAAAGTTTTCAATGTACGAGTGCTCGCTGTGTTTTGTGGTTCTATCCATGCGGCATTTGCGGGGTATATTTCATGTAAGAGGCAAAAGGAACGTGGCTTACAGAGTTTCCTATCGAAGGGTATCCTGGAGACGTTATAACCACCATCCATTCCCTGCATGTTTCTATTTGTATTGGTATTTGCTTGAGATGGAGTAGGAGTTTGTGTGTGGGCATGGCAGTGGCTGAGACTAAGAGAACCGCCTTACGCCTTGTAATTGAGTGTAAGCGCTAATTGGAATTTTGATGAAGTTCGGCGGGAATTTGGCAACAGTTTTGGCCTCAGCAGGGGCGAAGGAGTATTGCAATTATGTAAGTAGCAGTGGGAAATGTTTCGAATTTTCGAGTTTTCGAGTTTCTTGTGGTCGCTGATTATCTGGCAAGGAGGAAGGGAAAGGGGCAAACACGGTGCCTCACAAGAGTGATAGAGAGAGAGAGAGAGCGTTAAGTGCGTGTGATAAAGCTTCTTGTAGTCACTCGTGTCGAGTATTAAGTACAGGGCGGCTTCTCTCTAACAGTTCGTGTGTGATGGAAGTGCATTGGGAGAGTGGCACTAGGGTTTTGATAACCGAGTTGAAACCGAGTGTAAGTTTTCAACCAAACTTTCCTCAAATGAATCGAAAAATGCACACCAGGAACCAATTCTCCACCCTAAAATGCTAAAAGTTTGCAACATCTCTGGCATCCATGGATGGGGGCATTCATAATGGACTCTAGTATTGGTTGGTAGTTGCTGACACACACAGACAAAGCCTCCCAGAGGAGCTTACTTTGTTTTAATATGCTTTTCGAGGGTAATACAATGTGTAGCAGATGTTTGTGTAGCGAAGAAGGATACGTGGTCGAACGTAAAAGAAATATATATGGACGGACCAAGCATTCCTACATGTCTCAGTGAAGCTTGAGCTTGTACATATATTTTTCATGGAAGCAGAGGGTATCTAACGCTTTGGTACCCCAAAGGCAGCCTTTTCCTCTCGTTTTTTCCCTGGCTTTTTTTTCCATTTCTTTTATGTTGCTGAGCTCCTCTCAACCTCAACCAGGAAGTTGTGTGTCATAGGAAGCACTTGTGTGACATAATGAAAAACCCACTCCACTCTCCTTTCAGGTTGGTGAACATTCTGGACTGCGCCGTGGCCTCGGAACCACCTGGTTTCCTTCTACAACATGCTGCACTTTATGCCTTGTCAACAACGACGACAACATCATCAAGTTGGGTCCCGCAGGTGTTCTTCTCCCCACTTCTAAGCCAAAGTCAGCTGTAATAAATGAAGTTCATATACATACATTTCTCTATGTATTATTTGTATGTATATGTACATAAGATTTGAAAGCTCATTCATTTGCTGGGACAACTGTAATTTTGGACTCTACATTCAAAAAACTGCAAAAAGTTGTTCAAAATAAATTGTGTCTCATTTTGTAGATGCAGTTTTACATAAAAATTACATACATTTTACATAAAATTGAAAAAAAATGCTATAAATTTCGGCCAAATAAATGAATGTAGACCTGTCGGAATTTGGGACTTGCAGCAAGATATTTGTCTAAGTTTACCCAACAATCATCTGCATAAATCCATACAACTCTCTGTAAACCGATGTCCGGATTCAACAATTTTTAACCGATTTATGACTGCCATTTCCTTTTGCTTTAATGTTTTGTGTCAACTGCGAGTCATAGCAATTAAATTCTGCTTGCATAACTTTTATTGATTCGTAAATATTTATTTTTGTACAATTTTTATAGATTTGTCGAAATTTGTCAAATATTTCAGCATTTATTTTGGCCAATATACAATTTCCATTTCCCATGGTATTTGAACAACGTTTACCATAACTCTCATCGCAATTGCCAGCTCGATAGCCTCTCTTGTAATTCTCTCTTGTAATCCTTTTGTTACTGGTCCCCCACTTTATTGTAATAATGCCAAAAATTATGTTTGACGCAGCTCAAATATTGCGAATGTCAGCCAAAAGCGCTGGGGAATGAAAAAAATTCCCATTTGTTTTTTGGGGTTGCTCTTTCATTGAGACTGTAAGGGGTTGGAGTCTGGAGGCTTCTCCAATTAACCCTTTGGGTGCACTAATTGAAATTTGTTTGCCCTTGCTGTTGGGTAGAGCAAAAATGTTTGCATGGCGCTCAGAATTCATAAGTCGGCAAAGGGAAATCGCTGCGCTGCCTCCCTTGGATAAAGGCTGGCCCTCACACGATTTTCCCCTTTGCTCTAGTCTCTATGCCTTTGATTCCGCCTTCTCCCCTTCCTACTGCCTGTTGGCACTCATTTCTTGCCTTACTTTGAGCAATCAATTATCAAGTTAGGGCCGCCAAAAAAAAAAACCATTCCAGCTTCAGAATGCGCGGCAATTAAAGTTTCCATCATGCGTTGTGTGCGCTTCTCTATATCGATTCCATCCTTTCCACCCTTTTCGTGCTGCACGACCCTGGCTTCATTTCAAACAAGAAACGAAGAACTGCCTTGGGCTGTCGTCGCGTTAGATACCCTTGAAGAATTATACGTGGCAGTGCAGGTTCTCTTCTTGAAGCTGGATTGGATTCTTTAAACAAAATTTATATTATTTTTACTGGTTAAATAGTGGAACATTTTTGATGTGTTGATGTTTGCTGTTGGCCTGAAACCAGGCAGACTGATGGAGAAACCGCACCCAGTATCAAAAATTTCCATAGTTCACTGGAATATAGCATTTCTCTGTTGCACTCTCTCATCTCTCATCTCTCTCTCTCTCTCTCAGCACACTCTCTCTCGTTTGCAAAAAAGAGACACACAAAAAGTATGAAGAAGGAGCGTGGCCCGGATTGAGGGTATGGCTGCCAAAATTTGATTATGTTATGTTTGTGAGTGTTTCTGCGATTGTGTATGACGGCAAAGCCATTGGAAAAGTATACAAATACAGAATTGAACACTGGTGCAGCACAGCCTACATTTGAGGGCCAATTTGTGAAACTGAAGAATGTCGAATTTAAAAATGTTTACAAATGGAATTTTCAGCAAACAAACTGAAAATTGGAATTCATAGAAAAGTAAATATGGAATGCATAAGCGGCATACAGACAATGCAGTAAGGGCTTAAGCCTGCTGAATTTAGTTTGGGCAAAAAAGTCGGCTACATTTCTGCCACATGCACCACAAACTTTTTGTGGTCCTTAAAAATTACGTTTATTTCTGTTTGCTTCCCTGCCTTCTCCTTCAACTTTCTTGCCAACTGGCAAAACAAACACGCCGAAAAAACGGTCAAGAAAAAGGCCACAAGCTACAGTTTGGGCGGGGACGAGGCCAGTCCACGTTCTGTCCCGTTCAATAAAAAAAAGCACTCAACCCTCTCTCGGCAAAAAAAAGCAAGCAAAAGCTGAGTAAAAGGAATGGAGGTGTAAAGGACCTTCAGGTGCAGCTGCCTTCGCTTCATCGTTGCATGTAAAAATCCCTTCAAATGATTAATGTAATTTCACGCGCCACTTAACGTTATCCCTGCAAGGACATTATGTTTAATTGCAGCGTCAGTTTGAATTTAACCGAGATTCCACCCTTACCGCAGGGCCTCTCCTTATCATCCATATACTTCTCCTTTTCATTATACACTTTTAAAGCGGGGGATATAACGACTACGAGGAGTCGTTTGTGGTGTAGGAAAGGAAGTGCTTTTAGCAAAAGTATTTCAGAAAAAAGTCTGGACAATGTTTGAAAATTGTGAAAAACTCTTCAGATTCATTTGTAGCCTCTGAAGATCCAATCTTCTAGAGTATCTCGTGTTTCGGCTTTCGCGGCCTTCCTTTGTTGGCAAGTGGTTGAATGTTTTTTTGTGGTCGGTCCTGGGCCGTGGCCGTGGCCAAAACCGACGTGCGAATTTATGAAAAAGATTTGCCAGCCTGCGGCTGTTTAAGGTTAAAGAGGCGCACCGTTTCCCAGAGTAACACACACACACAGGTACTTACTCTTGCACACACACTAGCACACTTCATTTACCTTGGCAGCCGCCTCGATTTTTGGCCCTCCCCGCCACGAGTTACCTTTCATGCGGCCATTTCGGGGCCCCTCTGCAAATGGGTTAATTGCATAATTTGCGAATTTCACTGTGCAATCTGTGGCGGGTTAAGGAAAAGCGTGGGAAGCAGCACACAAAGAAATATGATGTGTGTTGGGCTTACAGTTCCATTAGCTGATGACCGCGCAATTTCCGCCCTGCTCTTGTTGAAATTTCCACAAGAACAAAAAATAAATATTTACCTGTAACGAAAAGGGAGAAATACAAAATGAATTGATGGCATTTTCAGGTATTTTTTAATAACTTGAGGTAGGTTTACATGATCAAAGCCTTTATAGTCAATGGACTAGAAACTAAAACGAATGTATTTACATGTATTGAAAAGTCTTTTCTATTTTGTTTTTCAGATTCGCAGAGTGAAAATCCCAAAAGGGATTTGTAAATTTGTAACTTTCGATTTCTGAACGCACTGCCATGAAAGCAAATACACAGACAAACAGGTCAAAGGTCTGATCAAAGTTCCATGTTCAATTTATGCTGAACCCAAACTCCGTCTTCTAACCTTGCCCCCCACATCTACCTCTTCCGATTACTGCGCAAATTTGTTCAAATTTCCGTTTATTTTCTCTTCTTTTGTGTGCCCTGTAATCGATGTGACTTGGGGCATGACAGTGGTAGAAGGAAGCCTTAAAAGCGACTAAAAGCGAATCTAAGTACTAGGTATCATAAAGTCTATATGCCACATTATGTAGCAGACTCTAACTTGTTTTTAGTGTAGAGTGTCGTTTTATGAACTCGCAAGGACATGCAATGGCCAACCCAATGGAGCTAGAGAGGAGCAGGAGGGCTCAGAAGGTGGAGAAAGAGGATTGACTTTTGTCTTTTTGCTGTTGCTGCTATTTTCCTCTTAGTCTGGTCAATGCCGGGACACAAAAACAAGTTTATCTAAATTGCCGTATAGACTGCTGCAATGAGGCAAAGGGATCCAGAGCTTGTGGCCTGCGGTCGAGTTGGAACTTCTAAAAACCGAACTGAACACTGAACCGGACCCAAGCCCAAATCTTTCTTTCTCCATCGTGCTCTCAGCATCTTCTCATCCATATCTGTATCTGTGTCTATATCTATGGCTATGGCTTGGCCACGTATTTGCTTTTCACATCCCACTGCTGCTGCTGCTGGCCTTCGCCGCTCTGCAAGTTGATTTGGGTCAATGCTGTTTGTTTTGCCTTTGTCTTTGTTCTTGTTCTGGTTTGCTGTCTTGTTTTTATAACTTTGGCCACGAGTTCAGTTTTCCTCTCATTTTTTGTTTCATTGGATTGGATTGTGTGTGCCATCGAAAAATAACACAAGTCTAATTGGTTTGTTAATTAAAATGTTGTTGAAATGAAATCTCCATCTTGGCCGGAATCAGTGTTTGTATATCATATTTTTGTTATCCTTGTTTTGTCGGTCTCATCTCTTGTCGGAACCCCATCTGCTATTTGCTGAGTGGCAGATCAATGGCAGAGATTTTTCGTTCTCCAAACAAACATGTTAAGAAAGGATTTGCCATGTTTCATTTGTCCATCAAATATTGTTTTTGTGGTTTTTGGGGCGGATTCTATGGCTAGCCAGGGGCTCTATAGTGCATCTCTGCCTGCTGTGTTTCACCTGTACGTATCTGTTTTATTCCCATTTCGATTGCCTGCCAATTGCAATCGGCATTGAAAATTCCTGGCCAAATTGCAATGAGCGGAGATTAGCCAGAGCCAAAAGCAGCCTGTCCCTCACCAGCTATTGTTTGGGTTTTGAGCTGGGCCCACAGCGATGTCCTGGAACGGTGGCAATCTCACAGACGCTGGCTCCCCAGGTATGCCAAATATAGGAACGTAAAAGGAGAGAGAGAGTGCCAAAAATAACTGTTAATCCAAATGCTAAGGCAACGTGCCAATGGAGTCCATGACGGCCAAATGTCAATGCAAACACATCGAACGAGCCCTGCCAGACAGACATGGCCATTCAAACATGGCGACTTGATTAGATATTGTTGCTCAGGCTCCCATTCCGCATTGGGCGTTGGCTTTTGGTCTTTGCTTTCTGTTCCGTTGGAGTGTCTGCTCCAGCATCCCCAGGAGTTGGACAGAGTTGCCGTTGCCATTAGCTTGTCAGTACAATCTGGCATCCATGGCCATTGAATGTTCATCGACAGCACAGCAGCAGCAAGCAGCAGAACCAGCAGATCCAAAAACATTCAAAGGTTGTGCAGCTGTTTGCTAAAATTTGCATATTTGTTTGGGAGCTTCATGTCGGAATGCATTAAAAGCGAGGACAGGACAGGGCTGGAACGGACAGCACAGAACAGCGGGGATAGAGCGCTCGAGAAGGACATTCTGGGGTTCAACTGAATAACAAGGCAAATTGACATGTGAACAAAAAGCAATTAAGCAACATTTTTGTTTCTGAATTTAAGTACCAAAAGTACATTTTATGAAGTGCTGCTGCAGCCATGGCCAAGCAGAGGGTTGCTTTGTCAATTTGGTTGCTTAATTTAAGCAATTTTGCACAGGGTTAAGGGTTCTTGTTTGAAACTTTTCTTCATCATACAATAAAAACCTTTTTTAGAAAACTTAAATGTGCCACGAATGTAACTAAAAAATGTTTTAAACTAAGTTTGGAGTTGCATAAAAGGCAAAAAATTATTATAGTGTTATTAAAGACAGGCAGTAGCTGCCATAAGCGACTCACGAAACAGAGCTCAGATAAGCTCTTAAAGCAGAACTACAACCAACCATTGATGCAGCCCTCGCATCAGCTTTCCATCATGGTCATCATCCATCCATTCATCATTCCATATGCCAATAAAGTAAATAATATATTGACAATTGCAAACTGTAACTGCAGGAGGGGCTTCATTGGTAAATGTCTATATAAATTGCACTTGATTGGCCTGGATTCGATGCGATACGATTCAATGGCATACATTAAAACCAAGCAGAGGACCACCACTACCCACTACCCATCATCCATTGCCGTCTCCATGTGCAATGTTTGGACCAAAGCTCGTACCCCCAGAAACTTCCAGCCAGTGTCACATCACTCATACGCAGCAGGAGCCCAGCATGAGCATTGGGCATGCCACCTTTTGTTGGTTTCGTTTGTTTGTCCAACCCTCACGCCACTTCCTGTCCATCTTTCCGTGTGTCCATCTGTCTGCCTGTCCATTTGTCATTTTGTTTGCTTTGTTTCTGCCACTTTGCCATTACAATTTCTACTTTTTCTTGTTATTTATTTAAATGCTTTACATACACCGCTGGCCTGCCTCCCGCACTCATTTACGACCAAATTGTCGCAGTAAGTGGAAAGCCATACAATTTGCATTCACATTTCTATTTGTTGGCCATTGTCCATGGTCCATGGTCCATTATTTCGTCCCAAATAGCAGCCCCAGGCTACAGACTCTGCACTCCAGTCTCTGCCTCCGTACCGGATGCTGTTGACATGCCTAAGCGGCTTTTGCTGCCTTGATCTTCTGCCTGTTTAGGCTCGGGCCAAGTAGCGTTAAGGACACCCAATCACCTGCTGCACTTTGCCGCTGACGGACGACTCGAGATTCTGCACAATGGAGGTATTTTGGATGATTTGATGTTGGACATGAATGTGGGTTGGGTAAATATGCATAAGTAGCCAGCTATTGGGATTATAATTTGTTACAAAAATGATTTAAATTAACTCAAAGACTGCCGCAGCAGTGTCTGAGTCTTTTACTTTCAAAGCACCAGCAAGGGGTATAATCTGCGAGAGCCAAAGGGGAAATCTAATTGATTATAATGCTGCACCTTCACAGCATTATTTATGCATATATAACTCAACTGATTAACTTAAACTTGAGGCAACAGCTGTCAGGGAGACTTTCAGCGGCTACCCAGGACTCATGGCATTAAGCAATTCATTTTTATGTATTTACTGGCGCGATTTGTGTGCGGTTGTTTTGTTTCTCAGCTTTCAGAGTATTCAGAATATTCAGAGTTTGAGGATTTCCATACATATGTGTTGGCTGCCCGGCCAGCAGCTGTTGGCCTTCCGCTGATAATCACATTTCGGGAAAGCTTTTTGTTGCTCTTCACTCTCTCTCTCTCTCTCTCTTCAAACAGTCTATGGCTGGCCATCTCTTTCGTACACATGGAAATTAAGTGAATGTTTGCTTATGAATAAGCAAATAAACGTCTCTGCAGTCGAATGCTTGGCTGCTGGGCTGCTCGGCTGCTCGTCTGGTTGGAGAATGTCGGGTGGTGGCTGCTGGCTGGGTTCTCTGATTCTGATGGACTCGCTGACGTTTACATTTTTGAAATGGCCAACACGTGTTCCTCCAGCTACTTGGCAGGACCCCACAAGTCCTTGAGGCCCGCTCATTTCAATTTGCTTGCATTTCAATGCAAAACTTTTTCCATTTCAGCCTCGTCCTGCATCTCTCTGTGTGTGTGAAAGTACATTGTTTTTCTTTCCTTTTTATCCATCCCGGGGACGAATGTGTGTGTGTGTACTGTATCTGTGTGTTTTTTTCTGTTTGCTTTGTATTTGTTGGCGTAATTAGCATTCGCCGTGCATTAATATTAATTAGTTAGTTATGGAGCGGCGGTCTGGCCGGATCTCAACCGGTTCCGTGGGTGGTCAAAGCTACGTTTGTGCATTTTGTTCCGCTCAGTTCTGCGCCTTCCATCAAACAAAATAAAGCTATAATTCATTCACTGGGCAGTATTTTTGATGACCAACGAACGGAATTTTTACCTAAATGCATTGTAAGAACCCTGATCCAATTTTGATATCGTGTTTAAAGTTATTTCCACTTCCACATGCTGCAATCAATTCGAACATCTCGAAACCAAAGCGGCTGATAAAAGAGCGCCGGTGCAGCAGGTGCACATCGAAAATAGCCTCGACCCTCGGCCAAAGATGCACAATATCGCGTGCTGTAGCAACAGTCAACAACAGCAATGCGTCAGTTAAACAAATAAACAACCTCAACGTTGCATGCCACTCGTGTGGGGGAGAGCCACAGAAAAAAATTGATACGAAAATTTGCCAAGCAAACAGCAGAGCAGCACAGACAGCAGCGCCAGTGGCAACGTCTATATAAATTTATAAACGAAACACAGTGCCTGTCTGTGTGTGTGTGTGTGTGTTTAAGGATAAAGCGAAAAGTTTGCAGACGCAGGGAGAGGCAGGGTCGTCACCTAAAGGGGGACACCAAGGGTAGTCAGGTTCAGATTCAAATGGAACCAAGCCCAGCGTCTACAAAAGACAAAGCAGGACTGCGACTGGGACTCCTACTCACAATTACTTCGCACGATTTTTCTCATTTTAATGGATATTTTGATGCACTTCATGTGATACCCTGAAAATGGCCAAGATGTGCCACAATTCCCCCCCTTTGCGGTTGGGGCAAACACGCTTCTGTCACACATTGGTGCGCAGGTGGTTGGCGCCTGTACACTGAGGCCATTTTGTTAATATTTAATATCAAATAAAGGCCTCGGCATCAAAATGGTGCAAAAACTGCACCTGAAACTGAAAATGCAAAATGCAAAATGCAAAACGGATAGCCAAGCGAATGGAAAGTGAGTTGGGAGTTTTGAATAAAGCAATGTCTGTCCGTCTGCCTGTCTGTCTGTCTGTTTGCCTCCAGTCGGTACACAGAGGGAGGAAAAATCCATCAAAATGACCGCACCAGACGCACCAACAGACAGAGACGGGGAACACTTAAAGGGAGAGAGAGATGTGTCTCCCTGTGGCGTATGAACACACACACGCATGAGCAGTTGGCACTTTAACGAACTCTGAGCCTGAGAACGTGCCTTAAACTATGTCCATTTATACAAGCTCTCTATTTCTATCTCTCTCCATGCCTGTCTGTCTCTTTCTCTCTCCGGTTACGGTTATTTCTCCCGCTCTGATGCTGTGCTAGGTTAATACCCAATTACTGAGCAAATTACTTCAAGCTTTTCTTTCATAAAACTTTCAACCTGTGTGTGTGTGTGTGTGTGTCTGCCTGGGTGTTCGTGCCCATTAAAGTTTAGCATTTCTCTAGCCCCAAAAATTTGAACCGATTTCACTGGGGACTACCCAAGCACCAACACACACACACAGGCAGGCAGACACCGAATGGGCAGGAGCAAGTGTAGGAGCAGGAGCGGCAGCAGCCTTTTTAAAGCTTTTTAATAAACGCCATACTTTGCTTAAAGTTTTCCCCTTACCAGCAACTTGAACTCTGGCACACGTGTGGCACCTCTCTATATATCTACGTGTATGTCTAAGTTCTAGTGCCTGTGGCGGCTGAACAATTTAACAAATTATCGAGATAGTTTTTGCTCAATTTTGTAGCTGAAAATTCTAGAGATTGTTAAGGAATATTTTTGTGGGAGCGAAGCGATGCACCACTCCTAGGTTAAAGTGGTTAAACATAAAAAGAAACAATCCATCTCTTATAAAGCATATCGATTAATGTAGATTACTTTTTGAACCACACATTCGCCCACCGAAAAAAAATGAACCAACAAAATCGGAACATCCACCGGAAAAAAGACGGGAGAACAAAGGAAAACTGTCTTCCATATCTCATGGTCTTACTTGCACCCACGGGACTCATCAAAAATATACGAGATTGCCCCCCGGCACCGCATTTCCCTCCCTCTATATGTGCCACAGAAAATGCACGTTTTAATTTTTTGTTAACCAAAAACAGCGCACATTTGGGACAAATATCCGGAGTAATATATGCAAGTATTTGTATATTCATGTGGGGGGGGGGGGGCGGACTGTTGCAGCGGTAGGTGGTAGCAGGAAGGGGGTGGCTGTGTGTGCTGACTTTTGGGCAAGCCACAATATCGCTTCGAGGTTTCGAGTGAAGCACAACAGAAGCCAAAGCGGACGCGAGTTGCCCTGAAAATGGAAAATGGAAAATGGCAAACAGCGGACAGAGATTACAGACGAAAGCGCCCGAAGGAGCGAAACAAAGTTTTGCTTTGACATGTCACACAGATACACATCCGCATGCATAAACACACACACACATACACACACAGATATATGTGCACAAGTGCAGAACAATATACAAAAGCCAAAGCCCTGATGCTTTTTTTACTTTGACCGCCTTTGGGCACTCGAAATGCATATGTGGAGAGGAGGGCCCAGCTTTTCATTCACCTCCACCCAGAAGCACACCCGTGTACACACCCATGCACAACAATTTTCTTAGCCATTTGTCTCTCTTTCACTCTCTTTAGCCCCAACCCACATCATTGCTGCGGATCTCTAGGGTGTGTTCGCTATTTAGCCACAAAAAATGGCTGCAATACGCGCAACTAAACACACAACAAACTTTACCCTCATGCACTCGCTCTCTTGCCAACACACACAAACACAAACAGATGAAAACTCTGCATTGGTATTTTCTTTGGAGTGCAAAAATCTCTTTCAAAAAATCAACATTCAAATACGCAGCCAAGTAAATGTGCGAGCACTCGTACTAGGTACTACGTATAGTAAAAGCGCAATTTCCTCTTCAAAACAATTTACCCCAACCACCCTGTTCCTCCATTTAGACTCTCTCTCTCTCTCTCTTGGCCTTTTTTCGCCCCCTTTTGGACATTCTTTTTGCCTTGCACTTTGTTTCGGGCTGCATAGAGTAAACAATTTCAGAGAGAGAACTTTGATTTGTGGCTCTGCGATGAAGATGAATTGGATTGTTTAGACCTAGTAGGCATACAAAGAATTTGGCGTAGCTTTAGTGGAAGGTTTTTCCGGTAAGCGCTTAGCGAAATGTTTTGGATAGCAGTCGCAAGTTGAAGCTTAAAGCCATGAACAGTTTTGTTACTCAAGAAAGTTGTAGCATAATTGAAAATCCGTTGATAAACCAAACCTGCACACACACAAGTTATGTTATTCATAGTGCAATGCCAAGTTCCGCACTCATATAAAGTTAGCTCAGCTTATGGACAAAGTTTAAACAAATCTGGTCGTACCGACCATATGTTTATGAAAGCGCCTGCCCGGCTTTGTAGCCATAATTTCCAACAATTTGTTGAGCTCTATGGTTGGGCTCCTAGGCTCCTGGGCCCTGGGATTGTGCTTTGGCTTGCCTTAGTCTCGGCCTGGTTTGGCTTGTGTATAAAATTACAATAAATCGTTGCATTTTAGCTGCAAATAAACAAAGATTTGCTGCGCCAAAAACGAACACTAAGCTCGCTAAAACAAAGCAGACGGAATGGGGGATATAGGATAAATGTATAGCAGCTAAGCGCACGAAGGGCGAAAGGGGAACGAGAAACAAGGCCAGAGAGTGCATGCAAAGTGGCGTTTTAAGTTACCAGAAGGAGGAGCTACAATGCAGAGCAGCAGAAGAAGGAAGGCAACACCACCAGAGCGGCCAAGATGTACGAGGGCAGAGTAACAAGGCAGCGCGAAGGAGGAGGGCTTTACTGACTCTACCCCCACCCCATCCAGATCCTTAAGCTGTGCTGTGTGTGTGCATGCTTCTGGATGTTAAATCAACATGTAAGCATTTAATGCGCCGCTCCAAAGCTGAAAAAGCGTAAAATTCCCCAAATGACCATAAATTTCTGTGTTTGGCATCGCAATTGTTGTTGCTGCCGGTTTGCTCTTCTCCCTATCCTCCGCTAACCCCGCTGTTGTTCCTGCAGCCAGTGGAGAGAAATGGAGAAAACTTCAACAAGCACTTGTAAAAATAAATGGCATTTTGGGTTATGTGCAATAATAAAATGGAAATTGTGCAAAAATATTGTCGCCGTTGCCCAAAAAATGTTGAACTACCACTGGGCCCGATGCAGGTCGCAGGGGCCACGTAGAAGTTGGAGGGTGAAATGTGCCTGGCCACATGGGGGGTTGGGGGGATGTGGGAAAAACTCAGAACTATATAATGGCCGATGATGTACGTCCTTGTTGGGTTAGAAACTGTGTTGACAGTGAATCTTTCGAGAAATCGTTTGGAAAAATATGAATGTGTTTGCTCTTGGGGGGGGGGGGGCAAAGGGTTGCGAGGAGTGGCACTCGATAAAACAAAGCTTCGAATGAGCTACACACACGCTTTACAAATGATTTGCAGCAACAATTGCAAATGGTTTGAAAAAGATGAATTGCTTAGTGAAAAATGAAATAAAGTTGCTGCACACGAAGTATGCATTATCGATTATTTATCAATAAATGTTTGAGCAGGAGATAAATGGAACTGTCAAATATTATAAGATTCGAATACCTCAGCTGCCTGGGGCAGACAGACAGTGTCTGAGAGTGTTTTAGATCAAATTTAAAGCCAAAGATAGCGGTTTGCTTGTCTTAAAGTGAAACTAAAAATGAAGCAGTAGATTGTTCAACTCATTTTCAGCTCTTAAATGCAATCAGCCACAGCTGCAACAGACAGACAGAGAGATAGACGTACCCAACTGTACCTGAAGCTGTCAGTCAAGTCAAACTGTTTGCTTTTGCTTTGGGCACCGTTGCTGTGTTGTAGGGGGGAAGCCACTCCAAACAGGCAACATATTTGACACGTCGCTGATTTAAGCAAAGTTTCTAATGTCACGCCCTGGCTCCTACCTCTACCCTTTTCCAGCCGCTGGCTACAACCCCTTTCTCAAGTGGTTGGGGCTTGTCAAATTCCACATGCAAATGACTTGCTTATCAAATAAAGTTTTTTTGGGGGGGGGGTTCGGTCTGAGAGCCTCAGACCCACGAACATTGTGTGTGAAGTGGAACAACTGTGCGTATGCGCAATTTTCACATTGTTTCAATATTACGCACACATGGAAGGGGTGCGAGAAAAAAGGGGTGCCCGGATCCCGGTACGGCTCTTTCTGTAGGTGTTTTCGGTGCTCGCTGTTCGGTTTTTGGTTTCGGTTTTTCGCCTCTGGCTTTTCCAAGTATGCACAAGTAATGTGAGAAAATTAAATTTTTGCGTACCGCCCGCAAAAAGTGTATGTCTGTGCGAGTGCGTCTGTTTCTGTGTATGTGTGTGTGTGTGTGTGTGTGTTGGGCATTTACATTGCCTCTGTCGTCTGCTCCTCTCTCTCTCTCTCTCTCGCTCCACACACCTACCGGTTCTCTAAAGAGGGCGTGAAAAATAGAACTTAATTCAATCTGCATACACTCGTACACCCAGTCCTTTCTCTCCCACATTTGCTGTCTTACTCTCTCTGTGCTGTTTGCTGTTTAAGGGGAATATTTAATTAAATGCCGCTTTTGTGTTTGTTGCCAGTGTTGCCTCTTGCTAATTGAATGCCAGCGTTGTAGCAAATGTGATTATCATTGAATTTGTCATTTGATTTATGCGAAGAATTAGGAGCGTGAAATTAACATAAGGAATGAGTTGGCTCAACATAAAACAGCTTTCTAAATGAGCGATTTTAATTAGAAACTTAAGGTTGATGTGGGAAACACATGGAAGGACACTACTCTTCTCTTTCCTAGTAAACTCATATTAATTCCATTACCCTGACTCTCATAATAATTGAAAATGTCTGGCTGGTGCGCATTTCCACACCATTAACCGCGTCAGGATTCATTTAAGCTCCAATCAATGCCATTCGATATGGAATGTCCATTGAGGGGGCTGGTCGCCAAGTGACAGCCACAAAAGCCGCAGAAATCTTTTTGCTGGTCCAAGCCAAGCGTGAAGCGAAATTGCAAATGTCAAATGCCTGACGCACTAACTTGAGATTTTCTTTGTCTCTAAACTAATTGAGTGCCACATAAACCAACGTCCAATTAGCAATCCGAGAGTATCAAATTATATTCATTCATCTGTGGAGCATTCTCTGGATATATTATAATAAGAAACACAAATATTAAATTAACAAACAAATGTCAAGTGCAAAATTGCCATGCAGATGTGCAGCATACATTAATTTGTGGCACGAAAATATTCTTGGGAATTTTCAATGCTTCAAATTGTGGAAAATTATGCAAAATGCCGTCAGGCATCTCGCTTGCACTCACACTCACACTGTGTGTCTGTCACTGTCTCGCTTTCTCTGTTGTTTTTGCATGCAAATTTGTGGCAGGAAAAGGAGAGGAAATTCTAATGTACATTTCATGGTAACACATAGCAAAAATGTTGGCCAAAACTCTCGAAGCAAGAGAGGACAAGGGAAACGCTTCACTAACTTCAATGCCAGGCCACTTGATGTCTTTCTCTTTCTCATTCTACTATGGCTGTATGGCTATCTCTCTCTCTCTTTTCCCCTCTCTTTCTGCTTGTACCGGAAATACTTGGCATGCCTCATTGAAGCTCGTTAGCTGACTTATTGCCAGAGTCTAGAGAAGGGATTCTTGTTGACAGCCCATGGCGGCACTTTCAATTGAAATAAATCCTCGCACACACATTCTTGTGGAAAAAAGCACGAAATTTGCCAATTTGTTGTCTGGTCCCACTTCTGCCACGCCCATTAGCCCATTGCAGACACACAGAGAAAGAATAGAAGTGGGTGTGGGCTATCATTGATGCCTAAGTGTGGACCAAAGGCATTGTCAATACTTGAGCCTTTTTACAGCTCATTCACAGCCTTGCGGCGCAGTCCTTTGCCTCATTTCTTCTGGCTTTTCTCACTCTTTCTTGCACTCTCTGCCTGCTTCTCTTTCTCAAGTGTTTTTCAAGTGGAGATTAGCACGTTTCCTGTGTGTGTGTGTGTGTGTGTGTGTGTGTGTGTATGTGTGTGCGGTTTGTTTGCCAGGATGCCAGGACACCCCCTTGCCCGCTTATCATCTTATAGCTTCGCTGGCGGAACTGTCTTCCTTCCTGCCTCCATTCCTTTGAGTTGTTTGGCAAATAAACATTTGAGATATGGCTTCATTTTCTCTCTTTAGATGTGCCATAAAACAGTTTTCTGCAGATAACCAAATAATATTCAATTGAAACGGGAACTGAAATCGATGAAAACATTCCTCATCTTGCAACAAAAAGGAAGACTGCGGGACAGGCAAGTAATGATCTCAGAGGCTTCTATGGTGCTTCTTTTTCTGATAAAACCCTCTGCTGGGGACAACTTGTTTGGGTCTATTTATGATAATTGCCACCTACCACCATGTCACTAGCAGGTGGCAGTCCCCATTTGGCTGCAGCTTTGTCACATGTACAAAATTGTTGAGCTAATGCTGAGAGAGAGAGAGAGAGACACACAAAACAAAAAGGAAAGTAAAAAAAAACACCGAAACAAAGTCATTTGCACCTTTAAAAGGGCATTAAAAGTGGACTCGAAAGCAGTGGGGGGAAAAGTAGGCAAAGTAGGGGATTGCGGGCAACAGCGGACTTGAGTGGCAATCAACACGAGCGACACACACACGCACACACATGCGGACATGCAGTCACACAGACACATCCAGAGCTAGGGAGCTGCGTAGCAAACAAATTAGAACACGCACGAATGACCAGGCCACAAAAGCGATTTGATGAAGACGAGGCACACATAGAAATGGAAGAATAAAGAGTGGAAGTAAGCGAGAGACAGACACAGAGAGAGAGAGAGAGAGGGATAGAGGGTGGGTGGGAAGGTAGGCACGTGAGGCAACTACGGCAACAGTTTCTCTCAAGCGGCATAATAATAATTGAGTAGATGCCAGAGCTAAAGTGGTCCGAAAAAGAAACGATAGTTCCAGCAAATGCAAAATATGTGAACGGGAAAGAGCAAGCAAGAAACAAGACGAGAAAACAGCGTAAACGAGAGAGAGAGAGAGAGAGAGAGACAGAGAGAAATACCGGCTCGGCCATTACCAGCAGACAGTCGTCTGCCAGAACTCTGACCGACTGGGCGTATACGCAATTTAAGCCGCTTTAAGCCAGGCCCAGCAGCGGTGGCAATGGAAGCCGTAACGAAATCTGTCCCCTCATCTATTCGGAATGGAATTGTGCTCCCCCACATCTGCCACTAAGCTCCAGCACGCACATGAAAAAAGTCCTTGGGCACGACACAGACCAGCAGAAAAAAAAAGAAAGGAAAAGGCAGCAGGAGGAGGCCAGGCCAACTCGAACTGGCACTTAAGAGCGTCGATGTCATGTCGACACAGAGAAAGGAACAGGCGAAATAAGAGGAGGAGCTGCAGCCTGGGATAATCTGGGTATGGGAACAGGAGCAGGCATCAAGTGTTGGCGGCGCCTAAAGTAACTGAAGTCGGCAAATACCCGCGCGATATCTCTGGATGGCTCTTCTGGCGGGACAAGTGGGATGAGGGAGGACACAGTTTCCCGGCTGACACCGAGCACACACAGCGACATGAAGTTAAGTGGCGTAAAGCGTGTACTTAATCGCTTAAAGCATTAGAATTTGAAATTGAATATCATAAAGGAAACTCGTATATATTCAAAAGTGCGAGGCAGCCAACGAACAAAACGAACAGAGACCACCACACGACCAGAAACCCGAGAAGCTGCTAAAAAAAAGCAGAGAAGAAAAGTGTGAAGAATGAGTAGAGCACACAGCAAATAGTTGTAAAACAGTTGGCCAGAAAGACTGAGTCAGGAAGGAGGAGCTGTTACGGGCGGGACTCAACATTTTTCGAATTTTCAATGGGTTCTGGGTTCTGCCGAATTGGCGGCTCTGAAAATTGTTTAAGGTGCGACATAAACGGCAGAGTGATGCTAGAGACACACACAAACGAGTTTTCAGCGATAAACAAATTTTAAACTTGCTCAAATACCGTATGGAAAGGGGATATAAAGGTTGAATTTTCCTTGTGCAAAGCTTTAATCTGAATTATTTTTCATGCACAGCAAATCGAGTTTTATAAGCGAATTAAATCATAAAATCCTAAACTAGAATTTAAAGTAGTTTACAAAAATAGTTGTATAATTAAATACAATTCCCGTAATTGCATTAACAAAGTTCTGGGGATTCAGGGGATTGAAATTTCGCAACAATTTGTGAACTGGAACAATGTTATTGCAGCTGAAAAAGCTTTCAAATTGGATCCGACATGTAAGTACGTGCGCGTATTTGAATTTGCACTGAATCATAAATTACACAATTGAACTTTTTGCATAACATTTGGCATAACAATTATTTGCTATGAAGCCCATCAAAAAGTTATAAATTGTAATTATTTACAGAAATTGCTATGCTAATGTGTGGGGTGAGTGGGTTGTGAGTGGCAGGGAGACACAAATGAAAATGAATTAAGGGGCGAAAGCAAAATCAGTATCAAAACGTTGGATTCAACCCGCCCCAGAGGGCATTAAAAATGCATGACAAATTTGACAATAGATGGGCCAAGGAATCAATAACATCAAATATGCATTGACGGGAGGCCCCAGCAATGTGCGCTGTATCTATAGATGGGTAAATGAATGAATGAATGAATGAACAATGGGTGGGTAGGAGTGTGGGTGGTCTGTCTAACATTTTGCAATTTGCTTTTATCATCTTAATTTGATTTGTGTGGGGTTTATTTGCAGTGGGAGACAGAGAGCAGCTCGATAATGAAGCGAAACACTGAGTAAATTAGAACAGAAATCAATTATTAATCATAGATCCGAATGGCCAGCTTGCTTGGAAATTACTGTCAGGTTGGGGCAATGCTCCATCAATCATTACTCATTCAAATACAGATAGATAGTGCCAGATACTCTCCCGCAGGCACGAAACTAAATTTAGAACAAATTGAAAATGTTGCCAGCAATCTTGATTTTTTTCGCTTTGCTGTTCGAGTCGGTTCGTGGTTTCATCATCACCGTGGATGCCCACGAGGATATTTGTTTCCATGAACATGTGTTGGTGAGCGAGCGCATTACCATCTCCTTTGAGGTGATGGAGGGCGGCTTCAAGGACATTGGTGTGTCGATCAAGGGTCCCGAAAACGAGCTGCTGCACCACTCCACTCGCGAGTCCGTGGGCAGCTTCACCTTCAGCGCCAGCAAGATGGGTGTCTACACGCTCTGCTTCGACAATCAACTCTCCACATTGACCCCCAAAGTGCTTATGTTCCAGTTCCATGTGATTCGGGGCCTGGCCTACTACACGGACCCCCAGCGACGCGGCGACGATGTCCTCGAGCAGGCCGTTGTCCAGCTGATGCTCAACGAGTTGTCCGCCAAGATGACGGCCGTCAAGCAGGAGCAGGAGTACATGCATGTCCGCTATCGCGGCCACCTGGATGTCAGCGACAGTGTCCATTTCCGCATTGTTTCCTGGTCGATTTTCGGACCATCGCTCCTGCTAATCATGACCATTCTCGAGGTGTACTATCTGAAGCGCTTCTTTGAGGTGCGCCGCGTGGTCTAATGTGTGAATGTTAATAAATTAAATTGGGAAGTTGCTTCGCATTGCGCATCAACATTGTGCTGTGTCTTTTTGGGGTCGCGTCTCTATCCGACACTCTTGGTATTTCCCATTATTTTCGCTCCCTCCACCAATTTGTTGCATATTTCACGCTTCACAAACCGTAAAATGTTTGTGCCGAGAGGTGGAGTGGCAGCCACAGTGGGCGCTCAAGTATCCATAAAGTTCACTTCACCTCCATAGAGAACCCTCCATGGAGCAGCCACCACATTGGATTAGCACAAATTTATGACGGCTATCCGCACACATGGACAGCCAAAGGAAAATGGCAGGAGAAACTTATCATATTCATTCACAAGTTGTTCCCTTCCCCTGCCCTTATCCCTGGCAAAGAGATGGAGATACTGCGACTCCTAGGGAAACTGCGACTGGTGCTGCGAAATGGAAAACAATGCCAAACTTTTTGCCTCTTATTTACGACAATGTCGCGTCAAGCTCTTTGTATTTGTTTCTGTTTTTGTTGTTTGGTTTCTTCTTTATTCTGCTTTTTCTATATACTCGTACTATGTGAGGTGCCCCTCCATAAAGTAGCCAGTTTTTTCGACTTTTTGCGTTGGCTGTTGCATAATAAAACGAAGCATGTTGTGTGTGGCAGCTCTCAAGACGCGGCAGCTGGAAGCTGGCAGTGAGGAGTGAATAAAGGACACCCGACTAGGTCCAATATTGTTCCCCAGCGTCGAATGAAAGCAAAAGTTCACGGACTTTGCGACTGCGGAAAGAGAGAGCGTTTGCCAGAAGAGATAGGAATACGGTAAAGGAGAGTGTGGACAGGAGGTTGCTGGCCAAGTATCACAACAGCCAATTGAGCAGCGCGTAAATAAAAGGAGCAACGAGAGTCTGGTTCAAGAGGGAAAGTAATTCGCTGACGGATGATTCCAATTGATTTAAAGCTACGTAACACAGAGCTTTCCATTGAGATGGAAGTAGTTGTGTAAATAATCAATAACTAATAATCGAGAATTTCTGTTCCAATAAGCATGAACTACTCCCCCATCTACTCAATATTCCAATCATCTCTGTCCCATCAAATCTCTCTCCATCATTACGAGGTGAGTGGATGGCAGAGGCATAACCTCATGGCACTCGGGCTTCAATTATGTTTTGCGTCCTTCAGAGCTGTTCACTTAATTGCATCACTTGCAGGGTCCCAGCAGTGCTTCGGGGCAGACCAGCCTCGTTGTGCTCATAAACAACGCCCCAACCAATGAGAGGATTGAGTTGCACGTTGCCCGATGCTCTGAAATGTCACTCCCTTCCACTCCACTCCTTGTGCTCCTCTTCATGGCAATTCAATTTTCTATTATGTCTGACAGAGTTTAAAGCAGTGTAATGTTAATAAAGGACTCGTACTGCCAGCAGTGCCTGCCGACATTGCCGCCATGGCATCCATTCAAGATGTATCCGCAGCAGCTATGCCAACTCTGGCAACGTTACGTATACGCAATGTGGCGTGCCTTTTGTCCTGCCTACGAGTATTTACCCACAACACTGCAAACAGAGGCAGCTGTACATATGAGAGAGGGGTGCACTGGGTGCTATGGTTATAGCCATGTTATTTGACATTTATTTGCCATTTCCCTCCGACCCATCGAACCACAATGGCAGCGAAGCGTAGGAGAGAATGGTGTAGTGGCGGCAGGGCAGCACTTACCTCGCTTCTGTGGTGTCTGCATGGAGGAGGGAGACGGCGTGGCATGTGCCCCAACCACGAGATGCAGGAGGAGCAGCATCACCACCAACACCAGGGACACCAGCCGCATCAACAGGCCGCAGCTGGCTGGAGCTCCTTCAGCTGGCGCTCCTTTGTTCTGGCCCATCATCGGCCGCCCGGCGACTCCACTTGATCCTTGACTTTGGTTTGAGTTTGGGTTTCGGTTTGGGTTTTGGCCTCTGCTCTGATTCCCCAATCCGTTTCGAGATGCGCTTTGCCTTGGTACAATTCCCTTCGTTTCACACTTCACTTGCACTGTTTCTCTTTTGCCACGCTCTCTCTCTCTCTCTCTCTCTCTCTTTCTATCTGTGGTTCTCTTTTTATATCGCCTTTTATTTGCTAATTTCACACAAGCACTTTTTATTGAATGAATATTATAATGGAATTTTAAATGTTTGTGGAAATATTTGCACGCTTTTGCTTTTGTCTCCGCTTAATATCTGCAAATAGTTTGATTTTAATTTGAAATTCCTCATAAATTTTTTTTTGCTTATTTATTAGACAATATTTGATATTCATTAAAAAGCAATTTTCCCCCTAATTGATTCTCATAATTAATTCGGGTCAAAGACAAGCAATCCAAAACATTTCGATGCCATAATGCAATCAGATCTTTGTTTGGGTAATGCTCCACGAGGCCGAGGCATCATTACTCATGTGGCGTTCGAGTTCCTCGGGGAACTGAAAAATGATTGTAAATCCCCCCCGGAGCGGTGCCGCCAGCCGCCAGCCGCAATCATTCTTCATTAGATGAAGGGGCCAACGTGTCAAGGACTTTTCGAGGACGACCACAAACATTTCGCAGTTTCTCCTCCGGTTTTCTCTTTCTATTTATTTGATTTTTTTTTTGTTTGATATATATCAAAAATTCACAGTTGCATTTCCATGGAAATTGGCCAAAGCAAAAGCGGAGAATGCAAAGCAAAAACATTTTTAGTGGCCTGAAAAGGAAAGGAGAACACGGGCGGGCGTCGCTCGGTGGAGCTTGAAAAATTGCTGCAATTAGTGTTGCCTGGAGGTCGACCAAATAACGAGCCAAAAAGGACACGGACCCTGCACCCAACACCCAGGACTCGCAGCCACTACCATTCCATTCCAAGGGCCAACCTGGCGACGTGAGTCAGCCAAAAAAATATGTGACAGAAATATTTTGGTTAGGAATTTGGTGTTTTCTTCTGGTTTGCCTTGAAATATTTTTAAAGTGTGAGATTTTGTTGGGTAAAATATAAAAGCTGGACTGAGGGACCACTTTTAAGATGTAAATTGTTGGGTCTATCCGTTAAAGCACATAATGGTTTATCTTGTACATAAATTCCCCACTATGAATTCATGTCTTTATTCGTATTTGGATGTGCTCTTATCGAAATGAATTTATGAAAGAAATGGTCCATTATTTGTAGGTTAATTGCGGTGTGTATTAAATCGTTTGACGCATGTCTTTTTGTTTTCAGGAAGAATATTTATGTTTTTATAGACCGCTGAAGAAGAGTTGAATTTTTGGTGAACACCCCAAGCTTTTCGAGCATTTTCTGTGACCCGTTTGCGGGTTCCAGCTGGCTGAATATTTCAATGGATAGCCCAGTTTTTATTTCACCTCTAGGCGCATTGAATTATTTATGCAAAAGTTCGAACGGTTGTGGCACGGAAGCGGTACGGAGGCGGGGACCAACAAAAACAGCGAGCAACGGACAACGTGAGGTAATAAAAATCAAAATCGGGCCAACTTCAGGACCGTGGCATGTGGCATATGAGAAATATTTGCAACAGTCACAAAGAAAAACACTGTGGGGGGCGAGAAACAAAAGCTAGCACAAAAAAAAACAAAAGGGAAAAGCGAGAGTCCTGACGGCCATTGACGGATGTGGCACGCGTCTCTCCTTTGATTTTTATTGTATTTTTCGAGGATTTTTCATTAGCAGCCGCAGACGCACTCGAGGACACATTTAATATTTAATCTTAACGAAGGACATCAAATATAATTACACAATTTGCTTTCAGCGCAGAATACACGAACGATACGCGACTCGCCGACTGTTTCCGTCGATGTCTGCAGACGAACTGAATGTGGCGTGTGGCAGTCCTGATAAGAGGAATCCCTAACGTTGGATATACACGTCTCTGCACGCACACCTATGCCACACAACACGACGACAGGACAACCTTCAGCTTCGGTTTGCTACGTCGAACTGATCCACGACACCCACGAAGCGCAACGAGAGGCAGCGAGGCGCCACGAAAGCGGTTCTCGGCTGTTGAATGAAAGTGAAGTTTGTTTGCAGAGCGAAACGGTTAATTCAGAGAGAGAGAGAGAGAGAGAGAGCGTGAAAGCTCTGCGTGAAAGACACTCTCTTTTATGTCTCTGCCATCATCTGATTTTTGTTTACGCTTTAACAGCTGTTTCCGTAGCTTAGACGCGCCATTTAGCACATAGCACGTGGCTGATGTTTTGATTTTGCATTATATAAGGCAGAAATACAGCCTGAAAGCGAGTGAAAGGAGGAACACATTCAGATGGGAATGGTAGCCCAGATACCTGGTTCCTTTGATTGCACAGAAAGATTTATAAATATTTCTCATCTAAAGATGCGCCTTAGCTTCTATCTGTATTGGCCCCAAAGCAATGCTCGGCGTGGACAGCTGGGGACGACCTTTGCATGCCAATTAGACTGGGGATCTCAGCGGACATGCCGGAACGAGCGCCCAAACCACCACCCACCCACCAGTTATCGTTAAGTATTATGGTAACGTTGGAACTTTAAGATGGCGCGCTACACGACCTGGACATTTACACCCTGTAGTCTGGGTCTTCAAGAGTGTACTTTGTTTGTGGTACAAGATGTCACGGATACCTTTTACTGGGAGACATACTTATGGGTTTGATCAATCGACAGACCAACCATCGCTAAGACCATTTGCCTTCCATTTTAGCCTCAACTCAAGATGGGTTCTAAATCATTAATCATTGTCTTTTAGTGGTCAATAAATAAACGATTTTAGTGGGTATCTTATAGTCGGTATAAGTTGATTAAAATATCCCACTTGTATTTTTTTATCGCTTTGCCTTTTGGGCAGCTCTCAGCTATCAGCAATGCTTTCAGCTGCAGATTGTCCTGGCGTTCTCTTTATTTTCTCATTTCCTGGTCGAAGGCGCTTGAGCTGGAGCTAGAGCTGTCTTCAAGGAAATACTGTGCGCAGGTGTCAGGAACAGAGGTGAAGCCACTAAAAGAGCACAAACAAACACACACAGACTCTCGCATGGGATGCCGTTTTTTCTTTTGCTTAATTTTCGTTTTTATGTTTTGACACCGTTTGGTAAAAGTTTTCTTCCCCCAGTCCTGCCACTGCCTCGGACACTTACAAGTTTCTCGCTTGTTGCCGTTCACATTTTTATACATCATCTGTCCGGAGCAACCATCTCCGTGTTGGCCCTGCCCCTCCTCACACCTGTACTGTCTGTAAGTGCCATCATATCATTTCGTTGCTTCTTACATTTTTATTTAATTTTTCCCTTTTCTTTCAGGGTATTTGTTCCGAAATGCCAGCATAAAGTTTTTGTTACCCATAAAGACAAGTGCCTGGCTTTCGTTTTATTTTTTTGTTGTATTTTATTGGACCTATAATCGTAAGAGTGGAACCTGGCAAGTGTGAAGAACGAGGGGAAAAAGGTAGGATTTGGTTCAATATTTAATCAATATCCCTGAAATTTATTTGTGGCACTGTCAACCTTTGTGTGGGAGGGGATTTCTTTACCCTGAAGCATAAATTACCCTCGAAATTGATTTAAATGACATAAAATTGCTCCGTAAAAAAGAGTACAAATCAATTACATACTCCGAATGGCCAGAGGCTGCAATAATAATAATAAGCACCACAGCCAGCCGCCAACCCCTAGACGTAATTTATGGAGCAAATGTAAAAATCACGTACACACAATAAATATTTATATAGACACAAGGTATTTGTCAATGCCTAGTTTGGAGTAGGGTGTATATTGTTTTTGGACTACTGTTCATATAATTGACTGAATACTCCTTGAGAGCTGTTCTCACATAATGGTGGGCTTCTTCTTGTCGTCCCGTGTACACCATTTCCACCTTTCTTGTTTGTTTTTCTGCATGTGTACGATACATAATAGTTGCAGGCACACAACATCCCGCCCTTTCCCGCCTGTTTTGCTCAGATTATTCTCTTTGCTCCTCCGCCTCCTGCGCGTTATGCTTTGCGAAAATATGAAGGAAAACCTTTTGTTTATGCTTGCACACATGGATGTATAAATTACGTTGCTTCGGGTTTTATTGTAAACAAAATGAGTTCCTTGTGCACCCCACGGCACGCGCCTCAGCCGCATTTAAATATTTGCACATGGAATTATTTTCCCTGCGAAAATTGTGGCCAGGCAGACGTTTTACAAAGTCAAACAAAAGTTACCACCGTCTGTTGCCACACCTCTGCCAATCCTCCCCCACCCCCAAGTTACGGCCCACCTGGCATGCTGTTCAGCTCTTGTCCCTCCCCACCTCGTTTGTGGCTCCAATTATAGCACCTTACTCCTGCCCCTGGCTGGCTCTACTTATGTAGCTCGTCGCCCCCTTGGCATTGGGCATTTTAATTAAATTTTAATTAGGATTTATTACTTAATCATAGCTGGGAAACGCTTTCTCGTCTGACCCCCAAATGTCCTTCGATTGAACCATAATTGCAGGCAATTAAATTGGCTGAAAGACGAGAAACCGGCAGCCGTAGCCCACGAAAACTCTCCTTTCAAATAAATCCCTAAATGTGTCCATATTTATTGGTAAATAGAAAAATCCCAAATAATCTTAAGAGTCCCGCCCCACTGGCAGTGCTCGGGAGCTTTCGACTTTCTTTCTTTTCATTGCAATCAAAGGTAGCGGATTCTCTGGTCGAATGATCGTGAAGTGACAGAGCAAATCGTAGTTCACAACCAGAACGGCAGCGCAGTTGTCGTAGACGTTGCAATAATTGGGAGCCGAGAAGATGGTCACCAGCTGGCGATTGGCAAAGAACTCATAGCCATCCGCAACGACCTGATGGGCTCGGGCAATCAGGTTGAAGTTGTTCTGCCTCAGGAAGCGTTCCACAATAGATCGGCCAAAGGTGACACTAACGCCTCGCTCGTTCCAGCCCCAACCCTCGGTGTTGGGGTCCGGATCGGCCCAGAGCAGGTCGCAGAGCAGACCGGCACTGGGCACACCAGTGGGTCGTTTCAGCCGCCGAATGTCGTCGAGGGTATGAAGATCTGGACTGAGGCCCCCATGCACGCAGAAGATCTTGTCCTGCACAATGGCGGACACCGGCATGCAGGTGTAGCAGTCGACAAACGAGCGCCACAACATGACGCTGTATCGCGTCCTGCACTCATCGAAGAAGCCGTAGACATGGTTGAGCTCCGCCGACTCGTGGTTGCCCCGCAGCATGAAGAAGTTTTCCGGGTATCGCAGCTTGTAGGCCAGCAGCAAGGCGAGCGTCTTGACTGAATGCTGGCCCCGGTCCACATAGTCCCCGAGAAACAGGTAGTTCGAGCTGGGCGGAAAGCCACACTTCTTGAACATCCTCACCAGGTCCTTGAACTGCCCGTGTATGTCCCCGCAAATATTCACCGGCGCATTCAGCTCCAGCAGCATGGGCTGTGACAGAAACACTTCTCGGGCCGACGAGGATATGTTCGTTAGCTCTTTCTCAGTTAGCTCATTGGCACGCGGATTTCCGCCGTCCGACAACAGCTTCTCAATGATCGTATCCAGATAGCTCATGCTCTGGCGACGGAAAAAATCCTTCCCGCCACGAGCTGAGCGAGGGGACATGGCTTAGATTTTTTATTTGAAACTTTTCTAACAATTTTGACATTTTTTGTAGATTTCAAATGATTCGCTTTGATTTATTTTCCTTTGGCTGCTTTTAAAGACTTCGAAGAATGGCAGAAAGGAATGTCTTGAGATTCAATTTGATGGATTTTAAGTGTTTAACTTGGCTCCATTTCACTCCATTTGCTTCTGCACTTTAGTGATTTTTTTAATCCTCTAACTCTTATATTCCCACTAGCCCGAAGCACCACTGCACACTACCCTTGAGCATTTCAATTATCAGACACTTGGCATATATTTACCAGCAAAAAAAAGGGGAAAAAACAACATTCAAAAGCGCCGCAAAGTCGCTTGTTTACTCGCTGCTGACCCATGGACAGAGCGCTGACATGAACCTTCATAATGGACCAGACCACTCCACCCCAACCCCCTTTGAACCACTCTCCGCGGTGGTCGCAGCTGCATTTTGGCTGCTGGTAATCCCGATTCGTCGAGCTGCCTGCACTTGTAATGCGGCTTAAAAAATAGGTACAGCTGGAGGGAGATGGAGAGAGGAGCTGCTGGCCTTTACATGTTCCCCACATAGCCCCTTTTTGGCGTGCATTTTGAATACAGTTTTGAATCAGTGTCCCGACACTTTTTATTTCTGGTTATATTTTTTTGTTGTTCCAACTTCTTGTGGCACTTCACTCCCCACTCTCTGCACCACTCTCGCTCTTTCGTGGCGCTGTGTTCTATGCGATTTGTGTACTTCCGGATTTAGTGGCTCTCGGGACTCGAAACTCGGACCCATGTGTGCTTTCCACTCTGCCACACGAACTGGCAACTGGCAACTGGCAACTTTGATGATCTGCCTGCCAGCCTTCGTTCTCACTCAGCATGTATTTAATTGCATGCGGCGCTCAAATAGGATTTCTCCATTGTTATTCGTGTCGGTTTTAATGCGAGCGAACCCAGAGAGCCCCGCCAATGTCCAGTTAGTTTGCACCTTTTTTTCCTTGTGCGCTTTTCGCACATTCGGAATCTATTTTAATGGCGGTTTAATTCAATGCCGTTGCGGATCGCTAATGCGCCGGGAAATGGGAACTTTGTTCGGAATGGAATGCAGTGGGTGCTGTGGGGAAACTGTAATTAAATTGTGGCCAAAGTGGGATTATCCCATTCTCCATTGCATGCTCGAATTTTCATCTGTTTATCTCTATTTTTGGAGCAGTAAATTTTGCATTTTATCAGTGGGGCAGACCTTTGACTGGTTTACCTTTGACTGAACAACTGAACAAACTAAGAACGATGGCGGTGTTATAATCCTCAAATAGCTGGCTAACAATTGAATTATAGAGATTTATTGAACACCCAAATCTAATCCACTTTTATGATCCACTCCCAGTGCAATCTACAAAGCCCCCTGGAGAAAGGTAAACCTGCTCTAAACTCTAATTGGAAAACATTTTTGCTGTCCATCTGCCCCTTGTAGTTCGAATCGAACTCTTTAATCGCGAAGTCGGAATGCCAAACAGCTTTCATCTGTCTCTCACTCCCGCACTCTCGCTCGAAATCTGAAGCAGCTGAAGGCGCTTGGCTTATTTCCGTTTTCCGTTGGCTGCCATATTTTTGAACACTCTCTTCCGCTGCCTCGCTGTCCCTCCCAACTCTCACTCTCTCTCTCACAATTTTTTACCTCAGCAATGCAATTTTCGATTCAAAAGCAGAATAAAGAAAATCCAACAAAATGCAGCAGCATTCGCGCTTTGAAAGTGCAAAAGTCGACAATGGGAGAGCGGGCGGTGTGAGCCATAGGAAGGTTATGAGGTTAGGTCAGTGGCGAAAACAGCAAAGCTGCTTTCCTGCTGCTATTGGTGCTTTTGTTGCTGCTTCTGCTCTGACTTTCCCATTGTGTCGCCGGAAATATTCAATTTTCAATTTTCATTTCGCTGGCCAGCAAAAATTGGCAAGCGAAAACAAAAGACGTCAGGGGCAGGAACAGGGACAGAAATGTGGCGGTAGAGCTGAAGGAATATCCACTAAGCACATCGTGTGGCTAGAGAGGGGAAAAGAACAAAGCGGAGATTGAATGAGTGAAATCAATTCAATTATTACAATTTTGCCTTCCACTCTCCTGATGTATTGTTCGGGAATTATGTTGCACTTGCTATCGTGCTATGCCAGAAGGTGCCAGAAGAATCTGCTGTCGGCCCAAACTTAATCTTAATGAAATTTGCAACCCGCAGACTTCACAGAAATGTATTTGTCATGATCTTGTGTGAGCCTTTGTGTCGCTGGGCGTCACAGACTGCAAAACTAATTTCATAGCTCAACTCCTGATGCACCCTACGGAGCCGACAGACTGGCCATCAATATTGATGCCAGCATTAAACAGGACTCGGAGCAGGTCAGGACTGTGACGAAGACTGGCCCTGGCTGGTTCGCAACGTAATTAAGTGCTCAGCGGGAGGGAGTCGAGAAAAATGCAATGTACATTTATTGAAATATTATTTATGATGTTGAAAATTGCCGGAAGTCGGATTTAATCCCAGTTATTCTCCTACCAACCAAGGACCAGGCCAGGCCCCATGCTGTGCAGCCTTCAGTTATCGTTTATTTTGGCCATTTTCCAGGGTCATTAGCTGATGATGACGATGATGATGCTGATGACAACTCTCGGGGGGCATTCTGCTGCTGGCATAACGAGCTTCATGAAAATCTGCAATAAAATGGTTTCTTTTTTTTATTTATTTGTGTAAAGGGAAAAGTCAAACGTCAGTTAAAGTTTAAATGAAGGGAACAGCCTCAACCCTCTTTTATTGATTATGCCATGGCATCAACACCTGCTTCAGTCCATTATGAAGCTGGCATGTGCTGTCTGTACAATAGCTCAGCCGCTTAAGGTGGCCGACATTTAAGCCTCACTCCCACAGCTGCCTGACGGCTTCAACCTCGGAGATACCCACAAGCGGCATCATCCTCGGATACACACACGTTCCATTAAACAGCCCCGCGGCTTAAAGTGTATGCAAAGATCATGGATGTGCTTTATGCCACAGACAAGCGCTTGTTTTAATTAAAATTTTAATTTAATTCCTTTCTTTTTTGCTGTGCAGCCATCAAACAGGATGAGGCAGTGGACTGGGGGAGCCCCAGGCAGCGCTGGGCAGACATCAAGTGGCCGAAATTAAAATCTGCAGCAAACACTTGACACGACCACCCATCGGGGGATGGTGCGATGTTTGCTGTGGTGTGACAGCGGCCAGAGAGCTGTTGTCAAAGTGCAAACTACATAAGTGACACAAAAATATTAAGCATACGCACTCTGCCAGTGGCTCTGTCACTGGGATGGAATGGGATGGGTGGGATAATAACGTATAATGAAAGCAACCAGAGCGCAATATATTGAAGTGCCTGCGTGTCGTGCTCATTAACACTTTGTCCGGATGCTGTGTGGCAGAGCAGACCTCAAGTTCGTTGAATGCCAACTAAGAGAGGAGACGCAGAGCACGGAGCGGAAGAGAGTGAGAAAAGTTGAACAGTAGCACTCGTAAATCATTGAAACAGTGAGAGAAAATAAATCTAACCGGAAAGCAAGCCAGAGGCGACGAAAGGATACCCCCTAGACAGGCCAACGTTGAATATTTTTGCACTACCACAGCAAAAGTTTATCCTTTTAGTTTCCATTGGCTGGCTATAATACAGATTTAGTAAGACATCACTCTCGTTGTGGCCCTGCCTGCTGCCTGTCGTTTGCCAAAGGATCTTTTCAGTTTCGCTGCACGAAAAATAGTTGCCACATTGCGAAACACTTTCCTAGGCCCAGAAGGCTGCTTTGACTGGCTTTGGGCTGCCTATATCTGGGTGTCGGATGACATTTAGCAGCCGCTTGACATGTGCAAAGGCACAGACACCCACAGAGACACCGATACTCCTTCTTCTGGTGTGATTTTCTCATCTGGCAGAGGCCTCAAAGACACACGGCACCCATGACAGTCAAGCGGCACTTGACGTTGACGAGCATGTGGATAAGATGAAGCCTGAAACAGAGTCTCAGTCTGAGCCAGAGAACTGTTTAAGGATGGTTCTGTATAATGATGTGCAGTTGCGGAACGCCTGGCAGTCATTGAGCTGGTGGCTGCACGACGCGGCGTATGAGTAATGTGCAATGTTAGAAATGTAGTTAGTTTGGCCAATAGCAGACGACTCTCAGCAGCAAACCGAGAGTGGGAATGAGAACGAAAACGAGAACGCAACTGTGAAATGATACGAAAGAATGATGCAATTTCCCGGCCGCAATTTACCATTTTAATGGTCTCTTGCCAGAGAGAGAGAGAGCGAGGGCGAACGGTCAGGGCAGTCAGGCAGGCAGTCGGCCAGTGCCATTACAATGACGTACTCGTACTTATCCTTGGCTCTTCGAGTGGCCTCTGGCCTCGCTCTCTCTCTCTCTCTCTCTCTCTCTGTTGCTCTGTCTGCTGCTGCTGGTCTTTGTGAAAATTTGAGAGTAAAGCACCTCATTAAATTGAAAAATGCCCACAATTTGCAGGACATTATGTCCCCCGACTAATGCATGCAACTAGGAACTAGTGTGACTCTGTCTCCCCCCCCCCCCCACATCCTTTTTGGCATGCGTCCTCTCTGGCTGCTCTTGCATTGCGGCTCTGTGGTTGTAAAGTACAAATTGCTCAACTTCTCGACTTTTAAATCTGCTTTTTGCACTGAGCGAGAAGCTTAAAATACATGGCAGACATATACTACATTCATGCATTTGCAGTGTTAATGCAATTTTAAGCTGCTTTATTAATGATTTTCTCTTTGGTTTACCCTACGGCTTTCCCAAGCGGCTGCCTTCCCTATACATATGCAATTAACCAGTGCCACTGGCCACAGTGGCACAAGTTCTGTTTTATTTAAGGCAGGGTAAAGAACCCTTTCGTTCTCGCTCTCTTGCCCAACGGTTACCCTTCGCGGTGGATCTTAGACCACTGTGCATTTGGCCTGTCATAAACCAAAAGTTAATGGTGCGCAGAAATAAACTTCTGTGTCTGTTTTTATCTCTGTGTGTGTGTGTGTGTGTGTGTGTGTGAAGCTGGCAAACATTTGTGTCAATGCATCGATAACCCGAGAACAAGACCAAAAGCGGCAACAACAAAAGCAATGGCCGTCAGATGATCAGGCAACGAGAGGAGCAGCAGGACGCAGAGGCGCAATTGGAGCCAGTAGCAGAGCCACACGAAGAGCCAGAGCCAGAGCCAGAGCCAGAACGAGTTCAGTCGGCTTTTTGCATTTACTCGCATGCATTATTGAGCATTAACCTCATTTCACGCAGTCAATTTACGGCATTAAATTCTCTTCTGCCCGGCTCAATGCGACGGCCACTGCGGCATTCGTGGCTGCGCGGGGACTGCCAATGGGCGTAAGGATTTAACGACCTGCCAAGGATACGAGATGGCTTCTCGCCTCCACCCCCTCCTGCTACAATCGAGGCAACAGCTTAAGCTCCAGCACCGTGCTCCTCCTTAAGCCCCCTCCATCTGCTGCTGTTGATGATTTTACAAAAACTAATTTGATTTTGATTAGCCCGAGTAGCTGTGTGGCGGCAGTGGAAGAACAGTGAGAATATTCCCCAAGGGGGAATATAATAACAGTTATTGAAAGCAGCTTAACATACCGTTAGCTGATAATAAGCAGAATAAGGAGAGTCAGCGAGAGCTAAACGAAATGAAAACACTTGAGAGGAAGTAGCCAGTAGCCAGCCCCCACCACCCCAATCACCAGGCTAAATAAGCTCATAAAAATCCAATGGAATCCAAGGAACGAGAAAGGCAGGTTGACCCACAAGCCAAGATTAGCCTTGAAAGTCGAAGCTTTAAATACACTCACAGAACTCACGAATATGATTTATTTATTTAGCTTAAATGTGTCAAGTTTTGTTGGATCGTCTCTTTAAGGACATGGGAATTCAAACCAAAGGGTAAAGCTGCCCCAGTGATGTGGAACCACAGAGAGAAGAGGCAGCAGGCAGAGATTTCCGTTTTCTCTCGCCTCTGTGCCTCTTTTGTGCCATTGTAATTGGATAATTAAAGAAATGTCTGCAGCCACCGAGGAAAGGAGAAAGAGAAAGGAGTGCTGGCAAAAGAAAGAAAGATAAGAAGCACGTGGTCGTCTTATGGTATTATATACGACTATGTGTGTGTTGCCTGTGAATGGTGGCTATTAAAAGCATCTAAACGCTGGCTAAAAATGCTACTATAATTCACTACTCACACAAAAGAGGGACAGCGAGAGAGGTGGCACTCTCCGCAGGCTGTCCCTGGTTTAAGTAGCCGTCGGAACAGCTGCTGCTAGTTGCACGACACAAAAAAGTGTGGAAAAGTCTGCCACGCGGCGTGCCAGCCGTCAGCCTAACATATTCGTACATAAGCAGCTTTTGTATTGTCTTACTTACTTCATTTATCCCAAAAACACAAGGAGAAAGACAGTATATAATAGGGAACCTCGCGACAGGAAGCAGATGCGCCTCGAGTCCTGGAACGTGTCGGAGTCCCCTTGGCTACTTGAGGAGCAACAGCCAGTACTCCAGTTTTCGCCTCAAACTATTTATGCCACTTTAACTGGTTGGCAGTGCCAGCCGAAAAGATTTAGGGAAAACTGCGGAAACTTCACATTCTGTCGAGCCTCGCAGAGGCATAATCACAATGACCTTTCCCAGCAGCAGCGCCAGATGATCTGTGAACCTTCTTTAATTGCCATATGTTGGGCACAGGAGCAACCATGCAGATAAGGCTGGAAGCCATTGGCCGCAGTTAATGGCCATAAACAGAAGCAAGTCGGAGCAAGAGAGCGAGACAGGGTGGCAGGTTGCTGCCAGGAAGAACTTATCAGTGATGCGAAAATGACAATTGCTGGCCCACATAACCTTGGGCATTTGGGCAATGTTCCCTTTTCGAAGCAATTAGGTTATCTTTGTGTACTCTTTGCTGTGGCAATTGCCGGGCATCATCATCCATCATCATTTAATGGGGGAAAACGGAAATAAAAGAGGGCATAACACACACACCTCCATAATGCATCAGCGCAGAGCAGAGAGCGGAGGGGAAAAACTTTGACATTGGCGCGTGACTAAAGGGGGAAATGCAATGTGCAGTGTGCACAAATGCAAAGGCCAAAAACAGTTGCCAACAAATGAGCTGGTGGTAAGAATAAAGCAACAGCAAAAGCAGCAGAAGCAGCAGAAGCAGCGCGAACACTAAGTATGATTTATGTTGCAAGTCTCGCGGTGGCAGTCAAATTGAAATTTACACCCCAGAACCCAGAGCCTTGGCAACGTGCCCGTGAGCTGGAGCTCAAATGAGTTGCTATCCTAAATAGATTGTCACCCTTCAGGATGCACACACACACACAGAACCAAACCACACACACAGGCGTAGGGACCGACAGATCATAAACAGCAGCAGCAGCAGCAGCAGCAGCAGCAGGAAATCTGTTATGCTCTTCCCCTCCCCTCAGGACATGTGCTGGAGATTGGCTGGCGCACCGACCCAAATACCAATGCCCCGGGAATCATTCAATTTGGCCAGCTACTGCTGCCAGTTGCACTTCAATTTTCGTTTGTTTCCCTGGATTACCAGTCAAGCTGGAGCATGAAAATTTAATAATCCATTTGGAACAGGATTTGCAGGTCCAGCAACACCAACACCAACACCAACACCAACCAGCAGATGCTTACAGCTCCATCTATGCTGCAGCTCCTGGACACAATTGCAGCTTCTTCTTGCCAAACACTGCCCAGGGAACACCATGATAAATTCTATTTCATTTCTAAAGCGAAAGATTGAAAATAAATATTGCCAAGAGTTTGCGATGGAAGAGAAGAATGGGAAGAATGGGATTGGCCTGGCCTGGCCTGGCCATACGATAACTATTTTGCGAGAGCATTATTCGAAATTAATTGAATATTTTCACAACATAAAACAATAATCGATTGTGCAGGGTGTTGGTGCAAAACCAGTTGAGCATTGAAAACAATCCACAAAATTGCAGTTAAAACCGCAATCATGTACAAGAAAAACCCCAAAAACTGAACTAGTTCTGCCACACACAGACAGACACACAATACGCCACCTTTTCGCCACTTGCCTCTGCAACAGCAACAATAACAAATCGTGGCATTCAACGTGTCATTTAACATTTTGGCTAATAGTCCGCACATTGTTCGAGTGGCACTGGCACTGGCACTGGCACGGGATTGCCGGGCTCCAGAGCTAAACTAAAATACAAAATGGCAAAAAAAAAAGCGACGAGCGAAAATAGAAACTAAAACTTATTTCATACCAAAGTGTGCCAGAGAAGGGGGAAGGCGTGTGTGCAGGGAGAGAGACGCATTAAAACCCGCCAATTTTGGTCAACATGCTGAATGAACTGTAAAATCAACTCGCTTCAAAATGTGGTCGCTCCATGAGTATCTCTGTGTGTGTGTGTCTGCCCGTGTATGCGGTGCAACAGCTGCAGTCCAGTTGGACAACTAAAAATCAGTTTGCACAAAATTACGTATACGTATACGAGGCGTGCAACGCTAAACGAGAATTAACATTTAACAGCCGCATATAACGATTCGGGGCCGTGGCTGTTGTTTTGTGCAACAAAGCGAGCAGCAGCAGGGAAATGCACACGTTGCGGCTCACATTTTATGCGGGCAAGTGGAGTCGCACGCAAAAGCGTGTAAATAGTGGGAAAATAGATTTAAAGCATTGTTCAGGTTACAAATGTTGAAACGTGTAATTCGTAATAGAATAAATAACCATTTGTTAAGGCAATCAAATGTAGAAACGGTGGATAAAACACACATTCTAAATTAGCATTCAAATCTGCAAAGAATCTGTTTGTTAGCTGAGCTCACTGTAGTCGCATTGGTCGCATTTCTAGTACCATGGCTAGGCCCTAGTACAAGAGCTTTTTTATACATATTTCAAACTTTTGTGTGTCTTTCTGCAGTGCCTCTACCATGCGTAGTATATTCGTAATTACATTTCCACTCTTTTAGTGGCTTATTACTTAGTCGCAGTGCATTCCTGTCTGAGTTACATTACTTCCCTGCTCAGTCATTTGCTCGACCTTAGTCCCTCTCCCAGTGCTCTTTTCTTGACTTGCAAGTTGACTTTCTGTTAGCTAAACTTATTTAAGTTTGTTTGACATTCACTAATTCAGCTTCAAATTCTGATGCTCGTCTCAGCTCTGCAGCCATGCCATGCTCATTGTCGGTTTGTTTCCTTCTCCTCCTTCAACGCTGCCACTTCGTAGATGCTAGAAATAATAAAATGTATTTGGCCGCTTGTCAGTTTCACATTCAGATTCAGATTTTTAGCTGCAGCAAGGAAACTAGTCGGCAAATTGTCGCAGGAACAAAACTTGGTTTGCCTTTCGACTGTACAACTTGCCGCTCCCCGCGCCGCCCCTCAATCCTTGACAGACTTTTGCCGGGTTCCGCTCGATTCTCCGACTGCCCCTCTCCTGCCGCTATACTTGATTCAATTTGCGCAGAGCAAAAGTAAATCAACAAAAGAGGAAAAGAGGAAAATAGGATAAATAGGAAACGCTCGTTCGTATTCCATAAATTTGCTGGCACTTCAATCTCTTTTGCCCTCCGCCGCTCCTCTCGCCACGGGGCGATGCTCCTCTGGCCTCCATTTCGTGCCTGTTGTTCTGTTCTCTATTTATAAAATTTAACATTCCACTGGCATTCTTCGTAGTCGCCTATTTTACTTTATACATACCGACACTCACACAATGTAAAAGTATATTTTCTGTTTTCTGTGCCAAGTTTTTTTGCGGCTTCATTGTCAGCTCTTCCATTTCGTCCTGCTGCGGATGCCGATGCTGCTGCCATTATCGTTTCTTTCCATTCCTTTCCTCCGTCTGTTGTATTTTTAATAATGCATAATTTGTTTTATAACTAGGTTTCACTTCTCCCTGCCTTCTCCTCCCGCTGCCATTCGCTTTCCACTTTCTTCCTATTTATTTCGTCTATGCACAATATACCCACAAGAGAGAACAAAAAAATGGAGTAATCAAAATGAAAACAAAGCGTTAGTTCCATTGTTGAAAAGTTATTATGAAAGGCTTTTGCTTTGTTGGCAATTTTTCTGCATTTTTGCCATCCAGCATTTGGTTCATTTTCTGAAGTGCCTCTAGGGGTGTTAAATGCACACCCAGCCGGAGGAACGCTCCGTTTTGTTCCTCAGAGTACTGGACATCTACTGTCTAAGCGTGCATGAATAATCCAGTTACGAGCTGATGGATTGGACACATGAAACCCTACCACTAACCTTCTGAAACTTTGTTGTAACGAAATGGGTTTAAGGGTATTGTAAATAAATTCTCATAAATTCCTCAAAAATGTAACAGAAAAATCCTGCAAAAATGTTCATTGTAAACATTTAAGCCGAAATCCATTTGCTAATCAATTTCAAGCCAAACAAAAGTTACCTGCACAACACATTGGGAAGTTATGGGCAATCGAAACGTAACAACCACAACATCCAACATAGGGTTTTCCGGGAAATTTAGTCACACTTTTTCCACACTCTACGCTCACCGCCCTGGGCCGTTCCGCAGGGGAACACTTAAAATGTGATTTGTGATTACCCTTCGTGGCAATTTGGTTTTCGCTTACAGTTTCCCAAGGTTTTTCGGCTTCTTTTTTGTTGTCTTGCAGCGAGAGACATAATAATAATAAAAGCAACAAAAGGCAATTCAGATCGTAAAAATACAAAAATATCTGTTATAAATGTAGCCATACAAATTACAACAACAACAGCAGGAAGGGTGGGTAATGGGAAGAAGCAACCCTGGCAACACTGGCAGCGACATGTGGAGACTCTTTGTGCCTCTTTTACGGAACCTTTGGCAGCGTAAAATATTTTTAACTGATTGATACGCGCAAGGCAGAGCGGACAGGTGTGTGTGGGTGTTGTGCGTATGGGGTTTGGGGAGTGTCGCGCTGCGTGACAAAAACAATGTTACACCCACACAAACCTCCATGCAGGGCAGAGCGGAACGGGACGAGACACTGACGAGTGACGCCGAAAAAAGAGGCAAACCCTCTCCACAGAAGAGGGACTCGCGCGAAAGCAGATGGGAAAAAAATATGTTACAAAGTGTCGCACATGACAGAGGATCCCTCACACACACACACACTGGAAAACACTCACCTACACACAGAAAGACTCGCGCACCTACGTACGTACAGATACACCAACAGAAGTCTGGTTTGCCACTTGCTCGCTCGCCTTGTCATGTCGTCCTGGCAGCAACTTTACATTGTTTGGCTTCGAGCGTTGTGCCATTTGCGATACTCTAACAGAGGGCTATGACGAATCAGATTGAACGTTTGACAGCAGTTTCGTTACTAGAAACTAACAGGAATTTTATTCTTACTCTGCCTTTCCCGATCCTGTATATATTCTGTAGTATTACGCATGTATCTAGACACTGACTGCACACTACCCACAGCTAACCCCTACCCCTACCACAACGCACAAGAAAACCAATAAAGTTCGTTTCCCATCCAGCTTTATTACGACTTGATCTTGTCTTCAAGTCGAATAAGTCAGCAAAGACATTTGGCAAATTGGAATTCAGTTAGCTAGTTGGCGATGTTGATCCTCAGCAAGAAGGTCCACAGCTGCTGCAGCATCCACCGCAGGGTCCACAGCACGGTCCACAGCAGGGACTGCAACAGGGTCCACAGGGTCCACACGGTCCACATGGTCCACACGGTCCACATGGCCCACAGCAGGGGCTACAGCAAGGACTGTAGCATCCGCCGTAGCACGGTCCACAAGGTCCATAACACATTTTGAGCCGTACAATTTCTAAACAATAAAATTATTAATATATTGCCACACAATTTGTGTACAAATTTTGATTCACCTTTTTGACAGGAACCCAAAAATAAAAAAAAAACTGAAAACTAAACAAGAAATTTGGATTTTGATGTTGCCTCTACTGCTCCTGGTCTGGGACTAACGAAATTCGTAAAACAAACCCCAGTACCATTTTTTCCCTGCGTTTGAACTGACTCAAGGCCAATGTGATGAGGAATTTGAGTTTCAAAACTTAACGATTGTTTTGTTAGGGTATCCAAAGCTCCGGTAAATGCATTCCAGTTTTCCCTTTCATGTGTTACTTTGGCTTTTTTTGGGCTGATGAGGTTTGAAGAGTAGGTGATAGAGGGTGGAGGGTGGAGGGTGGAGTAATGGAGAAAGGGGTTTGGGGCTCGGGTCGGTAGCGCTTTCGTGTCATCCTCGTCGACGCATTCGTGTCAAATGTATTTCCCTTTTATTTTTTTCCGCCTTTCTCTCTCTCCCTCTGTCCCTTGCTATATTTTAGTGTAATTTTGTTGATTACAACGTTCTTGCCATGTTCCCTGCGCGTGTGTGTCTGACATTGTTGAGTGTGTAATTTATTTGAAGTGATCCTAAATTATACATGTATTTGTGTCTGTTTCTGCATTAAGGGTTTGAGCCACACACACAGCGAAATGGATGGCAGGGATACGCTTAAATGATACGTCAATTGGGGCACACTTTTTGCATACATTTATGACAATTATCATGCAATTTTGAAGGCAATTTCATTTTATTTGAAGTTTCATGTACATATTTTGGGTTATAATTACTGAAATATATGCATTAGTTCCCACTCAAATAGCTGAAATTCCTTTTTTTTATTTAAAGAATTTAAAATAACCCATAAAATGTCCAACCAATTCACTCGCAATTAAATATTTGCAAGCCCCCCAGGGGAAGCAACCGTTGAAACTAATTTGATTTGACAGCAGCACACACCCACAGCCCCCAAGGACCCACTAAAACAAAGGCTCGTTCCATGGCAGAAAAGTATGCGATACTTTTATGTGTCCCTTCTCTTGTGTTGGCTGTCCTTTCCTTTCGTTTCGTTTCGTTTCGTTTCCGTTCTCCTTTTGTGCCTTTCTGTGCTGGCCTCCTTATTACTTTTTATGACCAAAGAAAGAAAAGTCATGTTTGGGTGGTTGTTAATACAAAAATTGCGCCGCTTCGACCACCCCATGAGCCCGCCCTGCGGCCAGACTCAACGCCAAAATGTCTAATGAAATCTAATAAATTAAAGAGATTTACACAAAAGGCCGCTGGCCGTGTGCCTCTGATGTCTTCAGCCAGCAGCGGCTTAATTCCGTGGTTGGCATAACTTAAATGAAGCCAAATTATTGACTTTTCGGTCAAAAGTAAACTCGCCGAGCCACAAAGGCAGCAACGACAAGTGTGAAGGAAATAACTTAAGGACCCCCAGCACTCCTCTATCGCACTTTGTCAACTTTTACCCCAGTTGTCACACAATCTTTTGTCTCTTGTTGTTCTGAATGAGACCCAAGGAGCGAAGCCACAAGGAGATCAAAGACAGCCTGCAAATGCGGTTAAAGTTCGTCGAGGCGAAAGGAAACTTTCAACTCGAATCAAAGTCCCACTTAAAGCTCCAATGGAATGTTTTATTTTATCAACGAGAGGAGCTCATTCAATTAAAACTGGTTTCAAATCCTTTATTTTCGTGCTGTGATACAACATCCAATTTAGTGTTTGGCCAACAAGTTTAATTGATTTTCAATACGAATATTCACGAATTCATTTGCAAGGCATAGAAATACAACAACGAATAAACGAGATTATATGCCACAAAGAAAAAGGTTTAAAATGCACATAAATCGAGAGAGAAAGCAGTTTCAAGGGGTGGAAAATGTAATCAACTCCGGTGGGACACCTCTTCAGCACTGGCTCCAATGGGCGGTGCGAAAAGCCCCAGGAGAAAGTCCTCTATAAATCTCCTGCGATTTGAGAAGGTGCAAAATTGTGTACATAAAATATTTCTACCTATTCGCTTTCGTTGAGGTAATGTTTTAAGAATGATTCATGGTCCAACCGGATGGAGGAGGCATGTGTGAGAACTGCTGGGGTGGGTGCCCAGACAGTACCGAGGACCAACCTACTTGGCACCTCAAGTGCTCGGCCAGCCATGCCATTACATATATCAGCAGGAAGACACACGCTGCGGAGGACGGAAGAATGCTCCACTGTTATTTTTGTGCACGTTACAGCACTGGCGAATGCATAAATTATGTAAAATTACCCAAAGAAGGAGCGGATGAAGGTCCTGGCCTTCCTTGTAAAGTGCGTGTTATATTGAACAAATAATTTCTGAGAGAGAGTGCAATAAATACATGATAAATGTCTTAAAGCTGCCCGAGAGCTGGCTGCGAAAGTTAATCAAACCATATGAGAAATGGCCTCGATGGACGATGGACAGGAAGGGAAATCGTGTGCTTGGAATCGTTGAACAAAGCGAACTCTTTTCTCAATTCACGCTCAACATTAATTCTAGTCGCACTTAGAATAACCTAAAGATCCTTCCCTTCGGTTGGGTAATCTCGACCACAATCGTTATGTCCTTCTCGGACACCACCGCTGACTTCTTCCACATGTAGTGCAGATGCAGGAAGCTGCAGTAGGCAAAGGCCAGACGGAAGAACAGCTGCCGGTTGGGCGTGACCAGGCCGAGGACCTGGAGGCCGGGCTGCAGCAGGCAGAGCCTGACGCGCTGACTGCAACTGTCGGCATCCTGCAGCCGCCAACGACAGCGTCTCCTCTCCAGCCAGCCGTGGGTGGCGAGGATCTCGTCGAACTGCAGCAAGCGGGCCAGCTGCAACCAGCAGATGTCCTGCGGGGCAGCGGCGGCAGCCACCAGGGCGGACAGGGAGTGCATGAGCTGGCGCAGATTGTTGGCCAAGAGGGCGATCTGGAAGAGGCGCCGCCACTGGACATAGGAGAGGGAGTAGATCATGCTCAGGTTGTAGACCATGATGAGGACCAGCTGTGGAGTGAGGCAGTCGAGCAGCTCCTGGGTGAGCTTCGCATAGGATCGGTGCAGGCGCTGCAGGGATCTGTGGCGGCGCTGTAGCCTCTGCACCGCCTTGTGATCGGCTTTGAGTGTGCCAACGGGCAGCTGCTCAGCGATGGAGGCCAGCTCGTCGTTCATCAGCTCAAAGGATTTAGTCAGAATCGTGAGGGCAATGCTCACCAGGTGGGTGCTCATGTCCATCACCCAAATGGCCAACGAGACGGGCACCACGAACACGACCACAAAGAAGACCTTCCACGTGGCGTCCTTGGACAGCATGAAGGTCTCGAAGTACATCTTGAAAGTGAGCAGACGGAAGACCAGCTGCAGCACCAGCATCCAGGAGAGCCGCAGCTTGCAGCGACATCTGCGGTACAGCTCCGGGGCCAGCCGCAGAAAGCAGTTGATCAAGCGGATTCGCTCCTCGCACACTCTCCGCGGCTGCACCAGCAGGCAGCAGGCAAACAAGAGCAGCTGGATGTGCAGGAGCAGTGCGTATGGATGCAGCAGGGCCAGGCTCAGGAAGTAGGCGAACAACAGGCCCAGCATGCGCGCCATCGTGACACTATAAGGCGTCAGGTGCACCGAGTTGCTGGACTTCTCATAGCGCACCCGCATGAGGCCGAGATAGTAGAACTGCGCGAGGTAGAACCGCAGCAGGAGCAGAGCCTGCAGACTGATGTAGCGGTTGCTCAGGCGGAGCAAGCGCCAAAGCGCCATCGATGAGCTTGGGCCCCGAACTGACCAGCTGGAGACCCCGAACCCTTTGGCATTGGTGTGGAATAATTGCTGGCATTAGACTGGTTAATGATCCACTGATGAGCCGCCTGATGGTCTCCCATTGGGGCTGGACAATGTTTCATTAAGAACCAGTACAGGATGGTCTGCTTTGGGTTCTTTCAGCAGGAATAACCTTGATGAACCTTTTTTTGTTGCGTGGACTGCCCGAAGGACCAACAATTTCTATTACCCAAGAAAGACCCCGCCCAGACACATTTTATTTGGATATTCTCCCAACATTCTTGCACTTCATCAACATAATTTGTTATGCAATTAATTTGAGTGGCAAAAAGTGGGGAGAACTTTGTTAGAAGGCGCCAAATGGCTCTGGGCTCATGGCTCATGGCTGATGGCTGATGGCTGATGGAGAGGGCTGCGAATGTTGAATGTGAAGTCTGGTAAACAAGTTTTGCATAATTTCCATAAAATATTTCATAAACAACTCGAGAAATGGGCAAAAAGATGAACAAGTAGTAAAAGAAAACAAGGCAAAACTCGCAGCGGTAATTAAAAAGTTCACAAAAGATGCCGGCCCGGCCCGGTCCGGTCCGGTCCATCGTCTCCAGGGACACCCAGAGACCTTGGGAAACTGCTACCAAGAAGGACGAACCATCCTCCGATGACAGTGGAATGTGGGAGAGCAGCTACACCCCCCCTCTGCATTGCTCTGCCAGTCCCAACAAATTCAAAAAGAAGTCGCAACTCGTTGCCAAGTTTGTCACCGCAGAAAAATAATAATAAGAAGGAAAAAAAAAAAAAGAGCGGGGGATTATTTTGTATGTAGATGGGCAGGCCAAGCCAGCAGAACCGCAAACTGCGGTTGCCGTGGACAACACTGTGGCCACTGTGGCCACTGTCCAGTGTCCAGTTTCAGTTTCAGTTCCGGTTGTGTTGTGCTGTGGATGTCACTGCTCATTATTGTTGCTTGATGCACAGGCAACGGAAATTGGAAAAACGTTCCCATCCCACCCCCCTCTCTCTCTCTCTCTCTCGCTTCTGCCTCTTACTTAGTTTTTGCATTTATTAAGTACACGCAAACTGCAGCAAGATGTCATCAATGGGTGGACAGGGTCAAGGAACAACTCTGTGCCTGTACAGCAATTATTATTCAATTTTCAATTCGAGTATTCAGCTGTGTTGCAGTAGGGAAAAGTTTCGATTTACCCGCTTGATGGGGAAAACAGCTGACAATAACCGGAAAGTTAAACTCTCTCTCTCTCGCCGTGCTCTCTGTTGTGTTCTCTCTGTGAACCGTTTTGGGACATTGAGGGGTAATTCGAAACGGTTAAAATGTATCTAACGGGTCTCCCCGAGCGGGGAAATGTTGCAGTGTGCAAATTCTGCTGCGATGTTTCGTACCCGCATGCAGTGGAATTTCAACTAACTGAACGAAACCTAAAATAAATGCTGTACGTGTGTTAGGCGGACGAGTGAGAACTGGTTTTAAGTGCTATCGGCTAGATCGCGACGCAGAAAGTCAAGCAAAGCGTCCCGGGCACACTCCGCATCCGCATTCAGGCAGAAGAGCTTGCGCACATCCTCCAGCCAGTTGCCGATGACGTAGCGCTTGATGCACGGCATCACGGCCAGCTGACGCAGCGTCTTCAGGCAGTACAGCTGCAGGCGGGGATTGGTCTCGGTGGACATCAGGCGACCCACATGGCAGGTCAGCAGGGTGAACTCTCGGCTACGCCAGAGGGCGCGCTTGCTGTGGAGGCCGTTAAGCAGGGCCAGGACCACAAACTCCCAGCTCATCACCTTCTGGCGGGGCAGCAATTGGTGGGGTTTCTTCCCTTTGTCCTGGAACACTTCGAACAGCAGCTTCACCCCATCGACAGCGTCGAAGCGGCGCTGGCCCTCCGGACAGCGGAGGAGCAGCGCGAAGGCTTTGGTGGCCATGCACCAGAAGAACGGCAGCCGATTCAGGATCCGCGAGTGCAGAAACTCAAACAAACCGAGCTCGATGCCGCGCTCGGGATTCAGCTCCAGCATGTGGCAAAGATGGTGCCAGAGATGCCGCGGATATATGGGCAGGCAGGGGTCCCGCATAAATAGCCCAGCCGCTGAGCTTAAGCTATCGGGATCCCGCATCACGATGCCCAACACTGGTGAAAAAATAGTGCCTTTAGCAACTCAACAATTAGGGTTTACTGTAGATTGCTTACCCTTCGGTTTGCCCGTCAAATTGCGCAGGATTTCAGCGGCCAAGTCTGCTTGGAGTGGCACGCGATTCTCTATTATTTTGTAGAACTCAATTCTCAGGCATTTCCGATTAGCAATATTCTCGGCGCCATTCAAATTGCGGGACAAAATGTCTGAGGAAGTGGAGAGTATTTAATGCCATAACCCCACTGCATTTACTCACTGAAAATCTTTAGATATGTTTCCACCTCACGGTACTCCTCTCTGTGGATCTGCAATCTCATCCTCATAAAGGCATTCTTCACCCTGTCGGAACGTAAGGAGCAAACGTACCAACGTTCAGATCAACCATCGGCCCCCCAGGAGGAGCCTCCCTCCCGCAACACTCACTTTCTCACAATGTCTATTTCAGTGATGGCTCTTTGAGCATTCAACGGATTTAGCAGAAACTCTGTCAACGAAACAATAGCCTGCCAGTGGGTCAGGCACACATCACTGTCCATTTCCTTCATCAATTTGGGTAGGGCAAACCACCCGTAGGCCAGCTGTGCACGATCCTCAAAGTACGTGGAGCGGGCGGGGCAGCCATGTGGATGGGACTTGCACTTGTCCCGCCTTTCCGTGGCCTCTTTCCATTCTGCGGTGGTATTTGCGTATCTATAGAGCTGCAAAATACACTCAATCGCCAACTTACCCGTATTCTGCAGGAGGTTTATGGAGCCGGGCTTGAGTACATCTTTGATTTCGAGCTGCAAAAAGTTATTGCGATATTTCTCCAGCTGCTCCCACATATTGTCCAATGCAATTTTGTTTTACTTAATGTTTATTCTATTAAATTTTACAAAACATATAATCAAAGTGAGTGGTTTTTCTATAAAAGAATTGTTGGCAAGTGACAAAATTTTGAATTAATTTCCAAACGAAAGTTTGGCGGCAAAGCTGAGCTGCCAGACTGTCAAATTGGGTTAAGTAAATGTGTTGCCACACAGTTGTGTCTCGAAGCTGAACGCAAAAATGAGTCAGCTTGCTCGTAATAAATTCGAAAAGGCTTTAAATTGTGTAAAATCTTGTTCTGATTGCCATTCATTCAGAAAACGTACTAATTCGCCATTTAACTTTAGGTTTTTAATTTTTGTGAAATACAATCTCGTGAATATTGACCTTAACTGTGACTTGCACTTGCCTGTGAATTAATCTTTCTCTTCTTCTTTCAGCCAACATCTCAAATTCTCAAAAATTCTTTAACTTTTGAATTGAGCGGTTGCGGCGCGCGTGATAAACAAATTAAAAACAACAAGATTCGCTTAAAGTTAATATATTTTTAATCGAATGGACATTTTATTGGCGCAGCTTGCGAAATTGAAAAAGAAAGCGAATGCTTGCAATGCAGGTAAACTGCACTTACTTCGATGCTCTTTCGTTGAACGTTTTCTTGGGCAGCAGTATTTAAGCCGAGTGACAGTCAAAAATGTAAACAAACGCGTTTAATAATTAACAACAACACAAACCAAATATCGAAAAAGCGAATTGCTCCGGCTTTTGTTGTTTTTTTTTTTCTGCGGTGTCTCGCGCTCTCTTTCTAACTGTTCCTGTGCTTTCACGTGTGTGTGTGTTATTGTGTTTTGCCTGTCATCCTGCCTGTGTGTTTTGTGTTTTGTGACTGTGTTCGTGTGCCGGAGCAGACAACAAAAGAAATTGCGCTCTCCGCAGCCGTCTCCGCTACTCCCGCTCTCCTCTAAGCCTCCTGCCTAGTTACTGTTACTTGCTGCACTGCCAAAAAAAAGCAACAAAAAATACGAATTTTTGATAGAAATAATTTATACATTTTTTCTAAGAGAAGAATTCAATTCCAATCGACAACAAAGATGGCCTTGATAAAACTGGCAAGGTGAGTTCTTAAATATATGCCCATATATAATAGAATATTACATATGTATGGTGGTATGTCTGTACATACATATGGATGTATGAAAATGTATTTATCGTTGATATATGTTTGCACGCGTAGAAGCTGAAACCGGCTTCGAAATTCGAAATTGCACCGTTAAAAGCGTCTTCTCCGACTCTCTTTGCGTATCCACTTAACGGCGGGCCATAATTACGTGCGGGTACTCCATTAGCCAGGAGCGTAGCGATATCTATGAGGGGTGTAAACAGCGCTCTCCGAATAACATTATTATTAATCTCTCTGAAATACATATATTGATACATTTCGGTTCGTTTTTAATTCCTTTTTGGGTGTGAGTGCGCCCCTGGCTTTCAGTTCTCTGTTGCTGTTGCTCCTTAGTCAAACAATTACTTAAAGCATGTAATAACTTTTGCTTAAATATTTGTTCCCCCCCCCCTCTAGTTGTTGATGTTATTGTTGTCCATTTGGTCAATGCACTCACGCGGCCCTGAAGCGTAGTCCGATTGTTTGCTACAAATACTCCCCCTAATTGCGATACTACGATTATTATGATTGCTCCAACTCGTTGCGATTGTTTAATATTAGATAATATTACTTGTTGATACTCCTTACAATAACAAATGCGACTGCAGGTAGCTGTGGGCGGTCTGGGCGATTATTCATTCATCATTGATTCTGGCTGATATTTATGTTTCTTAAAGGCACACTGCACGCCCCATTCCCCGCCGCGCACCGCACAAAGTAAACAAACACCGCCGTAAAGGCGTTAAGTCTCTGATCAGTTGATTGGCCTGCTGAATGATTGCCCTCGTGCTCCAAAACGTTAACGCCACATAGAAGTACATGCTAAGTACAGTGAAAGCTTCCTTGGTAGGAAACTTGATGTTCCAATTCATCAGGGAGAGAGCTCTCAGAGAGTTTCAGAGAGCTTCATTTCCTCTGCATGTAAAAGTACTCCTCTTTGGGAGATCAATTTATCTTCTGTAGCCAGCACACACTGTAAAGATTGTGTACACACATTCAGATTACAGAAGCATGAATTAAAAGGAAAATAAATGTCTCAAGTCATTTGATTGCGAATTGGGTTAGAGCTGGTTCAAGGCGGTTTATATGGCTGGCGATTCACATTTTATTAAAGCTGACTTTTTTACATCTTGGAATTGGCCCAAAGCCCCACTCTTTGGCTGCTGCTCCTTTCCCTGATTGACTCATTCAACCTCCCCTGACAGTAGCAATCAAGGGCTGTATTTAATGTCTGCTCAGTCCAAAAATAGTAACTTCTAGGCCCGCACTCGTAATTGAGTGCAATTGGAGCTGAAAGCGAATGCTCTTCTCCAGTCTCAACTCTGAAGTGCAGCTTCTCTAAACAGTGACAGATGACATTTTCAGGGCAGGCACAGGCAGAGGCACAGGCACGGAGCATTGCATTGGAAGCTGTAAAAGTGCAGTGGCAGGCAGTCGGACCGGCGAATTGTATCTACAAAAGACGTGTACATACATACATAGATATCTATATCTGTATCTGCAGCTGGCTGACTGACTGGTTGGCCCCAATATGTCCTCGACTGACCTGCTGCTGCTGGTTGATGCTTGCACATGCCATATGCATAATAATATAATATATAGTATACAATAAGAACACAGCTATAGACTGAGGAATGGAATGGAAACTTTTTTATGTACAAGAGCCACACACGAATAATCTTACAATGAAACTTTGCGAAAGGCAAATAAGAGTAAAACGTCATAGGATGCTGCTTCTGCTGCTGCTAGGATTGATAAAGCTTGTAATCTATATGGCGGCATGGTCTCGAGTTACTGTATAAATAGCACCACTGCTATAATCTTATATACTCACTTATGACATTGCTCTGTATGGGTAATCGTATGGAAGACATATGGAAGGTCTTATTGTTATACGACTCGTGCAGTAGCCTGGGCTTGTGCCTGTGCCTGTGTCTGTGGCTGTGGCTTTAATTTAATTATGACTATTTTATTAATTGAAATGCGTAGTAGTATTTCTATAAATGGAATCTCTTTTCTTTTGTTGTTCCACCTTATAATGTTGTTTTTGTTATTTTATCTGTTATACTTTGTGAACACAAAACAACAAAATTCCAAAAGCTTTCAATCAGGTAATATTTGGTGCTTCATAATCATACATTTTATGGCCAGTTTTGATTTGTCACTCGAGTCAGAGATAAGTCGCAGTCCTACTGATCGCTGATCCATCGATAAAATACCGCTGCCACCACAGAGTTCTTTCGACCTGCTGCTTCTCCTTCTCCTTCTCTTTTGTGACGAAGTCCGCAATGCATTTGATCGATCAATGGGAAGTCTTGGCCCTGCACTCGTGAGTACACAGCCGACACACAGGCGATAGCGGATTGCGCAATCCTCTAACATGTCACAGTGGCGTTGGTTCTCCCTCCCCTATTCGGAATATTGTATCTCGTGCAAACCAGTTTGAATAACAAACAAACAAACCAGCCCAACACACACCCCTAGACCCCCACAACGTCAGCGTCAGATGTAAACACTGTAAGTACTACACTTGGAAATACTCGAAATACAGTTCAGGCTCTCACGGATGGACAACCAGCACAGTTCTCAAATGGTTTGAGTAGTTTTCGTAGTAGGGAAACCCGTCGTCAGAAACTGATTAAAAATAATTCCAGATAATGTCAGACCCGAGACACACATGCATATTAAATAGAGGAATTATTTGCAATTGTTCCTCATAACAGCGATAGCTAATAATAGATGATAAATAAATCCATGAGAACTTCCTCTGTTGCCTCATAGAATCAGCAATTGGAAACAGCTTCTTGTTGAAATCAAACAAATCTATGATTGTTGCTCATTTTATGGGTTATTCATTTCAACAATGATATCAGAGCAGTTAATTTACTGCTGCGCACAAATTAAAGATCAAACAGAAAAATTGAATGGGTGGACAAACAGAAGCCACAGCGAAGAATTCATACGCTCTATGCCAGTAGCCAAAAATACCATCTAAACATCGTAGTATTTAAGTAACTTATGGATCGATTGTAGAGTATTTTGAAGGTAAACAAAGTCGCCGCCACAGAATGTTGCCCAATGAACGTTTTGCGCAATTCAATGTCTGGTTTTCTGATGGTTAGAGACTGCGGGAAATCCGGCTGAAAGCAGTTTTCACCAAACTTATCCAAAGTCAAGAGCATGGCGTACACAAAACTCACAGATACAGTATACAAATACATCTAGGTGAACGAATAGCACGAACCCATACCAACCGTATACCATACATACATTCGTATATGTATTTATACCTACTATATACGATTCCACAGCGCACACAAGAACTGAATGAAATGAAATGAAATGAAGTGAAGTGAAGGGTTTTTCTCATACAAATGAATGCAATTCTACCACGAGTCGAGTGTCAGGGGGAAAGCACAGGCACAGGCACAGGCACAGGTCAGAGCAGCGAAGGGAGCAAGTGGAGCGAGAAGGTCTTCGTCATATACTATTTTTCGACCTTTCCCAGTAAAATAGTATGCACGCGCGGCGCGGCACGCGGCACGCGGCATATGCGCAATAAATATATATAATTTCTCTCATTTACATCCACCTCGCCGCCAGTTCCGTCTAGAATTCCACTAATTTCTATCAATTGCTATAAGTCCGAGCGCCCACTCCCCCGTGCATCATGCATGCCAGGACCTTGACTGTAATCATCCATAAATAAATATATCTGTGGCAAGTGGCAATTATCATGACCAAGGGGAGTCAGTTGGCTTGGATACTTGCAGTTACTACTGCACGTGATGATTGTCTTTGCATTCCGCACTTTGATCTGTCTACGTTTGGTGGTTTGAGCTCTTCCCATTTGACTTGAACTTGAGTTATTCAGCGGTAATTAGCTGGAAACCCCCTTGCTATTTATAGCTTTTGTTTTTTTTTGCTACCAGCTCAGCTCCATTGTGCGCGAGCACGCTTCACATTTGCTGAACAAATCATGACTCTGCCAGCCATTATACTCCCGTGTGCTCCCGTGTATGTCCCGCAAAATGTAGTGTAGTTCATTGAAGTGGTTTTCGCTAGTTTTGAATGCCAGCTGAACCTTTTTGCCCCATTGTTTGCTGGAATCTAAATCACACATTACTCAGATGTTTCAGTTGTCCAATTAGTGGCGGGCGAAGGAGGTGGAGGAGGAGTGAAGAGAGAAGTAGTTAAGTGGAAGGCAAATGTGCAAAAAGGGGCTTGTCATCGTCATCGGTCCGATAATACCGAGAAAAAGTGGGGGCGAGCACAGTTGTCAAGAAACCTGTTGACGCTGCTGGCTGACTCCTAAGAATTTCCTTTGATATTAATCATTCACACTCGTACCACTCGTACCGTGTGGAGACAATAAAACAGGGCAAGCTTTCCCCTATAAATCAAGTCGAATAGTCGAATAGTCGAATAGTTTGAAACAGTCGACCACAGACGTAGCATTGAAGAGAACAGACTGCCCTGCCGTCCGCTGACTGGAATTTATTGCCTAGTTCCAGCTCTCAGTGTAAGTGTTTAAGCAGGATACCAACTAGCCAAATGTCTTATCTCTGCTCTAAATTCGCTTCCATATTGATCGTTGGCCTGCGTTGCACGCATTTCCTTCCAAAACATTTTGTTTTTGTGCTCCCACCACTGCCATTTTCCACCCACTTGGCTGGCAATCTTCTAAATATAGCTTAACCCATTAAAGTCACTTGGAATGATAAATGCAAAATGCAAAGCCGCCTCGCGGTCGATTCAATTTGTGCTGCAAGTAAAAGTGAATTCAAAAGTGGCTGCCCCTCCAGCAGAGGCACAGACTGCACAGGCAGTCTGTCGATGGACAGAGTTCATTCATCCAAATTTTGTTTTTGTATTTTGTCTGTGGGTAAAAATGTGGACTTCCGCATATATGGGACGTATGTATGTTCGTAAATACGAAAGCGAAAGTGAGAGTCTGTCGTGGCCCCAGTCGGATCTGGTTGCCTGTTGTTGTCCATTTAATCATTGCAAATTTTATGCAATCTGCTTTTGAGTGCTGATCTTTTTATAACCGCCCGCCCCATGGTTGTGTGGGTCTGTTTGTGTGCTCCATAAATCAAAAAGCAGATCACGTCAGGCCTTTTCCATGTGAAATTCAATTTGATTAAGAAGTGCGCTCGCAGCGTGCGCCAAAAGTGCATTGACTTTAGAGGCTACCAGCGCTGTACAGCCATTTGGGCAAATGGAAAACTGCTGTAATGGAATTTAAAACGTGTTGTAATGATCCAAAATAGCAGCGCCAGCCAGATAATGTATCTAATTTTAAAGTGCACGCGCTCTGAAGATTATCTCCCAAGTGTTAGGCACGCGATTCGTATATTTGTCTAGTCTCCATATCCACTGATATGAATAGCGCCTGGTGGCCATCCAAGGACTGGAGGAATCCGCTTATGATTGCAATCTGAGATAAAAGGCAATTTGTTGAAGTAAAAGGAAACATTTCCTTTATGCAACCAAAAATGCACTTGTAGTTATTTGATTTTATCGACCAAACAACAAAGCGTCCGTCGTTACAGAACGCATTTGAAAAGCGCGCGCAGTCTCCCAGACTGCTGTTATGTGCTATGTAAAGCAGCTGCAATGTTAGCCCGCCCTCGCACAAAGTTTCAGCGCTGTCCTGGACCTGGGGCACATGGGAGTTTCCATCGCAACAATGAGTCTTTATTCCATCCGCACTTACTACGTATTTTACCGTTGGCAACAAAGTTTGTATGGGCCAGCAACATGGGGCAAATAGCGAGCAGCATTGTTCCCCAGCATTTGGCACCGAGTTAGCAACATTTAGTACCCTTGGAGGGATGGATATCCTCGAATTGACTAATCTTATTAAATCTCTGGTACCAATCAATGCAAGAAAAAATAAATCTGTGTTGAGCCATCTCAACAAACTTTTGCATGTCAGTCTAAGATAAAGACATTGTTAATATTTAAAATGAATGTTTATTATTCAGTATGGCAAATAGGGTAGACAAGGGTAACATTCCATTCCACGTAACTTTTAAAGCTATTTTTGATGGTTGACCTTTTTAGTTCTAACCTTATTTTGCTGTCAATCCAATAAAGATAAGGCATGAAAGTCAGCCAATCTTGTAGGGAATTGAATGATGATTGGATTAAAATTACAGTTTTAAAGCTGAGAGTCCTAACTAGTTGGTAATATTAAACAGAAGATCAAAGTTGTGGAAAACGATTTTAAAAATATGTAAATATTCAAATATTTAAAAAATATATCGGTGGTATATTTTGCTTGGACAAAATATCAAAATAATATAAAATATATCACGGCAAAAATATCGATATATTTGATATTTTTTTGCTTGATTATATTTCCTTAAATTTAATTCCGTGCGCATCGGAAATAAATAGCTCCCATAAAGAAAGCAGATACCTTACATATGTTTACAACATCTTTAATACTTATTCCACTTTTCTGTGTTTTTAACCTGACTTTGAAAAATTGTCTTCGCTTTACATATATAATCCTTTTGAGATATAGATATATATAGATAGATAGATCCTCGCACAAACGAGGAGGGACGTGTGGACGCTTCGTACATACACTTGTATCAATGTGATATCAGAGCAGTCTACGAGCAAAATTCGGTTGTTCTAGCTCTTATAGTCTCTGAGTACTAGCCGAGAAACAAGACGGACAGACAGACATGGCTATACAGACTCGGCTATTGATGCCGATCAATACTACTAAGAACAGAATATATATATTTATTGGCGTCGGAAACATTTCCGTCTGTGAGTTACATACATCCACTTGTGTGCAAAAATACAATATACCCTACATATTTATTAAGATCCTGTGGTTAGTTACCGAACTTAATATATCAAAAAATATCGCATACAAATATGAATATATTGATAGTTAGTCAATAAAAATATCACGATATAAATATATTTTTATTTTCAAAAAATATCGATGTATTGATATTTTGATATATATTTGACAACCCTATCCGAGGGCCTGTCGGTATATTTGATCGATAATTCCGCGGTCACACTGGAACATATTCGCACATGCCGCATTTTTTGCATTCCAAAAAATAAATATCAAAATTCTCTACCAAAATGAGTGTGGAGACGAGCAAATTGTTGATAAAGAAGCTGCCCTGCGACATGGACGAGCTGGCGCAGCTGATACGGGAGTGTAAGCTGATAATACCTCGCTCCCTGAGCTCCTACGGAGGTCGTCGGGCCGTAATCGAATACGCCGATGCCGCTGAAGCACAAAAGGCGCTGGGAGAACTAAACGGGTTAAGTGACATACTGGACAAGCCGCTCTGCGTGAGTCCGTTTGGACCGCGTGCCGCCAACGACGGCAGCCGTGGCAACAAAAGCACCCAGACAAAGGCACCACCGTCCGAATCCGCGACGACGGCCAAGCAGGAGATCAGCAAGTACGTGCAAAGGCTATATGCCTGCAATAATCAGTGTGACTTTACGCAGCCGCCGCAGCCGTATCTCCGCTATAGCTATCCCCCCATCAACGCAGAGATTCTCGCCGCGATTGGCCAATCCCTGCAGGCTGACACGCGCTTCTATCAGCAGGTTTTGCACTTGATGAATCGCATGAATCTCGAGCCGCCTTTCAAAAAGCGCACCTCCAGCCTAGTCGTACAGAGCCACCGCCATAGTGTCGGTATCCAAACGGAGGTCATTCCCAGCGAGAGTGAAAGCGAGTTGGAGAGCGACGAAACAGAGCCAAGGGCCAAGCGGAAATGTCTCCTACCGTCTACATCCACTGCTGCCAAGGAGAAGAATCTGAAGAGAGCGCGACAAATAGTGCAGCAAGCCGCCAGACAGGCCAGTCACCCAAATGCCCAGCAGGAAGCTCTGCCTCCCGCTTTTACGGCTGCCAAAATTGAGCTGAAACTACCGCAGACGCTCAAGCCGGCGATGGCAAAGCCAGAGAAGCGTTTGTCCATACAAGACCTGGAAGCGCTGCCTGTTTACAAGAACTACAAAGAGGGGGAGCCCAGCAACAAGTTGTACATAAAAAACCTCCACAAGAACATCGGCGAAGAGCAGCTGCGCGAAGTTTACTCGCAGTACACGACGCCAGAGAACCTGGAGATCAAAGTGATGCAGCAGGGCCGCATGAAGGGGCAGGCTTTTGTTACATTCATCGACCTGCCCGAACCGGAGGCGATAGCCAAAGCTCTGGGCGAAACCAACGGCCTGCTGTGGGAGCAGAAGCCCATGATAGTCTGCTACGGCAAGCAGACCTGAAAAGAGGTTAGGGTCTCCCGCTAGAGAATCTTTTACAACATGTTCTGTAGTTATTTCAACTGTCATTAACACTTTACGATCTATTCTCAAAACAAACACCAAACTTAAAACTGACTTCTTGTGTTTTTGCAGGCAATTGGGCCTGATTGAGACCATATACGTGGAGGGAGCTCGCCCAGATCCTGCCAACGATCCTGAGGAGTCGCTGAACGAGGCAGACAACACAGCTACCGCCACCGCAGTGCCCATCAAGCCAAAGAAGTCGCGCAAATCCAAGCAGTTGGCCATGCAACCCTATACCTATGCCATTTCGGTCGACTTTGAGGCCACCTGCTGGGAGAAGCAATCCCCGCCACAATGGAGAGAGTCGGAGATAATTGGTGAGTGTCTCCATATTGGGCATTGCAAACATAAGATAATCATCCGTTTCTTGTGACTCGCAGAGTTCCCAGCCGTTTTGGTCAACCTGAAAACGGGCAAGGTCGAGGCGGAGTTTCACACTTACGTGATGCCCTTGGAGTCGCCGCGCCTTAGCAATTACTGCACCGAGCTGACGGGCATTCATCAGAAGACAGTGGAGGCGGGTGTGCCACTGCAGACGGCACTCAATAAGTTCTGCGAATGGCTGCGAAACGAGTTGCGTGTCCGCAACCTGGTGCTGCCAAAGGTGAATAAATCCAATATACTGGGAAACTGTGCCTTTGTCACCTGGACAGACTGGGACTTTGGCATTTGTCTGGCCAAGGAGTGCACACGCAAGCGGATACGCAAGCCAGCCTGCTTCAATCAGTGGATAGACGCTAGGGCCATATACAGGGAATGGTACAAGTACCGTCCCTGCAACTTCGCCGATGCCCTGTCCCATGTGGACCTGACATTCGAGGGACGTGCACACTCTGGCATCGATGATGCCAAGAATCTGGGTGCCCTCATATGCAAGATGGTTCGTGACGGAGCCCTCTTCTCGATCACCAAAGATCTGACGCCATATCAGCAGCTCAACCCGAACAATGGCCTCTGAGCTGCAACGATCAGAGCTCAGGGGTTAGCCATCTGCCACCCCTCCAAACGAGCAGACGGAGAACAAGGAAAACAGAAAACAAATCCATTTTTGTATCGTATTCTATTTAATATAAAATAGCAGAACAACAAAAAAACCCAAGGACATGGAGGATGTTCCTAATCTGACCACAAACCTAAACAAAAGCTACAGAAGTTTCTTGTTTTTATTTTGTATTTTATCTTTATTTCTTGTAACAGCAATTGATAAGACTTGAAATTTGATGTGCGATCGCAATCGCAGTGCATCTGCATAAGGGGACTGTAGCTAAATCCCTACTGCTACACAGCAGGAGTACATCTAAACATCAACACATAGCTATAAATATGGCCTTAGAGCATACATATTTTTCTACCATTCATACTTACTTGGTAATGCTTAGCCGTAGTCTATAATATGGAATGCAATACTTATTTTAACGACTTACACCGCCTACCACTAGGTCATAGGGCATAAAGTAATAATAAAACGACAATAGCTGCATACGTATTATGTGCTGCTGTATTGTATCAAATAATACCAGTACGAGACATCATTCTTTGCTGTGGTGTTTACACTGTAAATCTTCCACCAGTGCATCCCCCGAGAGTCTGTGCATGATGGCCACTTGAATGACGCCCTTCTTGCCTGTCCTCATCCAGTGGCGATCCTCCTCGGTTAGCCACTCCACCATGCAGGTGGGGAGGCCGCAGTAGATGTCCGACTTGATGGCCCGCAAGGCACACACACTGGTCGGAAGGAAGCCGCGCAGGCAGTCGATCAGAGGCGATGTATATTCCCAGTTGATGTCGCCAAGCAGTTTGCGATAGTTGAGGTCCCCCTTGAAGATGACAAGCGCTGCCTCGCTGAGAGAGACGTACAGGCAGGGCAGGAGGTTCTTCATCTGGCTGTAGTCGTGGGGACTGGTCCAGAAGTAGCAGGTCTCGCACAAGATGATCGAACGATTCCGCATGAAGCGGCGCAGTCGCCGTCCGAATGAGGCTATTTCTGCAATCTCGTGTCGGCGAAGAAAGTTCAGCATCCAGAGAAAGTCCTGCTTGGTGACGTCGGAGATGAACCAAGGAATGGCCTTGACATGGAATCGCACTCGACAAGCCAGACCCGCTTCGATGAGGTACTCGGCCAGCAGGAGGTCTGTGAAGAGCTCGAAGCCAGCGTTATCGCACACAATGTCCACATAGACGGGGTCCCAAGCTTCGGTAAGTACTCGCCAGATATCCCCAGACTCATCCACCAGCAGATCAGACTCGTAGTCAGCCATCAGCATCAGAAACTCTTCACTTGGAGCCTCTTTGTTTATAGACAGGTCGCAGCGATTGCTCCACAGAGCCAGCTTCAACATGCGCTGGAAGTTCTCCTGAGATCGCTGCACTCCCCGCATGCCCGTGATAACGATTGACATTAGTTGGACGACACTTGTAGTGGCATCAATCTTTTTCTGGGCAAAGTAGTCGTAACTGGAGAGCGTATCTGAGCGCCGGAAAATGGCCCAAATGCGGCGATACAAATAACATTCGGCGTGTAGCCAGACGGAGGAAAACCAACGATTCCTATCCTCATCTAGATTGCGTATAAACTGATTCCAGGCCTCTGAATCTGGGGCCTTGCCCTGGAACACCTTAAACTCGTGGTTTTCCTTTATCTCATCGCGCAGCAGCTGCAGGCTCCACGAAATCCTTTTCAGATCAAAGTGCGCATAGGCCCCAAAGATCTCCATTATCTTCGGCTCGTTGTCGTGTAGGAAACTAACCATCTCCGCCACCATCATGGGCGAGCGGTGCTTAATCGTGAAATAGGCGAAACTACGCTGGAAATGGCCAGACAACTCTTCGCGCGCCTTGGTTGCTATGTCATATATTAGGTGCCGATCGTTAAATGCGAGATCCTCTGTCTGTTTGAATGCGGCCGAGCGGACGACGACAGAGTCAATGTCCGTCTGGCTGGTCATCTCAGTGGACTGATCCATTTTGTCGCTCAACATTTTGACTAAAACTGGAAAATTTGATGGCTTCCTGCCAGGCAAAGCTATGATTCCAAACTGTGCCGTTTTCGACGAGTATATTTTTGAACTATTCCCTTTGGGGGGGAAATCTCTGATGTGGGAAGAAGCGATAACAATGCCAAAAGCTGTACATCAATAATTTAGCTAATTTCTATGATTACAACAGTTCAACTATTCCTTTCTGTATCCTAGTCTTTGGTTTACTTGCTCGCAAACTGTATGACGCCGTACTCCCCTGTGAGCATCCATTCCTTGTCCTTGGCAAAGAGTTGCTCGGCGACTCCCTGCCCCAGGCCGCAAATCAGGTCAGCTTTGACAGTGCGCAGAGTGCACAGATTCGAGGGACGAAAGCCTTAGAGAGAGAGAGAAATTAATTAACGATGAGAGCTTCGTTTTCGTATGGATAACTCACCCCTCAGGCAGGTGTCAAACGATTCCGTGCTGGGCCAAGAGAAATCACCCAGAAGCTTGCGATAGTTGAGGTCGCCTTTGAATATTACCAGCTGCGCCTCCTGTAGTCGCGCATAGAGGTCTGGTTTCTCCTCGCGCATGCGGTAGAACTCGCAGGGACTTGTCCAGAAGTGCTCGAGCGGGGACAGCTCGAACTTGCCTTCGGCTGTGAAACGCTGCCACTTCTTGCCGAGCTCACTAAGCACAGCATCTGGGTGGTCTGCCAGGAACTGGAGTGTCCAATGGTAGTCGTGAGCCATCACGTCCGATATGAACCAGGGAATGGCCTTGGCATTGAATCGCACCTTCGCCGCCAGTCCCTTGTCAATAATGTATTCGGCCAGAATGAGGTCCGTGTAAACTTCGTAGCCGGCATTATCGAAGATTATATCGACAATTCCATCCCCGGAGGCTCCGTCGATTGCCTGCCAAATGGCGGCAGTGTCGTCTATCAGCAGCTTGGATTCCAGATCTGTGATCTGATCGAAGGCATTGCCAGTGGGTTTCACCTGCTTGCCCGACGTGATGGACAGATCGCATCGGTTGCCCCACAAATTGAGTTTGATAAGCTGCCGGAAGGTATCTGAGTTTCTCTCGTTGTGGCGTGTGGCCTTTGCCACGGCCAGCATGGCATCGACACTGAGCCTAGCCGCAGTTTGCTTCTGCTCCCTGAAGTAGTCAAAGGCGGACAGACGCGGTGTGGCCTGGAAAATGGCAGCGATCTTGCGGTACATGTAGCATTCGGAATACAGCCAGCAGGCAGTGAAGTAGCTGCGCTTCTCCCTGGGTAGCTTCTCTAGGAATGCGTTCCACATCTGCGCATCGGCATCTAAATAGGAAATACTTTAGCTGCGGTACGACAAATGGAAAATGATCACTTACCCTTGCCCTCAAAGGGCAACAGGGGACCGTTGCTGAGAATGTCCTCGCGCAGCTGCGTGACAGCCGCTGCATTTCGCTCAATATCCGCTCCTGCGTCCTAAACAATGGGAGGGAATCGAGGTTACGCATTGGCATTGCCATTGACCATGGGGAATGCAGCAATTACTCACTGCACCATATGTGGCCAAAAGCTCGTCTTTGTCCTTGACCAGCGATGCGGCAATTGTGGCCAAAGTCGATGGCAGTCGCACGCGGAAGGTGTAGTAGGCGAAGCTCCTGTAAACAAGTAATCACACTTCCATTTATAGTACATGTAAAGATTAGTCTGCGCACATACTTAGTATAGCTCGTGTGCATGTTACATATGGACCATATCTATACTAAGTGCTATATTTAGCGGTCACTTACTGCTTATATAGGGCCGCCAGCTCTGTGTGCGGGGGCGTCTCTGCGTCAATAACTCCATTCTTTTTATCAAAATCGGCATCTGAGGGCAAACTCATTTTGAAAGACGTTGAAAGTTTAAAAGGTCGTTGTTTTTGATAAATTAATGTGGCGCGTTTGCGGGAAGAGGCACGGAAACTTTCCGTGCGACCGCGGAGTTATCGATAAAATATACTGTCAGGGCCTTGAAAATACACCTAAATAAACTTTTTCATTTTCAAAATATACCGTAAAATATACAGAAGTTTAATCAGATTCCTTGATTTTGATGTTCTATTTAATATTACTAGCTTACAAAGACTTTCACCACTGAAACAATAATTTAATCCGATTGAAGAATCAATTTTGCTTATTATAAATACTACTTTTTATTGGATTGTATACCTTTTGACCTTATATTTCATATTTATATTTTATTTTCAATGATGAAAAAATTATCATTATCTCCTTTTCTTTTATTTGTATATACTCTCACCTACAACAGATTAACTCTTTGTCTACTCCTAGAGGCCAACCTTCACCAACCTTACAACTAACAACAGGGAGTTGCCTCAAAAATCCATACCCCTGTCAATCTAACTTCGGACTCAGCTGCTGTAGCTCCAGCTCGTTTTTCTGGAGTACCACTCACAGCTGTGATCCCCCGCAAAGCAATATTTGTCTCTCGTCTTATACCAGAAGCCACACCGAAGGATGTCAACTTACACCTAAGCTCCAATCTTAAATCGCCGCCTGATAACTTCATTATAACTAAATTTAATTTTATACAAAAGCGTCATATCTCATAATTAAAAATTCTTCTTCCCGATTCTCTTGTATCCAAAGCTTTGAAACCGTCTGCATGGCCTGAGCACACTATTCGGCATGAATTCAACCTGTTTGTGAACGACCTGCCTCAAGTTATTTTGCACTGAGTTACATTAATGTATGCTGATGACGTTAAAATTTGTTGATGAATTAATTTGTTCGAATAAGCTACTTTTCTTGAACCATTCTAAGTGCAAACTTATGAGTTTGCTAGGACACCATGTTCTGGATTCAATAGGAGTCCTTTTTGATAACAAGCTTTTGATATCCATTTTGCTTAAGGGAATCCTGGTGTTTATTAAGCGTTGGTCAAAAGAGTTTGACGATCCGATGACGTTTGACAATAACTGAAACACAGTATATTGTTTTTGTGTGTGGAGCCCTCCATACAAGGTGCAACACATTCTTGTTGAATCCATTCAAAAACAATGTTTAGATTGGATGTTTTATTGGTTTTATGATGTTTTATTGGATTCATTGCAAACTAAGGCATGCTGCTCACCTTCCTCAGCATGCCCAGCGTGGCAGCTTATCGAGTGGCAGTGCTGCCAGATCAATACAACTTGTTAAGTGGGATTCAAATTTTAATTTTTAATAAATAATTTAAACTGTAAAGCCTTTGGTACATTTTACGCCCTAATATCCAAACTCCCGTGATCCATCCACGAACTGGATGACGCCATAATTGCCAGAGATCATCCAGTGGGGATCCTTTCGGCTCTGAGTCTCACTAACACCCTCGGGCAGTCCGCATATGACCTCCGCCTTGACCCTACGAATAGCACACATATTGCTCGGCAGGAAACCGCGCAGGCATGTGTTCATATCCTGGGTGGAATCCCAGCAAACATCTTGCAAGAGCTTGCGATAGTTAAGGTCGCCCTTGAAAACGATAAGCTTGGACTGCTGCAGAGAGCTGTACAGGTCAGTATCTGCATCGCGCATTCTGGAAACAAAACAAAACAAAGTTAGTGAGGAGGATCCCTAAATCCACACGAGTGTGGACCGTACCTGTAAAATGGGTATGGACATGTCCAGAAATGTGAGATTGGAGCTAATTCAAACTTTCCCTCCTCCAGGAACTGCGAAAACTTTTTGCCAATTAAGCTAATGATATAATCTGGATGCTGACTCAAGTATTCCAGCGTCCATTTGAAATCTCGCTCCGTCACGTCTGTCACGAACCAGGGATGTGCCTTCACATGGAAGCAAACCTTTGTGGCCAGTCCCTTCTCAATCATGTACTCTGCCAAGATAAAGTCGGTGAACAGCTCATAGCCGGCGTTATCCAGAATAAAATCCACTTGGCTTGGCTTATTCTGCTTCCGGTTATCCAGGCACCTCCAAATCTCCGCCTCTTGGTTGGCGAGTATGTATTCATCTGCTGCAATGACATCTTCAAGCACATTTTTATTGAATGGCGAGGGTGGTGGTGCAGGTGTCTCTAGATCTCTGGGCGCGTCGTTGCAGTTGCTCCACAAGTTAATCCTCAGCAACTCCCCAAAGATTTCCAGACTTTTGTCTGTGCGTCGCGTGTACTTGGTGAGCGAGAGTATATGATCTATGCAGCTCGTCAACGAATGCTCCTTGATCTTGACGTGGAAGTCATACGGCCTTAGGAAGATGCTGTTCTCCACAAAGGAGTAAAGTTTCCTGTGCATATAGCACTCGGAATACAGACAACAGGATCTAAAGAAGGTGCGCTCCTCGTCGGGCATCAGACCGAGAAACTTATTCCAAAGTGCACGATCGGGCTCTGCAATAACAAATTCATAAATTACAACAGCAGGAGCAACTACATTCCTTGTCTCACCTTCGCCGGCGAATGCCTGAAACGGCTTGTCCGTCTGCAGCTCGTACTTCAGCCTTGATATGAGGCCAATGATGATTTTGAGTTCCTCGCGGGCTTCCTGTTAAAAACGGATGGGTGCTAGTGATTAAGTTGGAATAAGCGTTCTTATCCGATTACAAACCTCACCGAATTGCTCAACCAGCTCGCTCTTATCCTTGGTCAGCGTGTCTATGACATTCGTCAAAATCACGGGAAGGCGATTCCTCAGAGTATTGTATGCACCGCTCCGCTTATACTGCCCCGACATGAAGGCATTCAGCGGCGTTCGCATGTCGTATATCTTATATTTGGCATCGAATTCTGTCTTGAAGACCCTGGAAACGATATGGCTACCATCTGTTTGTTCCGCCTGGGACTTTGTCTTTGGCTCATCCTCAGTCGGGCCAGCAGACCGTTCCAGCGAAGAACTGTTTGGGGACTCCATAATGACACCTACTGCTACTGTTGTATTCTACAGAGAATTTTTGTGCGACCAGTGCTGCATTTCAGTTTATTTTCGATGGGTTTTTTTTGCCAGAAATTACAAAAAACCAATAAATAACCTGAGTGTTGACTTAGGGTTGTCAAATATTTAAAAAATATCATATCGGTGGTATATTTTGATTAGAAAAAATATCAAAATAATATAAAATATATCAAGGCAAAAATATCGATATATTTTAAATATTTTTGCTTGATTATATCTGCTAAATTCAATTCCGTGCGCATCGGAAATAAATAGCTCCCATAAAGAAAAAAGAAACCTGTTGACATATTTAATACTTATTCCACTTTTCTGTGTTTTCAACTTGACTTTTTCAATTTTTTTCGCTTTTCGTATTTATTTGAGATATAGATTTATATAGATAGATAAATCCTCGCACAAACGACACTTGTATCAGTGTAATATCAGAGCTGTCTAGGAGCAAATTCGGTGGTTCTAGCTCTTATAGTATCTGAGTGCTAGCTGACAAACAAGACGGACAGACAGACATGGCTATACAGACTCGGCTATTGATGCTGATCAATACTAATCTGAACAGAATATATACATGCGTGACATAAATCCACTTTTATGAACAAATAAAATATACCGTATATATTTATTTAGATCCTGTGGTTAGTTAGCGAACTCAAAATATATCGCATAAAAATATAAATATATTGATAGTTTGTCAACAAAAATATCACGATATAAATATATTTTTATTTTCAAAAATATCGATATATTGATATTTTGATATATATTTGACAACCCTACACTAGGGCACACGAAAAAAATGTTAAATACGCGAACCGCCTGATCCGATGTTCGCGAGAAAAAGAATCGGGAAAGCCTTTAAAAAAGGTAACGCTTGACAAACCGCAACCAATGCATACCAAGTAAATCTGTGGCAAAGCAGCAGCGCACCGCAGCGCCCACCCACCCCGCGACACACACCACACACAGTCAGAGACTCCGTCGAACAACGAGATAGGGAGCGCCACTCACACACCACAGCACACTCACGCCCACAGAGACAGGGGACAGAGCGATGTCACACCTACCTGTGCCACTGTACGGCTTCGCAGCGTTTTTCATGATTTTCTGGTTTGGCACCTGGATGGTCCATCTGATAGCCATTTGCTACGGGAAGTACAAGCTGCACAAGAAGTCGTGCAAGTTGCCGCCAGAGTCGTCGCCACTGCCAGGAGTCTCTATTCTCAAGCCGCTGATGGGCGTCGACCCGAACCTGCAGCACAACCTGGAGACCTTCTTCACGATGGACTATCCAGTGTACGAGCTGCTCTTCTGTGTGGAGGACAAGGACGATCCGGCCATAAAGCTGGTCGAGGGGCTGCTGGAAAAGTATCCCCGGATAGATGCCAGGCTCTTTGTAGGCGGCTCTGATGTGGGCGTGAATCCGAAAATCAACAACATCCATCCAGGGTATATGGCGGCGAAGTACGATTTCGTTATGATCTCCGACAGTGGCATCAAAATGAAAAACGACACGCTGCTGGACATGGTGCAGAACATGTCGGATAAGCACGCACTGGTCCATCAGATGCCATTTACCTGTGACCGGGAGGGATTTGCCGCCATCTTCGAGAAGGTGTTTTTCGGCACCGTCCAGAGCAGGATCTACCTATCTGCCGATGTTCTCGGCATTAACTGCCACACGGGAATGTCGTGTCTGCTGCGGAAAGCAGTGATCGACCAGCTAGGCGGCCTGAGGGCGTTCGGCTGCTACCTTGCGGAGGACTTCTTCATCGCCAAGGGCGTGACGAAGCTGGGATGGAAAATGAGAATCTCCAATCAGCCCGCACTGCAGAACAGCGGACTGTGCGACATCGGCAGCTTCCAGGCCCGGCTCATACGATGGGCAAAGCTGCGCGTGGCCATGGTGCCCACGACCATCCTGCTGGAGCCACTCTCCGAATGCATGATCCTGGGAGCCTTTGCGGCGTGGTCAGCCTCGGTTCTGTTCAACTGGGACCCCCTGGTGTTCTACATGGTGCACATACTCTGCTGGTTGCTGTCCGACTGGCTGCTGCTCTCCATAGTCCAGCACGGATCGATGCCGTTCCACAAGTTCGAGTTCGTCATTGGCTGGCTGTTCAGGGAGCTGACGGGGCCCTATCTGTTCCTGCACGCACTCTGGGATCCGGCGATACGTTGGCGGACCCGCACCTTCAAGCTGCACTGGGGCGGCATGGCCTACGAGTTGAACACACCCGCCGACTGTCCAACCGCACCGCTGCAGCCACAGCCGGCGCCGACGTTACCGACGGCGTCAGCGGTGGCGGAGGTCACGCCAGCGGCCACATTCTGTACAGGAGCGAAGCACCGTCTGCTGGTGTCGTAGCAGCAACTAGTTAAGTTAATTATGTTGTACTTTTGAGCAACTCAGCGGACTGCAAAACGTAGACGGAAGACGGAGCTGGTGACAGACGTCTGGTAGTAGTATTATTAGCTAAACCCTTAGTCACTACGTAAGCATAGACTTAATGCTGTAAAAAGAACAGACTCCACTCTCATTCATAGGCATAGGCATAGCGCACACCCCCAGCCACACCCACACCCACACCCACACATACAATCCAAATGTCCAGCTTTAAAGGGAATTTAGTTAACTGCAGCGTTTATACACACAGTCTTAGAGTTGCTGCGTGGCGTGCCAGCGCAGATTCGATTAGATTAGAGGCATAGGCATACGCATTGATTCGACTCGATGACAGACAAACCGAGCGACGTCGCCTTGTGGTTCCCAGATCACAGCAATCTAGGGCCTTGCCGCCCAGCTTGTGGCACAGTTTGGTGGCTTCGCGCAAACTGGTTAACGATTCCTACTTCTTACGACATAAGTTGTGGCTTTGTACATACATATATACATATATTTATGAAGGTATATATATATATTTGTAGCCAACATTTACACCCCCCTAGTCTGTACGGACATGTTGCGATCGCGAATAATACTCGTTGCGAGCTCTAGTTGTTAGTTAGTTAGCAGACGTTTATAATTATTATTTCTGCTTCTGTTGTTGCTTTTCTTATCGTAATTATTGATTATTTTGTATTTCTAAGCCCACCCTAGATATGATTTATAATAGTTTGTAGACTTATAGTCTTATTAGTTGCGTTTTTGTTTTGTTTGTTTGCCGCAGCTTCTGTACATAAATAAGCTCCGATAAAGAATGCCATTGAATAAATCAAATTTACATGATCGTCCCCATTCTAAGTACCTCCATTACCGTTGTGATTGATGTTTGCTCATTGATATCATTATTCGTTTTGAGGCTAAGCATAAATAGATCATTCTTATCAGCGCACGAGCATGACTCAGACAGTGTCAGGGCCCCCTAGCCTCAGGGCGCTGCTACTCAAAATGTGGGAAAAGCTGAGCTGAGTCACTCCACCACCGACACTCACTTATTTGCCATAATTACTCGTAAGAGTAACAACCATCGCACACTTGACGCGATCGTTGCCTCTGCTCCGTTCTAATGCGGGACTACAGAAATGATCTTGTACAGTTGTTGGAATAATGTTTGTGGGGTGTGTGGGGGCAGGGGTCAGACTGGACATTACGCATGGTTGAAAAACCAAAGTGTAGAAAGTATCAAAAGTATTACTTGATGGCTGCCTTGGGGACTGCTCTTGAGGAATTTTCCTCTTTCTTTCACCAGAGTCCCTTATCGTATTGAACTTAAACCGAGTATAAAAACACAAACATATTTATGAATTGCGAGTCCACAGATTACAGTTGGCATATCAGTAGCACAGCGGTGGAGAGGAGAGTAGAGGGAGATGAATAGTAGTAGAGAGATCGAGAACGAACGATTCACTCGCTGCCAGTGACGCCTTAAGTCTATATGTAAATTAATTATGAAATGAATAGGAAACGTATATGAATATGAATATGAGTAGCTATTAGCTTTTCGGCAGTACTGCGCTGTCATTGATAAGGCCAATTTAAAGCGTCTGCTGGCTATTTCTGCGATGCCCTAAAAGGTGAGAAAATAATTAAATCCAAATAGCGAACAATAGAGGAATGAGATCGAAGGCAACTTCCGAATGGGAACCCGTTCCCCGATCGTTGCAGATTATTGTGTATGTAAATTCGGCTTCAATATCTGAACTCTTATCAAACCCTTGTTGCTTAAGTTTAACTTAAATTAGCGCCAGTTGGTTGATTAGATTATGTAGAGATTCGAAACCCTTAGCCTATATCTAGCTACGATTAGAGTGGAATATGGTTTGATTCGCTGCTGCTGAAAGAAACTAGAGGCAAAAGTCGAATTACTTTGCGAGCTGATAAGAAACTAAAGTGTACTATTTTTTAAATATATTTGTAACTAAGGCTAAAGCTAGTCAAAGCAAAAGGTAATTATACCAAATAAAAATCAAATGGCAAAACTAAAACCTCATGACCAGCATAACACATTCCCAGTTCATTCTGCATCCAGCATTGTTTACATTCTGGAATAACGCTCAGACAATGTATCTTTATAGAAATGTTTACACTTAATTAGACTTGTCGAGCGCGATAAGGCATGAATCATCTGATTCATGCGGTGATGCGTGCTCTGCCCGCGGATCGGCTCTATTGTGATTTACAATTTTTGGGACTATGCCATTCAAAATGGCAACGTTGGACGCACTTCCAATCAGCATACTTGCGAACTATCTAATCAATGTTTGAGACTGTTATGTGGCAAGTGCGCCAACCGCTATACACGTGAACCATGGGAAAGCTTTGGATGAGACATTGCGTCCGGAGGTGCGTCGGAGGAAACCCAGTGGTACACTCACTCGCGCGCAGAGTACAAAAGTGAAGGCCCAACCCTTATCTTTGAGAATTCCGGTGGCTTTGCTGTATTAAGATATCGCTTTATTTTCTAGATAATATAATTCAAAAAATTTAGAGCGCCGTGCTGCAACAGAAGTAAAGTTCGGTAAGTAGCCAACAATCGACTGTTGTCAATTAATAAATGGCCTTGTTTCATCTATAAATGCCAGCCTTGCCGTAATCTCCGTCTGCAGTTGTTGCACTTTGTGCAACCTTTTCAAAATTGCGCCGATTCGTTTGACCAAATCGATATGTCGATAGCCATCGCATGCCGATCAGTGCTGCCAGATTTCTGAGTTACGATTAAACATGAATGAGCACAAATACACATGATTGAACGTGCTTTAAATTGTTTGAAGAACTTGAACGACTTGAATGAACCTGATTGAAGCTTGTTGATATATATTAAATAACTTCAATAAACATTTTTGTTTGTTGGTAAAACTCGGCTGTTTCCTGTCGAATCAGGATGTGCAACACCTCCTTAGGATCGGGAAAGTTTCCCGGATCTTTTGCTATCCTTTCTGATGCAAGGACATTATGGTTATTATTATTCTTAAATATAATCTACACAAGGCTATAAGTCGGCTGTTTGCTTTCAATTGAAAAGGCCTTGGACCATGCTATCTCGCGCGGTTTTTCTTGTATCGCCATCCTAACGGACAACAGAAACGGGGCTCTAAACCATGGTTCCTAAATACGCTAAAAGCTTAGCGGCAGTGCATTTGATAGGCCCACACTTGCCATCGATAACGCATCGCACATAACATTTAATATAACAACAGAACAAGACTCAACTACCCATCTCTAATATAATAATATCTATCAATTCTTCGAAAAAAAAACTCAAGAATTTGGGGAGTCGTGTCTGGGCACACTGCAAGCACGTGGGGAAAATAACCTCTACGCCAGGTAAGTATTAGAGCAAAGCTGTAACCAAGTTACATATTACGACGTGGCGATTTCCCCCTTGAAAGGCGGGTGGCCAAATAATTCCCCTCTACCTAAGGGTAGAGCGGTAACTTAAAACCACAAAAAAAAAAAAAAAAATTCTTCGAAAAAATAACAAATTAGCTCGTACCAAACATTAATCGAGTTCATCGACAAAATTGGAGTAAAACTGTAACAAGTTACATATCTCGACGTGGCGATTTCCACCTTGTAAAGGCGGGTGGCCAAAGGGTACCCAAGGGTAGAGCGGTAATATAAACCCTCAAAAAAAAAAAATTAAAAACGAATAACGATTATAAAAGGTATAAACAATAGTACAAGTGCCTCAAAGCCCTCAAAGGCACATATGGCACGGGAATGTCCGTGCAAACGTTGGATGAGCTGGGAAAGAGTCAATATTGTGTTATTCCCAGTGCAAAAAAACTTCCCACGGTTTTGTTGTATGTGAAAAATCCATAGAATGCAATTGTATAGAAAAGTGTTTATCAGCGCACGCACACATATAAACGTGCAAGAGATGCGAGAGTGAGAGAGAGATAGCGTAGAACACACAGCTGTTGTGGCCGGCAGAAACTATTGTGTGTTTGTGTGTGGGTGAACTTGACTGCGTGGGAAGAGGGCAGAAATATTGGAAAATTCGTGCAAAATTGTTCTCGTTTTTGGTTTGTTTATCCTTAAAAGTTGTCTATTGATGTTTAGCAGACCTTCTCGTGGCATTTATGATTCTTTAACGACTCGAAAAATGAAAATCAACCTAGATTCTAGAACGGTATTGTCGATACCCTTGGCCCACCATGTCATAGGTCAATTAATTGATTGAAAATGTTAAACAGTTGCACAAGCATATGTATGCATTACAAATGATTTAAATGGTAATTTCCTTGCTCAAACATTGCCAAGCATACGCGGCGAGAGTGCTTAAATGCTCATGCAATGGGTATGGAAAATTAAAGTACACCCACAATTAAAATATTCTCATTTACTATTGCAGATGTCTTAGCCTAGTGAGGTTGGAAGAGCCCGAGCAACTAGAATCATTCCAAGAAAAAGGATTAGATAACTCCAGCCACAGAGACAGACAGAGACAAACCAATAGCCATGGCCATGTCAAAGGTAATTCGCGTGCTGGAAAAGTCCATAGCTCCGTCGCCGCACAGTGTGCTGCTGGAGCACCGCCACAAGAGCGACAGCATCCTGTTCGAGTCGCACGCTGTGGCCCTGCTGACGCAACAGGAAACGGACGTGATAAGAAAGCAGTACACAAAAGTCTGCGACGCGTACGGATGCTTGGGGGCCCTGCAGTTGAATGCAGGCGAGAGCACAGTGCTGTTTCTGGTGCTGGTGACAGGCTGTGTGTCCATGGGGAAGATCGGTGATGTGGAGATTTTTCGCATTACTCAGACGACCTTTGTGTCGCTGCAAAATGCGACCCCCAATGAGGACAAGATAAGCGAGGTACGAAAGCTGCTCAATTCTGGAACGTTCTACTTCGCCCACGTCAATACAAGCGCCAGTGCGGCCGCAGGCTCCTCGGGATGTGCATTCAGCAAGTTCGACATCACACTGTGCGCCCAACGGCGGCAGCAGACGTCGGAGACGGACAATCGCTTCTTCTGGAACCGCATGATGCACATTCATCTGATGCGCTTCGGCATTGACTGCCAGTCGTGGCTGCTCCAGGCCATGTGTGGCTCCGTGGAGATTCGCACTGTCTACGTGGGGGCCAAGAATGCGCGGGCAGCCATCATATCCAGGCTGAGCTGCGAGCGGGCAGGCACTCGGTTCAATGTGCGCGGCACCAACGACGAGGGCTACGTGGCCAACTTTGTGGAGACGGAGCAGGTGATCTATGTGGATGGTGAGGTCACCAGCCATATTCAAACCAGGGGCTCTGTGCCGCTCTTCTGGGAGCAGCCGGGTGTGCAGGTGGGATCGCACAAAGTCAAGCTGTCTCGCGGTTTCGAGACTTCCGCTGCTGCCTTTGATCGGCACATGAGCATGATGAGGCAACGGTATGGCTATCAGACGATTGTGAATCTTCTGGGCAGCTCCCTCATCGGCAGCAAAGAAGGCGAGGCCATGCTGAGCAATGAGTTTCAGCGGCACCACGGCATGTCCGCCCACAAGGACGTTCCCCACGTGATCTTCGACTATCACCAGGAGTGCCGCGGCGGCAACTTCACCGCCTTGGCCAAGCTTAAGGAACGAATCGTGGCCTGTGGGGCCAACTACGGTGTGTTCCATGCGGTCAATGGAGAGGTCATACGGGAGCAGTTCGGAGTTGTGCGCACCAATTGCCTGGACTGCTTGGATCGCACGAACTGTGTGCAGACCTACCTGGGCCTGGACGTGCTCAACCTGCAGCTGGAGTCGCTGAAGATGGGCGGCAAGCAGCAGAACATCTCTCGCTTCGAGGAGATCTTCCGTCAGATGTGGATCAACAATGGCAACGAGGTGAGCAAGATCTACGCCGGCACAGGAGCCATTCAGGGTGGTTCCAAGCTGATGGATGGTGCCCGCTCGGCGGCCCGGACCATACAGAACAATCTTTTGGACAACTCGAAGCAGGTAAAAAATGTCTTCCACAATCTAGACAATAACTGACTATTAAGCGTAACTGTAAATAATTCCAGGAAGCAATTGACGTTCTCCTGGTGGGCTCAACGCTCAGCTCGGAGCTGGCCGATCGGGCACGGATCCTGCTGCCCTCCAACATGCTGCATGCCCCAACAACGGTGCTCAGGGAGCTGTGCAAGCGTTACACGGAGTTTGTGCATCCGCGCATGTGTCGCGTCGCTGTTGGCACTTACAACGTGAATGGCGGCAAGCATTTCCGGAGCATTGTCTTCAAGGACTCTCTGGCGGACTGGCTGCTAGACTGCCACGCCATGGCCCGATCCAAAGCCCTTGTGGATGTGAATAATCCCTCGGAGCATGCCGATCATCCAGTGGACATCTATGCCATTGGCTTCGAGGAGATCGTCGACCTGAATGCCTCGAACATCATGGCGGCTAGCACGGACAACGCCAAGCAGTGGGCCGAGGAGCTGCAGAAGACCATCTCCCGGGACAACGACTATGTGCTGCTCACCTATCAGCAGCTGGTGGGCGTCTGCCTGTACATATACATTCGTCCGGAGCATGCTCCCCACATCCGGGACGTGGCTATCGATTGTGTGAAGACGGGCCTAGGCGGCGCCACGGGAAACAAGGGAGCCTGCGCCATCAGATTCGTTCTGCACGGCACCTCAATGTGCTTTGTGTGCGCCCACTTTGCGGCCGGCCAGTCGCAGGTGGCGGAGAGGAACGCCGACTACTCTGAGATCACCAGAAAACTGGCCTTCCCCATGGGCAGGACCTTGAAGTCGCACGATTGGGTATTCTGGTGCGGAGACTTCAACTACCGCATCGACATGGAGAAGGATGAGCTGAAGGAGTGCGTGCGCACCGGCGATCTCTCCACGGTGCTCGAGTTCGACCAGTTGCGAAAGGAGCAAGAGGCGGGCAACGTTTTCTCCGAGTTCCTGGAGGGGGAGATCAGCTTCGATCCGACCTACAAGTACGATCTCTTCAGCGACGACTACGACACGTCGGAGAAGCAGCGGGCCCCGGCCTGGACGGACAGGTGTCTCTGGCGGCGAAGGAAGGCGCTGGCCGAGGGCGACTTTCCCTCCTGGAACCCTGGCAAACTCATCCACTACGGACGCTCCGAGCTGAAGCAGAGTGACCATCGTCCCGTCATCGCCATTATTGATGCAGAGATTATGGAAATCGATCAGCAGCGTCGACGGGTCGTCTTCGAGCAGGTCATCAGGGATCTGGGACCCCCAGACTCCACCATTGTGGTGCATGTCCAGGAATCGTCGGTGGACGACGAGGGGCCCACCATCTATGACGAGAGCGTGATGTCTGCTCTGATTGCCGAGCTGTCGAAGATGGGCGAGGTGACCCTCGTGCGCTATGTAGAGGACACCATGTGGGTGACGTTCAGAGACGGTGAATCGGCTCTAAACGCGGCCGCCAAACGGAGCACACAAGTCTGCGGCCTGGAGCTGGTCTTCGAGCTAAAGTCCCCCGACTGGCAGCACTTGGTGGACAGCGAGATCGAGCTGTGCACCACAAACACCATTCCGCTGTGTGCTAATCCCACAGAGCAGGCCCAGCTGCTGCAGGTGTCGCCGGAGATTCCCCAGCGGCCCAAGCAGCCGCCGACGCGTCCACCCGCTCGTCCGCCCATGCCCATGTCGCCAAAGAACTCTCCACGCCACATCCCGCATGTCGGAGTCATCAGCATTGTGCCCAAGCCGGCCAAGCCACCAATGCCTCCCCAGCCCCTGATGCAGGCGCCCCTCCAGCCCATGCAAGCGCCTCCTCGGCCGCCTGCCATGGACAACACACCCTCCTCCAAGGCGCAATCCCCCACAGAGCTGGCCTCCGTCTGCTCGTCGGGCTCATCTTCTGGCAAGGCATCGCCCACTGGCTCTGCAGTGCCTTCCGGTCCGCCCACTCCTCCGCGTCAAATGCAAAGTAAGCAAGCCACGCCCAACTCTACGCCCACAAGGCAGATAGCGCCCGGCTCATCAGCGGCCACTCCATCCTCCAAGCAGCCATCGCTGGAGCTGCCGGACACCGCCTACGAGACAACCAGCAATATATACGAGGAGATCCAGGACGATGTACCCGCACCACGGCACCCGCCCCCAGCTGGTCCACCTCCAGTTATTGGTGGTGGACCAGTGGACAGTCCACGTCGCCAGGCGGGGCCTGCTGGAGCTCCGATGGGTCCCCCGCCACCGCTCCCGAATCGAGGACGTGGTCCTCCACCGATACCAAATAGAAGCGGCAACGCACCGCCGCTGCCCACGCGACCTACTAACAACTAATCGAAATAGGCACACGGGGTAAGTACAGAAATGGTGTTCCTTATCCACCCTGATCCTCTAATCAGTGTTCTTTCTTAACCCACAGCTCGCTGTCTTACATTCCGAATTGCTGTATTTATTGTTGGAATCGCATACCGAATTATAATCGATTATATAAACAATCCTGTATAGAAAGAGAGAGAGAGAGAGAGAGAGCAAGGAACTAAACACCACATTGCATAGTTGAATCTCTGTTTGCACACCACCTACTTATGTTACATATGTGCTTATTTCGATGGCCACCAGCCAGAATCAAAACTAAACTTAACTTAATTATGTACCCGTAGAACGTTGCATTGTTGGATGATCCTTCCTTTCCTTTGTTGGATGAGAATATCAATTTTTATACTTGTTTACCGCTGGCCAAACGTACTCACGCCGCTGCACCAATACTCCAAGCATCGCAAGGAACAATGCCTGAGCTACTTAAATGGAATTACTCAGCGCATAAAGTTATTTAATATAGCCCATAGCCGTACTAGTCAATTTATGAAATTATACGAGTAGAACTGTTAGGCAGCAGTCGTGCCCCGATCGATGCATCCATCTGTCGTACCTATTTATTCCTCATGCCGTATGCCGCTGTTGACTAACATGTTGATTAATTATACATAGATCCAATCGCAAATGGCGCCTTCCGTCGCAACCCGAGTTCGACTTGACTACTCGTACAATATATGCAGTTAAAACAATATCAAAGAAATTGGGAGTTTGCAATTGCTATGTTCAAATGTTGAAGTTACGCATAAGAATAATCCACGATCGATTGGCTAGCCCATGAGAATACAAATATTATATTAAATAAATTATGTACAATATAATCTACAACTTGCTCCTGTTTATTGCAGCCCAGGAATCAAACACAACCCAAATCGAAACATAAACTTAACACTTCAGTGAGCTGTCAGCTAGAACCACTTGGGCATCGCATCGTTAGGCAGATTCTTGTGGTTGGGCAGTGCCGTGCAGGGCCGCTGCTGTCGCCAAAACTCCTGCCGCTTGTTGAGGAACTCGACCGCCTCCTTGGCAAAGGTCGATATGTTCTCCGTGTTGGTGTCGGCGCGTACCAGGTCTGGATGCAGCAACAGCTTCTCCAGATACTCCTTGTCCACGCACAGTTCGCCCAGCAGCTTTCGGGCATTGCGTCGCTCCAGATCCGCCTTTGTGGGCTTCTTGCGTGTCGTCTGCGACTTTGACATGTTGTCGTCCTCCTTGCGCGACTTGCCGCTCTTTGGGGCTGATGGCGGTGCCCGCGGCTTGGTGCCGATGGTGTTCTCGATCGCCTCTTGGGTCTTTTGCACGCCCAGGCGGAAGGATGCCAGCTCTGGGCGGGCGCGTAGTCCGCGGTGGAAGAACATGAGGCTCTGCTCGAACTGTCCCAGGTAGTAGAGGGACTCGGCCTTCTGGTAGATGGCTCGTATATTGTTCTTCTCCTCTCCGAGGGCCGTCTCCGCGTCCTGCAGTGCCTTGGAGGCCTCACCCAGCAGCAGATAGCACTTGCTGCGCGATATCAAGGCATTGATGTCCGTGCTGTTCAGCTCCAGAGCCTGCAAAAACCAGAAAGATTGACTATTAGAATCGGCAAAAGAGAAATGTGAAACCGGAGTGGCGGTGTTCAAGGGAGAACCTTGCAAAAGAAGTGAATGGCATTCTCAGGATTCGCATTCTTGATCTCCTTGAGCCCCAGAGCTATGACCGAGCTGATGTCTGCCTCGTCGGGTATGAGTAGCGCCTCGTTGCGGTCCTGCTTCTGTTTGATCTGGAGACTCTGTTTGATGTCGAAGGCCCCGGCACTAACAGCAGCTGCTCGATCCTTGTCCGTGTAAAAGTCTACGAAGTTTTCCTTGGGCTTTTTCTTCTTGGCGATTTGCTCCTCGATGCGTTTGCGGGCCGCCCGCAGCTCGGCCTCAATGCGGTTGCCCCGCTTGCCTCCGCCGCCGTCGCCACCGTCATCCGCCTGCTTGCCTCGTCCCCCACGATCGCCCGACGACCTGCGTCCGCCGCAGTACGAGTCACGGCGATCCCATATGGGCTGCTTGTGTGAGCTGCGACGTCCGCGACCCTTTGACCTTTTGTGCGACTCGTCCAAGGACTCTTCGTCTGCATTGGCGCCCGTTCGTATGAAGCTCTGCAGCAGCTCCTGCTCCTTGTCCACGGCGAGGATGTTGTTCAGCACGTTCGACATTTCTCCAGTAGCAGTCCCAAAAGTTGGTGTGAAAATCCAACACCTTCGCACCCAGACAAACGGTAATTGAATCGTCCGATGAGCTGTTGCCAGGAAACTGGCGCCTCTTATGGGTTAACAATCGATACCAAATAACAATCACACGTGCTCAGGTGAAACGAAGCAGGCTGTGTCATGACATTAAGTTGCTGAATTGAATTTTGCCTTAGAGGTAACACAATGACCTTGTTGAAGCAATTTTTTCCATTTTAGGTGTAGGAATGGTTTGATTGTAACGGATTCCATGTCATTGTGATAAGTACTCATTATATGTAAGTACTTTTCTTGATTAGATTGGGATTACAATTAGCTGGATCCTAATGGCCCTCATCATATAGTTGTATCCGTTAAATGAATCATGAATGGCTAGTTTTATGGACCTTTTTTTACCTATATGGACCAACAGGTCCCTTTTAACTAAAAGGGAACTGACAACTGCCCATTTGACAGAGCCATCTGCCGAGAAAATGTTTACGTTTGTTGCCAAATTTCGCCGTTGTTTTGTATATTCGCTGGTGGAAGCGGCAGTGTAAAAACCTTGTGACCTGTGAGCCTCAAAATGTATTTTCTACACGTTTTATACACCAACCACACCAGTTTAGACTCGTTTTATAGACACCAGCTTCTGTCAAGCAGCATCGAGCTTAGAATGGAGCACCTTAAATTAAACGAGAAGGGACGTGTGAGACGCTTCTTACGCGTCACAACTTTTATACCCGGCACTCAGAACTACATCTAGATGTAGTCATCGCCAACCACTAGATATAGTTCACATTACAGAATACAAAGTAAAAAGCCTACTAAATAAAATGCATCAAAAATATTGGATCAGTTAATCGTATATTCCAATTTATGAGATATTTAAAACAGCAATAAAATTGGTACTTTTTCCCTGCACATTCTGTGAAATAATGACCGCTAGGTTTCACAGCATATTTTTCGAAAGTAGCGCCATTTATGAAAATTTCCTTTACGCAACTTTGATGGTCACTCTTTTTCTAATACAGAGCGTTAAAAACATAGTCTTGGTTTTAACTTTTAAAAATTAGCTTTTGGCCACTGTTTCCGCAACTCCTCGCAACCAGTTCAGAATCAAAATCTCGAAATAAAAAGCCAAGTTCAGCCGAGTCGGAATTCAAATCAATTTAATCTCTTCTTCTTTTCAATTTCGATATTCACCTGTTAAATGCATGTTCTTCCTCTTTCTCTATCATATTCACATATCACATGTATGTTCTATAGCAACAAGCTTCTGTCAGTAGTCAGTAAGTCATCTACATCTACAACACTTCTCACACCAACACGCTCGCCGCCCTTCCCTAGACCCACATACTGCTGAGTTGCGGTAGAGGCAGAGGCAGCGCCCTCACACAAAAAAAAACAAATATAAGCTGCGGGACGGGGTGGGTTAAAAGTCGGAAGAGTCAGCGCCAGGGAGAGGGCAGAGGCAGGGGCCGAGTGAAGCAGAAGCAGAGTGTGAATGAGAGAATGAAAAAGACCAACAAAAGCTGCGGGACAGGGTGGGTTTAGCCACTGGAAATTAATTTCTCCATTGTGGCTATAATAATGATCTGATTGGATCCCAATTTGGTGATCTGATAGATATGGCCATTTCCTACGGAATGGCGTTTTTAGTTTTCTTTTATCTTCAAAACTGTAGATTTGGGACGTTTTCGCCCATTTTCGGGGGCGGAAGGGGGCGTGGCTCATTTTTGAAATACACTGGTTTCAGTGTGAGCATACAGCAGTCCGCCAAAATTTGGTGGCTCTAGCTCTTATAGTCTCTGAGAACGAGCCGACAAACAAGACGGACAGACGGACAGACAGACATGGCTCTATCGACTCGGCTATTGATGCTGATCAAGAATATATATACTTTATGGGGTCGGAAACGCTTCCTTCTGTGCTACATACAAGCGTTATTCGCACAAATACAATATACCCTATTTACTCTTTGAGTACCGGGTATAAAAAGAGTCTGCATTCAATCAAACACCAGGCACTTCATAACATCGACGGTATCGTTGTAGGCACTCTAAGCTTGGACTCGTTTAATCTCCTATTATATTATGGTACTATAGTCCGTAATAGTTCCTGATTCCCTTAAGACTTACCTGATTGTAGCCGAACAACGCCTTATCGTATTCCCGAACTTTCATGTGGTTGTTGGACTGATCACAGAGCAGCTTGATGTTGGTCTCAATCTCCTCGATGGTGTCCACCTTCTGCTTCTTGCGCGGCATTTTGCTTAGTTATCAGATGATCCTGGTGAGTTGTCAACTCTCTGGAAACAGCATACTCCTAAGAAACGAGTCACAGTCGTCGTAGGCTTTTGACTCTACACTCAGTTCATTTTCCGACACATACATATATCCACTTCGTCCTATCCGGCGGACGTCCGTTCCCAGCACTCGTCGCTGGCAAACTGAATTGTTCACCTTCGCCTCATATTTGCCTAGCCTGTGGCTTGTCTCTGTCTCAACTCATCCTCCATCTCCTTCTACAGTTGCTTCCCCCTGTTGCTGATAGTTCTGTCAGCCTTTGTGGCTCTTTGGTCTGCATGTTAGTTTGCATGCGCTGACAAGCAGCAATAAACTTCAATAAAGTTACATTATTAATATCTCAGCAATGGACTGATTTACACGCACTTAATTGAAATTATTGAAATTAAAGCCCGATCCGCGAATAGCTTTAACCATTCGAGACAGAGGAGTCACGCACAGTCAGAGTTGTGCAGCAAAATGCCAGATGAGTTTTGAATGGTGGCCTGCCCCAAACAAATCCAATTAGAAACCAACCAGCTGATAAGAGTGGGGCCCCAAAGTCGAAGCCGAAGCAGGAGCCTCGACCTGGGCAATCAATATGCTGCAGAGAGGAGGGTGGCGAACAATGGGGCTAGACAGAACAGATTTTGGAAGGGCTCTGCCTCTGGCTCGGTGTGCATTGTCTCTGCTGTCGCTGCTTCTGCCACGGCATTCACTTGTTAAGAACATTCATTTCGACATATTTATGAAACCAAGCAAATTGCCATTAATTTTCTTGTATGGTTTTTAGAGTAAATAAATAAGTCTGATGTCGGAACAGGTCGAGTCGGGCCTTGCGTGCTCCTACCTCATTTCGACTGTGGCAGCAACCTTCGCGGTGGCGTGGCAAAACAATTTCATTTGCCAGCCCCCCAATGACGACGAGAAAGTCTTAATGCCCGAGACATTTTGTGGCCTATCCCCAATACCAGCCCCTGCCCCAAACTGACTGATTGCCGTTCCGGTTACGACGTTGCAGATATGACGTTAGAAATTATGATATTTGCATTTGTTCAAGTTGCCCCCGAAGTTATCCTTGTGGATGTCGACGAGTTGGGCCGGGGTCCATGTGATTTGAATTTGGTTGTTGTTCTTAATACCGATTTGAGTTTACGACAACAATTCGTATGATAATCGTATCAATTGATACCCTGATTAATGGCCCACGCACCCTCAGATCAGACCTCACTTGTTGAAGAGACACCCCCCATTCGTAAAGCAAAGTAACTAAGGCAATGATTTAAAGTTTAATTGATCATTGGATCTGCATTGCACACGGAGGAAATTTTCAATACTTCAATTTTGTCATACATCAGCAAGCCACTTTTGTCAGGGCGAGGATAGGGAACCAGAAAATAGCCAAAAGTTTGAACAATTCTCCTTTTTTTTGGTGTGGGAATTACCGCATAGCCGTGCACTGCCATCACATGTTTTTATAATACCTGCACACTCTAAATAAACATATGAGTTGCACAACTGAAACAAACGGAAACAATATATCAATATAAAGTCACCAGATCCAATACCAAATGTTGACACTCACTTGGTAAGATTATCGAGCAAACTCCAACCCATGGCAAAACATGGCTCATGGCTTTGCCGAAAAAGAATAAACCTTTCATATTCTGCGAGGTAAAGCCATTGATAAATTAAGTGGAATGAGATAAATCTGTGTGCTTCTACTCACCAAAAACAATCCCAAAAGTATAAATATCCCGGACAATAAGTGTACTATAAAACATATAAGTACTATAACCTCGATCCAAACTTTAAGATCGTTTCTAGAATCACCCTTTGATTTGTCTGAAATTACAGCTGAAATTGAAAGTGAAATACACAAATCCGCTATCACTTTGTTCCATTCGCAAACTGCATTGTCTTTGGCCAGTACTCACCACCAAAGATAGCCAAATCAATTCTTGATTTTGGTTTGGATAATTCTTTGTCTAAAATGATGCTTGATGATACCATGCCGATGAAGCCAATGAGTCCGTTCCATATTCCAAAGAATAAAGACCATGTCTTATCAGGCCAACAATCGAATGATGGACAATCGCAACACAAGCACATTTTAAAATGGAAATTTGAATTTTAAAAATGATAGAAGAAAAAAGGAGTTCTTTGTCAGGAAAAACAAAACTAAAATTTAACTTGAAAATTTGATTTTGTTTGAAATATAAACAAATTTTTAGAGCTCTCTATTTTTTTGAGTATCTACGGCTAAGGTCAGATGAACAATGAAATGTATTCCATATTCCTGAACGTTCATAATGATCAGGAGTTCTATGTTGAAATTATTGTTTGATATTTCTAGGCAAAGTTGTGAAGGGCTGTCAAAATTTTTTTTATTTTATTTATGTAGTATAGAAGAGGATAAGGGACGAGTTTTCTGTTTAAGTTTAAAGTAAACTATATTTCGTTTTGTTTAAATTAGTTTTATACCAGTTTATTTAGCAAATCAAAACCAATTTCTCAGTACATTCAGCGCATTTAAAAAACTAACAAACTAAGCTTACAAATTAGCAAAAAAAGTGTATGTAAAATTGGACAAATAGGTACTATGGGTCGAGAGTAGGACAAAACATAGTACTCGTACATATCAAAAGAGTTGCAGTTGCGTTTTTTACAGTGTAGAAAAAGTTGTATTCAGAAAAATGTTTAGTTCTTGTTGTCGCTCTTGCTGATGTGGCTGTGGCTGTGTCTGTGGCTGTTGTTCTCTTTTTTGTTTGTTTGTGTGAGTTTGGGTTGGTTTTAGGTTTAGATTTGGGGGAAGTACGAGTATGTATCGATGATGATGTTCTCCGAGAGCTTCCTTCCCCCTTTGGTGCACGCTCTGTTGTCGCAGTAGTAGTATGTATGTATATGTATGTTTAATTAATTATTTATGCATTACACACATTTACACACACAATTGATTTATGTTGCTAATTATATATACTTGTATATAAATGTATTATGTATTAGTATTTTTCGTTCTTATAACTTCTTTTCGTAATGAAAATATGGCATTAGAGCTGGAGAGAATATGGGTTGACTAACAATTAAACAAGTATTGCAGCTAATTTGAGGGCTGAGTCATTAACATTTCCTGCTGGTTTGCGTTTCATTTCAATTGTAAACTTAACAAGTAATTTTTACTATTGCATGTGGTAATGGATTGGATTTGATTTTATTTGATTGGATTGGATTGGATTGGGTTGGCTCGTGTTGTTTTGTGTTCTTCGTTCTTCGGACTTGTATTTTGCTTGCAAAAATAAACAATTGTCACTGACAGCGAACGTAAAAACTAAATAAATGCACAATAATCAATGCGTAATCCGATTTTGATTCTTAGCCATGGAAGAAGCAGTGGAGTCGAGCGTGGGAGACTGGCCGATTAATTTTAAAACCCATATGGAATACTAAATTAATGTACAATCGCTTTCTGGACGTTTTATGTCCTTATATACTTTTCGATTTCGTTTTTCATTATTATTTTCAATCTCAATTTCAATAAATATTCAAGTTTTTGTGTGTGTTTTTTTTATTTAGAAAAAAGTAGAAATAGTTCTCTTCATTTCATTACTAATTCCTTTTTAGTTTGTTTAGTTGCCAGGAAGGTTCAGAGAGTGTTCGTATTCTGTTTTTTTGCTTCATTTAGTATTTTTCGTTTTTCTCTTAAAGTTTTTTTTTTGTATTTTTCCATTTGTGTGGTTCTTCTTGTTTTTGTTTTAGGAATTACACTAATAATTACATAGTTTTGCTTATGTTTAACCTAAAAACATTAATTTATGAATCAATTTCCGCTTGTTATGTGTCGCACAATTCGCAATTCACAATAATTATTGGTATTCCCAACGGATTAACTTTTATTCTCTTTTTTCCGTGGTGTGAAATGGATGGCGGAAGTGACTGACCATTGGATTTAAAGGGGTCTTTCGAGAGCGGGTGTATAATCATGATATATCCAATTCGCTTCCATTATTCAGCTAACATATACTCGTATATTCATAATTGTGTATTCAATATGCGTCTGTCGCTGCCTCCATCCACATCGTCCATGTAGGCGCTGCGTCGTGTTTTGTGGTATTATTATAGGTATTATTTCTCGCTCTCCTCCTGCCTTTGCTCTACATACTCGTAATTCATAATTAATTCGCTTAATTTTGCCCGCCCTTATATTGGTTTCACTATGAATATAATATATATTAATTATATATTAGATTTCGCACGATTTGCGTGCGCTTCCATTCATATTTGATATTGGTTTTCCTTTTGTTTTCGTCGCTTAAAATTTACTTAATTAGAAAAGTCGCCCTCCTCCGTCAACCGTCCGGCATTAGCTTACAGGTAAGTTTTGAATTGTTTTTGTTTATGTGTTCCTCTCGAATCTCTGCACGCTTTTACTTGGTTGTTCATGGTTTAATGCGTTTAGTTTACCCCCCCAACGAAAAATTGTATGTGATCCGAAGATGCCTTCGATTTTCATTGAATTTGTGTTAGTTTTGTTGCTTTTGCTTTTGCTGTTTGCTGTTGCTGTTGCTGATGATTACTCATTGTGGCAGATGGCTGCTGATGGCGCTGCTCCTTCCGCGCTTCGCACTCCGCACAGTGTATCGAGATGAGCCGTCATCTCCTCCTCCGCTAAGATCCGTATCCCGTTCGAGATGGATCTCCATACGGGTGGATCCTCACTCATGGCTCACTTAATACCTGCGCGATGTGCCATTATCTCAGGCGTAGAACTCGCGATTATTCGCATTTTTCGCATAGGAATTGTTGGCCGGGGAGCGCTTCGGCTCATCCAGGGCGTAGGAGCCCTCGTCCTTTTTCCGCATGCGGTACACGATGAACATCACCACAAGAATGGCGCAAAGCAGGCCAACCACGGCACCGCCAATGACAGCTAAAGGTGCAGGGATGAGAAAAAATGTATGGTCAGAGATTGTCGGGTGAACAAGGAGGGAATGGCCTCTTACCTGCCAGTATTCCTGGCTGCGAGAAGAAGCTCGACGTACGATCGTCCTCGCTCATGATGACCACCTCGTTGCCGTTGGGCCTGTGGTCGACGGGCTTTGTGTCGGAGGGCTGGCTGTTTACGTTCGTATTCGGGTCCAACTCGTGCACGCTGCTGCCACCTCCCGCTGTGCCAAGAAAATAGAGCATAAAGTCAGAGATGAGATTGAGTGTCATAGCTGGGGATTAAAATTATCCATTTACGAGAATGCCCATGACGTGCAAGCAAAATAATACAAAAACAGATAGTGTGTGTGTTTATGTGTGTGTGTGTGTGTGTGTGTGTGTGTGTGTGTGTGTTTATGTGAGTGAGAGACATAGATCTGTTGTTGCGGGTGAGTACTCCGATATCCGATCGGATCGAGTGTCTATATCTGTTTCAGGGTGGTTATGTTACGTGTGTTAATGATATTTTATGCGATATATACAAGGCTTACGGTTAGTAGAGTTGTGATTCGGGACTACGTTTACAAGTAGAAAGGATACCTTATGCCGAACTTCAAGTCTTATAAAACTAGACTACGTACTGCCGGCGGCTCCTACCACCCATCCATCCGACTGACTGTCTGTCTGATTGTTTGCCCACCCGCACGAGCCCAACTTTTGAGCTCATTTCACGCTAATGAGCAATACGGAAAAGTTATGGCCAAATGAAAAAAGTTAGCAGCCGAGAGGCGGAGTAATGCAAATTGTGACAAATTTGCATGGGGGAAATCTCAGTAGGCTTCAGCGTAAGGCGAGAGCAGTTTCGAGATGATAGATGGTGAATCCATGGACACCTACCTCAAAAGTATTCACGGATCTGACACGAGAGCGACATGTTGAAAGAGAAGAGCAATTTGAATGACAATTTGGCTGTCAAAGAAAGTAAATTTAAATTAATTTAATTGACAGCCACACCCACACCCACACCCACACCCACATCCCTCCCTCCACTTCACTTATTACGTGTGTGTTCTTTGTGCTTTGTTGAGCCATTGTTTAACCCCATGACCCCTAGTCTGTTTTCATCTTTCCATCTGGATCCCAATCCGCTTTGGCCTCCCTATGCTTAAGACAAACAATTTGCTTGTTTAGCCCATGTACTTTGCCCCATGAAACATACCCACACACATGTGTGTGGCTTATGCTCCACCCCTCCTTGGGGGAGTAGATTGGTGCGGAGTAAGTGAGATTGGGAGAGTGGCATGCTAATTAGGTAATGGCCAAAAGGCTTATTGAATTGCCGCCAGACACACACTCGTAATCGAATTGAAACTCAAGCAAATCATTGGAAAATGATCGAATCGAAGCACACATCTCAAAGTCGCGTCTGACCCGACGAGAACTCCATCCACGGTGAAGCTATAAATGAAATATTTGCCTTTTAATGCCATTTTCTCATCTGCCATCTTCTGATTTTGAGATAACTTCATCCTGTGATAGAGCATTCCTGTCTATGTGTATCCATCAAACTGATTGTGTGTCTGTCTGTCTGTCTGTCTGTCTGCTTGCACGAAGCCAATAAAGGTGTATCCATCCGTGTATCTCCGATTGGATGTGGGACGGGGAGAAATGCACTTAATGCTGGACTTGCTGGCACTAGGAACTGCAGGATTTAATGCTCAGTATAAAGCATATGGACAGCTGTGGACGCAATTATGGCCGAAATTGTGGTCCTGCTGTGTGCTAGACGCCTGCCATATGCCACATGGTTTGTGCTTCGTGTTTATACTGGGCGTGGCACTGGCACTGGCACAAACATCAAAGCTGGCCATATATTCGCAGCCCACGCACGCACACACACACAGTGCCCATACACCTATCAGATCCACTCCTGGGTTCCCATTAGACTTTGTTTGTGCTCTCCCTCCCTCCCCACTCGCTTCATAAATAGTGTTTGCCACATACACAAAGGATGAATGGGTTTCGGGGTAAGAGCAACAATGCCCCCAAGTCGTTGGGAGTTTTGTGTGGAGTGGATTTGGAGGCGCTCCTTGCCACTGCCATTGCCAGGGACTTGGTGATTTTTCATTTCAAGTGGAGCGCAGTGAGGAGCGCTTTCCAAGTGCTTTCCACTCGAAGAGCAACAAAGCACAAAATCACTGTGCGGCTTAGTGTGATTCCAGGGCGGTTCTTCAGGGGGGAGCCGCGACAGTGTTGATGGAACTTTGGGCCTAGGGCAGGACTCTCTATATGCAGAACCTTGATGGAGGGCGTGTGCGGGTGCATCTCAATCGATGAATCGATGGATGGTGGATGCCCCGTCTACCGTTCTCATTTGATGCGTACATAAAACACACTTAAGCTATCCTTAAATTATGTGACTTAGAATAGCTTTATCCTAGGGTTAACACTAAAGTCTATGAGAATGTGAATGAGAATGAGCGTGAGGTTGAGGTTGAGGTTCGAGCCAATGGAATTGTGTTGGCTCTGCGGGAGTTTTTCCAATCGAACAAATGAATGAATAAATGCCAAAAGCAGACTGAATGAATGAATGAATGAATCGAATGGAATGGTATGGTCAATGGATGAAAATTGGTCACAGAATGAAAGTGTGGGAATTATGGTGTATTGGCCATTGTATAGCCGGGGTGTGCGGGGAGGAATTCCATGTAAAAGTCCACACAAAAGGAAACCCCGCAGCATTGTTCGTTGCCAGAGCGCGCAGTAGAGAAAAACTAAGGTAAAACTTAACAAATATATATATGTAAGTAATTGTAAGGAATATTCTATATACTTGAATGTGTGCACCAATCAAACTACGTAACATAACGTAACGTAACAGAAACCAAAGCAAATACCCAAGAAATCAACTACAATGCAAGCGAGAAAACTTTGTTTGCTGTTGAAAAAAGTGCTTTAGAAGATACAAATAAAATAAATATAATGTTAAATAAAATACGATAAAAGGAATGCAGTGCCGGAGATACCACAATTGGTGTCTCTCCAAAACATAAGCTGGGGGCAGAGACATAACACAAAAAGGAATCGCATTGTGGGTGGGAGGAGGACAAAACAAGAAGCAACAATGAAACACAAAATACAAAAAACACAACATAAAAAGCAAAGGCAAAACGGATAGACAAACAAAAAAAAGCAAATAATCAAAAGGAAAGTATAAAAAAGAGGAGTAAAAATAAAAACCACTGACGTCCGCGCTCTGTGTTGAGGTCTCCATCGTTGCCACGGATTCCATTTCCATTTCCATTCCCGTTGGTAGTGCCATCCTCATTGCCGCCATCCACATCGATGATGCTATCATCATCGTCGGTGTCATCATTATCACCATCGCCATCATCGGTATCGCTATCGATATCATGATCAGAATCATGATCGATGTTATCGCTACCATCGGGAACGGGCACTGCAAACTTTGGCTTCCCGGAATCGGGATGATCAATGATGATGTCGTCATCGTCACCCTCGTCATCATCCTCGCCGCCACCTTCCACATCGATGCCATCGCCACTGGCATCCTCATCCACATCGAGCTCCTCATCGAAGGCTGGGAAGTGGGGTAAGGGACGGCTCGCTGTGGTGGAATCGACAACAAGGGGCTTAGGCGTGGTTTGGGTGCGATTCGAGGCAGCTGTGGTTGATGTGGTTGTGGCCGCAGTTGTCGTACTGGTGCTGGTGGTGGTGGTGCTGCTGCTGCTGCTTGTCGTTGTTGGTGAACTGCTTGTTGTTGTTGAGGTTGTGGATGAGGTTTGTGTTGGTGTATGAGCTGCTGGATATAGAGATGGGGTTGTTGGTGTTGGTGTTCTTGTAGATGTTGTGAATGATTGATTGTTAGTGTTGTTGTCTCTAGATCTAACATAACTATAATCTAAGCTGGCAATGACTGTTGTAACTGTAACTGTATCTGTTGCTGCTGTTGTTGTTGTTGTTTTCGGCTCTGTATCTGTTGATGGTGTAATTGTTGGATTTGTAATAACTAAAATGTGGTGTACTGTGGTGTGGTGGTGGTGGGTAGAAGAGGGAGGAGTTGAAGTTGAAGTAGTGGAAGTAGTAGAAGATAGAATGTCTCGCTTAGAGTAGCTACAAAACTAGCTTGATCTTTACCGATTGTGTTAATGCCAGTGCCACTATGACCACCGATCTCACCACCACTGCCACTGATGATGCCACCGCTCTGGCCGCCGATGTGATTCTGATTACTGTTATGGTTCGCTGTGGTGCTACTACCAATGATTGTGCCACTATTCGCTGGATGGTGATTGTTATTAAGGTTGGGATTATTATTATTATTATAATTATTATTGTAATTAATATTCTGGCTGTTGTTGTTGTCGATTTGGTTCAGGTTGTTGTTGTTGTTGTTGAATCTACTCGATATGTGGTCGAGGTCGTCGTTGTGGCTGTTGTCGTTCGAATTATGCTTACTGTTTATGCTGGAGCCGCCGGTCTGCGAGATGCGCGTGTTGTGCGAACCGTGCTGCGAGTGATGATCCGGCTCGGCGTCCTCGTCATCCGGTCCAAAGCCAGAGCCAGAATAGTCCGGATCCTTCTCTAGATCGTCGTGTATCTGTAATCACAAAGCAGACACAATGGAATGGGGGAATTAGTTTAGGGCTTTGAAAACTTTTCTTCAGGGGACGGATGCGATTCCCAAGTGCTTGTAAAATTATTTGTGCGCAACAAATGGCAGCCATTTCCATGGAGAATAATACTAGCATGTCCTTGAATGTCCGCACTGCCAGTGGGTTGGTTCTCCTTTTGTGCGTTTGGGGGCTGGGCCACTCACATGGGCCATTGTCTGGCTGCGGTTATGTGACTGTGACGGGTTTTTGCGGTTTATTTGTGCCCCGAAACGAGCCCCAAGACCACAGAGATAGAGAGACAGAGGGGAAACGACCAAAGTGCCATAGCAACTGTGACCAGAGCCAATTGTCGGGGGACAGTCGACTGACAATCCTCCGCCGCAGCAGCAGCAGCAGCAGCAGCAGCAGCAGCACCATCCCCAGCCCCCAGCCCCCAGCCGCAGCCTCCAGGGCTTGTTTATTGACTTTAATTTCGTTTGCCGCTTGTTCTGGCCATAAAAACAGTGGCCCAAAAATAGAGGGGAAAATCGGGGCCAAAGGACACAAACTTAATTGAATTTCTCCACGCCTTATGAAATGCCCTACAAAACGATGGGTTTGTCTTGGCATTTGGCCAGAGCTAACGACACTTGTTGACCCGCCCCACAGAAAAAAAGGGACTAACAGTGTGAGAGAGAGAGAGAGAAGGAGGCGGGAGAGCGGACCATGAGTACTCATAATGAGAACGAGCTAAGAAAAAATTAAGTGATTTGAAGAGTGAGAGCAATTCAATTTCAATTTCTCTCCTGCTTGGCATATAAAACCGTAATTCAAATTAGATTTTCCAGCAGAGCTCTTTATCCTCTTGTATTTATTTCCATTTTCGTGTGCGAACGAAACGGACCCTCATTTTGAAGAGGATTAACAGACTCCAACCCGCTGTGCGTCCCTTTTCCACCGGTCGAAACCCGCTCATAACCGAAAATTTTAAGCACACGAGCCGCAGTGCCGCGGGGCTGCGGTTTTCCACGACAAATAAAGTACTTGTGTGCTGAAAGGGAATCGAATATGATGAAAGGGAGCGAGTGTTGGGACTATAGAGATACCTGCTGAGCTGAGGAACATATTCGAAATATATTGTACAAGATTCTGTAGAATTCTCATATCGAACCCAAGAGAAGGGGCCAGAAAGAAAGTTCCAGCTGCTCTGGTTCGCTCTTCTCACTTTCACATAAACCCCAACTGATTCTCCTGCTGCAGGGTATGCCAAAAATAAAGCAAAAGCAAACATTATCCTCGCAAATACTCGTTCCGTTTATTTTCGTCGAGATATTTTTGGTTTTTTTTGCTGCTGTTGTTTGCTTTTGTTTTGCTTCGTTTGAAATTTAATTAAAATATTTTGCGTATTGCGTATACGATGAGTTGTGCACGCCGAACCCCTCCACATTTATCATGTTTCGGAGAGCAGGCGGCACTTTTCTTTCACAGAAATGGAATCCACTAGGCAAACGCTTGACCAAAGTACTCATAAATATCCACCAGGGACACCATGCACATGGAGAATGGTTGCAGCATAGGAGACGCCCCAGAAGTGGCCATAAAGCATGTGGCAACAAAAAAAATGTTTGTCCTCCTGCATGCCACTAGGGGGAGAATGTTCGAGGATGTGAGAGGATATAGAAGGATGGCTGCAACACTTTCGTTCTGGCCGAGTTTATTTAGAGCGTGCTCCTCTATCCCTTTCGCTGTTTTGCCGCTTGATTTATGCCGCAATTAGCAGTCGCAAAATGGGGCAAGCAGCAAGCGGAAAAGGGGCAGCAAGCAGCGAGCAGCAAGCGGCGTGTGGCTGAGTGCTGAGTGGCAGCTTTGCCGCATGACTAAGCAGCCTCTTGCCCAGAGCATTTGCTTCATGTTCTCTACTTAGCTGTTAGTTTTCGCCGCTAAATGAACTCATTTCGAGAGAGGCAACAACTTGCCCCGAAAATTGCACTTTCATAGCCGCCACGTTGCGCTGTGCTTGCCTCGTTTACGGGCAGCCTCTGGCAGCTCCCCGAAGTCGCAAAGTTTCTCCCTTCTTCTGCTCCGACAAAGATCAATGGTGCAGGGAGTGGTAGGGGTAGGGGTAGGGGTAGTGAGGCTGCGGCGGCAACTGTGGCCTGCAGAGTGCAATTTGAATTTATGCAATAAATTGCTTTGTTAATAAAATACGAGCTGCGGGGACGAGTGGTTGAGAGGACGAGGCGAATGCCAAGGAGCAGCGGGTGCGCTGCAACCCACCGCTGGGGAGAAGAGTGCTGCAATATGGGTCATGCATGAATTTAAATTATGTCATTTCGTCCACTATTTTGGCCACCTGCTGCCCAGCCCAGGCGATGCCGCTGCTCCGCGCTCTGCAATGGAATGGAAAGGAAAGGAATACGTGGCTCGACTGTCTTTCTCCCGCTTGTGTCGCATTAAATTTGCATTTGCTGGCAGCTGCCTCCCACAACCACAACCACCACCACGACCACCACCCCGCTCTCCTCTTGACAGTTTCGGGCTGGCCAACGCGGCGTATGCTTGACACCATTCTGATATATGGCAACGAAAATGAAATACGAATAAGTTTCGCTGTGCCGGCGCAAAATTTCCATAAGGCGGAAATTGTTTCAATAAAACGTTTAAGAACTTCAAAAAGTTCCAGCTGACATGCGGAGCGCAGGAAGGATAAGGAAAGAGCGGAAAAAAGAGGGAAGAAAACTAGTTGCTGGCACGAAAACTCGAGGGGAAAACCCTTGGGTATGACGGAAACCCGAATGAGAGAAGCCAACGACGCGAGAGATGGAACAAAGGCAGCGGCAACCTTCGGAGCTTCCATAATGAGCGCAAATTGTGTCAGTCAGTGCGTTCAACTGCAACAAGGCAGGGGGCAGGGTGGCAGTCGGAGCAGTCGGAGCAGAGAGGGTTTTGCCACAGGGTGCTGCATGCTGCAATAACAACAAAGGCTGGCAGGCACGTTTCATGCATAAACAACAAGACTCTGAGGCTGAGGGTTGGCTCTGATGCCGTGCACTTTCTCGACTTCACATTTCCCCTCAAATGTCGGGCAAAAAGTTATCATGGCCGAAAAGGAGAAAAGTTCTTTTCCAACTCATAGCCTTTGTTTCCCCACTCCCCACACTTCTCTTTTCCTACTTTAAGCATAATTAATGACAGGAATTACATTTGCGAGTGTATTGCCATCATAAAACAGACTCTCAACCAAAGACAAAACACAACAACAACAAGTGTAACAACCACACGGAATGCCCCGCCTGACTATCCTGTTGTCGAGCATCGACAATCGGCGGTGCAGACTAAAATCCCGACTACATGAAGCTTTCACTTTGCAGCATCACAAAATGTTTTCCAAAAGTTTTTCTCTCGACAAAAGTTGTCCTAACGAGTAAATTGTCGATTTGACAATGTTCCCAAAGTGCGTGACTCGAGAGTTGACCGAGTTTTTCCAGGGCCCCGCCCCTCACCGCACAAAATGGCAACTGGGAAAAGTCGGCTTGGCCAGGGCTTTTTGGGCAGAGTTGACCCCCCTTTACGTATTCCTCCTCTTCTATTCACTGACGTTCATTGGGATTTTTGCATTGTGAATGTAGCATTTGGTCCGAAATCCAATAGGATCCAAACTACCCAAGTGGCCTGCTAAACATGTGCATTCGGGTATTTTTGGCATACACTTCCGTTTGCAGGGGAAATGGCCAAAGTTTTTCTACCACACACACACACACACACCGAGCACACCGAGAGACGGAAAGACCGAGGTGAAAGCGATGAGGGGTCTGGGGGTAACGTAACCACAATCCTCGGCAAAATTGATGGCCAGAGAGAGGGAGAAGCTTTGTTTTTCCTGCCTTTGGAATCGGCATGCCTCAATAATTGCTTGGAGTTGCCTCTGGAGGGAGGCGGTTCTAATTTATTTACATGCAACTTGCAACTTTGGTTTCCACAGAAGGAACGAGAACGAGTGAAACAGATCGAATGAGAGACAGAGTTTAGGTGGAGGCAGAGGCAGAGGCAGATGCAGAGAAACTTAAAACGAACTACAGGAAAACTCAATTTTCCGGCTGGAAGATATCTTACGGCTTTATTTAAACAATGAAATTGAAAATTCGCTTCGCTTGTTGTTTGCTCTCGCTCTCTCCTCTCTCTCAGTGTGGCTGTGCTTTCCATCGAAAAAGAGATGAACAACTTTTGAGCTGGTAAGGACATCATTTTCCTGCAGAACTTATTATTTTCCAATTGTCCATTTACATTTAGATTGGAGCAAAGTGTAATCAAATGAGAAGAGCAGATGAAAAATGCCTGGAAATAACCAAAAACAGACACACATACACTCATCCATATACAGAGAGGTGTCTCTGTTCGTGCCGCATGCAATACTCATTGCACTTTTGGGGGCTTATGCTCCACATGGAGCTTTTCGTTTCACGAAATAATTGCATTTTAAATGCAACAAATGAGCAGCAGCAAATTGAAAAAGTTCTTCGAAAAAACACCACCAAGTGGATGTTTTTTTCCCGCTGAATGCATCCTCAAGAGTTGCGAAACTTTCACTCACATAAACACACACACACACACACACAAGCAGAGATAGATGCAAAGGGGAAAACTGTGTCGTGGCCTTGCAGCAGCAGCAGCAGCAGCACAACAATTGCTTAGTTTTCCCTTTATTTTTCACGTTTGTTCTTTTTCTTTTCCCCGTTTTCTTTTCTCTGCTTTTCATCTGCAGCCCGAATAACTCTTTTGTTGCCCAAACGCTGTTGCATATTGTTCTGCGCCCTGCCCCTGACACTGGGCACTGTTGTTTCTGTTACTGTTTCTGTTGCCTGCCATCGCCTGCGGCAGCAGTGTGGCATAATGTGGCACTTAATTGGCAGCTGCATTGCAGCGCCTCCTGTCCGTCAGCCACGAGCTGACACCATTTATCAAGCTCTTGCCTGTCAGCGTTTGTCTTTTGCTTTAATTCATGGGATATCTTATCGGACTTTATCGTTAACAACGGCAACAGGAGAGACGGCTACTGGGATCAGAATTCAGCTATGAATCGTAATGCAGAGCCATAACGTGTCAAGACGAGGCAAAATGTATTAAAAGAGAACAAGTATTCCAATTGCACGGCTCTATATTATTCCCATAAATACTTTTACATCTTTCAAAGGACATCCTTCAATGGTACATACTCCCGAATCGAAGTGGATCCCTTTTCGTTGTTTATATCCACACTAAAGTTTATTTCTTGCACTAAATTCCCTTTGCGAGCATCGCTTTAATGATTTTTTCATGTTCAATTGACACAATTTTCGCAACCAGAGCATTTCCTTCTTCTCCCTCTCTCTCTCTCTCTGCCTTCTAATCCCATTTCCATCATCTCTCATTCAATTTCCCAAAGAGAAACAGCAAAGAAAAAAAAAGGAAAACAGAACACAAATTTGCAAACGCAACAAAACGCAACGAAGCGTTGGGTTCTCCTTGGCCACCGCAACGTTATAGCCAACATCATCATCGCCCTCATTCGCATCCTTATTGCCATCTACATCCATATCTATGTACATCCCCATTCCCACTCCAAATCCCAGCGTAATCAGGAGCTACTGCTGCTCGCTCCATCAGATCCGGCTGATTCCGACTCATCAGCAAACGGAAAAATCAATAACCGCACCCAGGTTTTACTTCGTTTTTCTGTGCTTTTCTTTTTGGGTGGGCTCTTTTTCCAGCTTCCCTTTCTTTTTTACGGTTTTTTTTTTTGCGCACAAATAAATTAAATGCCGAGCAGCGGCACTGGGAGTTAGAGCCAGGCGGCAGGAGGCAGTCGTATCAGCATTAGCCAGGCTCTAAATTGCCAGCTGAAAAGTAAATCTGTGTTCAGTTGCACTGCCCCAGTCCACATTCCCCTCCGTTTTGTCATAAATAATAATTTTCATTTTTAAGGGCAATGAGTTTTCATGTCGACTTTTTCCTTGCCTTTCCTTGCCTTTTTTTTTTGCTCTGAACCTACTTCTGCGGCTGGCAATTAATAAATGAGCTTAGGGCTCGCAGCAGCATGAAGTCTGTCAGGGGTGGAACATCGGTTAGGGGGTTGGCTGGGGCATTGGGGCAACAGTGAGGCGTGTTGGGGGTGGTTTAATCCCTAGAACATTTACTCAAGATCCCTGGGTTACTTGTTACTTATGCTAATTGCGAAATCAGTTCAGCCTTCGCTTGGGGTCGCCTGCAACTGATGACTGAAGTAATCCTTTTTCCGTGTCCTTTTTTCTACTCGAAATTGAACGGAGTACAGTAACCAGGCAGTAAATCTATCACCATGAAGTCCCTTGAGAAATTTTCATCTGCATCCCAACAATTTGCAGCTAATAAGTTTGTTTTTTGGTTTTATAGTTTTTAATTTTCAGACATAAACTGCAGCCAGCTCCTGCCTTCTTCCGACTCCGTTTTAATTGCGTGCCATTGGGCTGCCTCCACCATCTTAATGTGTGCTGAAGCTTGAGAGAGCGAGAACTACGGGGAACACCATGGGGGTGGCACGCATGGGAATGTCCCCTCCTGTCCTTCGTTCTTCCCTTCAGAGAACTTTGGAAACTTGCAGCTTGAGTGACTTGCACCACAGCCCTGGCACAGCCATTGCTTCTGCAGCTTTAGTCTTATCCGGCTGCACCTTCATCCTGCCTCCCCCTTCGACATGTTTATGCTTCTGGTAGCGTTGCACATCATTAAAATTGTAATGCAACTCATGGGCGACAATGCTAATGGGCGTGGCCCTAACAGTTCTTGCTCAGTGAATTGCGAAAGCTTAGAAACTGGCAAGAAAAGCCAGCGAGAAAATCCAAAGCATCGCAAAATGGGAACGGAAACAAGCAGCAGCAGCAGCAGCAGAAAGGGGGGAGGAACAGTCAGAGGCGTTGGTGCAGACAGGGATAAAGAGAGAGAAACAGCAAACTGGGACAGGAGGGGAGTCAAGTGTGATCGACTGTGCGATGAGCTGCAAATAATTGTTGGGAATGCTTCGGATGGAGAGCAGAGCCATGTGGCATAAGCCGATTGCCAAGCAACAGCAGAGCAAGAAAAGTAGCAGAGAGCTTAAGCGCTCCCATGAATGCTCCCCAAGCTTGAATGCACCGAAAGTTGATTTTGGAAACAAATATTGGATGAAATTGATTGATATCGTGCCGTGTTTGAGGTGTTGGATCGACGTCTGCCGGAAGGATAAACGAGAATGCAAGACACACGAGAAAACAGGAAGGATAATAAAATAATTCACTACAGTTCAAGCGTTCAGAAACGGAAAACTACATTCAAGTTATTTGATCACTTCCTTATAAGCTTTTCTTGTGCATATACTTGCCAGAGTTTATCCCAAAAGGCGGCACGGCAAACCTTGAATTGCAGCTTCAGTAAGGTAAAGCAGCGGTGCAGATTCCATGCTGCGGCAATGGGCAACAAGAGCCCCTCATTAGTGGTTAACTGATGTCTGATAAATTTGTCAGAAAATCCAGGAATGTGATGGACATCCCTTAAGCGTGTTAAGTGGGGAATGCAATTAGCTGCTTCTATGGTAGAACATTTCGACAGAACTTTCATATTTAATCAAGTACATATTGTGCGCCGATTGATTGAGGAAAATGGGTGGGGCACAGAGTCCCCCCTTTTGCCTGCTTCATCTTGCCACACGCATCATTGTCACTTTCATGGCACAACAATGCAATCAAAATAAATATGCATGAGATGTTCGCAGCTCAGCACGTCTTCAGCCGAGTCCTCGCTGTCCCTGCCACAACTGTGTGACCGCACTTGCATTGAGTGGCAACAAAGCAGTTGCACTGGCCACAACAGAGTGGCCACAGCTGCTTACAAATGCCACCAACGCAGGCCGGCTGGCGTTGCACGTTGCACGAGCAAATCTAATTAACTTGGCAATAGCAGCGTGCCACCACGCCCCAAAAGACAAGAAACAGTCGCAGCACCAACACAAGAGGCAAAAATAACAAGATGAAGACAGAGAGAGACAGCGAGAAAGAGTACAAAAGTAAGAGAAACAGTAAGAAATAGGGGTAGAAAGTGGTGAATTATTCATGGAAGTGGAAGTTGCTTGACCCAGGACGCAGCAGCGGGAGCAGCGAAGAAGAGCTGCTGTCAGGTTCAACAAACTTGCCTCACGTTGCGCCTAAAAGCAAGCAACACTCAAGTGTGCGGTTACAAGTCAAATTGCTACGTGAAGCCACAGAAGGAGCGACAGCAGCAGCAGCCGCAGGACCAGCAGCCCCTGAGATCCCTGACAAACGACAAATGGCAGTTAAGAGAGAGAGAGAGAGAGAGAGACCTAGATACCGAGAGAGAGAGCGGGGGAATTCTTTAGGTTTTTCATGCTGCAAAGTCATAGACATTTCAACGGTGGGTCTTTCTTCTAAATTGCAGCTGGCCGCCCCTCAGCCCAAGGAAACTCAAGTCAGTGCCTTCAAGAGGCGCACCCCAACCTCCTGCAGTAGTGCCAGGAGCCAAGACTGTCTATCCGTATTGTAAGGTAAAGCGGCAGGCAGGCAGCCTTGCTAAATAATTGAAGGGATGCCTCCCATCCATCCTGGCAGTCACCAGTTACCTGCCCCAACATTTGCAATTCAAAGCGTGGCCCCCGCCCATCCATTGCCGCAAAACCTGACCAGGCTGAAGCCCCACTGGGCACGGCAGGGCTGCTCTCATGTTGGCTTCCCTCGTGAAATTTCAACTCTCGTTTTGGGGCCTGGAGTGCTGCGAGTGCTTCGAGTGCTTTTATGCCACAAAACGTTGCACTAATTGAAGCACATCCCGTTAACAATAACAATCGAACAGCAGGGCAGCAGATTGGCACACAGGGGAAACAGTAATCGAATTCCAGGATAATCGTTGGAAATTCATGCATCCACTTCAAAGATACTTATGCCGTGGGCACGGGGGACGGGGAGTACCGGGAAAGGAAAACCAATTTGTTATGTCTCTGTGCCAAGGCCTAAATCAAATTACGGTCCACACCATCTCTCTGTCTCTCTCTCTCTCTCCATATACATTTTCCCTCCTGCTGTGCAACACTCTCTTTTAACTCCACTTTAAAGCGAGTGAGTTTTATGGCAGAGTTTGCAGCGCACAAATTGTCGTAAAGTTAAGCGAATTTATTGGCATAAATTATGCAAGCGCGCAGAGGGAAAGCGGGGTAGGGCATTCCATGTTCTGTCCTGTCCCACTTCTCACTATGCTCTGGCTGTGCTTATGCCCCTGCCCAGCCCTACTGCTATGCTGCTCCTTCCTGCCTGCCTTCCCTCCATGCCCACGCAGCAGCAATACAATGCGCAAAACATCAGAAACAAACAGAGAAAACAAAATGGCGACAACGCCCCCATCATCATCGTCGCCATTGCCATTGCCACAACCATCTCACGGACCCCACCATCACCGTTTCGACTCTCCATCTCCGTCCGTGTTCGTCGTCGTCAACTTTGACAATGACTTTTCGCTTGGCTTCGAAAATGTTATGGCGGAAGGTCCCCGTCCCATCCACATCCCCATCCCCATCCGTCTGTGTTTACGCATTTGTATGCGACTTGTAACCTTCTGTTTTGATGTTCGGTATTCCTTTTGTGTTGTGCGAGGTACAAATACTCTCTGGCAGAGTGGAGAACATACTGAAAGGGGAGCCTTAGGGGTAGGAATATCTATTCCCATTTAATATGTCACTTACTATGTGTGCCTTTAATGCCAATTATAATGGAAATAACAAACGATTAGAGCACAGTCAAGTAGGGGCATGGTGAGAATTTGAGCGAAAGAGGGAGACTTGAAGTGAGTTTTCTCGAATTATCTTTTGTTTATTCTTTGGGAATGTTCCACAGATTCTCTTCTCGTTCAACGAATTATCTTACATCTGTGGATTATCTGTAAATTCCATTAATCCCACCTAGCGAGGGTATCCCCTAAAAGCCAAGCAGAAGGAGCCCGTTCTTTGGGTGTTTAATTCAATAGAAATGCCGAGTCTTTTTCCCTCTACCAACGTGCCACATAAAGAGGCAACCAAACAAACGGACAGACAGGCAGCAGATGTCTCATAAAAAAGGGAGCTATGAGAGCCAGTCGAAAAAAAACAGTTTTTGGCCCCAATGGCCTCGGATTACTCATGTTGTTTGTGGGTTCGCTCTTTCTGTTTGTGAGGGACAGACTCATTTGGATTACTGTTGGAATTATGTTATGTGAAATAATGCAGCATCATTTCTACAGAGCTAGAACCAGCACCAGTAGCGACATTGAGTAATGAATGGAAGGGATTTCTGCATGTCTGTCCGTGTCCTCCTAAATTCCCATCCCAATCCCACTCCTTCTCTGATTCTCAACAGTGACATTATAAAGTCTGATTTTTCTAGAGCTACATGTGTACACGAAGGGGGAGAGATGGATGATGGGCTGTGTGCTTCCTTCTGGGGCGTTCGTTAACCATTCACAATCTCAATAAATTTCAATGGTTCTATCGGTTAAGAACCTCCACGCGTGACAGTCGTGCTGGATGCTGTATGCTGTATGCTGTGTGTGTGTGTGTGGGCCATGTATTATGTATTATGTAGGAGCTGTCGCCCAATAAATTCCCATGTAAGCAACTGATATTGACAGCTTGCGCACAGCATTGGAAATTATATGCATGTACTTAAGAACAGAAACTCGGGAGTGTACGTGGGATGCAGGCAGAAGGTAGGTACGACATAATGGAATCCTGGACAGGCAACATATGAGCAGAGTATTTCGCAATGCCACACACACACACACGCAGAGCAGAGCATCATTGCAATCACATCATCAAAGCGGCTGACATATTTCAGTGCCATCAAGGGCGGGTAAGTGGCAGGACGGTCCTGTTTACATAACACATTTTCAGGCAGATACTCGGACAATCTTTTTGGGCCTGGCAACACACTCTACCTAAGTCCCTCTCTTGCAGCACACCACACTCCACCCATTACCATGTCAATCGATGTTAATTTATTGTCAATGCACACAGCTCTCTCACTGCCACTTCCTGTCTCCCGCTGCAGCACAAATATGCAGGGTATATTGGATATGGGATGATGGAACGAACTCTGTGGAGCAGCCATACCTTTCAATTGAATGTGCCTTGCGCATACCAATGCAGCGGCTTACTCTCGCTTCGATGTCTTTTTGTGTGTGTGTGGCATGCGAAGTGGCATTGCCTCTCTTAGCCATTCACAAAAACACGTGCGCCATGTGCACGTTATTAATCAACAAGGACCTACAACCAAGCTCGTTGCTGCAACATCACCAGCCTCACCACCTCCCTCTCTACAAAGAGCAGATGCCCGACTCCACTCCATGGTGCTGAGCTGTTGGCTGCGTGTGTTGCGTGCGTTGCATGCGGCTTATTACAATCAAACGAACCGCCCACAACGACAAAGCCCATGAAGCATAGAGTGTGTGTAGAGGAACATCAGGGAACAGGCAGAACAGGAAAAGTCAGCATCAGATGCAGATGTTTGCGTACGCATAACAAAAGCTCATTATCCCCCAAAAATAGAATTAAAGGAGACAGGAGGCAGGCTTTAACACCACTACCACGATTCACAGCTTGCTCCCAAAAATAGAGGCTTCCACTGCGTGGCTTTAACCACTCTCAATCCCAATCACGCCGAATCATAGAGAGAGAGATTAATCATATGCAAAGTTGATTAACCCAGAGACCCCCACTGGAGTGGCACATTATTCGCACAACTTTGAGTGAATAATCATGAAAGAATTAATCATAATTGAGCGAATGAAACAAAGCTGAAATACTCCTTGAATATATCCATTAATAATACAATAATGAACACCCGAATTAAGGCTATGCAAAGGAGAGATGTGTACAGAGATCCATCAAGACTTTGTGGCCTAATCACTTTAAAGACTCGGTCGTGATTCGTTGAGTAGTTGCCCCAAAAGATCAACGGAGCGCATAATAAATTGCATTTTGTTGGGTTACCCAAAATCCTGCAGGGTAATGCAATCCTTCTTTTGTTTGTTTGCTTTTTTCGGGAAAGCATAAAAGAACATTCAGCACATGAGAGACACGTCTCCACGTTTGTCAGTTGCATAAAAACATGAAAATGCCAACACATTCGTTCGGGCATGAGGTGGAGGCAAAGGGAGCAATGGGAGCCAGAAGGACGGAGGACGAAGGACATTCACAGCACATGCCAAGACCAGGCCTTGGCCAGTACCACCGCAGCGGAAATGGTGCAAAAAGCGGAACAGAGCGGAACGGAAAGGGTTTGGGCAGTGGGAAAGGGGAAATTAGAAAATGCCACATTGCAAAAGACAGACAGAGACACATACAGAGAGAGGGAGAGAAAAAGATGACAGACGACAGTCTGCAGTGCAAAAAAAAGAAATACAACAAAATCTCGCTTGGAGCGATTTTATTTATTATTCCCCTCTTTTTTTTACCACCCTGAAAATCCCAGCTAAACCGTCCACCGGAATGTCAATTTAGACCCACAGCCCCTCTGGTTTTTGCTCCCTCTGTTCCTTCTCCTTCACTCCTCCTCTGCTATGCCCACGGACATGCAAAATTAATACGAAAAGCCAATAGAACGTTGTCCGCTTGTTGATCTTGTCACAGTTACTCGATAAAGTATGCGACCCCGTGATTGAATTCCGCGAAAAAGTTTCGCTTTTCGCATCCAATTTTCTATTTAAATATGTCCTCGTTGACTTTCTCCCACCCTACTTCTGTCCTTTTTTGCTCTCCCCCATGAGAGAACATGGGGGCAAAAAATGTTTAATTAAATCCACGCAGCAATAGAGAAGAAATCGAAAACCAAGAAACGTCAAGTAAAACAAAGGGCACAATCGAAGTGGAAGCCATGCCGAGACTTTGGTTACCTTGGAAAAATCTATTCGTCACTAATCAGCTATGGAGCCGATTAGATTTTAGAGCAACTTTGACTTAAATTCATATAAAACTCAAAGCTATTCGCAGTTTATCATAAATGGAAGTACAACATCCCACCGCCACAGTATAAGCTTTCCTTATGCTGGTGGTTGCGAGACCCAATCGAATACTCCATAGGGTCGTAAAGAACAATCTCTCTTCAAACACCCTCACATACCCTTTTTGCTAGGGTATAGAACCAAACAAAAAAAAAGAAAAAGAACTCAAAGAATTTAATTAAACTTTTTCTATGTTTATTTCTGCGTTTTTGTTATATTTTTTTGGGTTGGCAGCAGCAGCAGCAGCAGCAGCCGCAACGCATTTTAATTAGTTTTTCCCCCCCTATGAAGTTCAGAAGAGCGGAAGGTGGGAGTGGCAGCATGCTAGAGAAGAGAAGGAGTCGTAGTATGACCAAAGAGAGGAGGGGCACAGTGGGAGGTGTATGTGGCATGTGTGCTAAAAGCAAATCAAAAGTATTTGCCTAACAATTGACGCGTCCTTTGTCGCTGTGTGTGTGTATGTCTGGCAGTGACTGTTTCGCTGCACGCGTGAGTGTGTAAGCGCAGCGCTGTCAAAAAACTTTCCAACAAATTTCGCTCACATGCCACACACACACCTCACACACACACTTACACCTTCCCTTTCGAGCCCACGCATGGATTCATGCGCAGCATACATGTGAGCAAAAAAGGTGTTGAACATTAACATTTCATGCGCATAAACAAATGAGTTTTTCAACACACAGTTTTGATTATATAACAAGCTTGTGGCACACATATTTTGCATAGCACATGCCGCTTTCCTCCTACCACCTGGCAGATGCGAGTACGCGTTCTCCGAACTTTTTTATATTCCCCTGTGAACCACAAAAACTGGACAAGCGGAATGTGTAAGCTCTGCAAGTACAGTGCGTTTCGCACTCGTGAAATATGTGGGCGTGTGGATGGAACCTGTAATCGTAGAAGAGCAGAGATCCATTCTACGAGAGAATACCTTTAGATGAAAGATTGTCTTAATTGCATTGCAGTTGCACGTCTTGGAACTTCGAGCTCTACTTTGGACACACGTCCTGTGAGAATCTGGTGGCAATAACTTGTGCGCAGCCACAATAATAACTGCAAGGAGGAGTGGAGCTTCTGTATGGTGATAAGTGTCTGGTCCTGAAGAACCCTAGCTGACACTGGCTGAACATCTTCCTCTCTAGAAAACGCTGCCTCCGGGCTGTAGTACACATCAATGGACATCCGTAGAATAGACCTCAGCGTACCCTTTGGGCACTAGCTATACAATATTCTACTTTCTGCTTAAGCTTTTGACTCATACTGCAACAGCAGCACTTTTTTATGGGAAAGTAAAATACATCTTCAAAAGTTAAACCCCAAAAAAGAAAAGGAACAAAAAACTATAAGAAAAATGTCAGACAATGTAAAAATAAACCAAAAATGAACTTAAAAGTGCACATAAAAGTTATGTTTAAGTCTGAGAGCGAGAGAGAGGTAGAAAACGGAATTTAAGAGTAGCTGAGTGGACCCTTACGATATGCAAAGTGGCAAGATATTTCCCGTTGGCCATGGAACTACGGAATTAACATGGAAAACTTTCGGGTAGAATGCAAATTTAATTAACTAATTTATATGTATGCGTATATATGCGGTGTGTATATGTGGTGGACTTAAAACTTACCCCTCCACGTCCACCAGAGCCCTCAATGCTATCATCGTCGATATAAATGGCATCTCTGGGAGCCGAAGCCGCCTGGGATGCTGCTCCTCCTGATAGAGCGGATGGCTCTGCCGGCGTTGCTTTCACAGATTTCTGCAAATATAGAAAATGTCCAAATAAATTGAGTGGGTTTTCAAACAATAATATTTTGAAGAGGAGCAAAAGAGGAGGAGGAGCACTCGCCCTGCGCGAGGAAAGAGCACAACTTTTTTAATTTACGTTAACTTTTCCGCTCCTTTTGAGGAGGCAAATGCAAATATTTGTATTTCATTAATTAGAGGGGAAAGTCCGAAAAGTTGGCGGACCCTTGCAACACTCGAGTGCTCTGAGTATGAGGTGGAGTCAGAGGAATGCCACTTTTGGAAGCAGGAACAGAAGGCAGGTTGCATGGTGGCGCAGGCTGCCTGCCAACGGATGCAAACCATCACCGAGTGACCGCAAGAGTTCCGTGACTGAGTCCGAGTCCGTGAACATGGTAATGGCAATGGTAATGGTCCTGGTCCGTGGTCACTGATGTGGTCATGGCTCATGGTCCACAATGGAACGGCCAACGCATAAAACAATTAATGAAGAACAATTCTTATACCAGCAGGAGGAGCTGTTGTAGTCGGAACAGGCGCAACAGCCGTCAGTGTTAAATGCATTTTTAATGATGCACTGGATAATCAATAGGGAATGCAAATTGTGTGCCAACTCCCTCTACTTCTGCCACACCCCTCCTCTGTTTTCCCTTTACGACCTGTCCAAGAGGCAAAAAGTCGCCGAGTTTCTCTGTGCTTTTTTTTTCGGCCCCGTCCGGACATTGCATAATTAATGGTACCCTCACCATTCACACTCCACGTCCACTGGACTAGGAGTTGTCCGCATTTTATGGGCAAACATAAAAAACAGAAACGACAGCGGTATGGGAGGGTTTTACAGGGGGCTGGTGGTGGTGTTCATCCTGCTGCGCCTCATTAAGCCAGTGGGACTTCCCTTCCTTTTGTTGGGTTACTTTCGGTTAAGTGGGAATTGATGAAGACTTTACGATGAGTGCCAGCCACTCACACGAATGGGGAAAGGCAATGTCCATGATCAGATCACCCGTCGGTATCCACAAAATTCCTATCTCTATTTTTAATACATGAGCCTAGTAAATTACTACAGCTACAGATTTCCTGCCTGTCTTCTTGTCCTTTTCCACTCAGAGAAATACATTTTAATGAGATTTGCTTTGCCTATCCAAACATTCTCGCTTACAACAATAAATTCCACTCTTATTCCCATTTTTAGAGACTTTTATCATTAGCACATCTCTTCCACTTCATAAACTGTATTATACCAACGTTTCTCGCTCCTCTGATGATTCCCTTTTGAAGTCCAATCCTTCTCCTTTTATAAGCCAAACGCGAGGCCAAAGTTGGGGCCAAACAATATTGTTTTAATGCACTTTTCCCCCCTCCCCACTCGATACAAACTGCTAACCGGATTAGGTAATCGCCTTTTGCAAGCATCTCCTATTTTTTTTTTTGCAGATTAACAGCCGTCCCGTGAATGCGTCCCAAAGTTGGCGTCAAGTCAAAGTTGTCAAAAGGAGCTTTGGCTGCTCTCCTCTGACTCTGATGCCTCGTCATGCCTTCCTTCGCTCTGTCTCTGGCTCCTGCCATCGACTCTTCTTGCTGAAGATCCTGCTGATTTTGCTGCTCTGCTGACATTAAGTTTTTGGCGGCCTGTCAAGTCCGCCGTGATGACGTCTTTCATTTTGGGTCTGCGGTTGTGCCTCCTCACAAACACTAAACAATTTGCCAGTCTGCCAATCTGCCTTTCTCGGCTTTTCTCGGCCCAGAAGTGTGAATAACCGCTGGAGATCAACTCAAAAGTTACCGTGCCACAAGGAGCAAGTTTTCCATTCATCTTGTGGCCTCTTCATTGTACGACCCGCACACAGGCTTGCTGCTCGGGAGGGAGGCTTTCCTTTGACAGGACTCTACACATCTAATATTGATATGTTTTCCTGCTTTTTCCCCAGCTCATATTGCTGCTTTTTGTTTTTATAATTGAAAAATTGCCTCTCTTTTGGGGCGCAAAACCATTTTCGGGCGCACGCTGCACTCCGTCTCTCTGCTGTGTCTGTCTGCGGCAACGATTTTATGGCTGGGAAAACTGGCAAAATATTCATTGCGGGAAAATGTTTTTGCATTTCTAGTTTTCATTTTTGGCCATCTCCATCTCTCGTTGCGCTTCGCTTGTTTCATATTTTAAAATGGCAACAATTTGCCAAAACGTTAAATTGAATTGCAGTTGGGGTACCCTGGCAGTAGTTTATCTTTCCCCATTTCCCTTTCAGCGGTGACAAATTGTGTCCATTGTGGCATTCAAAATAGTTCTCTGCCACAATCATCCAAGCCCACACCCAACCCCTACCCAGAGTCGTATGCAGCCAAGCCCTGGCTATAAATCAATACAAATATTGACAGTTTTGGTGTGTGTTTTCGTGTGTGATCGCCTGAACGCGCATTTTTATCAGCATTCCATAGAGAGAACCATGGAGAATTTTGGGTTTTTAAACCGTTTCGACGTTGGGATACCCAACTATTGGGACAAATAGTCATACATCTTCCTTTGCACACCCCGCAGTTACTCTCTGCGATTGTAGGGTACACAAAAAAGAGAACAAAACATTAAAAATAAATTCGATTGGATTTTTATTTATCATTTGGTTTATTTGCCAACACACACATTTTTTTATAGCACACGAAAACAATCTACATGTAGAATATTCAGCATAAATATTTGCAAATTATTGAATAGGCGAACAGTTTGCTGTGCGCTGAACGGAAGCCAATCAGAAAAATATGCCTGCCACTAACACTGGTTTTATGGGCTCCAAAAAAAAACTACACTCGAGACACAATAGATCCTGGAATCCCTATGACAATAATTGCTTTATTTTAATATTCAACCAATTTTTTTGGTGTGTGCCTGGAGCTTAAAATTAAATTTACAGTTGAAAGAGCCGCAAAAAAGAGCTCGACAGCTCTGATTCGATTACGAAATGCTCATTTAACGTGTCAATTGCATTTCGCATTGCAAAATCCTCTCTCTCTCTCTCTCTCTCTCTGTAAAACTCTGACATGTGGCAGTTTTTGCAATGGCAGATGGCAGCCAGAGCTAAAGTGCGCAGTCAGAAGAGAAAGACATCCATCCTTTGATTTCCCGCCCAAAAAGCAGGCAATACACATGTCGATCAGAGTGCCAGAACAAGCATACGCCAAGTGGCATGAAAGGAATGACAGGGCAAAGGCTATAGAGATTGGAGCACCCGCACCAAAAGTCTCCAAAAAAGGCAGGTCAGAAACAACAACAAAAACACGAACGCACACACAGGCAGAGAGGGTGAGGTAGATCGGAAAACTTCTTCAGTTTGTCTGTGTGTGCCGTCATTATGTTGATGACAAGCAGCTTTTACTTCAAGATTGGATTCGAAAGACAAGAATGCCGAGAATAAAAGGACCCTTCTCTGCTTTCTTTATCTTTTCCAGCAAAGCCAAAGCCAAAGTGAATGATAAATAAACAAAAAAACGTTGAGGCTTTTCCGATTTGAACATTTTCATTTTCATTCCTCTTTGCCGAGCCTTTCTTCTCTCTGTCTGTCTCTCCGCTCTATGCGTGCTCTGTGTCCATTTAGGTGTCAAGAAGGTAAATATGAAAGCCTCCGAATAAAACCAAATCAAAACTTATTATGCCACACACAAATACACAAAGGGAGGCTGTGAGATTGTATTTTATTGTTCTGTTGTGTGCGAACGTGTGTGTGTGTGTGTGTGTGTGTGTGTGTGTGTGTGGTGTGGCACTGGGGATAACTTTTATGTTTATAGCTGTCGTAAAAGAGGGCAAAACTTGACTCGTTGTTGCAACAAAACCTAATTGAACAGCAAAATTATTGCCCCATTGCCCCCCCAGGGATTCCAAAGCAGCATCAGGCTGGGAAGCAGAGAGCCTAACGGCATTGATATGCACAGACTGGACTTGAGAATGCGTAGGGATACCTTCTTCTAAGAATGTAGCATTCATTCAGCATTCATTCAACATCTATTTCACATGCAAATTGAGGAATGTTCAACATTACAATTAGCAGAGCGCAGGAAGTAGGAGCAAGCAGAAGGCAGAGGAAGACGGAGGAGCTGTACACAAGGCGGAATGTCTCCCTTTTGAGGGAGCAACTCAACAAGCAACTCGTATCTTCTGGACGCACTCACATGTAAATAAGGCTAAAAGGTACAGGCGGACAGGCGGCAGGCAGCAACAATCTCTGCCAAGTGACTTGACACAAAGCCAAAGGCGGAAATTGCAAACGTTCACTCACACTCACAGAGAAAAAGAAACAGAGTGAGGGAGAGGCAAAAACACATACAGTCACCACACAATAAAGGGCGAATCCTGTGAATGATGCTGGCAAGGTGGAATGCAAAATCGTGCGGCACAAAAGTATGCCACAGACGGATAGACAGACAGACACAAACTGTGAGAATCGTTATAACACTGACCTACAGTGTCTGCTTCGCCTCCACCTTCGTCGTCAGAGCAGCAGCAGCAGCAGCAACGAAGGTTCGAGGCAGGACTCGCTCTGCCGTGAATCGATGAACCGTTGCTAAAAGAATAAATACGTATACGCACCGATGTTTTCCTGCGGGGCTGTCCTCGAATATTGGCAGCAACAAGGCTTGCTCCACGTTTTTAGGCGGTTTTTCTTGCCACAACAATAACAAATCGCACTGTGGGTGCGAGTCAGTGGCAATATGGAGACAAACAGAGCGAGAGAAAGAGACAGAGACAACAAACGGATAGAGTGCGGGCGCACTGCGCTCGACAGCCAAATAAAGAACCGAACACTTTACCAGAAATGTTCAAACTGACACCAGAACAACCAGTGCCACATGGAAGGCGGCAGAACTTAGAGGTCTGCTATCGTTGCGGCAGCATCAGCTGCCGAAGCAGCAGCAGCGGCAGTGACAGCGGCATCGGCAGCGTAAGAGAGTCAGGCTCATAAGTTTGATGCTTGTTGGCACAGTCCAGCTGCAGGGCTCTTTAGGGGCTTTGGGAGGCTGGCGACGACGCTCTCGTTGTGCTCTTTATGGGCGCATGTCCAAGAGAGCCGAGCCGATAAGCTTTTCGGATAGCTTTAAGCACAAAGCACAAGACCGGACTAGACTCCTGCGGGGATTTTATGGCACGTAAATGTTTATTGTAACTTTATAAAAGCTGAAAAGCTCGCACATTAATTCCACATTTTCATACCAAAAGTCTGAAGGCTGAAGAACTCTACGAGTGCTTAAGAAACAACCACATTATGGGCGAAAGCTTTTCTATATATTTTAGACTGAGAATTTCGGCATTGAAAAGCTTTAAGGAGTCTCGGAATTCCTAGAGTTACGGAATAGTTGTCAAAGCTTTTCAGAAACTCTCTTAGTGAGGAGAAGCTCTTTCAAGTTGTGAAGCTGTCACAATTCTTGATATTGTTTCTGGTCCCAAAGCCTCAAAGAAGCTCCACTGATGAGAGCTTTACACATCGTTTTACAGTCGAATCCTTTACAGAATATTCCGTACAATTCCGCCAGGGGTCCCATCCACAGATTTGGTAAAGCAATTACCGAGGGCATTCTACCAAAACTAAATTTAACGAGCGCAACTTGACAAGAAATAAGTGACGACCGAAAACAGAGAGCACAGGGCAGGGGGGAGAGGAAAAGGCTGCAGAGCAGGAGATTGGAACACGAATTTAAAAATGAAGAAAAATGAACATGGCTAAAACAGGAGCAGCATCCATCCGGTGGTGAGGCAGACACTGAAATAACAACAACGGCGCCAAAGTTGTCCCGGCACTCATTTCCGTTGATTCGGCGTAGTCTCACCCCCACCGTGGAGCCCATAATGAATTACAAGTGTCCATCTTCATAAAACGAGGAGCAGCAGCAGAACACGGCAGCGGAAGGTGATGTCAAAAAGGACAAGCAAGCGGTGCACAGCACAGGACGATCTTTCCCTCTGCCACTTGTCGTTTCTTATTAGTTTCGTTTAATTTCCCCATAAATTACACTTTTTTGGTACCTGCTTTTTCTTTCCTATCCCAAATACTTTTTAATGATTCTGTGAACGAATTTTGTTTCTTGCCAACGACTTTGTGTCTCCTTTGAATCTTGGTCAACTTTCCCCAGACTGTCAGTGGTTATATATCATTTATGAGTGGCGTCTGTTGGGGGCGTCGGAGCATGAACTTTCTGTGGGCAAGGGCTGCTCCTGAGAAAGATAGAGAGGCAATTAAATGTCCAACTTGCAGGAGAGAGACAAGAGAGCAAATTAGTTGAACCGCAAGGGACAAACTCCAAAGAAAACTGAGAAGGTATGTGCTGAGTCAGTCTGCCACCTGACCGAATGTCTGCGGCACAAAACTTTAAGATAATTCCAATTAAAATCTTCCAAGGTTTTGTCCTTTCATCTCATTTGAAGAAATGGCATTCAAGTGGCGAGAGGGGGTCCTCGAACCAGGACAAGACACCAGCAAACAACATCATTTAGAGCCTGACAAATTTCTTGCCTGTTTTTTGGGCTGCTGCCGAAAATTAGGAGTAATAAAAATAAATTACTCTGCCTAATTACAGAGGGAAAAAAAGAGAAGAAAAAAAGACACTTGATAAATGCAAAACTCTCACGCGTTTTATGCTTAAAAAATAAATTTTCTAGTGGAGATTCTGCGTCGGAACAACAAGGATATATGCGGCCCATAGTGCACTTGAAGGTTGGTCTGCTACCGAAGGGGAGGCTGTCTCGACGCCATAAATCAATTTTAATTGCTCTGCAAATGTGCAAAGTGGGAAAAATTTAAAAAAAAAATAAAATAAAACGAGTAGCGAGAAAATTGTGCGAAGAGGAGCAAACCGCAGACAGACAGACTGATGGACACTCTATCAATGATCACATCAAGTGTAGGAAAGCAGTTGCAATGGTTGGCAAAGTGGGAGTGGAGTGGGAGGTTTCAACCAGTTTATTTACAGCCGATGACGGGTCAATGAGACAGCAAATAATGCCCCAAAATTAATGAGCCCCTGAAATTCAATTGCCAAATTCCGACTACCACCACAACCATACACTCACACACACACACACACACAGTCCTTGCCATGTAGTTACCTCCTGCAGCCGCCACTTGCCACTACCCTTTTGTCTGTTTAAATTCAATCAACGCGAATATTTCATAAATTATGCCATTGACAATTGTTAGACAGAAATATAGAACGAGAGAGAGAGGGGGAGAGACAGAGACACTGCTGCTGTTGCTAAAACTCATTTGTAAATGATTGTGGGTTTGTGGTTCAGACAGCGACTCATAAATTGTTGAGCGGCAACCGTGAAAAATGAAGTACATACTGGAAAAAACTAGAAGAGGATTTACAGCTAAATGTTGCGGAAGAGAAATTGTTTTAAAAATTAAATTAATGTTTACAAACTTAGAAAAGCAAATAGAATTCGAATTTTTGTACAGAAGGACCTGAAATGAATTGAAAAACTATTTTCCAAATGAGGAAACAAATAAATAGAGCAATAGAGCAGAAGACCCATTGATGTATTTATGGCAGACAATCTTTAAATCGTTAAACTATCCCATAATATGAATATGTATCCGCGTAGCAGCAAAACAAACTATTAAATACAGCCAATTAGCTTATTGGCTATATCCTCTGCTCCATTTAGAAATAAAATACAAATCACTTATGGTTTTCCCCATAAACTGACATTCAATCTGTGGCAATAACCTTTTTGGCCTCATATTTAACACACAATGACGGGGTAGAGAATAACAATTAAAGTTTTGCATTGCAGTAAATTACAGGCTTCATCACAGGTCAAAGGTCACAACACACGATTGTTATTATACAATTATCACAGTATTTCAGCATTTGTTCGACTCATAATTGGAGTCGAGCAAACAGCAGCAGCAGCAGCAGCAAACAAAACACGCCAAAAGTAACAAACAGAAAATATGAAAATTGTCAACAATTTACACAACAAAAATCCAATTAAAACATAATAACTTATTTAATTAAACTTATGCGCTATGGCAAAACATAAAAAGGCCCACCACAAAAGAGCAAACTATCAATTTTTCGAATTCAAATGAATTTTTCGAGTAATTGATATTACAACTCACGAACATAGACAGACACTCACACAAAACCCTACATGGAAGCAGGCAGGCATCCTGGAACCACGGCTAGTACGACCGGCTCGGTTCCTGTACCCTTCGCCGGCGTCTCAAGCGGAGCTCGCAGTACGCTTGCGACTCTCGTAACCTCTCCTCAGCATTTGTCCTCTGCCTCATCCTCGGAAGCTCGCACGCTTCGTTACGAAACGCCGTCATGGCGCGCGCTGCCCGCGGGTGAGGGTGGTCGTTTATGCCGGGTCATTATGAGTATACCCACTAGTGTAAGAAGTATTATTATTATTATTATATTTAAATTATTATTAAAGCTAGATAATTAATTAGAAGGAATAAACAAATGAATACAAA